>NC_087473.1:2834297-3480797 GCF_036321535.1 Camelus dromedarius | reverse complement strand
CAAACACAATTATGTATAGGAAGTGAGCATGTGGAAAAACTTTCGTTCAACTTGCAAAAAGGGAACTGTTTGCAGGGAAAAAAATACTCCGGTATTTACTTTCATTTCATTGCCAGTTTGAAGTTCCTAATTTATTCATTGGAATAATGAATTCTAGCTAGTACGTCCCCATATATATGTATGGAGGGAATTTTGAAACTGAAAATAATCTTTCTTTTCCCAACAAGCACATAGAAGAACGGATTTAACACACACTTATCTCTTCAGAACTGAGCATGGGGAGAGACGTTTGATCATCCAGCACAGAGGGAAAGGGTGGCAGGAGAAAGTTTTACTCTGGTTTCTCAGTCTGTTTCCTAGTACTGTTTGGAAGTTCTTGCAATTTTCAATTGAAAATCCAGTTGGGGCTAGTACCTTCCCATATATATGTATGCAGTATATTTGGAAAATGAATAAAACTATATTTTCCCAACAAGCTAGGGGAAGGAAGGCTTTCCCACAAACACACCTCTAAATACTGAGCATGTGGAGAGAAGTTCGTTCAACTTGCATGGAAGAAGGATTTCCAGGGAAACATTGACACTTGTTTTTCAGTCTGTTTAGAGTGCCGCTATGAATTTCCTTCTATTTAACTTAAAAAGAGTTTTATAGCTTGTATCTCCCCATATATATATATGGAGTGAAGTTTGCAACTGAAAAGAAACTTCGTGTTCCCAACAAGCTGGGTGAAATACGGCTTTCACACACACATATCTCTTCAGAACTGATCATGAGGAGAGACGATAATTCATCAAGCAAAAAAGGGAAAGGTTGGCAGGAGTAATATTACTCTGGTTTCTCAGTCTGTTTCTAGTGCCAGTATCATGTTCCTGCAGTTTTCATTGTAAAATTGTGTAAGAGATTATACCTCCCCTTATATAGGTATGGATTGTTGCTTAGAAATTAAAGGAAACCTTGTTTTCCCAACAAGCTAGTTTAAAGACGGTTTTCACACACACATATCTCCCAGAACTGAGCATGTGGAGAGATGTTTGTTCATCTTGCACACAGGATTCTGTTGCAACAGAAACGCTTACAGTTTTCTCAGTCGCTTTTGTAGTGCCGGTTTGAAATTCCTGCAGTTTTCACTGTAAAACCAATTTGGAACTACAACCTCCCTATGTATTTGTATGGATTGTTGTTTGCAACAGAAAACAACCTTGGTGTACACAACAAGATAGCTGAAGTTCGGATTTCCCATACATTTATCCCTCAGAACAGAGCCTCTGGAGATACATTCGTTCATCTAGCATAAAGGAAACCGTTTGCAGGTGAAATTTAACATGACTTTCTCAGTCTGTTTCTTAATGCCGGTTTCAAATTCCTGTAGTAATCACAGGAAAATCGAGTTGGAGCTGGTACTGCCAAATATATATTTATATAGTGTTGTGTGCAACTGAAAAGAATCTTTGTGTGCTCTAACAGGCAAGGTGAAAGACGGCTTTCAAACACAATTATGTATAAGATCTGAGCATGTGGAAAGGCTTTCGTTCATCTTGCACAAAGGAAAGGTTTGCAGGGAAACATATACTCTGGTATTTTAGTTTCCTTTCATTGCTGGTTTGAAGTTCCTAGTATTTCACTGGAATAATGAATTCTAGTTAGTACGTCCCCATATATATATAGGGAGGGAATATTGAAACTGAAAATAATCTTTCTTTTCACAACAACTAATAGAAGAACGGCTTTAAAACACACTTATCCCTTCAGAACTGAGCATGGGGAGAGACGTTCAATCATCCAGCAGAGATTGAAAGGGTGGCAGGAGAAATATTTTCTCTGGATTCTCAGTCTGTTTCCTAGTGCTGTTTGGAAGTTCCTGCAGTTTTCAATTGAAAATTCAGTTGGGGCTAGTACCTTCCCTTAAATATGTAAGCTGTATAGTTGGAAAATTAATAAAACTATGTGTTCCCAACAAACAAGTGGAAGGAAGGCTTTCCCACACACATACCTCTCAAAACTGAGCATGTGGAGAGACGTTCTTTCAACTTGCACTGAGGAAGGTTTTGCAGGGAAATATTTACACTAGTTTTTCATTCTGTTTCAAGTGCCGGTATGAAGTTCCTTCCATTTAACTTGAAGACAGGTTTATAGCTGGTATCTCCTCATATATATATATGGAGTGAAGTTTGCAACTGAAAAGAAACTTCATGTTCCCAACAAGCTAGGTGAAGTACGGCTTTCACACACACATATCTCTTCAGAACTGATCATGAGAAGAGACGATTTTTCATCAAGCAAAAATGGGAAAATTTGGCAGGAGTAATATTACTCTGGTTTCTCAGTCTGTTTCTAGTGCCAGTATGATATTCCTGCAGTTTTCCCTGTAAAATAGTGTTGGAGATTGTACCTCCCCTTATATAGGTATGGACTGTTGCTTACAAATTAAAGGAAACCTTGTTTTCCCAACAAGCTTGTTGAAGGACTGTTTTCACACACACTTATCTCTCAGAACTGAGCTTGTGGAGAGACGGTCCTTTGTCTAGCTCAAATGGAACACGTTGTAGGGAAACTTTTACTCCTGTATCTCATTCTGTTTCTTAGTGCCAGATTGGAGCTATTTCATTTTTCACTGTAAAGGATTGTTGGAACTAGAACTTCCCATATTTACATTAGAAGTGTAGTTCACAACTGGAAAGAAATTTTGTGTTCCCAACATGCAAGTTTATGAAAAGCTTTCACACATATTTATCACTCAGGTCTGAGCGTCTGGAGACAATTTCGTTCATTTGGCCCAAATGAATCGGGTTGCAGGGGAATAATTTCTCTGGTATTTCAGTCTGTTTCGAAGTGCTGGGTTGAAGTTCGTGCAGTTTTCACTGGAAAACCGATTTGGAGATTGTACCTACCCATAATTAAGTATGGAGTGTAGTTTGCAAGTGAAAAGAAACTTTGTGATCCTAACAGGCTCTGTGAAGGACGGTTTTCAGACACACATATCTCTCAGAACTGAGCATGTTGAGAAATGTTTGTTCATCTTGCAAACAGGGTTCTTTTGCAAGAGAAACGCTTTCTGTTTTCTCAGTCTCTTTTGTAGTGCCGGTTTGAAATTCCTGCAGTTTTCACTGTAACACCAAGTTGTAACTACAACCTCCCCATTTATTTGTATGGATTGTTGTTTGCAACAGAAAAGAACCTTGGTGTACCCAAGAAAATAGCTGAAGGTCGGATTTGACATACACTTATCCCTCAGAACTGAACATCTGGAGATAAGTTCGTTCATCTAGCATAAAGGAAATCGTTTGCAGGTGAAATTTAACATGGCATTCTCAGTCTGTTTCTTAATGCCGGTTTCAAATTCCTGTAGTAATCATTGCAAAATCGAGTTGGAGCTCGTACTTCCAAATATATATATATGTAGTGTTGTGAGCAACTGAACAGAAACTATGTGTGCTCAGCAAGCAAGGTGAAAGACGGCTTTCAAACACAATTATGTATAAGAACTGAGCATGTGGAAAGATTTTCGTTCATCTTGCATAAAAGGGAACGCTTTGCAGTGAAACATTTACTGTGGTTTTTCAGTTTAATTTTATTGCCGGTTTGAAGTTCCTAATTTTTTCACTGGAGTAATGAATTCTAGCTAGTACGTCCCCATATATATGTATGGAGGGAATTTTGAAACTGAAAATAATCTTTCTTTTCCCAACAAGCTAATAGAAGAACCGATTTAACACACACTTATCTCTTCAGAACTGAGCATGGGGAGAGACGTACGTTCATCCAGCACAGAGGTAAAGTGTGGCAGGAGAAAGTTTTACTCTGGTTTCTCAGTCTGTTTCCTAGTGCTGTTTGGAAGTTCCTGCAGTTTTCAATTGAAAATCCATTTGGGGCTAATACCTCCCCTTAAATATGTATGCAGTATAGTTGGAAAGTGAATAAAACTATGTGTTCCCAACAAGCCAGGGGAAGGAAGGCTTTCCCACACACATACCTCTCAATACTGAGCATGTGGAAAGACGTTCGTTCAACTTGCACGGAGGAAGGTTTTCCAGGGAAATATTGACACTTGTTTTTCAGTCTGTAGTGCCGTTTTGAAGTTCCTTGTATTTAACTTGAAAACAGTTTTATAGCTGCTATCTCCCCATATATATATATGGAGTGAAGTTTGCTACTGAAAAGAAACTTCGTATTCCCAACAAGCTAGGTGAAGTACGGCTTTCACACACACATATCTCTTCAGAAATGTTCATGTGGAGAGACGATTGTTCATCAAGCAAAAAAGGGAAAGGTTGGAAGGAGTAATATTACTCTGGTTTCTCAGTCTGTTTCTAGTGCCAGTATGATGTTCTTGCATTTATCACTGTAAAATTGTGTTGGAGATTGTACCTCCCCATATATAAGTATGGACTGTTGCTTACATATTAAAGGAAACATTGTTTTCCCAACATGCTATTTGAAACGTGGTTTTCCCAACACTTATCTCTCAGAACTGAGCTTGTGGAGAGACGGTCCTTTATATTGCACAAATGGAACATATTGTAATGAAAAATTTAATCTTGTATCTCAGTCTGTATCTTAGTGCCAGATTGAAGCTATTTCATTTTTCACTGTAAAGGATTGTTGGAACTAGAAATTCCCATATTTACAAAAGAAGTGTAGTTCACAACAGAAATGAAATTTTGTGTTCCCAACATGCTAGTTTATGAAAGGCTTTCACACAAATTTATCACTCAGGACTGGGCGTCTGGAGACAATTTCGTTCATCTGGCCCAATGGGATCCGGTTGCAGGAGAAAAATTTCTCTGGAATTTCAGTCTGTTTCCAAGTGCCGGGTTGAAGTTCCTGCAGTTTTCACTGGAAAGCCGATTTGGAGCTTGTACATTCCCATAATGAACTATGGAGTGTAGTTTGCAACAGAAAAATACCTATGGGTTCCCAACAAGCTAGGTGAAGTTTGGCTTTAACACACACTTATCTCTCAGAACTGAGCATGTGGAGAGATGTTTGTTTATCTGGCACAATGGGAAAGTTTTGCAGGGGAAACCTTTACTCTGGGTACTCAGAATGTTTCCTTGTGTCAGTTTGAAGTTCCTGCTTTTTTCACATTAAATCATTGTTGGAGCTAGAGCTCCCAAAATATATGAATGGAGTGTGTATTGCAACTGAAAAGAAACAATGAGTTCTCAAAATAATATTTTAAGGACGGATTCACACACACTTATCACTCAAAAATGAGCATCTGAAGAGAAGATCGTTCATCTGGCACAAAGTGATCGGTTGCGGGATATACTTTTCTTTGGTTTGCCAGTCTATTTCCTAGTGCCGGTTTGAAATTCCTGAAGTTTTCACTGGAAAACCGATTTGGAGATTGTACCTACCCATAATGAAGTATGGAGTTTAGTTTGCAAGTTAAAAGAAACTGTGATCCCAACAGGCTCAGTTAAGGACGGTTTTCAAACACACATATCTCTCAGAACTGAGCAAGTGGAGAGATGTTTGTTCATCTTGCACACATGGTTCTGTTGCAACAAAAACGCTTACTGTTTCTCAGTCTCTTTTTTAGTGCCGGTTTAAAATTCCTGCAGTTTTCACTGTAAAACCAAGATGGAAATACAACGTCCCCATGTATTTGTATGGATTGTTGCTTGCAAGGGAATAGAACCTTGGTGTACCCAACAAGAAAGGTGAAGGTCGGATTTCACATACAATTATCCTTCAGAACTGAGCATCTGGAGATACGCTCGTTCAACTAGCATAAAGGAAACCTTTTGCAGGTGAAATTTAACATGGCATTCTCAGTCTCTTTCTTAATGCCCGTTTCAAATTCCTGTAGCAATCACTGGAAAATCGAGTTGGAGCTGGTACTTCCAAATATATATATATGTATTGTAGTTTGCAACTGAAAAGAAATTTGTGTGCTGAACAAGCAAGGTGAAAGACGGCTTTCAAACACAATTATGTATAGGAAGTGAGCATGTGGAAAAACTTTCGTTCAACTTGCAAAAAGGGAACTGTTTGCAGGGAAAAAAATACTCCGGTATTTACTTTCATTTCATTGCCAGTTTGAAGTTCCTAATTTATTCATTGGAATAATGAATTCTAGCTAGTACGTCCCCATATATATGTATGGAGGGAATTTTGAAACTGAAAATAATCTTTCTTTTCCCAACAAGCACATAGAAGAACGGATTTAACACACACTTATCTCTTCAGAACTGAGCATGGGGAGAGACGTTTGATCATCCAGCACAGAGGGAAAGGGTGGCAGGAGAAAGTTTTACTCTGGTTTCTCAGTCTGTTTCCTAGTACTGTTTGGAAGTTCTTGCAATTTTCAATTGAAAATCCAGTTGGGGCTAGTACCTTCCCATATATATGTATGCAGTATATTTGGAAAATGAATAAAACTATATTTTCCCAACAAGCTAGGGGAAGGAAGGCTTTCCCACAAACACACCTCTAAATACTGAGCATGTGGAGAGAAGTTCGTTCAACTTGCATGGAAGAAGGATTTCCAGGGAAACATTGACACTTGTTTTTCAGTCTGTTTAGAGTGCCGCTATGAATTTCCTTCTATTTAACTTAAAAAGAGTTTTATAGCTTGTATCTCCCCATATATATATATGGAGTGAAGTTTGCAACTGAAAAGAAACTTCGTGTTCCCAACAAGCTGGGTGAAATACGGCTTTCACACACACATATCTCTTCAGAACTGATCATGAGGAGAGACGATAATTCATCAAGCAAAAAAGGGAAAGGTTGGCAGGAGTAATATTACTCTGGTTTCTCAGTCTGTTTCTAGTGCCAGTATCATGTTCCTGCAGTTTTCATTGTAAAATTGTGTAAGAGATTATACCTCCCCTTATATAGGTATGGATTGTTGCTTAGAAATTAAAGGAAACCTTGTTTTCCCAACAAGCTAGTTTAAAGACGGTTTTCACACACACATATCTCCCAGAACTGAGCATGTGGAGAGATGTTTGTTCATCTTGCACACAGGATTCTGTTGCAACAGAAACGCTTACAGTTTTCTCAGTCGCTTTTGTAGTGCCGGTTTGAAATTCCTGCAGTTTTCACTGTAAAACCAATTTGGAACTACAACCTCCCTATGTATTTGTATGGATTGTTGTTTGCAACAGAAAACAACCTTGGTGTACACAACAAGATAGCTGAAGTTCGGATTTCCCATACATTTATCCCTCAGAACAGAGCATCTGGAGATACATTCGTTCATCTAGCATAAAGGAAACCGTTTGCAGGTGAAATTTAACATGACTTTCTCAGTCTGTTTCTTAATGCCGGTTTCAAATTCCTGTAGTAATCACAGGAAAATCGAGTTGGAGCTGGTACTGCCAAATATATATTTATATAGTGTTGTGTGCAACTGAAAAGAATCTTTGTGTGCTCTAACAGGCAAGGTGAAAGACGGCTTTCAAACACAATTATGTATAAGATCTGAGCATGTGGAAAGGCTTTCGTTCATCTTGCACAAAGGAAAGGTTTGCAGGGAAACATATACTCTGGTATTTTAGTTTCCTTTCATTGCTGGTTTGAAGTTCCTAGTATTTCACTGGAATAATGAATTCTAGTTAGTACGTCCCCATATATATATAGGGAGGGAATTTTGAAACTGAAAATAATCTTTCTTTTCACAACAACTAATAGAAGAACGGCTTTAAAACACACTTATCCCTTCAGAACTGAGCATGGGGAGAGACGTTCAATCATCCAGCAGAGATTGAAAGGGTGGCAGGAGAAATATTTTACTCTGGATTCTCAGTCTGTTTCCTAGTGCTGTTTGGAAGTTCCTGCAGTTTTCAATTGAAAATTCAGTTGGGGCTAGTACCTTCCCTTAAATATGTAAGCTGTATAGTTGGAAAATTAATAAAACTATGTGTTCCCAACAAACAAGGGGAAGGAAGGCTTTCCCACACACATACCTCTCAATACTGAGCATGTGGAGAGACGTTCTTTCAACTTGCACTGAGAAGGTTTTGCAGGGAAATATTTACACTAGTTTTTCATTCTGTTTCAAGTGCCGGTATGAAGTTCCTTCCATTTAACTTGAAGACAGGTTTATAGCTGGTATCTCCTCATATATATATATGGAGTGAAGTTTGCAACTGAAAAGAAACTTTGTGTTCCCAACAAGCTAGGTGAAGTAAGGCTTTCACACACACATATCTCTTCAGAACTGATCATGAGAAGAGACGATTTTTCATCAAGCAAAAATGGGAAAATTTGGCAGGAGTAATATTACTCTGGTTTCTCAGTCTGTTTCTAGAGCCCGTATGATGTTCCTGCAATTTTCCCTGTAAAATAGTGTTGGAGATTGTACCTCCCCTTATATAGGTATGGACTGTTGCTTACAAATTAAAGGAAACCTTGTTTTCCCAACAAGCTTGTTGAAGGACAGTTTTCACACACACTTATCTCTCAGAACTGAGCTTGTGGAGAGACGGTCCTTTGTCTAGCTCAAATGGAACACGTTGTAGGGAAACTTTTACTCCTGTATCTCATTCTGTTTCTTAGTGCCAGATTGGAGCTATTTCATTTTTCACTGTAAAGGATTGTTGGAACTAGAACTTCCCATATTTACATTAGAAGTGTAGTTCACAACTGGAAAGAAATTTTGTGTTCCCAACATGCAAGTTTATGAAAAGCTTTCACACAAATTTATCACTCAGGACTGAGCGTCTGGAGACAATTTCGCTCCTTTGGCCCAAATGAATCGGGTTGCAGGGGAATAATTTCTCTGGTATTTCAGTCTGTTTCGAAGTGCTGGGTTGAAGTTCATGCAGTTTTCACTGGAAAACCGATTTGGAGATTGTACCTACCCATAATTAAGTATGGAGTGTAGTTTGCAAGTGAAAAGAAACTTTGTGATCCTAACAGGCTCTGTGAAGGACGGTTTTCAGACACACATATCTCTCAGAACTGAGCATGTTGAGAAATGTTTGTTCATCTTGCAAACAGGGTTCTTTTGCAAGAGAAACGCTTTCTGTTTTCTCAGTCTCTTTTGTAGTGCCGGTTTGAAATTCCTGCAGTTTTCACTGTAACACCAAGTTGTAACTACAACCTCCCCGTTTATTTGTATGGATTGTTGTTTGCAACAGAAAAGAACCTTGGTGTACCCAAGAAAATAGCTGAAGGTCGGATTTGACATACACTTATCCCTCAGAACTGAACATCTGGAGATAAGTTCGTTCATCTAGCATAAAGGAAATCGTTTGCAGGTGAAATTTAACATGGCATTCTCAGTCTGTTTCTTAATGCCGGTTTCAAATTCCTGTAGTAATCATTGCAAAATCGAGTTGGAGCTCGTACTTCCAAATATATATATATGTAGTGTTGTGAGCAACTGAACAGAAACTATGTGTGCTCAGCAAGCAAGGTGAAAGACGGCTTTCAAACACAATTATGTATAAGAACTGAGCATGTGGAAAGATTTTCGTTCATCTTGCATAAAAGGGAACGCTTTGCAGTGAAACATTTACTGTGGTTTTTCAGTTTAATTTTATTGCCGGTTTGAAGTTCCTAATTTTTTCACTGGAGTAATGAATTCTAGCTAGTACGTCCCCATATATATGTATGGAGGGAATTTTGAAACTGAAAATAATCTTTCTTTTCCCAACAAGCTAATAGAAGAACCGATTTAACACACACTTATCTCTTCAGAACTGAGCATGGGGAGAGACGTACGTTCATCCAGCACAGAGGTAAAGTGTGGCAGGAGAAAGTTTTACTCTGGTTTCTCAGTCTGTTTCCTAGTGCTGTTTGGAAGTTCCTGCAGTTTTCAATTGAAAATCCATTTGGGGCTAATACCTCCCCTTAAATATGTATGCAGTATAGTTGGAAAGTGAATAAAACTATGTGTTCCCAACAAGCCAGGGGAAGGAAGGCTTTCCCACACACATACCTCTCAATACTGAGCATGTGGAAAGACGTTCGTTCAACTTGCACGGAGGAAGGTTTTCCAGGGAAATATTGACACTTGTTTTTCAGTCTGTAGTGCCGTTTTGAAGTTCCTTGTGTTTAACTTGAAAACAGTTTTATAGCTGCTATCTCCCCATATATATATATGGAGTGAAGTTTGCTACTGAAAAGAAACTTCGTATTCCCAACAAGCTAGGTGAAGTACGGCTTTCACACACACATATCTCTTCAGAAATGTTCATGTGGAGAGACGATTGTTCATCAAGCAAAAAAGGGAAAGGTTGGAAGGAGTAATATTACTCTGGTTTCTCAGTCTGTTTCTAGTGCCAGTATGATGTTCTTGCATTTATCACTGTAAAATTGTGTTGGAGATTGTACCTCCCCATATATAAGTATGGACTGTTGCTTACATATTAAAGGAAACATTGTTTTCCCAACATGCTATTTGAAACGTGGTTTTCCCAACACTTATCTCTCAGAACTGAGCTTGTGGAGAGACGGTCCTTTATATTGCACAAATGGAACATATTGTAATGAAAAATTTAATCTTGTATCTCAGTCTGTATCTTAGTGCCAGATTGAAGCTATTTCATTTTTCACTGTAAAGGATTGTTGGAACTAGAAATTCCCATATTTACAAAAGAAGTGTAGTTCACAACAGAAATGAAATTTTGTGTTCCCAACATGCTAGTTTATGAAAGGCTTTCACACAAATTTATCACTCAGGACTGGGCGTCTGGAGACAATTTCGTTCATCTGGCCCAATGGGATCCGGTTGCAGGAGAAAAATTTCTCTGGAATTTCAGTCTGTTTCCAAGTGCCGGGTTGAAGTTCCTGCATTTTTCACTGGAAAACCGATTTGGAGCTTGTACCTGCCCATAATGTGCTATCGATTGTAGTTTGCAACAGAAAAATACCTATGGGATCCCAACAAGCAAGGTGAATTTTGGCTTTAACAGACACTTATCTCTCAAAACTGAGCATGTGGAGAGACGTTTGTTCAGCTTGAACAATGGGAAATTTTTGCAGGGGAAACATTTACTCTGGGTACTCAGTCTGTTTCCTTCTGCCGGTTTGAAGTTCCTGCTTTTTTCACATTAAATCATTGTTGGAGCTAGAGCTCCCGAAATATATGAAAGGAGTGTATATTGCAACTGAAAAGAAACAATGGGTTCTCAAAATAATATTTTAAGGACTGATTCACACACAAATATCACTCAAAAATTAGCATCTGAAGAGAAGTTCGTTCATCTGGTACAAAGGGATCGGTAGCGGGAGAAACTTTTCTTTGGTTTGCCAGTCTATTTCCTAGTGCTGGTATGAAATTCCTGCAGTTTTCACTGGAAAACCGAATTTGAGCTAGTACCTACCCATATTTATGCATGGATTGTAGATTACAAATAAAATGATACTTTGTGTTCCCAACAAGCTAGGTGAAGGATGTCTTTCAAACACACTTATATCTCTGAAATTAGCATGTGGAGAGACTTTCTTTCATTAGGCTCAAATGGAACGGTGTGCAGGGGAAACATTTCTTCTGGGTACTCAGTCTGTTTCCTAGTGCCGGTTAGAAGTTCCTGCACTTTTCACTGTAAAAGAGTGTTGAAGCTAGTACATCCCCATATATATGTATGGATTGTGATTTACAACTGAAAAGAAACTTTGTATTCCCGTTAAGCTAGGTGAAGGACGGCATTCACAGAAATATTTCTCTCAGAACTGAGCATGTGGAGAGACATTCATTCATTTAACAAAAAGGGAAAGTGTTGCCCGAAAAATGTTTGCTTTTGATTCTCAGACTTTTTCCAAGTGCCTGGATGAAGTTCCTGATGTTTTCACTATAAAACCTTCTTGGAGATAGTACCTGCCCTTATATATGTATGGCGTGTAGTTTGCAACTGGAAAGGAACTTTGTGTTCCCAACAAGGTAGGTTAAGGGCGGCTTTCACACACGATTTTCTCTCCGAATTGAGCATGTGGTGAGAGTTTCGTTCATTTAGCCCAAAGGATCCTGTTTCAGGATAAACTTTTACTCTGGTTTCTCAGTCTGTATCCTAGTGCCAAATTCAATTTGATGCAGTTTTCACTGGAAAATCGACTTGGAGCTACTGCCTAACCATATATATGTATGGAGTGCAGTTTGCAACTTAAAAGGAATGTTTTTCCCAAGAAGCTAGGTGAAGGACGGCATTCACAGAAAATTATCTCTCAGAAATGAGCATGTGGAGAGACGTTCGTTCAACTTGCATGGAATAAGATTTTGCAGGGAAACATTTAAACTGTTTTTTCAGTCTGTTTCTAGAGCCAGTTTGAAGTTCCTTCTATTAAACTTGAAAACAGTTTTATAGCTATTATTTCCCAATATATATATATATTGAGTGAAGTTTGCAACTGAAAAGAAACTTCGTGATCCCAACAAGCTAGGGGAAGTACGGCTTTCACACACACATATCTCTTCAGAACTGATCATGGGGAGAGACAATTGTTCATCAAGCAAAAAAGGGAAAGTTTGGCAGGAATATTATTACTCTGGGTCTCAGCCTGTTTCTAGAGCCAGTATGAATTTTTGCAGTTTTCCCTGTAAAATAGTGTTGGAGATTGTATCTCCCCATATATAGGTATGGACTGTTGCTTACAAATTAAAAGAAACCTTGTTTTCCCAACAAGCTAGCTGAAGGACGGTTTTCACACACACGTATCTCTCAGAACTGAGCTTGTGGAGAGACGGTCCTTTAACTAGCACAAATGGAACCCATTGGAGGGAAACTTTTACTCTTGTATCTCGGACTGTTTCTTAGTGACAGATTGAAGCTATTTCATTTTTCACTGTAAAGGATTGTTGGAACTAGAACTTCCCATATTTACATAAGAAGTGTAGTTCACAACTGGAAAGAAATTTTGTTTTCCGAACATGCTAGTTTATGAAAGGCTTTCACACAAATTTTTCACTCAGGACTGATTTCTGGAGACAATTTCATTCATCTGGCCCAAAGGGATCGGATTGCAGGAGAAAAATTTCTCTGGAATTTCAGTCTGTTTCCAAGTGCCGGGTTGAAGTTCGTGCAGTTTTCACTGGAAAACCGATTTGGAGATTGTACCTACCGATAATGAAGTATGGAGTGTAGTTTGCAAGTGAAAAGAAACGTTGTGATCCCAACAGGCTCAGTGAAGGACGGTATTCACACACACATATCTTTCAAAACTGAGCATGTGTAGAGATGTTTTTCAACTTGCACACAGGTTTCTGTTGCAAGAGAAATGCTTACACTTTTCTCAGTCTCTTTTGTAGTGCCGGTTTGAAATTCCTGCAGTTTTCACTGTAACACCAAGTTGGAACTACAACCTCCCTATGTATTTGTATGGATTGTAGTTTGCAACAGAAAAGAACATTGGTGTCCCCAACAAGATAGCTGAAGGTCGGATTTCACATACACTTATCCCTCAGAACCGAGCATCTGGAGGTACGTTCGTTTATCTAGCATAAAGGAAACCCTATGCTGGTGAAATTTAACCTGGCATTCTCAGTCTGTTTCTTAATGCCTGTTTCAAATTCCTGTAGTAATCACTGGAAAATCGAGTTGGATCTCGTACTTCCAAATATATATATTTATGTAGTGTGTGCAACTGAAAATAAAATTTGTGTGCTCAACAAGCAAGGTGAAAGATGGCTTTCAAACACAAGTATGTATATGAATTGAGCATGTGGAAAGATTTTCGTTCATCTTGCATAAAATGGAACGCTTTGCAGGGAAACATTTACTGTGGTTTTCCAGTTTTATTTTATTGCCGGTTTGAAGTTCCTAATTTTTTCACTGGAGTAATGAATTCTAGCTAGTACGTCCCCATATATATGTATGGAGGGAATTTTGAAGCTGAAAATAATCTTTCTTTTCCCAACAAGCTAATAGAAGAACCGATTTAACACACACTTATCTCTTCAGAACTGAGCATGGGGAGAGACGTACGTTCATCCAGCACAGAGGTAAAGTGTGGCAGGAGAAAGTTTTACTCTGGTTTCTCAGTCTGTTTCCTAGAGCTGTTTGGAAGTTCCTGCAGTTTTCAATTGAAAATCCATTTGGGGCTAATACCTCCTCTTAAATATGTATGCAGTATAGTTGGAAAATGAATTAAACTATGTGTTCCCAACAAGCTAGGGGAAGGAAGGTTTTCCCACACACATACCTCTCTAATTCTGAGCATGTTTAGAGACGTTCGTTCAACTTGCACGGAGGAAGGTTTTCCAGGGAAATTTTGACACTTGTTTTTCAGTCTGTTGTGCCGTTTTTAAGTTCATTCTATTTAACTTGGAAACAGTTTTATAGCTGTTATCTCCCCATATATATATATGGAGTGAAGTTTGCTACTGAAAAGAAACTTCGTATCCCAACAAGCTAAGTGAAGTACGGCTTTCACACACACATATCTCTTCAGAAATGATCATGTGGAGAGACGATTGTTCATCAAGCAAAAAAGGGAAAGGTTGGAAGGAGTAATATTACTCTGGTTTCTCAGTCTGTTTCTAGTGCCAGTATGATGTTCCTGCAGTTTTCTATGTAAAATATTGTTGGAGATTTTACCTCCCCATATATAGGTACGGACTGTTGCTAACAAATTTAAGGAAACCTTGTTTTCCCAACAAGGTATTTGAAGGATGTTTTTCCCACACACTTATCTCTCTGAACTG
The DNA here is from genome assembly GCF_036321535.1 of Camelus dromedarius. Lineage (NCBI taxonomy): Eukaryota > Metazoa > Chordata > Mammalia > Artiodactyla > Camelidae > Camelus > Camelus dromedarius. The sequence goes on along the minus strand of NC_087473.1, from coordinate 3,466,201 downwards.
AGCTTGTGGAGAAACTGTCCTTTATCTAGCACAAATGTAACACATTGTTTGGAAACTTTTACTCTTGTATTTCATTCTATTTCTTTGTGCCTGATTGAAGCTATTTCATTTTTCACTGTAAAGGATTGTTGGAACTAGAACTTCCCATATTTACAAAAGAAGCGTAGTTCACAACTTGAAAGAAATTTTGTGTTCCCAACATGCTAGTTTATGAAAGGCTTTCACACAAATTTATCACTCACGACTGAGCGTCTGGAGACATTTTTGATCATCTGGCCCAAAGGGATCAGGTTGCAGGGGAAAAATTTCTCTGGTATTTCAGTCTGTTTCCAAGTGCTGGGTTGAATTTCCTGCAGTTTTCACTGGAAAGCCGATTTGGAGCTTGTTCCTGCCCATAATGTGCTATGGAGTGTAGTTTGCAACAGAAAAGAATCTATGGGTTCCCAACAAGCTATGTGAAGCTTGGCTTTAACACACACTTATATCTAAAATCTGAGCATGTGGGGAGACGTATGTTCAGCTTGCACAATGGGAAAGTTTTGCAGGGGAAACATTTACTCTGGGTATTCACTCTGTTTCCTTGTGCCGGTTTGAATTTCCTGCTTTTTTCCCATTAAATCATTGTTGAAGCTAGAGCTGCCGAAATATATGAAAGGAGTGTATATTGCAACTGAAAAGAAACAATTTGTTCCCAAATTAATATTTTAATAATTACTTCACACACACTTATCACTCAAAAATGAGCATCTGAAGAGAAGATCCTTCATCTGGAACAAAGGGATCTGTTGCGGGGATACTTTTCTTTGGTTTGCCAGTCTATTTCCTAGTGCCGGTATGAAATTCCTGCAGTTTTCACTGGAAAACTGAATTTGAGCTAGTACCTACCCATATTTATGTATGGATTGCAGTTTACAACCAGAAAGAAACTTTGTGTTCCCAACAAGCTAGGTGAAGGACGGCTTTCAAACACTCTTATCTCTCTGAATTTAGCATGTGCAGAGAGTTTCGTTCATTGAGCTCAAATGAACGGTTTGCAGGGGAAACATTTCCTCTGGGTACTCAGTCTGTTTCCTAGTGCCGGTTTGAAGTTCCTGCAGTTTTCACTGTAAATTAGTGTTGAAGCTAGTACATCCCCATATATATGTATGGATTGTGACTTACAACTGAAAGAAACTTTGTATTCCCGATAAGCTAGCTGAAGGACGGCTTTCACAGAAATATTTCTCTCAGAAATGAGCATGTGGAGAGACATTCATTCATTTAACACAAAGGGAAAGTGTTGCAGGAAAAATATTTGCTTTTGATTCTCAGACTTTTTCCAAGTGCTTGGATGAAGTTCCTGAAGTTTTCACTATAAAAGCATCTTGGAAATAATACCTGCCCTTATATATGTATGGCGTGTAGTTTGCAACTGGAAAGGAACTTTGTGTTTCCAACAAGGTAGGTTAATTGCGGCTTTCACACACGATTTTCTCTCAGAATTGAACATGTGGAGAGAGTTCCATTCATTTAGCACAAAAGGATCGTGTTTCAGAATAAACTTTTACTCTGGTTTCTCAGTCTATATCCTAGTGCCAATTTCAATTTGATGCAGTTTTCAAAGGAAAATCGAGTTTTAGCTACTGCCTAACCATATTTATGTATGGAGTGCAGTTTGCAACTTAAAAGGAAAGTTTTTCCTAAGAAGCTATGTGAAGGATGGCTTCAAAGTAAATTATCTCTCAGAAATGAGCATGTGGAGAGAAGTTCGTCCTAGTTGCATGGAAGAAATTATTGCAAGCTTATATTTACACTTGTTTTTCAGTCTGTTTCTTGAGCCAGTTTGAAGTTCCTTCTATTTAACTTATAAACAGATTTATAGCTAGTATCTTCCAATATATATATATTGAGTGAAGTTTGCAACTGAAAAGAATCTTCGTGTTCCCAACAAGCCAGGTGAAGTACGGCTTTCACACACACATATCTCTTCAGAACTGATCATGGGGAGATACGATTATTCATCAAGCAAAAAAGGGAAAGTTTGGCAGGAGTAATATTACTCTGGTTTCTCAGTCTGTTTCTAGTGCCAGTATGATTTTCCTGCATTTTTCACTGTAAAATAGTGTTGGAGATTTTACCTCCCCATATATAGGTATGGACTGTTGCTAACAAATTAAAGGAAACCTTGTTTTCCCAACAAGCTAGTTGAAGGACGGTTTTCACACACACGTATCTCTGAGAACTTAGCTTGTGGAGAGAAGGTCCTTTATTTAGCACAAATGGAACACATTGTAGGGAAACTTTTACTCTTGTATCTAGGTCAGTTTCTTAGTGCCAGATTGAAGCTGTTTCATTTTTCACTGTAAAGGATTGTTGGAAATAGAACTTCCCATATTTACATAAGAAGTGTAGTTCACAACTGGAAAGGAATTTTGTGTTCCCAACATGCTAGTTTATGAAAGGCTTTCACACAAATTTATCACTCAGGACTGAGCATCTGGAGACAATTTCGTTCATCTGGCCCAAAGGGATCGGGTTGCAGGAGAAAAATTTCTCTGGAATTTCAGTCTATTTCCAAGTGCTGGGATGAATTTCCTGCAGTTTTCACTGGAAAACCGATTTGGAGATTATACCTACCGATAATGAAGTATGGAGTGTAGTTTGCAAATGAAAAGAAACTTTGTGATCCCAACAGGCTCAGTGAAGGACGGTTTTCACACACACATATCTCTCAGACCTGAGCATGTGGAGAGATGTTTGTTCATCTTGCACACTGGGTTCTGTTGCAAGAGAAATGCTTACTGTTTTCTCAGTCTCTTTTCTAGTGCCAGTTTGAAATTCCTGCAGTTTTCACTGTAAAACCAAGTTTGAACTTCAACCTCCCCATGTATTTGTATGGATTGTAATTTGCAACAGAAAAGAACCTTGGTGTCCCCAACAAGATAGCTGAAGGTCGGATTTCACATACACTTATCCCTCAGAACTGAGCATCTGGAGATACGTTCGTTCATCTAGCATGAAGGAAACCGTATGCTGGTGAAATTTAACATGGCTTTCTCAGTCTGTTTCTTAATGCCGTTTTCAAATTCCTGTAGTAATCATTGGAAAATCGAGTTGGAGCTCGTACTTCAAAATATATATATATATGTAGTGTTGTGTGCAACTGAAAGAAACTATGTGTGCTCAACAAGCAAGGTGAAAGACGGCTTTCAAACACAAGTATGTATAAAACTGAGCATGTGGAAAGACTTTCGTTCATCTTGCACAAAGGGAACAGTTTTCAGGGAAACATTTACTCTGGTATTTCAGTTTTCTTTTCTTGCCGGTTTGAAGTTCCTAATTTTGTCACTGGAAAAATGAATTTTAGCTAGTACATCCCCATATATATGTATGGAGGGAATTTTGAAACTGAAAATAATCTTTCTTTTCCCAACAATCTAATAGAAAATCGGATTTAACACACACTTATCTCTTCAGAAATGTGCATGGGTAGAGACGTACATTCATCCAGCACAGAGGGGAAGGGTGGCAGGAGAAAGTTTTACTCTGGTTTCTCAGTCTGTTTCCTAGTGCTGTTTGGAAGTTCCTGCAGTTTACAATTGAAAATCCAGTTGGGGCTATTACCTCCCCTTAAATATGTATGCAATAAATTTGGAAAATGAATAAAACTATGTGTTCCCAACAAGCTAGTGGAAGGAAGGCTTTCCCACACACATACATCTCAATACTGAGCATGTGGAGAGACGTTCGTTCAACTGGCACGGAGGAAGGTTTTGCAGGAAAATATTGACATCTGTTTTTCAGTTTGTTTGTAGTGCCGGTTTCAATTTCCTTTTATTTAACTTGAAATCAGGTTTATATCTGGTACCTACCCATATATATATATATGGAGTGAAGTTTGCAACTGAAAAGAAACTTCGTGTTCCCAACAAGCCAGGTGAAGTACGGCTTTCACACACACATACCTTTTCAGAACTGAGCATAAGGAAAGACGATTGTTCATCAAGCAAAAAAGAGAAAGTTTGGCAGCAGTAATATTACTCTGGTTTCTCAGTCTGTTTCTAGTGCCAGTATGTTGTTCCTGCATTTTTCCCTGTAAAATAGTGTTGGAGATTGTACCTCCCCATATATAGGTATGGACTGTTGCTTACAAATTAAAGGAAACCTTGTTTTCCCAACAAGGTATTTGAAGGATATTTTTTCCACACACTTATCTCTCAGAACTGAGCTTGTGGAGAGAAGGTCCTTTATATAGCACAAATGGAGCACGTTGTAGGGAAAGTTATACTCTTGTATTTCAATCTGTTTCTTTGTGCCAGATTGAAGCTATTTCATTTTTCACTGTAAAGGATTGTTGAAAATAGAACTTCCCATATTTTCAAAAGTAGTGTAGTTCACAACAGGAAAGAAGTTTTGTGTTCCCAATATGCTAGTTTATGAAAGGCTTTCACACAAATTTATCACTCACGACTGATCGTCTGGAGATATTTTCGTTCATCAGGCCCAAAGGGATCGGGCTGCAGGGGAAAATTTTCTCTGGAATTTCAGTCTGTTTCCAAGTGCCGGGTTGAAATTCCTGCAGTTTTCACTGGAAAACCGTTTTGGAGCTTATTCCTGCCCATAATATTCTATGGAGTGTAGTTTGCACCAAAAAGAACTTATGGGATCCCAAAAAGCTAGGTGAAGTTTGGCTTTAACACACAATTATCTCTCAGAAATAAGCGTGTGGAGAGACATTTGTTCATCTTGCACAATGGGAAAGTTTTGCAGGGGAAACATTTACTCTGGGTACTCCGTCTGTTTCCTTGTGCCGGTTTGAAGTTTCTGCTTTTTTCACATTAAATCATTGTTGGAGCTAGAGCTCCCGAAATATATGAATGGAGTGTATATTGCAACTGAAAGAAGCAATGTGTTCCCAAAATAATATTTTTAGGACGGCTTCACAAACACTTATCTCTCAAAAATGAGCATCTGAAGAGAAGATCTTTCATCTGGCACCAAGGGATCGGTTGCGGGAAATACTTTTCTTTGGTTTGCCAGTCTATTTCCTAATGCCGGTTTGAAATTCCTGCAGTTTTCACTGGAAAACCGAATTTGAGATAGTACCTACCCATATATATGCATGTATTGTAGTTGGCAACAGAAAAGAAAGTATATGTTTCCAACAAGATATGTGAATTACGGCTTTCACACACACTTATCTCTCAAAACTGAGCATGAGGAGAGACGATCGTTCATATAGCAACAGTGAATGGGTGGCAGGAAAATCTTATACTGTGGTTTCTCAGTCTGTTTCCTAGTGCCGGTATTAAGTTCAAGAAATTTCCATTTTTAACACAGAGTTTCTGCTAGTACATTCCTATATATAATTATGGATTATATATTACAACCAAAAAGAAACTTTGTGTTCCCAACAAGCTAGGTGAAGTACGGCTTTCCAACACACTTATCTCTCCGAACTTAGCATGTGGAGAGACTTTCGTTCTTTAGGCTCAAAATAACGGATTGCATGGGAAAGATTTCCTCTGGTTACTCAGTCTGTTTCCTAGTGCTTGTTTGAAGTTCCTGCAGTTTTCACTGTAAAAGAGTGTTGAAGATAGTACATCCCCATATAAATGTATGGATTGTGATTTACAACTGAAAAGAAAATTTGTATTCCCGATAAGCTTGGTGAAGGACGGCTTTCACAGAAATATTTCTCTCAGAAATGAGCATGTGGAGAGACATTCATTCATTTAACACAAAGGGAAAGTGTTGCAGGAAAAATAGTTGCTTTTGATTCTCAGACTTTTTCCAAGTGCCTGGAAGAAGTTCCTGTAGTTTTCAATATAAAACCATCTTGGAGATAGTACCTGCCCTTATATATGTATGGCGTGTATTTTGCAACTGGAAAGGAACTTTGTGTTCCCAATAAGGTAGTTTAAGGGCGTCTTTCACACACGATTTTCTCTCAGAATTTAGCATGTGGAGAGAGTTTCGTCCATTTAGCACAAAAGGTTCGTATTTCAGGATAAACTTTTACTCTGGTTTCTCAGTCTGTATCCTAGTGCCAATTTTAGTTTGATGCAGTTTTCACTGGAAAATCGAGTTGGAGCTACTGCCTAACCATATTTATGTATGCAGTGCAGTTTGCAACTTAAAACGAATGTTTTTTTCCAAGAAGTTAGGTGAAGGAATGCTTTCACAGAAAATTATCTCTCAGAAATGAGCATGTGGAGAGAGGTACGTTCTACATTCAAGGAAGAAGTTTTTACAAGCTAACATTTACACTTGTTTTTCAGTGTGTTTCTAGAGCCAGTTTGAAGTTCCTTCTATTTAACTTGAAAACAGTTTTATAGCTAGTATCTCCCAATATATATATATTGAGTGAATTTTGCAACTGAAAAGAAACTTCGTGTTCCCAACAAGCTAGGTGAAGTACGGCTTTCACATACACATATCACTTCAGAACTTATCATGAGGAGAGACGATTGTTCATCAAGCAAATAAGGGAATGTTTGGCAGTAATATTATTTCTCTGGTTTCTCATTCTGTTTCTAGTGCCAGTATGAATTTCCTGCATTTTTCACAGTAAAACAGTGTTAGAGATTGTACCTCCCCATATATAGGTATGGACTGTTGTTTACAAATTAAAGGAAACCTTGTTTTCCCAACAAGCTAGTTGAAGGACGGTTTTCACACATACGTATCTCTCAGAACTGAAGTTGTGGAGAGACGGTCCTTTATCTAGCACAAATGGAAACCATTGGAGGGAAAATTTTACTATTGTATCACAGTCTGTTTCATAGTGCCAGATTGAAGCTATTTCATTTTTCACTGTAAAGGATGGTTGGAACTAGAACTTCCCATATTTATATAGGAAGTGTATTTCACAACTGAAAAGGAATTTTGTGTTCCCAACATGCTAGTTTATGAACGGATTTCACACAAATTTATCACTCACGACTGAGGGTCTGGAGACAATTACGTTCATCTGGCACAAAGGGATCTGGTTGCAGGAGAAAAATTTCTCTGGTATTTCAGTCTGTTTCCAAGTGCTGGGTTGAATTTCCTGCAGTTTTCACTGGAAAACCGATTTGGAGATTGTACCTACCCATAATGAAATATGGAGTGTAGCTTGCAAGTGAAAAGGAAATTTGTGATCCCACAGGCTCAGTGAAGGACGGTTTTCACACAAACATATCTCTCAGAACTTAGCATGTGGAAAGATATTTCTTCATCTTGCACACAGGGTTCCGTTGCAAGTGAAACACTTACATTTTTCTCAGTCTCTTTTGTAGTATCGGTTTGAAATTCCTGCAGTTTTCACTGTAACACCAAGTTGGAACTACAACCTCCCCATGTATTTGTATGGATTGTTGTTAGCAACAGAAAAGAACCTTGGTTTACAAAACAAGATAGCTGTAGGTCGGATTTCACATACAGTTATCCCTCAGAACAGAGCATCTGGAGATACGTTTGTTCATCTAGCATAAAGGAAACCGTTTGCTGGGGAAATTTAACAGGGCTTTCTCAGTCTGTTTCTTAATGCCGGTTTCAAATTCCTGTAGAAATCACTCTAAAATCGAGTTGGAGCTGGTTCTTCCAAATATATATATATGTAGTGTGGTGTGCAAGTGTAAAGAAACTTTGTGTGCTCAACAAGCAAGGTGAAAGACGGTTTCAAACAAAATTATATATAAGAACTGGGCATGTGGAAATAGTTTCGTTCACCTTGCACAAAGGGAATAGTTTGCAGGGAAACATTTACTCTGGTTTTTCTGTTTTCTTTTATTGCCGGTTTGAAGTTCCTTGTTTTTTCACTGGAAAAATGAATTCTAGCTAGTACGTCCCCATATATATGTATGGAGGGAATTTTGAAACTGAAAATAATCTTTCTTTTCCCAACAAGCTAATAGAAAATCGGATTTAACACACACTTATCTTTTCAGAAATGTGCATGGGGAGAGACGTACGTTCATCCAGCACAGAGGGAAAGGGTGGCAGGAGAAAGTTTTACTCTGGTTTCTCAGTCTGTTTCCTAGTGCTGTTTGGAAGTTCCGGCAGTTTTCAATTGAAAATCCAGTTGGGGCTAGTACCTCCAATTAAATATGAATGCATTATAGTTGGAAAATGAATAAAACTATGTGTTCCCAACAAGCTAGGGGAAGGAAGGCTTTCCCACACACATACCTCTCAATACTGAGCATGTGGAGAGACGTTCGTTCAACTTGCACGGAGGAAGGTTTTGCAGGGAAATATTGACATTAGTTTTTCAGTCTGTTTGTAGTGCCGGTTTCAAGTTCCTTCTATTTAATTGAAAACAGGTTTATAGCTGGTATCTCCCAATATATATATATGGAGTGAAGTTTGCAACTGAAAAGAAGCTTCGTGTTCGCAACAAGCTAGGTGAAGTACGGCTTTCACACACACATATCCCTTCAGAACTGATCATGAGGAGAGACGATTGTTCACCAAGCAAAAAAGGGAAAGGTTGGCAGGAGTAATATTACTCTGGTTTCTCAGTCAGTTTCTAGTGCCAGTATGATGTTCCTGCAGTTTTCCCTGTAAAATAGTGTTGGAGATTGTACCTCCCCATATATAGGTATGGACTGTTGCTTACAAATTAAAGGAAACCTTGTTTTCACTACAAGCTAGTTGAAGGATGTTTTTCCCACACACTTATCTCTCAGAACAGAACTTGTGGAGAGACTGTCCTTTATCTAGCACAAATGGAACATGTTGTAGGGAAACTTATACTCTTGTATTTCAGTCTGTTTCTTTGTGCCAGATTGAAGCTATTTCATTTTTCACTGTAAAGGATTGTTGGAACTAGAACTTCCCATATTTACAAAAGAAGTGTAGTTCACAACTGGAAAGAAATTTTGTGTTCCCAACATGCTAGTTTATGAAAGGCTTTCACACAAATTTATCACTCAGGACTGAGCGTCTGGAGATATTTTCGTTCATCTGGCCCATAGGGATCTGGTTGCAGGAGAAAAATTTCTCTGGAATTTCAGTCTGTTTCCAAGTGCCGGGTTAATGTTCCTGCAGTTTCACTCGAAAACCGATTTGGAGCTTGTTCGTGCCCATAATGAACTCTGGAGTGTACTTTGCAAAATAAAAGAACCTATGGGTTCCCAAAAAGCTAGGTGAAGTTTGGCTTTAACACACACTTATCTCTCAGAACTGAGTATGTGGAGAGATGTTTGTTTATCTGGCACAATGGGAAAGTTTTGCAGTTGAAACTTTTACTCTGGGTACTCAGTCTGTTTCCTTGTGCCGGTTTGAAGTTCCTGCTTTTTTCATATTAAATCATTGTTGGAGCTAGAGCTACCGAAATATATGAATAGAGTGTAGATTGCAACTGAAAAGAAACAATGTGTTCCCAAAATAATAGTTTAAGGGCTGCTCCACACACACTTATCACGCAAAAATGAGCATCTGAAGAAAAGATCGTTCATTTGGAACAGAGGAATCGATTGCAGAAGATACTTATTTTTGGTTTGCCACTCTATTTCCTAGTGCCGTTTTGAAATTCCTGCAGTTTTCACTGGAAAACCGAATTTGAGCAAGTACCTACCCATATTTAGGCATCTATTGTAGTTGGCAACAGAAAAGAAAATATATGTTTCCAACAAGATAGGTGAATTATGGCTTTCACACACACTTATCTCTCAAAACTGAGCATTAGGAGAGACGATCGTTCATATAGCAACAGGGAATGGGTGGCAGGAAAATCTTATACTCTGGTTTCTCAGTCTGTTTCCTAGTGCCGGTATTAAGTTCAAGAAATTTCCATTTTTACACAGAGTTTCTGCTAGTACTCCCCTATATATAAGTATGGATTGTAGTTTACAACCAAAAAGAAACTTTGTGTTCCCAACAAGATAGTTGAAGGACGACTTTCAAACACACTTATCTCTCCGAATTTAGCATGTGGAGAGACTTTCGTTCATTAGGCTCAAAGTGAACGGTTTTCAGGGGAAATATTTCTTCTGGGTACTCAGTCTGTTTCCTAGTGCCGGTTTGAAGTTCCTGCAGTTTTCTCTGTAAAAGAGTGTTGAAGCTAATACATCACCATATATATGTATGGATTGTGATTTACAACTGAAAAGAAACTTTATATTCCCAATAAGCTAGGTGAAGGACAGCATTCACAGAAATATTTCTCTCAGAACTGAGCATGTGGAGGGACATTCATTCATTTAACACAAAGGGAAAGTGTTGCAGGAAAAATATTTGCTTTTGATTCTCAGTCTTTTCCAAGTGCCTGGATGATGTTCCTGTAGTTTTCACTATAAAACCATCTTGGAGATAGTACCTGCCCTTATATATGTATGGCGTGTAGTTTGCAACTGTAAAGGAACTTTGTGTTTCCAACAAGGTAGGTTAATTGCGGCTTTCACACACGATTTTCTCTCAGAAATGAGCATGTGGAGAGAGATTCGTTCATTTAGCAAAAAAGGATCGTGTTTCTGGATAAACTTATACTCTGGTTTCTCAATCTGTATCCTAGTGCCAATTTCAATTTGATGCAGTTTTCACTGGAAAATCGAGTTGGAGCTACTGCCTAACCATATTTATGTATGGAGTGCAGTTTGCAAATTAAAAGGAATGTTTTTTTCTAAGAAGATAATTGAAGGACGGCATTAATAGAAAATTATCTCTGAGAAATGAGCATGTGGTGAGAAGTTAATTCTACTTGCATTGAAGAAGGTTTGCAAGCTAAAAATTACACTTGTTTTTCAGTCTGTTTCTAGAGCCAGTTTAAAGTTCCTTCTATTTACCTTGAAATATTTTTATAGCTAGTATATCCCAATATATATATATTGAGTGATGTTTGCAACTGAAAAGAAACTTTGTTTTCCCAACAAGCTAGGGGAAGTACGGCTTTCACACACACATATATCTTCAGAAATGATCATGAGGATAGACTATTTTTCATCAAGCAAAAAAGGGAAATTTTGGCAGGAATAATTTTACTCTGGTTTCTCAGTCTGTTTCTAGTGCCAATATGATATTCCTGCAGTTTTCCCTGTAAAAGAGTGTTGGAGATTGTACCTCCCCATATATAGGTATGGACTGTTGCTAACAAATTAAAGGAAACCTTATTTTCCCAACAAGCTAGTTGAAGGACGGTTTTAACACACACGTATCTCTCAGAACTGAGCTTGTGGAGAGACGTTCCTTTATATTGCACAAATGGAACACATTGGAGGGAAACTTTTACTCTTGTTTCTCGGTCTGTTTCTTATTGCCAGATTGAAACTATTTCATTTTTCACTGTAAAGGATTGTTGGATATAGAACTTCCCATATTTACATAACAAGTGTAGTTCACAACTTGAAATGAATTTTGCGTTCCCAACATGCTAGTATATGAAAGGCTTTCACACAAATTTATCACTCAGACTGAGCGTCGCAAGACAATTTCATTCATCTGGCCCAAATGGATCGGGTTGCAGGAGAAAAATTTCTCTGGAATTTCAGTCTGTTTCCAAGTGCCGTGTTGAAGTTTCTGCAGTTTTCACTGGAAAACCGATTTGGAGATTTTACCTACCCATAATGAAGTATGGAGTGTAGTTTGCAAGTGAAATGAAACTGTGATCCCAAAAGGCTCAGTGAAGGACTGTTTTCACACAAACATATCTCTCAGAACTGAACATGTGGAGAGATGTTTGTTCATCTTACTCACAGGTTTCTGTTGCAAGAGAAATGCTTACTGATTTCTCAGTCTCTTTTGTAGTGCCGGTTTGAAATTCCTGCATTTTTCACTGTAATACCAAGTTGGAACTACAACCTCCCCATGTATTTGAACGGATTGTAGTTTGTAACAGAAAAGAACCTTGGTGTCCCCAACAAGATAGCTGAAGGTCGGATTTCACATATACTTATCTCTCAGAACTGAGCATCTGGAGATACGTTCGTTCACCTAGCATAAAGGAAACCGTATGCTGGTGAAATTTAACATGGCTTTCTCAGTCTGGTTCTTAATGCCGGTTTCAAATTCCTGTAGTAATCACTGGAAATTCGAGTTGGAGCTCGTACTTCCAAATATATATATATATTTAGTGTGGTGTGCAACTGAAAATAATCTTTGTGTGCTCAACAAGCAAGGTGAAAGACGGCTTTCAAACACAATTATGTATAAGAACTGAGCATTTGGAAGAGTTTCATTCAACTTGAACAAAGGGAACAGTTTGCAGGGAAACATTTACTCTGGTATTTCAGTTTTCTTTAATTGCCGGTTTGAAGTTCCTAATTTTTTCACTGGAAAAAAGAATTCTAGCTAGTACGTCCCCATATATATGTATGGAGGGAATTTTGAAACTGAAAATAATCTTTCTTTTCCTAACAAGCTAATAGAAGAAGGGATTTAACACACACTTATCTTTTCAGAAAAATGCATGGGGAGAGACGTACTTTCATCCAGCAAAGAGGGAAAGGGTGGCAGGAGAAAGTTTTACTCTGGTTTCTCAGTCTGTTTCCTAGTGCTGTTTGGAAGTTCCTGAAATTTTCAATTGAAAATCAAGTTGGGGCTTGTACCTCCCCTTAAATATGTAGGCAATATAGATGTAAAATGAATAAAACTATGTGTTCCCAACAAGCTAGGGGAAGGAAGGCTTTCCCACACACATACCTCTCAATACTGAGCATGTTTAGAGACGTTCGTTCTACTTGAACGGAGGAAGGATTTGCAGGGAAATATTGACACTTGTTTTTCAGTCTGTTTGTAGTGCCGGTTTGAAGTTCCTTCAATTTAACTTGAAAATAGGTTTATAGCTGGTACCTACCCATATATATATATGGAGTGAAGTTTGCAACTGAAAAGAAACTTCGTGTTCCCAACAACCCATGTGAACTACGGCTTTCACCCACACATATCTCTTCAGAACTGATCATGAGGAGAGACGATTGTTCATCAAGCAAAAAAGGGAAAGGTTGGCAGGAGTAATATTACTCTGGTTTCTCAGTCTGTTTCTAGTGCCAGTATGATATTCCTGCATTTCTCCCTGTAAAATAGTGTTGGAGATTGTACCTCACCATATATATGTATGGACTGTTGCTTACAAATTAAAGGAAACCTTGTTTTCCCAACAAGCTAGTTGAAGGATGTTTTTTCCACACACTTATCTCTCAGAACTGAGCTTGTGGAGAGACGGTCCTTTATCTAGCACAAATTGAACACGTTGTAAGGAAACTTTTACTCTTCTATTTCAGTCTGTTTCTTTGTGCCAGATTGAAGCTATTTCATTTTTCACTGTAAAGGATTGTTGGAACTACAACTTCCCATATTTACATAAGAAGTGTAGTTCACAAGTGGAAAGAAATTTTGTGTCACCAACATGCTAGATTATGAAAGGTTTCACACAAATTTATCACTCAGGACTGAGCGTCTCGAGACATTTTCGTTCATCTGGCCCAAAGGGATCGGGTTGCAGGAGAAAAGTTTCTCTTGTATTTCAGTCTGTTTCCAAGTGCCGGGTTGAAGTTCCTGCAGTTTACACTGGAAAGCCGATTTGGAGCTTGTTCCTGCCCATAATGAACTATGGAGTGTAGTTTGCAACCGAAAAGAAGCTATGGGTTCCCAACAAGCTATGTGAAGTTTGGTTTTAACACACACTTATCTCTCAGAACTGAACATGTGGAGAGACTTTTGTTCAGCTTGCACAATGGGAAAGTTTTGCAGGGGAAACCTTTACTCTGGGTATTCAGTCTGTTTCCTTGTGCCGGTTTGAAATTCCTTCTTTTTTCACATTAAATCATTGTTGGAGCTAGATCTCCCTAAATATATGAATGAAGTGTAGATTGCAACTGAAAAAAACAATGCGTTCCCAAAATAATAGTTTAAGGACGGCTTCACACACACTTATCACTCAAAACTGAGCATCTGAAGAGAAGATCCTTCATCTGGAACAAAGGGATCTGTTGCGGGAATTACTTTTCTTTGGTTTGCCAGTCTATTTTCTAGTGCCGGTTTGAAATTCCTGCAGTTTTCACTGGAAAACCGAATTTGAGCTAGTACCTACCTATATTTATGAAAGGATTGTAGTTGGCTTCAGAAAAGAAACTATATGTTTCCAACCAGATAGGTGAATTACGGCTTTCAGACACACATCTCTCAGAACTGAGCATGAGGAGAGACGATCATTCATATAGCAATAGGGAATGTGTGGCAGGAGTATCTTATTCTCTGGTTTCTCAGTCTGTTTCCTAGTGCCGGTATTAAGTTCAAGAAATTTCCATTTTTACACAGAGTTTCTGATAGTACATCCCTATATATAAATATGGATTGTAGTTTACAAACAAAAAGAATATTTGTGTTCCCAACAAGCTAGGTGAAGGACGGCTTTCAAACACATTTATCTCTCCGAACTTAGCATGTGGAGAGACTTTCATTCATTAGTCTCAAAGGGAACGGTTTGCAGGGGAAACATTTCCTCTGGGTACTCAGTCTGTTTCCTAGTGCTTGTTAGAATTTCCTGCAGTTTTCACTGTAAAAGAGTGTTGAAGCTAGTACATCCCCATATATATGTATGGATTGTGATTTACAACTGAAAAGAAACTTTGTATTCTGGATAAGCTATGTGAAGGACAGCATTCACAGAAATATTTCTCTCAGAACTGAGAATGTGGAGAGACATACATTCATTTAACACAAAGGGAAAGTGTTGCAGGAAAAATATTTCCTTTTTATTCTCAGACTTTTTCCAAGTGCCTGGATGAATTTCCTGTTGTTTTCACTATAAAACCATCTTGGAGATAGTACCTGCCCTTATATATGTATGGCTTGTAGTTTGCAACTGGAAAGGAACTTTTTGTTTCTAAGAAGGTAGGTTAAGGGCGTCTTTCACACACGATTTTCTCTCACAATTGAGCATGTGGAGAGAGTTTCGTTCATTTAGAACAAAAGGATCTTATTTCAGGATAAACTTTTACTCTGGTTTCTCAGTCTGTAATTTAGTGCCAATTTCATTTTGATGCAGTTTTCACTGGAAAATCGAGTTTTAGCTACTGCCTAACCATATTTATGTATGAAGTGCAGTTTGCAACTTAAATGGAAATTTTTCGCAAGTAGCTAGGTAAAGGAATGCTTTCACAGAAAATTAACGCTCAGAAATCAGCATGTGGAGAGAGTTTCATTCTACTTGCAAGGAAGAAGGTTTTGCAAGTTAACATTTACAATTGTTTTCAGTCTGTTTCTAGAGCCAGTTTGAAATTCCTTCTATTACCTTGAAAACAGGCTTATATCTACTATCTCCCAATATTTATACATTGAGTGAATTTTGTAACTGAATAGAAACTTCGTGTTCCCAACAAGCTAGGTGAAGTACGGTTTTCACACACACATATCACTTCAGAAATTATCATGAGGAGAGACGATTGTTCATCAAGCAAATAAGGGAATGTTTGGCAGGAATATTATTTCTCTGGTTTCTCAGTCTGTTTCTAGTGCCAGTATGAATATCCTGAATTTTTCACTGTAAAATAGTGTTGGAGATTGTACCTCCCAATATATAGGTATGGACTGTTGTTTACAAATTATAGGAAACCTGGTTTTCCCAATATGCTAGTTGAAGGACGGTTTTCACAGACACGTATCTCTCAGAACTGAGCTTGTAGAGAGACTGTCCTTTATCTAGCACAAATGGAACCCATTGGAGGGAAACTTTTACTCTTGTATCTCGGTCTGCTTCATAGTGACAGATTTAAGCTATTTCATTTTTCACTGTAAAGGATGGTTGGAACTAGAACTTCCCATATTTACATAGGAAGTGTAGTTCACAACTGGAAAGGAATTTTGTGTTCCCAACATGCTAGTTTATGAACGGATTTCACACAAAATTATCACTCACGACTAAGGGTCTGGAGACAATTACGTTCATCTGGCCCAAAGGGATCTGGTTGCAGGAGAAAAATTTCTCTGGTATTTCAGTCTGTTTCCAAGTGCTGGGTTGAATTTCCTGCAGTTTTCACTGGAAAACTGATTTGGAGATTGTACCTACCCATAATGAAATATGGAGTGTAGCTTGCAAGTGAAAAGGAACTTTGTGATCCCACAGGCTCAGTGAAGAACGGTTTTAACACAAACATATCTGTCAGAACTTAGCATGTGGAGGGATGTTTCTTCATCTTGCACACAGGGTTCCGTTGCAAGAGAAACGCTTACTTTTTTCTCAGTCTCTTTTGTAGTACCGGTTTGAAATTCCTGCAGTTTTCACTGTAACACCAAGTTGGAACTACAACCTCCCCATGTATTTGTATGGATTGTTGTTACTAACAGAAAAGAACCTTGGTTTCCAAAACAAGATAGCTGAAGGTCGGATTTCACATACAGTTATCCCTCAGAACAGAGCATCTGGAGATACGTTTGTTCATCTAGCATAAAGGTAAACGTTTGCTGGGGAAATTTAACATGGCTTTCTCAGGCTGTTTCTTAATGCCGGGTTCAATTTCCTGTAGTAATCACTGGAAAATCGAGTTGGAGCTGGTACTTCCAAATATATATATGTAGTGTTGTGTGCAAATGAAAAGAAACTTTGTGTGCTCAACAAGCAAGGTGAAAGACGGTCTCAAACAAAATTATATATAAGAGCTGGGCATGTGGAGACTTTCGTTCATCTTGCACAAAGGGAAGAGTTTGCAGGGAAACATTTACTCTGGTATTTCAGTTTTCTTTTATTGCCGGTTTGAAGTTCCTTGTTTTTTCACTGGAAAAATAAATTCTAGCTAGTACGTCCCCATATATATGTATGGAGAGAATTTTGAAACTGAAAATAATCTTCCTTTCCCCAACAAGCTAACAGAAAATCGGATTTAACACACACTTATCTCTTCAGAAATATGCATGGGGAGAGACGTACATTCATCCAGCACAGAGGGAAAGTGTGGCAGGAGAAAGTTTTACTCTGGTTTCTCAGTCTGTTTCCTAGTGCTGTTTGGAAGTTCCGGCAGTTTTCAATTGAAAATCCAGTTGGGGCTAGTACCTCCAATTAAATATGTATGCATTATAGTTGGAAAATAAATAAAACTATGTGTTCCCAACAAGCTAGGGGAAGGAAGGCTTTCCCACACACATACCTCTCAATACTGAGCATGTGGAGAGACGTTCGTTCAACTTGCACGGAGGAAGGTTTTGCAGGGAAATATTGACACTTGTTTTTCAGTCTGTTTGAAGTGCCGGTTTGAAGTTCCTTCTATTTCAATTGAAAACAGGTTTATAGCTGGTATCTCCCCATATATAAATATGGAGTGAAGTTTGCAACTGAAAAGAAACTTCGTGTTCGCAACAAGCTATGTGAATTTCGGCTTTACACACACATAACTCTTCAGAACAGATCATGAGGATAGACGATTATTCATCAAGCAAAAAAGGGAAAGTTTGGCAGGAATAATTTTACTCTGGTTTCTCAGTCTGTTTCTAGTTCCAGTATGAATTTTTGCAGTTTTCCCTGTAAAATAGTGTTGGAGATTCTACCTCCCCATGTATAATTATGGACTGTTGCTTACAAATTAAAGGAAACCTTGTTTTCCCAACAAGCTAATTGAAGGACTGTTTTCAAACACATGTATCTCTCAGAACTGAGCTTGTGGAGAGACTGTCCTTTATCTAGCACAAATGGAACACATTATGGGGGAACTTTTACTCTTGTATCTCGGTCTGTTTCTTAGTCACTGATTGAAAGTATTTCATTTTTCACTGTAAAGGATTGTTGGAACTAGAACTTCCCCTATTTACATAAGATGTGTAGTTCACACCTGGAAAGGAATTTTGTGTTCCCAACATGCTAGTTTATGAAAGGCTTTCACACAAATTTATCACTCAGACTGAGCGTCTGGATACAATTTCGTTCATCTGGCCCAAAGGAATCGGGTTGCAGGAGAAAAATTTCTCTGGAATTTCAGTCTGTTTCCAAGTGCCGTGTTGAAGTTCCAGATGTTTTCACTGGAAAACCGATTTGGAGATTGTACCTACCCATAATGAAGTATGGAGTGTAGTTTGCAAGTGAAATGAAACGTTGTGATCCCAACAGGCTCAGTGAAGGACGGTTTTCACACAAACATATCACTCAGAACTGAGCATGTGGAGAGATGTTTTTTCATCTTACACACAGGGTTCTGTTGCAAGAGAAATTCTTACTGTTTTCTCAGTCTCTTTTGTAGTGCCGGTTTGAAATTCCAGCAGTTTTCACTGTAACACCAAGTTGGAGCTACCACCTCCCCATGTATTTGTACGGATTGTAGTTTGCAACAGAAAAGAACCTTGGTGTCCCCAACATGATAGCTGAAGTTCGGATTTCACATACACTTATCCCTCAGAACTGAGCATTTGGAGATACGTTCGTTCATCTAGCATAAAGGAAACCGTATGCTGGTGAAATTTAACATGGCTTTCTCAGTCTGTTTCTTAATGCCAGTTTCAAATTCCTGTAGTAATCACTGGAAAATCGAGTTGGAGCTCGTACTTCCAAATTATATATATATGTATTGTTGTGTGCAACTGAAAAGAAACTTTGTGTGCTCAACAAGCAAGGTGAAAGACGGCTTTCAAACACAAGTATGTATAAGAACTGAGCATGTGGAAAGACTTTCGTTTATCTTGCACAAAGGGAACGGTTTGGAGGGAAACATTTACTCTGGTATTTCAGTTTTCTTTTATTGCCGGTTTGAAGTTCCTATTTTTTTTAATGGAATAATGAATTCTAGCAAGTACGTCACCATATATATGTATGGAGGGAATTTTGAAACTGAAAATAATCTTTCTTTTCCCAAATACCTAATAGAATTACGGAATTAACACACACTTATCTCTTCAGAACTGAGCATGTGTACAGAAGTACGTTCATTCAGCCCAGAAAGAAAGTGTGGCAGGAGAAAGTTTTACTCTGGTTTCTCAGTCTGTTTCCTAGAGCTGTTTGGAAGTTCCTGCAGTTTTCAATTGAAAATCCAGTTGGGGCTAGAACCTCCCCTTAAATATGTATGCATTATAGTTGGAAAATGAATAAAATTATGTGTTCCCAACAAGCTAGGGGAAGGAAGACTTTCCCACACACATACCTCTCAATACTGAGCATGTGGAGAGACGTTCGTTCAACTTGCACGGAGGAAGGTTTTGCAGGGAAATATTGACACTTGTTTTTCAGTCTGTTTGAAGTGCCGGTTTGAAGTTCCTTCTGTTTCAATTGAAAACAGGTTTATAGCTGATATCTCCCCATATATATATATGGAGTGAAGTTTGCAACTGAAAAGAAACTTCATGTTCCCAACATGCTAGGTGAATTACGGCTTTCACAAACACTTATCTCTCAAAACTGAGCATGAGGGGAGACGATCGTTCATATAGCAACAGTGAATGGGTGGCAGGAAAATCTTATACTGTGGTTTCTCAGTCTGTTTCCTAGTGCCGGTATTAAGTTCAAGAAATTTCCATTTTTACACAGAGTTTCTGCTTGTACCTCCCTATATATAAGTATGGATTGTATTTTACAACCTAAAAGAAACTTTGTGTTCCCAACAAGCTAGATGAAGTACGACTTTCAAACACACTTATCTCTCCGAACTTAGCATGTGGTGAGACTTTCGTACATTAGGCTCAAAGTGAATGGTTTGCAGGGGAAACATTTCTTCTGGTTACTCACTCTGTTTCCTAGTGCCGGTTTGAAGTTCCTGCAGTTTTCTCTGTAAAAGAGTGTTTAAGCTAGTACATCCCCATATTTATGTATGGATTGTGATTTACAACTGAAAAGAAACTTTGTATTCCCGATAAGCTAGGTGAAGGACGGCTTTCACAGAAATATTTCTCTCAGAACTGAGCATGTGGAGAGACATTTTTTCATTTAACACAAAGGGAAAGTGTTGCAGAAATAATATTTGCTTTTGATTCTTGGACTTGTTCCAAGTGCCTGGATGAAGTTGCTGAAGTTTTCACTATAAAACCATCTTAGAGATAGTACCTGCCCTTATATATGTATGGCGTGTAGTTTGCAACTGTAAAGGAACTTTGTGTTCCCAATAAGGTAGTTTAAGGGCGTCTTTCACACACGATTTTCTCTCAGAATTTAGCATGTGGAGAGAGATTCGTTCATTTAGCACAAAAGGATCGTGTTTCAGGATAAACTTTTACTCTGGTATCTCAGTCTGTATCCTAGTGCCAATTTCAAATAGATGCAGTTTTCACTGGAAAATCGAGTTGGTGCTCCTGCCTAACCATATTTATGTATGGAATGCTGTATGCAAATTAAAACAAATTTTTTCCCTAGAATCTACGTGAAGGACGGCTTTCACAGAAAATTATCTCTCAGAATTGAGCATGTGGAGAGAGGTTAGTTCTACTTGCAAGGAAGAAGGTTTTGCAAGCTAAAATTTACACTTGTTTTTCAGTCTGTTTCTAGAGCCGGTTTGAAATTCCTTCTATTTAACTTGAAAACAGGTTTATATCTAGTATCTCCCAATATTTATATATTGAGTGAATTTTGTAACTGAATAGAAACTTCGTGTTCCCAACAAGCTAGGTGAAGTACGGCTTTCACACACACATATCTCTTCAGAACTGATCATGAGGTGAGAAGATTGTTCATCAAGCAAATAAGGGAACGTTTGGCAGGAAAATTATTTCTCTGGTTTCTCAGTCTGTTTCTAGTGCCAGTATGAATTTCCTGCATTTTTCACAGTAAAATAGTTTTGGAGATTGTACCTCCCCATATATAGGTATGGACTGTTGTTTACAAATTAAAGGAAACCTTGTTTTCCCAACAAGCTAGTTGAAGGACGGTATTCACACACATTTATCTCTCAGAACTGAGCTTGTGGAGAGACGGTCCTTTATCTAGCACAAATGGAACACATTGTAGGGAAACTTTTACTCGTGTATCACAGTCTGTTTCTTAGTGCCAGATTGAAGCTATTTCATTTTTCACTGTAAAGGATGGTTGGAACTAGAACTTCCCATATTTACATAAGAAGTGTAGTTCACAACTGGAAAGAAATTTTGTGTTCCCAACATGCTAGTTTATGAACGGCTTTCACACAAATTTATCACTCAGGTCTGAGCGTCTGGAGACAGTTTCGTTCATCTGGCCCAAAGGGATCGTGTACCAGGAGAAAAATTTCTCTGGTATTTCAGTCTGTTTCCAAGTGCCAGGTTGAACTTCCTGCAGTATTCACTGGAAAACCGATTTAGAGCTTGTTCCTGCCCATAATGAACTTTGAAGTGAATTTGCAACAGAAAAGTACCTATGTGTTCCCAAAAAGCTAGTTGAAATTTGTCTTTAACACACACTTATGTCTCCGTACATAGCATGTGGAGAGAATTCCGTTCATTATGCTCAAAGTGAACGGTTTGAAGGTGAATCATTTCTTCTGGGTACTCAGTCTGTTTCCTAATGCCTTATTGAAGTTCCTGCACTTTTCACTTTAAAAGAGTGTTGAAGCTAGTACATCCCCATATATATGTATGGATTGTGATTTACAACTGAAATGAAACTTTGTATTCCCGATAAGCTAGGTGAAGGACGGCTTTCACAGAAATATTTCTCTCAGAAATGAGCATGTGGAGAGACATTCATTCATTTAACACAAAGGGAAAGTGTTGCAGGAAAAATATTTGCTTTTGATTCTCAGAATTTTTCCAAGTGCCTGGATGAAGTTCCTGATGTTTTCACTATAAAACCATCTTGGAGATAGTACCTGCCCTTATATATGTATGGCGTGTAGTCTGCAACTGGAAAGGAACTTTGTGTTCCCAACTAGGTAGGTTAAGGGCGGCTTTCACACACGATTTTCTCTCAGAAATGAGCATTTGGAGAGAGATTCGTTCATTTAGCACAAAAGGATCGTGTTTCAGGATAAACTTTTACTCTGGTTTCTCAGTCTGAATCCTAGTGCCAATTTCAATTTGATGCAGTTTTCACTGGAAAATCGAGTTGGAGCTACTGCCTAACCATATTTATGTATGGAGTGCAGTTTGCAACTTAAAAGGAATTTTTTTCCCAAGAATCTAGGTGAAGGACAGCTTTCACAGAAAATTATCTCTCAGAAATGAGCATGTGGAGAGAGGTTCATTCTACTTGCAAGGAAGAAGTTTTGCATGCTAACATTTACACTTGTTTTTCAGTCTGTTTCTAGAGCCGGTTTGAAATTCCTCCTATTTAACTTGAAAACAGGTTTATATCTAGTATCTCCAAATATTTATATATTGAGTGAATTTTGTAACTGAATAGAAACTTCGTGTTCCCAACAAGCTAGGTGAAGTACGGCTTTCACACACACATATCTCTTCAGAACTGATCATGAGGAGAGACGATTGTTCATCAAGCAAATAAGGGAATGTTTGGCAGGAATATTATTACTCTGGTTACTCAGTCTGTTTCTAGTGCCAGTATGATTTTCCTGCATTTTTCACAGTAAAATAGTGTTGGAGATTTTACCTCCCCATATATAGGTATGGACTGTTGTTTACAAATTAAAGGAAACCTTGTTTATCCAACAAGATAGTTGAAGGACGGTATTCACACACATTTATCTCTCAGAACTGAGCTTGTGGAGAGACGGTCCTTTACCTAGCACAAATGGAACACATTGTAGGGAAACTTTTACTCTTGTATCTCAGTCTGTTTCTTAGTGTCAGATTGAAGCTATTTCATTTTTCACTCTAAAGGATTGTTGGAACTAGAACTTCCCATATTTACATAAGAAGTGTAGTTCACAACTGGAAAGATATTTTGTGTTCCCAACATGCTAGTTTATGAAAGGCTTTCACACAAATTTATCACTCAGGACTGAGTGTCTGGAGACAGTTTCGTTCATCTGGCCCAAAGGGATCAGGTTGCAGGAGAAAAATTTCTCTGGTATTTCAGTCTGTTTCCAAGTGCTGGGTTGAATTTCCTGCAGTATTCACTGGAATACCGATTTGGAGATTGTACCAACCCATAATGAACAATGGAGTGTAGTTTGCAAGTCGAAAAGTACTTTGTGATCCCACAGGCTCAGTGAAGGAACGTTTTCACACACACATATCTCTCAGAAATTAGCATGTGGAAGGAAGTTTGTTCATCTTGCACACAGGGTTCTGTTGCAAGGGAAACGCTTACTTTTTTCTCAGTCTCTTTTTTAGTGCCGGTTTGAAATTCCTGCAGTTTTCACTGTAACACCAATTTGGAACTACAACCTCCTCATATATTTGTATGGATTGTTGTTAGCAACAGAAAAGAACCTTGGTTTCCAAAACAAGATAGCTGAAGGTCGGTTTTCACATACAATTATCCCTCAGAACAGAGAATCTGGAGATACGTTCATTCATCTAGCATAAAGGAAACCGTTTGCTGGGGAAATTTAACATGGCTCTCAGTCTGTTTCTTAATGCTGGTTTCAAATTCCTGTAGTAATCACTGGAAAATCGAGTTGGAGCTGGTACTTCCAAATATATATATATATGTAGTGTTGTGTGCAACTGAAAAGAAACTTTGTTTGCTCAAGAAGCAAGTTGAAAGACAGCTTTCAAACACAATTATATATAAGAACTGGGCATGTGGAAAGACTTTCGTTCATCTTGCACAAAGGGAACGGTTTGCAGGGAAACATTTACTCTGTTTTTTCAGTTTTCTTTTATTGCCGGTTTGAAGTTCCTAGTTTTTTCAATGGAATAATGAATTCTAGCTAGTACTTCCCCATATATATGTATGGAGGGAATTTTGAAACAGAAAATAATCTTTCTTTTCCCAACAAGCAAATAGAAAATCGGATTTAACCCACACTTATCTCTTCAGAACTGAGCATGGGGTGAGACGTACGTTAGTCCACCACAGAGGGAAAGGGTGGCAGGAGAAAGTTTTACTCTGGTTTCTCAGTCTGTTTCCTAGTGCTGTTTCGAAGTTCCTGCATTTTCAATTGAAAATCCGGTTGGGCTATTACCTCCCCTTATATATGTATGCAGTATAGTTGGAAAATGAATAAAACTATGTGTTCCCAACAAGCTAGGTGAAGGAAGGCTTTCCCACACACATACCTCTCAATACTGAGCATGTAGAGAGACGTTCGTTCAACTTGCACGGAGGAAGGTTTTGCAGGGAAATATTGACACTTGTTTTTCAGTTTGTTTGTAGTGCCGGTTTGAAGTTCCTTCTATTTCAATTGAAAACAGGTTGATAGCTGTTATCTCCCCATATATATATATGGAGTGAAGTTTGCAACTGAAAAGAAACTTCGTGTTCCCAACAAGCTAAGTGAAGTACGGCTTTCACACACACATATCCCTTCAGAACTGATAATGAGAAGAGACGATTGTTCATCAAGCAAAAAAGGGAAATGTTGGCAGGAATAATATTACTCTGGTTTCTCAGTCTGTTTCTAGTGCCAGTATGGTGTTCCTGCATTTTTCACTGTAAAATAGTGTTGGAGATTGTACCTCCCCTTATATAGTTATGGACTGTTGCTAACAAATTAAAGGAAACCTTGTTTTCCCAACATGCTAGTTGAAGGATGTTTTTTCCAAACACTTATCTCTCAGAACTGAGCTTGTGGAGAGACGTTCCTTTATCTAGCACAAATAGAACACGTTGTAGTGAAACTTTTACTCTTGTATTTCAGTCTGTTTCTTTGTGCCAGATTGAAGCTGTCTTATTTTTTGCTGTAAAGATTGTTGGAACTAGAACTTCCCATATTTACAAAAGTATTGTAGTTCACAACTGGAAAGATATTTTGTGTTCCCAACATGCTAGTTTATGAAAGGCTTTCACACAAATTTATCACTCAGGACTGAGTGTCTGGAGACAGTTTCGTTCATCTGGCCCAAAGGGATCGGGTTGCAGGAGAAAAATTTCTCTGGTATTTCAGTCTGTTTCCAAGTGCCGGGTTGAACTTCCTGCAGTTTTCACTGGAAAACCGATTTAGAACTTGTTCCAGCCCATAATGAACTATGAAGTGTAGTTTGCAACAGAAAAGTACCTAAGGGTTCCCAACAAGCTAGGTGAAGTTTGGCTTTAACACACACTTATATCTCAGAACTGAGCATGTGGAGAGACGATTGTTCATCTTTCACAATGGGAAAGTTTTGCAGGGAAAAGCTTTTCTCTGGGTACTCAGTCTGTTTCCTTGTGCCGGTTTGAAGTTCCTGCTTTTTTCACATTAAATCATTGTTGGAGGTAGAGTTCCCGAAATATATGAATGTAGTGTTGATTGCAACTAAAAAGAAACAATGTGTTTCCAAAATAATAGTTTAAGGACGGCTTCACACACACTTATCACTCAAAAATGAGCATCTGAAGAGAAGATCGTTCATCTGGCACAAAGGGATCTGTTGCAGGAGATACTTTTCTTTGGTTTGCCAGTCTATTTCCTAATACCGGTTTGAAATTCCTTCAGTTTTCACTGGAAAACGGAATTTGAGCTATTTCCTACAAATATTTATGCATGGATTGTATTTGGCAACAGAAAAGAAAATATATGTTTCCAACAAGATAGGTGAATTACGGCTTTCACACACACTTATCTCTCAAAACTGAGCATTAGTAGAGACGATCGTTCATATAGCAACAGGGAATGTGTGGCAGGAGTATCTTATACTCTGATTTCTCAGTCTGTTTCCTAGTGCCGGTATTAAGTTCAAGAAATTTCCATTTTTACACAGAGTTTCTGCTAGTACCTCCCTATATATAAGTATGGATTGTAGTTTACAACCAAAAAGAAACTTTGTGTTCCCAACATGCTAAGTGAAGAACGGCTTTCAAACACACTTATCTCTCTGAAATTAGCATGTGGAGAAATTTTCGTTCATTAGGCTCAAAGTGAACGGTTTGCAAGGGAAACATTTTCTCTGGTTACTCATTCTGTTTCCTAGTGCTGGTTTGAGTTCCTGCCGTTTTCACTGTAAAAGAGTTTTGAAGCTAGTACATCCCCATTTATATGTATGGATTGTGATTTACAACTGAAATGAAACTTTGTATTCCCGATAAGCTAGGTGAAGGACGGCTTTCACAGAAATATTTCTCTCAGAACTGAGCATGTGGAGAGAAATTCATTTATTTAACACAAATGAAAGTGTTGCAGGAAAAGTATTTACTTTTGATTCTCAGACTTTTTCCAAGTGCCTGGATGAAGTTCCTGTAGTTTTCACTATAAAACCGTCTTGGAGATAGTACCTGCCCTTATATATGTATGGCATGTAGTTTGCAACTGGAAAGGAACTTTGTGTTCCCAACAAGGTAGGTTAATTGCGGCTTTCACACACGATTTTCTTTCAGAAATGAGCAGGTGGAGAGAGATTCGCTCATTTAGCACAAAAGGATCGTGTTTCAGGATAAACTTTTACTCTGGTTTCTCAGTCTGTATCCTAGTGCCAATTTCATTTTGATGCAGTTTTCACTGGAAAATCGAGTTGGAGCTACTGCCTAACCATATTTATGTATGGAGTGCAGGTTGCAACTTAAAAGAAATGTTTTCCCAAGAAGCTAGGTGAAGGACGGCCTTCACAGGAAATTTTCTCTCAGAAATGAGCATGTGGAGAGACGTGCGTTCATCTTGCATGGAAGAAGGTTTTGCATGGAAACATTTACTCAATTTTTTTAATTTGTTTCTAGTGCCAGTTTGAATTTCCTTCTATTTAACTTGAAAACAGGTTTATAGCTAGTATCTCCCCATATATATATTTGGAGTGAAGTTTGCAACTGAAATGAAACTTCGTGTTCCCAACCAGCTAGGTGAAGTATGGCTTTCACACACACATATCTCTTCAGACCTGATCATGAGGAGAGACGATTGTTCATCATGCAAAAAAGGGAAAGGTTGGCAGGAATAATATTACTCTGGTTTCTCAGTCTGTTTCTAGAGCCAGTATGAATTTTTGCACTTTTCCCTGTAAAATAGTGTTGGAGATTGTACCTCCCCATATAGAGGTATGGACTGTTGCTTACAAATTAAAGGAAACCTTGTTTTCCCAACAAGCTATTTGAATGACGGTTTTCACACACACTTATCTCTCAGATCTGAGCTTGTGGAGAGACGGTCCTTTATCTAGCACACATGGAACACGTTGTAGGGAAACTTTTACTCTTTTATCTCATTCTGTTTCTTAGTGCCGTAGTGAAGCTCCTTCATTTTTCACTATAAAGACTTGTTGGAACTAGAACTTCCCATATATACATAAGAAGTGTAGTTCACAACTGGAAAGAAATTTTGTGTTCCCAACATGCTAGTTTATGAACGGCTTTCACACTAACTTATCAGTCAGGACTGAGCATCTGGAGACATTTTCGTTTTCTGACCCAAAAGGATCGGGTTTCACTAGAAAAATTTCCCTGGTATTTCAGTCTGTTTCCTAGTGCCAGGTTGAAGTTCCTGCATTTTTCTCTTTAAATAATTGTTGGAGCTAGGTCTCCCGAAATATATGAATGGAGTGTAGATTGCAACTGAAAAGAAACAATGTGTTCCCAATATAATAATTTAAGGACGGCTTCACACACACTTATCACTCAGAAATTAGCTTCTGAATAGAAGATCGTTCATCTGGCACAAAGTGATCGGTTTGCAGGAATTACTTTTCTTTGGTTTGCCAGTCTATTTCCTAGTGCCGGTTTGAAATTCCTGCAGGTTTCACTGGAAAACCGAATTTGAGCTAGTACCTACCCATAGTTATGCATGGATTGTAGTTTGCAACAGAAAACAAAATATATGTTTCCAACAAGCTAGGTGAAGTACGACTTTCACACTCACTTATCTCTGAGAACTGAGCATGTGGATAGACGGCCATTCATCAACCACAAAGGGAAGAAATTGCAGGAGAAACTTTTATTGTTGTTTCTCATTCTGTTTCATAGTGCCGTTTTGAAATTCCTGTAGTTTTAGCTGTACAACCGTGTTGGAACTTGTACCATCACTTATATATGTATGGAGTGTAGTTTGCAAGTGAAAAGAATCGTGATCCCAACAGGCTCAGTGAAGGACGGTTTTCACACACACATATCTCTGAGAAGTGAGCATGTGGAGAGACGTTTGTTCATCTAGCACACAGGGTTGTGTTGCAAGAGAAACCCTTACTTTGTTTTCTCAGTCTCTTTTCTAGTGCCGGTTTGAAATTCCTGCCGTTTTCACTGTAACACTTTGTTGTAACTACAACCTCCCCATGTATTTGTATGGATTGTAGTTTGCAACAGAAGAGAAAACTTTGTTCCCAACAAAGTAGGTGAAGGTTGGCATTCACACCTATTTATCTCTCAGAACTTAGCATGTGGAGAAAAGTTCATTCATCTGGCACAAATTTAAAGGTTTGCATGGAAAATTTTCTCTGGTTTATCAGTTTGTTTCCTACTGTAGGTTTGAAGTTTCTCCAGGTTTCACTGTAAAACAGAGTTGAACCTAGTACCTCCAGATATATATGTATGGAAAGTAATTTGCAACTGAAGAGAAACTGTCTTACAATCAAGCTACATGAAGGACGGTTTTCACACACATATATGTCTCAGAACTGAGCATGTAGAGAGAGGTTCTTTCTTCTGGCAGATCTGATAAGGGTTCTAAAAGAAACTTTTACTCTGTTTTCTCAGTCTGTTTCCCTACGCCGGTTTGATGTTCCTGCCGTTTACACTGTAAAACAGATTAGAAGCCTGTACCTCAACATATATATGTATGGAGTGTTATTTGCAACTGAAAAGATTCATTGTGTTCCCAACAAGCTAGGTGAAGTACGGCTTTCACAGACACTAATCTCTGAGAACTGAGCATGTTGAGAGACTTTCGTTCATCTGGCAAAAATGGAACGAGTTGCAGGTGAAACATTTACTCTGGTTTTTCAGAATGTTTCTTAGTGCAGATTTGAAATTAATTTGTTTTCAATGGAAAACCGAGTTTCAGCTAGTACCGCCCCTTATATGTGAATGCAGTGTAGTTGGCAAATGTAAAATACTATGTGTTCCCACCAAGCTAGGTGAAGGAAGGCTTTCACACACACTTATCTCTCAGAATGTAGCATGTGGAGTGACGTTTGTTCATCTTGCACAAAGGGAATTGTTTGCAGGGTAAATTGTTACTCTGGGTACTCAGACTGTTTCCTAGTGCCGGTTTGAAGTTCTTGCTTTTTTCACTTTAAAAGCTTGATGGAGCTAGACATCCCCTATGTATATATGGAGTGTAATTTGCAACTGAAAAGAAACTTTGTGTTCCAACATGCTAGTTTAAGGACGGCTTTCACACACAATTATCACTCAAAAATATGCATCTGGATTGAGGTTCGTTCATCTGGCACAAAGGGATCCGGTTGCAGGAGAAACATTTCTCTGGGTTTTCAGTCTGTTCCCTAGTGCAGGTTTGAATTTCCTGCCGTTTAAAATGCAAAACCGTGTTGAAGCAAGTACCTCCCCATATATAAGTATGGAGTGTTGTTTGCAACTGTAAAGAATCTTTGTGTTCCCAACAAGCTAGGTGAAGTTTGGCTTTCTCAGAAACTTATCATTGAGAAATGAGCATGTGGAGGGTCTTTCATTCATCTGGCAAAAATGGAACGGGATGCAGGAGAAACTTTTACTCTGGTTTCTCAGTATGTTTTCTAGTGTTGATTGGAAATTCCTGCAGTATTCACTGGAAAACAGAGTTGGAGCAAGAACATCCAAATGTATGTATATTTAGTGTTGTTTGCAACAGAAAAGATACATTTTGTTCTCAAAAAAATACGTTAAGGATGGCTTTCAAACAACTTTTCTCTAAAAATTGAGCATGCAGATAGACGTTCATTCATCTTGCACAGAGGAAGATTTTGCAGGGAAACATTTACACTTGTTTTTCAGTCTGTTTCTAGTGCCGGTTTGAAGTTCCTTCTATTTAACTTGAAAACAGGTTTATAGCTAGTATCTCCCCATATATATGTTTGTAGTGAAGTTTGCAACTGAAAAGAAACTTCGTGTTCCCAACAATCTAGGTGAAATACGGCTTTCACACACACATATCTCTTCAGAACTGATCATGAGGAGAGACGATTGTTCATCAAGCAAAAAAGGGAAAGGTTATCAGGAGAAATATTACTCTGGTTACTCAGTCTGTTTTTAGTGCCAGTATGAAGTTCCTGCAGTTTTCACTGTAAAATATTGTTGGAGATTTTACCTCCCCATATATAGGTATGGACTGTTGCTTACAAATTAAAGGAAACCTTGTTTTCCCAACAAGCTAGTTGAAGGACGGTTTTCCCACACACTTATCTCTCAGAACTGAGCTTGTGGAGAGACGGTCCTTTATGTAGCACACATGGAACACTTTGTAGGTAAAATTTTACTCTTTTACCTCAGTCTGTTTCTTAGTGCTGTATTGAAGCTCCTTCATTTTTCACTGTAAAGACTTCTTGGAACTAGAACTTCCCATATATACATAAGAAGTGTAGTTCACAACTGGAAAGAAATTTTGTGTTCCCAACATGCTAGTTTATGAACAGCTTTCACAGAAACTTATTTTTCAGGACTGAGCATCTGGAGACATTTTCGTTCATCTGGCCCAAAGGGTCAGGTTTCAGGGGAAAAAATTCTCTGGTATTTCAGGCTGTTTCCAAGTGCCAGGTTCAAGTTCCTGCAGTTTTCACTGGAAAATCGATTTGGAGCTTGTACCTACCCATAATGAATTATGGATTGTAGTTCGCAACAGAAAAGAACCTATGGGTTCCCAACAAACTAGGTGAAGTTTGGCTTTAACACACACTTATCTCTCAGAACTGAGCATGTGGAGAGACGTTTGTTCATCTTGCAAAATGGGAACTGTTTGCAGGGGAATCATTTACTCTGGGTACTCAGTCTGTTTCCTAGTGCCGGTTTGAATTTCCTGCATTTTTAACATTAAATCATGTTTGGAGCTAGAGCTCCCGAAATATATGAATTGAGTGTAGATTGCAACTGTAAAGAAACAATGTGTTCCCAAAATAATAGTTTAAGAATGGCTTCACACACACTTATCACTCAGAAATGAGCATCTGAAAAGGAGATCTCTCATCTGGCACAAAGGGATCGGTTTGCAGGAGATACTTTTCTTTGGTTTACCAGTCTGTTTCCTTGTGCTGGTTTGAAATTCCTGCAGCTTTCACTGTAAAACAGCGTTGAAGTTACTGCATCCTATATATATGTATGGATTGTGATTAACAACTGAAAAAACTTTGTATTCCCAATAAGCTAGGTGAAGGACGGCATTCACAGAAATATTTCTCTCAGAACTGAGCATGTGGAGAGAGTTTCGTTCATTTAGCACAAAAGGATCGTGTTTCAGGATAAACTTTTACTCTGGTTTCTCAGTCTGTATCCTAGTGCCGATTTCAATTTCCTGCAGTTTTCACTGGAAAATCGAGTTGGAGCTACTGCCTAACCATATTTATTTATGGAGTGTAGTTTGCAACTTAAAAGGAATTTTGTTCCCAAGAAGCTAGGTGAAGGACTGCTTTCACAGAATATTATCTCTCAGAAATGAGAGTGTGGAGAGACGTTCTTTCATCTTGCATGAAGGGAACTGGTGGCTGGAGAAACTTTAACTCTGGTTTCTCGGTGTATTTACTATTGCCTGTTAGAAGTTCAGGCAGCTTTAACTGGAAAACCGATTTGGAGCTAGTACCTACCCTTATTTTTGTAAGGAGTGTAGTTTGCAACAGAAAAGAAACTATGTGTTCCCAACAAGCTTGTGAAAGACGGCATTCACACACATTTTTCTTTCAGAAATGTGCATGTGGAGAAACGTTCATTCATCAGGCACAAATAGAAAGTGTTGCAGGCAAAACTTTTACTATTGTTTCTCAGTCTTTTTTAGAGTGCTGGTTTGAATTTCCTGCAGTTTGCACTGTTGAAACATGTTCGATCTAGTACCTCCCCATATATATTTATGGATTGTAATTTGCAACTTAAAAGGGACTTTGTGTTCCCAACAAGCTAGGTGAAGTACGGCTGGCACACACAATTATCTCTCAGATCTGAGCATGTGTAGATACATTTGTTCAACTAGCATGAATGGTACGGATTGATTGTGAAACATTAATTCTGGTTTCTCAGTCTGTTTCCTAGTGCCGGTTAGATGATTCTGTAGTTTTCACAGTAAAGCCGTGGTGGAGATAGTACATCTCCATATATATGTAAGGATTTTAGTTTGAACTGAAGAGAAACTATTTGTTCCCAACCAGGTAGTTGAAGGATGTCTTTCACACACTGTTATCTCTAAGAATTTAGCATGTGGAGAGACGTTCGTTCGTCTGACAAAAAAGGAACGGTTTGCAGGAAAAATTCTTCTCTTTTTTATGATTCTGTTTCCTACTGCCGGTTTGAAGTTCCTCTAGGTTTCACTGTAAAACAGAGTAGAAGTTAGTACCTCCCCATATATATGTACGGAGTGTAAATTTCAACTGAATAGAAACTGTGTTCCCAACAAGCTAGTTGAAGGATGGCTTTCACACAAACTTATCTCTCAGAACTGAGCATGTGGAGAGTGGTTCGTTCATCTGGCACAAAGGGAACTGTTTCTAAGAGAAACTTAAACTCTGGTTTCTCAGTCTGTTTCCCATTGCCGGTTTGAATTTCCTGCCTTTTACCCCATAAAACCGAGTTGAATCATGTACCTCCGGGTACATATATATGGAATGTAGTTTGCAAGTGAAAAGAATATTTGTGTTCCCAAAAAGATAGATGAAGTTCGCGTTTCAAAGACATTTATCTTTCAGAACTGAGTATGTGGGGAGACGTTCGTTCGTATGGCAAAAATAGAATGGGTTGCAGCAGAAAATTTTACTGATATTCTCAGTCTGTTTCATAGTGCTGATTTAATGTTCCTGCAATTTTCACTGGAAAACCGAGTTGGAGCTAGTACCACCATTTTATATTTATGCAGTGTCATTGGCAAATGAATAATATCTATGTGTTCACAACAAGCTATGTGAAGGACGGCTTTCACACACACTTATCTCTCAGAACATAGCATGTGGAGAGACGTTTGTTCATCTTGCCCAAAGGGAAAGTTTTGCAAGGGAAAGTTTTACTCTGGGTTCTCAGTCTGTTTCCTAGTGTCGGTTTGAAGTTCCTGCATTTTTCACTTTAAAACCTTGTTTTAGCTAGTCCTCCCCATATATATGTATGGAGTGCAGTTTGCAACTGAAAGAAACTTTGTATTCCCTTCAAGCTAGGTGAAGGTTGGCTTACCCACACACTTATCTCTAAGAACTTAGCATGTGGAGAGACTTTCATTCACCTTGCACAAAGGGAACGGTTTGCAGGGAGACATTTACACTGGTTTTTCAGTCTGTTCCTAGTGCTGGTGTGAAGTTCCTTCTGTTTCACTGGAAATCCAATTTATAGCCAGCACCTCCCAATATATATGTATGGAGTGATGTATGCAACAGAAAATAAACTTTTTGTTCCCAACAAGCAAGGAGAAGGATGTCTTTCACACACACTTAACTCTTCAGAACTTAGCTTGAGGAGAGACGTTCGTTCATCTTGCACAAAGGGAAAATTTGACAGGAGAAACTTTTTCTCTGGTTTCTGAGTCTGTTTCCTATTGCCGGGTTTAAGTTCTTGCAGTTTACACTGTAAAATAGAATTGGAGATAATACCTCCCCGTATATTTGTATGGAGTGTAGTTTACAAATTAAAAGAACTTTGTGTTCCCAACAAGCTAGGTGAAAGACGGTTTTCCCACACAATTATCTCTCAGAACTGAGCATGTAGAGAGACGTTCTTTCATCTTTCATGAATGGAACAGGTTGCAGGAGAAACTTTAACTCTAGTTTCTCCATCTGTTTCCTAGTGCTGGTTTTAAGTTCCTGCAGCTTTAACTGGAAAACCAATCTGCAGCTAGTACGTACCCATATTTATATAAGGAGAGTAGTTTGCAACAGAAAAAAACACTATGTGTTCCCAACAAGCTGGTGAAAAACGGCTTTCACACACAATTTTCTCTCAGAACTATGTATGTGGAGAGTTCATTCACCTAGCACAAAGGGAAAGTGTTGCAGGCGAAAATTTTACTATCGATTCTCACTCTGTTTAAAAGTGCAGGTTTGAAGTTCCTGAAAATTTCACTGTTAAACCATGTTGGAGTTAGTACCACCCCATAGATATGTCTGGAGTATAGTTTGCAACTGAAAAGAAACTTTGCATTCCCAACAAGTAGGGTGAAGGAGGGCTTTCACACACAGTTTTCTCACAGAACTAAGCATGTGGAGAGACGTTCATTCATCTAGCAGAAAGGGATCGGGTTCAAGGGGAAACTTTTCCTCTGGTTTCTCAGTCTGTTTCCTAGTGCTGATTTGCAGTTCCTGTCATTTTCACTTGAAAACCGAGTTGGAACTATGACCGCCCCTTATTTATGTATGCAGTGTAGTTGGCAAATGTAAAAATCTATGTGTTCCAAACAAGCTAGGTGAAGGATGTCTTTCACACACACTTATCTCTCAGAAATGAGCATCTGGAGAGACGTTTTTTCATCTTGCACAAAGGGAAAGTATTTCAGGGGAAACATTTACTCTGGGTACTAAGTCTGTTTCCTAGTGCCGGTTTGAAATTCCTGCATTTTTCACTTTAAAACTTTTTTGAAGGTAGAATTCACCATATATATATGTATGGATGTAGTTTGCAATTGTAAAGTATCTTTGTGTTCAGAACAAGCTAGGTAAAGGATGGCTTTCACACACACTTACCTCTCAGAACTGAACGTGTGTAGAGACGTTTGTTCAACTTCCATGAAGGGAACGGGTTGCTGGAGAAACTTTAATTCTGGTTTCTCAGTCTGTTTCCTAGAGCCTGTTTGAAGATCTTGCAGTTTTGACAGTAAAACAGAGGTGGAGATAATACAAATCCATATATATGTACGGATTGTAGTTTGAAACTTAAGAGAAACTTTTTGTTCTCAACAAGAAAGGTGAAGATTGGCTTTCACACACTATTATCTCTCAGAACTTAGCATCTGGGGAGACGTTCATTCATCTGACAAAAAGGGAAAGGGTTGCAGGAAAAAGTCTTCTCTTGTGTATCACTCTGTTTCCTACTGCCGTTTTGGAGATCCTCTGTTTTTCACTGTAAACCGGAGTTGAACTTAGTTCCTCCCCATATATATGTATGGAGTGTAATATACAACTGAATACAAACTGTGTTCCCAACAAGCTAGATGAAGGACGGCATTCACACACAATTATCTCTAAGAACTGAGCATGTGGAGAGGGGTTCTTTCATCTGGCACATAGGGAACTGGTTCTAAGAGAAACTTTTACTCTGGTTTCTCAGTCCGTTTCCCATTGCCGGTTTGAAATTCCTGCCATTTACCCCATAAAGCCAAGTTGAAGGATGTACTTCCCCATATATATGTATGGAATGTTTTTGCAACTGGAAAGAATCTTTGTGTTCCCAACAAGGTAGCTGAAGTTTGGCTTTCACAGACACCTATCACTCAGAACTGACTATGTGGGGAGACGTTCGTTCGTATGGCAAAAATTGAACGGGATGCAGGAGAAATTTTTACTGTGGTTTCTCAGTCTGTTTCATAGTGCTGGTTTGAATTTCCTGCAGTTTTCAGTCTAAAATATATTTGGAGATATTACCTCCCCTTATATATGTATTGAGTGAAGTTTACAAATTCAAAGAATCTTTGTGTTCCCAACAAGCTTGGTGAAGGACGGTTTTCCCACACATTTATCTCTCAAATAATATCATGTGGAGAAACGGTCCCTTATCTAGCACAAAGGGAACGGGTTGTGGGAAACTTTTACTCTTGTATCGCAGTCTGTTTCCTAGTGCTGGATTGAAGCTCCTTCATTTTTCACTGTAAAAAGTATTTGGAAGTAGACCTCCCCATATATACGTATGGATTGTAGATTGCAACTTGAAAGAAACTTTGTGTTCCCAACATGCTACTATATGAACGGCTTTCACACACACTAATCACTCAGAACTGAGCATCTGGAGACATTTCCGTTCATCTGGCCTTATGGGATCGGGTGGCAGGAGATACTTTTCTCTGGATTGTCAGTCTTTTTCCAAGTGCTGTTTTGAGCTTCCTGCAGTTTTCACTGGAAAAGTGATTTGGAGCTAGTACCTACCCATATTTATGTATGGAGTGTATTTTGCAGCACAAAACAATGAGTTCCCAACAAGCTAGGTGAACGATGGCTTTCACACACACTTATCTTTCAGAAATGAGAATCTGGAGAGATGTTCATTCATCTGGCACAAATGGAACGGGTTGCAGGAGAAACTTTTACTCTGGTTTCTCAGTCTGTTTCCTAGTGCTGTTTTCAATTTCCAGCAGTTTTCACTGAAAAACCGAGTTGGAGCTTGTACCTCCCCATATATATATATGGATTGTGATTTGAAACCTTAAAGAAATGTGTTCCCAACAAGCTAGATGAAGCACGGCTTTCACACACATTTTTCTCTCACAACTGAGCATGTAGAGAGACATTCATTCATCTTACATGAAGGGAAATTTTTGCAGGAGAAACTTTTACTGTGGTTTCTCAGTCTGTTTCCTAGTGCTGATTTAAAGTTCCTGCAATTTTCACTGGAAAATAGAGTTGGAGCTAGTACCGCCCCTTATAAATATATGCAGTGTATTTGGTAAATGAAAAAAAAAAACTATGTGTTTCCAACAAGCTAGTTGAAGGACGGCTTTCACACTCACTTATCTCTCAGAACTGAGTATGTGGAAAGACGTATGTTCATCTTGCACACAGGGAATGGTTTGCAGGGGAAAATTTTACTCTGGGTACTCAGTCTGTTTCCTAGTGCCGAATTGAAGTTCCTGCATTTTTCACTTTAAAATCTTGTTTTAGCTAGACCTCCCCAAATAAATGTATGGAGTGTAGTTTGCAACTGGAAAGAATCTTTGTGTTCCCATCATGCTAGTTTATGAACGGTTTCACAAAGACATCACACAGAACTTAACATTTGGAAACATTTTCGTTCATCTGGCCCAAAGGGAAGGGTTTGCAGGAGAAACTTTAACTCTGGTTTCTCAGAATTTTTCCTAGTGCTGTATTGAAGTTCCTGCATCTTTAACTGGAAAACCGATTTGGAGCTAGTACCTACCCATAATTAATTAAGGAGTGTAGTTTGCAACATAGAAGAAACTATGTGTTCCCAACAAGCTGGTGAAAGACAGCTTTCCCACATATTTTTCTCTCAGGACTATGCATGTGGAGAGACGTTCGTTCATCTAGCACAAAGTGAAATTGTTGCAGGCGAAACTTTTACTATTGTTTCTCAGTCTGTTTAAAAGTGCCAGTTTGAAGTTCCTGCAGTTTTCACTGTTAAAACATGTTGGAGCTAGTATCTCCCCATATATATGTATGGAGTGTTGTTTGCTACTGAAAAAAACTTTGTTTTCCCAACAAGTATGGTGAAGGAGGGCTTTCACACACATTTATCCTAGAGAACTGAGTATGTGGATAGATGTTCCTTCATGTAGCACAAAGGGATCGGGTTTCAGGGGAAAGTTTTACTCTGGTTTCTCAGTCTGTTTCCTAGTCCCAGTTTGAATTTCCTGCAACGTTCACTGAAAAAAACTATTGGGGCTAGTACCTCCCCATATATATTTATGGAGTGTAATTTGCAACTGGAAAGATTCTTTGTTTACCCAACAAACTAGTTGAAGGACAGCTTTCACACACAATTATCTCTCAGAACTGAGTATGTGCTGAGACGTTCGTTCATTTGGCATAAAGGGAATGGTTTGCAGGAGAAACTATTACTCTGGGTACTCTGTTTCCAATGCCGGCTTGAAATTCCTGCAGTTTTCACTGTAAAACTGTGTTGAAGATAGTACTTCCCCATATATATGTATGGAATGTAATTTAATAATGAAAAGAAGCTTTGTGTTCCCAACAAGCTGGGTGAAGGATGGTTTTCACAGAAAATTATCTCTCACAAATGAGAATGTGGAGAGACGTTTGTTCATCTGGCTCAAATGAAAGGGTTGCTGGAGAAAGTTTTACTCTGGTTTCTCAGTCTGTTTCCTAGTGCCGGTTTGAAATTCCTGCAGTTTTCACTAAAACCGAGTTTGAGCTATTACCTCCCGGTATAAATATATGGTTTGTAATTTGCCACTTCAGAGAATCTTTGTGTTCCCAAAAAGCTAGGTGAAGGATGGCTTTCACATCCATTTTTCTCTCAGAACTTAGCATGTGGAGAGACGTTCGTTCATCTAGCACAAAGGATTGGTAATCAGGAGAAACTTTTAATCTGGTTTCTCAGTCTGTTTCATAGTGCCGGTTTAAATTTCCTACAGTTTTCACTGGAAAACCAAGTTGTAGCAGGTACATACACATATTTATGTATGGAATGTACATTGCAACTTAAAAGAAATTGTATTCCCAACAAGCTAGGTGAAAGACAGTTTTCACAGAAAATTATCTCTCACAAATGAGAATGTGGAGAGAATTTCGTTCATCTGGCACAAACAGAACGGGTTGCAGGAAAAAATTTTTCTCTGGTTTCTCAGTCTGTTTCCTGGTGCCACTTTGAATTTCCTGCAAATTTCACTGAAAAATCGATTGGAGCTAGTAGCTACCCATATATATGTATGGAGTGTAGTTTGTAACTGAAAAGAAAGTCTGTGTTTACAACAAGCTAGGTGAAGGATGGCTTTCATTCCCACTTATCACTCAGAACTGAGCATCTGGAGAGACATTTGTTCATCTTACATGAAGGGAAAGGTTTGCAGGAGAAAATTTAACTTTGGTTTCTCAGTCTGTTTCCTAGTGCTGTTTTGAAGATCCTGCAGTTTTCACATTAATTCCGAGGTGGAGATAATACAACCCCATATAAATGTATGGATTGTGGTTTGCTCAGGAGAGAAACTTATGTTCCCCATAAGATAGGAGAATGACGGCTTTCACACACACTTATGTCTCAGAACTGAGCATGTGGAGAGACTTTCGTTCATTTGACACAAAAAGAACGGTTTGCACGGGAAAATTTTTCTCTGCGTACTCAGTATTTTTCCTAGTGCCAGTTTGAAATTCCTGCAGTTTTCACTGTAAAACAGCATTCAAGCTATTACATACCCATATAAATCTATGGAATGTAATTTGCAACTGAAAAGAAACTTTGTATTCTCAACAAAGCTAGGTGAAATAAGGCTTTCATAGAAACATTTCTCTCAGAAATGAGCATGTGGAGGCACTTTTTCTCATCTAGCAAAAAAGTAACGGATTGCAGGGAGACTTTTACTCTGGTTTCTCAGTCTGTTTCCTAGTGCTGATTTGAAGTTCCTGCAGTTTTCACTGGAAAATAGAGTTGGAGCTTGTTCCTCCCCTTATATATGTATGCAGTGTACTTGGCAAATGAAAAAAACTAGGTCTTCCCAACAAGCTAGGGGAAGGAAGGCTTTCACACACACTTATCTCTCAGAACTGAGCATCTGGAGAGATGTTTCTTCCTCTTGCACAAGGGGAACGGTTTGCAGGGGAAACTTTTACTCTGGGTACATAGTCTGTTTCCTAGTGTCGGTTTGAAGTTCCTGCATTTTTTACATTAAAACATTGTTGGAACTAGAGCTCCCGAAATATATGAATGGAGTGTAGATTGCAACTGAAAGAAACTTTGTGTTCCCAAAATATTAGTTTAAGGACGGCTTCACACAAACTTATCTCTCAGAAATGAGCATCTGAAGAGAAGATCATTCATATGGCACAAGGGATCAGTTTGCAGGACATAACTTTCTCTGCTTTGTCTGTCTGTTTCCTAGTACCAGTTTGAAATTCCTGCACTTTTCACTGGAAACCCGATTTGGAACTAGTACCAACCCATATTTATATATGGATTGTAGTTTGCAACAGAAATGAAAATATATTTTCCCAACAAGGATGTGAATGATGGCTATCACACACACATATCTCTCAGAACTGATCATGTGGAGAGACTTTTGTTCATTTAGCACAAAGGGAAAGCTTTGCAGGAGAAACTTTTAATTTTGATTCTCAGACTGTTTCCAAGTGCCGATTGGACGTTGCTGCAGTTTTCACTTTAAAGCCATCTTGGAGCTAATACCTGCCCTTATAAATATATGGCGTGTAGTTTGCAACTGAATAGAAACTTTGTGTTACCAACAAGGCAGGTTAAGGACGGCTTTCACACACAATTTTCTCTCAGGACTGAGCATGCGGAGAGACTGTCATTCATCTAACACAAAGGGATCGGGTTTCAGGAGAAACTTTTACTCTGGTTTCTCAGTCTGTATCCTAGTGCCGATTTCAATTTCCTGCAGTTTTCACTGGAAAAAACGAGTTGGAGCTATTACCTAACCATATTTATATATGGAGTGTATTTTGCAACTTAAAAGAAATTGTGTTCCCAAGAAGCTAGGTGAAGGACGGCTTTCATAGAAAATTATCTCTCAGAAATGAGAATGCGGAGAGACTTTCATTCATCTGGCACAAACTGAACGGGTTACAGGGGAAATTTTTTCACTTGTTTCTCATTCTGTTTACTAGTGCTGGTTTGAAGTTCCTACAATTTTCACTGTAAAACCGAGTTGGCGACCGAAATTCCCCATATATATGCATGGATTGTAGTTTGCAACTGAAAAGAAACTTTTATTCAAAATAAACTTGTTGAAAGCAGGCTTACACACACATATAACTCTCACATCAGATCATGTGGAAAGACATTCGTTCATATAGCACAAATGGTAATGGTTGCAGAAGAAACATTTACTCTGTTTTCTCAGTCTTTTTCCTAGTGCCAGTTTGAAGATCCTGCAGTTTTCATTATAAAACGGAGTTGGGGCTACTACCTCCCCGTATATATGTATTGTATGCATTTCCCAAGTTAATAGAAACTTTGTGTTCCCAACAAGCTGTGTGAAGGACGGCTTTCACACACTATTATCTCTCAGAACTGAGCATGTGGAGAGACGGTCGTTCATCCACCACAAAGGGTACGATTGGCAGGAGAAGCTATGAATGTTGTTTCTCAGTCTGTTTCATTTTGCCGGTTTAAATTTCCTGTAGTTTTCACTGTAAAACCGTGTTGGAGCTTGTACCACTCCTTATGTATGTATGGAGTGTAGTTTGCAAGAGAAAAGAATCTTTGTTATCCCAACAGGTAACGTGAAGTTCGGCCTTCACACAAACTTATCCCTCAGAACTGAGCTTATGAAGAGACGTTCTCTCATCTAGAACAAATTAACCGTTTTGCAGGTGAAACTTTTACACGGATTTCTCAGTCTGTTTCTTAGTGCCAGTTTGAAATACCTGCAGTAATCACTGGAAAACTGAGTTGAAGCTTGTACTTCCATATATATATATATATATATGGAGTGTTGTTTGCAACTGAAAAGAAACTTTGTGTGCTCAACAATCAAGGTGAAAGACTGCTTTCCAACACAATTATCTATAAGAAATGAGCATGTGGAGAGACGTTTGTTCAGACTGTTTCCAAGTGCCGGATTGAAGTTCCTGCATTTTTCACATAAAAACATTATTGGAGCTAGAGCTCCCGAAATATGTGAATGGAGTTTAGTTTACAATTGAAAAGAAACTTTGTGTTCCAAAAATAATAGTTTAAAGGCGGCTTCACACACACATTTCTCTCAGAACTGAGCATGTTCAGAGACTTTCTTTTCTCTAGCTAAAAGGGATCGGGTTAAAGGAGAATCTTTTTACTCTGGTTTCTCAGTCTGTATCCTAGTGCCAATTTCAATTTCCTGCAGTTTTCACCGGAAAAACTTTTTGGAGCTACTACCTAACCATATTTATGTATGGAGTGTAGTTTGCAACCTAAAAGAATTTGTGTTCCCAATAAAGTAGGTGAAGGACGGCTTTCACACAAAATTATCTCTCAGAAATGAGAATGTGGAGAGACGTCCGTTCATCTGGCACAAACGGAACGGGTTACAGGAGGAACTTTTTCTCTTGTTTCTCAGTATGTTTCCTAGTGCTGGTATGAAGTTCCTGTTATTTTCACTGTAAAACCGAGTTGGTGATCGAACTTCCCCATATATATGCATGGATTGCAGTTTGCAACTGAGAAGAAAATTTTTGTTCACAACAACCTAGTTGAAGGATGGCTTTCACACACAATTATCTCTCAGAACTTAGAATGTGAAGAGACGGTCGTTCATCCACCACAATGGGAATGATTGGCAGGAAAAGCTTTTACTCTGATTTCTCAGTCTGTTTCCTAGTGCAGGTTTGAATTTCCTGTAGTTATCACTCTAAACCGTGTTGGAGCTTGTACCAATCCTTATGTATGTATTGAGTGTAATTTGCAAGTGAAAAGAATCTTTGTGGTCCCAACATGCAAAGTGAAGTTCCGCCTTCACGCACATTTATCTCTCAGAAATGAGCATGTTGAGAGACGTTCGCTCATCTAGCACAAAGGGACCAGTTTGCAGGTGAAACTTGTACACAGATTTCTCAGTCTGTTTCTTAGTGCCAGTTTGAAATACCTGTAGTAATCACTGGAAAACCGAGTTGGAGCTAGTACTTCCAAATATTTATATACGGAATGTTGT
Source organism: Camelus dromedarius (assembly GCF_036321535.1). NCBI lineage: Eukaryota > Metazoa > Chordata > Mammalia > Artiodactyla > Camelidae > Camelus > Camelus dromedarius. Next base: position 3,423,797 of record NC_087473.1, on the reverse strand, counting down.
TTGCAACTAAAAAGAAACTTTGGGTGCTCAACAAGCACGGTGAAAGACGGCTTCCAACACAATTATCTATAAGAACTGAGCATGTGGAGAGACGTTTGTTCAACTTGCACTAAGGGAACGGATTGCAGGGTAACATTATTTTCTGGTTTTTTATTCTGTTTCTAGTACCGGTTTGATGTTATTCCTGTTTTCACTGGAAAGAAGACTTCTAGCTTGTACATCCCTATAAATATGTATGGAGTGAATCTTGAAACTGAAAAGAATTTTTGTCTTCCCAACAAGATAGGAGAAGGAAGGCTTTCACACACACTAATCTCTTCAGAACTGAGCATGGGGAGAGAAGTTCTTTCATCCAGCACAATTGGAAATGGTGGCAGGGGAAACTTTTATTCTGGTTTCTCAGTCTGTTTCCTAGTGCCGGTTTGAAGTTCAAGCAATTTCCACATTTAAATAGAGTTGGAGCTTGTAACTCCCATATATATGTATGGATTGTAGTTTACAAATTAAAGGAAACTTTGTGTTCCCAACAAGCTAGGTGAAGGACAGCTTTCAAACACAATTATCTCTCAGAAATGAGCATGTGGATGGAGGTTTGCTCATCTAGCACAAAAGTAACGGGTTGCAGGAAAAGTTTTACTCTGGTTTCTCAGTATGTTTCCTAGTGCTGATTTGAAGTTCGTGCAGTTTCCTCCAGAAAACCGAGTTGGAGATATTTCCTCCCCTTATATTTATATACAGTTTAGTTGGCAAATGAAAAAAAAAAATGTTTTCCCAACAAGCTAGGTGAAGGAATGCTTTCACACACACTTATCTCTCAGAACTGAGCATGTGGAGAGACATTTGTTCATCTTGGACAATGGGAACAGTTTGCAAGGGAAACTTTTACTCTGGGTACTTAGTCTTTTTCCTAGTGCTGGTTTGAAGTTGCTGCATTTTTCACATTGAAACATTGTTGGAGCTAGAGCTCCTGAAATATATAAATGGAGTGTTGTTTGCAACTGAAAAGAATCTTTGTGTTCCCAAAATAAATATTTAAGGATGGCTTCACACACACTTATATCTCAGAAATGAGCATCTGAGGAGAATATCTTTCATGTGGCACAAAGGGATCGGTTTGCAGGAGATACTTTTCTCTGGTTTGTCAGTCTGTTTCTTATTGCGGTTTGAAGTTCCTGCATTTTTCACTATAAAAACATCTTTGGGTTAGTACCTGCCCTTATATACGTATGATGTGTAGTTGCAACTGAAAAGAAACTTTGTGTTACCAACACGGTAGTTTAAGGTCGGCTTTCAAACACTCTTTTCTCTCAGAAATGAGCATGTGGAGAGACTTTCGTTCACCTAGCACAATGGGATCATATTACAGGAGAAACTTTTACTCTGGTTTCTCAGTCTGTTTCCTTGTGCCGATTACAATTTCTGGCAGTTTTCACTGGAAAATCGAGTTACAGATGGTATCTAACTTTATTTATGTAAGGAGTGTTGTTTACAACTTAAAAGAAATTGTGTTCCCAACAACCTAGGTGAAGGATGGCTTTCACAGGAAATTATCTCTCAGAAATGAAACGGTGGAGAGATGATCGTTCATCTCGCACAAACCGAATGGTTTACACGAGAAATTTTACTCTTGTTTCTCAGGCTGTTTCTTAGTGCTGGTTTGAAATTCCTGCAGCTTTCTTTTTAAAACCCAGTAGGTGATCGAAACTCCCCATATACATGCATGGATTGTAGTTTGCAACTGAAAAGTATCTTTTTGTTCACAACAACCTACTTGAAGGCTGGCTTTCACACACACGTACTTCTCACATCTCAGCATATGGAAAGACGTTCGTTCATCTGGCACAAATGGAACTGGTTGCAGGAGAAAAATTTATTTCTGTTTCTCAGTTCTGTTTCCTAGTGCCGGTTTGATGACCCTGCAGTTTTCACTATAAAACCATGTTGGGGCTAAGACCTCCCCATATATATGTATGGTGTGCAGTTTGCAAATTAATAGAAACTTTGTGCTCCCAACAAGCTATGTGAAGGACAGCTTTCACACACAATTATCTCTCAGAACTGAGCATGTGGAGAGACGGTCGTCCATCCACCACAAATGGAATGATTGGCAGGAGAAACTTTTAATGTTGTTTCTCAGTCTGTTTCATTGTGCCGGTTTGAATTTCCTGTAGTTTTCACTGTAATATCGTGTTTGAAATTGTACCACCCCTTATATGTATATGGAGTATAGTTTGCAAGTGAAAAGAATCTTTGTGATCCCAACAGGCTCAGTGAAGGACGGTTTTCACACACACATATCTCTCAGAACTGAGCATGTGGAGAGACGTTTGTTCATCTAGCACACAGGGTTCTGTTGCAAGAGAAACACTTACTCTGTTTTGTCAGTCTCTTTCCTAGTGCTGGTTTGAAATTCCTGCAGTTTTCAATGTAACACCAAGTTGAAACTACAACCTTCCCATATATATGTATGGATTGTTGTTTGCAACTCTAAAGAAACTTTGTGTTCCCAACAAAATACCTGAAGTTGGGCTTTCACACACACTTATCTCTCGGAAATGAGCTTGTTGAGGGACGTTCATTCATCTATCACAGACGGAACGGTTTGCAGGTGGAACTTTTACACATCTTTCTCTGTCTGTTTTTTAGTGCCAGCTTAAAATTCTTGCAGTATTCACTGGGAAACCGACTTGGAGCTGGTACTTCCAAATATATATATATGGAGAGTTGTTTGCAACTTAAAAGAAACTTTGTGTGCTCAACAAGCAAAGTGAAAAATGGCTTTCAAACACAATTATCTATAAGAACTGAGCAAGTGGAGAGACTTTTGTTCAATTTGCACAAAGGGAACGGGTTGCAGGGAAACATTTACTCTGGTTTTTCAGTCTGTTGCTAATGCCAGTTTGAAGTTCCTCCTGTTTTCACTGGAAAAACGAGTTCTAGCTATTACATTCCCATGTATATTTATGGAGTGAATTTTGAAACTGAAAATACTCTTTGTCTTCCCAACAAGATAGGAGAAGTACGGCTTTCACAGACACATATCTCTTCAGAACTGAGCATGAGGAGAGACGTTCATTCATATGGCCCAAATGGTAATGGTGGCAGGAAAAACTTTCACTCTGGTTTCTCAGTCTGTTTCCTAGTGCTGCTTTGAAGTTCAATCAACTTCCACTGTAAAATAGAGTTGGAGCTAATATCTCCCGTATATAATTATGGAGTGTAGTTTACAACTTAAAAGAAACTTTGTGTTCCCAACCATCTACATGAAGAACGGCTTTCACACATAAATATCTCTTCAGAACTGAGCATAAGGAGAGACGTACGGTCATCCGGCACATAGGGAAAATGTGGCCCGGGAAACATTTACTCTGATTTCTCATTCTGTTTCCTAGTGATGATTTGAAGTTCCTGCAGTTTTCAATGGAATACCGAGTTTGAGTTAGTACCTCCTCTTATATATGTATGCAATTTAATTAGCAAATGAAAAAAACTATGTGTTCCAAATAAGCTAGGGTAAGGAAGGCTCTCACACACATTTTTCTCTCAAAACTGAGCATGTGGAGAGTGCAAAAAGGGAAATGTTTGCAGGGGAAACTTTTACTCTGGGTACTTAGTCTGTTTCCTAGTGCGGGTCTGAAATTCCTGCATTTTTCATTTAAAAACTTGTTGGAGCTAGACGTACTGAAATATATGTATAAAATTTAGTTTGCAATTGAAAAGAAACTTTTTGTTCCCAACATGCTTGTTTAAGGACGGATTTCACACACATTTAACACTCTGAAATTTGCGTCTGAAGAGAAGATCTTTCATCTGGCACAAAGGGATCGGGTGGCAGGGGAAACTTTTCTCTCGTTTGCTAGTCTGTTTCCTACTGCCAGTTTGAATTTCCTGCAGATTTCATTGGAAATCCGTATTGGACTTAGTACCTACCTATATTTATGTATGGATTGTAGTTTGCAACAGAAAAAACACTTTGTGTACCCAACAAGCTAGGATAAGGACTTCTGTCACACACAAATTTCTCTCAGAACTGAGCATGAGGAGAGACCTTCTTTCATCTATCACAAAGGGAATGTGTTGCAGGATAAACTTTTACTTTTCTTTCTCAGTCTGTTTTCAAGTGCCGTTTTGAAGTTCCTGCAGTTTTCACTATAAAACCATGTTGGAGCTTGTACCTGCACATATATATGTACGGAGTGTAGTTTGCAACTAAAAGAAATTGTGTTCCCAGCAAGCTAAGTGAAGGATGGCTTACACACACACTTATCTCTCAGAACTGAGCATGTGGAGATATGTTCATTCATCTTGCACGAAGGGAACACGTAGTAGGAGAAACATTGACTCTGGTTTCTCAGTCTGTTTCCTAGTGCCTGTTTGAAGTTCCTACAGTTTTCAGAGTAAAACCGAGGTTGAGATAGTATATCCCCATATATATATATGGATTGTAGTTTGCAACAGAAGAGAAAATTTTTGTTCCCAACAAGGTAGGTGAAGGATGGCTTCCACACACTTTTATCTCTCAGAACTTAGCATGTGGAGAGACGTTCGTTTATCTGGCACAAAAAGAAAGGTTTCAGGAAAAATTTTTCTCTGCTTTATCAGTTTGTTTCCTACTTCCAGTTTGAAGTTTCTCCATGTTTCACTGTAAAACAGGGTTGAAGCTATTACCTCCCCATATATATGTATGGAATGTAATTTGCAACTGAAGAGAAACTGTGTTCCCAACAATGTAGGTGAAGGACGGTTTTCACACACACATATCTCTGAGAAATGAGCATGTGTAGAGAGGTTCGTTCTTCTGGCAGATAGGGTAATGCTTCTAAGAGAAATTTTTACTCTGGATTCTAAATCTGTTTCCCATTGCCGGTTTCAAGTTCCTGCCGTTTACACCATAAAACCAAGGTGAAGCAAGTACCTCCCCATATATATGTATGATGTGTAGTTTGGAACTAAAAAGATACTTTGTGTTACCAACAAGCTAGGTGAAGGACGACTTTCACAGACCCTTATCTCTCAGAACTGATCATGTGGAGAGATGTTCGTTCATCTGGCAAAAATGGAACGGGTTGCAGGAGAAACTTTTACTCTGGTTTCTCAGTGTGTTTCTTAGTGCAGATATGAATTTCCTAGGGTTTCACTGGAAAACCGAGTTGGAGCTAGTACCGCCCCTTATATATGAATGCAGTATAATTGGTAAATGTAAATAACTATGTGTTCCCAGCAAGCTAGTTTAAGGACGGGTTTCACACACACTTATCTCTCAGAACTTAGCATGTGGAGTGACGTTTGTTCATCTTGCACAGAGGGAAAGTTTTGCAGGGGAAATTTTACTCTCAGTACTCAGACTGTTTCCTAGGTCCGGTTTGATGTTCTTTCCTTTTTCACTTTAAAACCTTGTTGGAGGTAGACATCCCAATATACATATGTATGGAATGTACTTTGCAACTGAAAAGAAACTTTGTTCCAACATCCTTTTTAAAGGATGGCTTTCATACAAAATTTTCGCTCAGAAATGTGCACCTGGATAGAGGATCATTCATCTGACACAAAGGGATCTGGTTGCAGGAGAAACTTTTCTATGGTTTGTCAGTCTGTTCCCTAGTGCCAGTTTTAATTTCCTGCAGTTTACACCTTAAAACCGTGTTGAAGCAAGTACATCCCCATATATAAGTATGGAGTGTTATTTGCAACTCTAAAGAATGTTTGTGTTCCCAAAAAACTAAGTGAAGTTCTGCTTTCTCAGACTCTTATCACTCAGACCTGAGCATGTGGAGAGACTTTCGTTCATCTGGCAAAAATGGAATGGGATGCATGAGAAACTTTTTCTCTGATTTCTCAGTCTGTTTTCTAGTGCTGATTTGAAATTACTGCAGTATTCACTGGAAAACCGAGTTGGAGCTAGTACATCCAAATATATATATATATGGAGTGTTGTTTGCAACAGAAAAGAAACTTTCTGTTCTCAACAAGCAATGTTAAGGATGGCTTTCAAACAACTTTTCTCTAAGAACTGAGCATGTGGAAAGACGTTCGTTCATCTTGCACAAAGGAATGGTTTGCAGGGAAACATTTACACTTGTTTTTCAGTGTGTTTCAAGTGCCGGTTTGAAGTTCCTTCTGTTTAACTGGAAAACCGAGTTATAATTATTACCTCCCCATATGTATGTATGGAGTGAAGTTTGCAACTGAAAAGAAACTTTGTGTTCCAACGTGCTAGTTTAAGGATGGCTTTCACACAAACTTTTCACTCATAAATGAGCATCTGGATAGAGGATCGTTCATCTGGCACAAAGGGATCTGGTTGCAGGAGAAACTTTGTTTGTCACTCTGTTCCCTAGTGCTGGTTTGAATTTCCTGCCGTTTATACCTTAAAGCAGTGTTGAAGCAACTACCTCCCCATACATAAGTATGGAGTGTTGTTTGCAACTGTAAAGAATCTTTGTGTTCCCAACAAGCTAGGTGAAGTTCGGCTTTCTCAGACACTTATCACTTAGAACTGAGCATGTGGAGAGACTTTCGTTCGTCTGGCAAAAATGGAACGGGATGCATGAGAAACTTTTACTGTGGTTTCTCTGTCTGTTTTCTAGTGCTGATTTGAAATTACTGCAGTATTCACTGGAAAACCATGTTGGAGCTAGTACATACAAATATATATATATGGAGAGTTGTTTGCAACAGAGAAGAAACTTTTTGTTCACAACAAGCTAGGTTAAGGACGGCTTTCAAACAAATTTTCTCTAAGAATTGAGCATGTGGAGAGAAGTTCGTTCATCTTGCACGAAGGGAACGTGTTGCAGTTGAAACTTTAACTCTGGTTTCTCAGTCTGTTTCCTAGTGCCGGTTTGAAGTTCCTGCATTTTTCACAGTATAACCGAGTTGAAGCAAGTACATCCCCATATATATGTACGGATTGTAGTTTGCAACTGAAGAGAAACTTTTTATTCCCAACAAGTTAGGTGAAGGACAGCTTTCACACACTATTATCTCTCAGAACTTAGCATGTGGGGATACGTTCATTCATCTGGCACAAAAGGAATGTGTTGCAGGAAAATTTTATCTCTGGTTTATAAGTCTGTTTATTACTGCATGTTTTATGTTACTGCAGGTTTCACTGTAAAACAGAGTTGAAGCTAGTACCTTCCCATATATATGTATGGAATGTAATTTACAACTGAATAGAAACAGTGTTTCCAACAAACTAGCTGTAGGAGGGCTTTAACACAAACTTCTCTGTCAGAACTGAGCATGTGGAGAGAGGTTTGTTCTGGCACATAGGGAACTGGTTCTAAGTGAAATTTTTCTCTGGTTTCTCAGTTTGTTTCCAATTGCTTGTTTTAAGTTCCTGCCATTTACACCGAAAAAAATGAGTTTATGCTAGTACCTCCCCATATAAATTTATGGAATTAAGTTGGCAACTGAAAACAGTCTTTGTGTTCACAGCAAGCTAGGTTAAGGACGGCTTTCACAAAAACTTATCTCTCAGAACAGAGCATGTAGAGAGACTTTCGTTCATCTTTCAAAAATGGAATGGTTTGCAGGAGAAATTTTACTCTTGTTTCTCAGTCAGTTTCTTTGTGCAGATTTGAAATTCTTGCAGTTTTCTGGTGAATATCGAGTTGGAGCTTGAACCTCCCCTTATATATATATGCAGTGTAGTTGGCAAATGTAAAAAACTATGTGTTCCCAACAAGCTAGGTTAAGGACGGCTTTCACACACACTTATCTCTCAAAACTGAGCATGTGGGGAGACGTTTGTTCATCTTGCATCAAGGGAAAGATTTGCAGTTGAAACTTTTACTGTGGGTACTCTTTCTGTTTCCTAGTGCCAGTTTGATTTACCTGCATTTTTCAATTTAATATCTTGTGGGAGCTAGATATCCCTATATATATTTACATAGTGTACTTTGCAGTGGAAATGAAACTGTTTTCCCAACATGGTAGTTTAAGGACGGATTTCACACACAATTATCACTCAGAAATGAGCTTCTGGAGAGACGATCATTCATCTGGCACAAAGAGATCGGGTTGCAGGAGAAATTTTTCTCTGGATTGTCAGTATGTTTCCTAGTGCCTGTTTGAAATTCCTGCCGTTTACACCATAAAATCGTGTTGAATCAAGTACCTCCCCTTATATATGTATAGAGTGTTGTTAGCAACTGAAAAGAATTTTTGTGTTCCCAACAATGTAGGTGAAAGACTGCTTTCACAGACACATATCTCATAACTGAGCATGCAGGGAGACGTTCGTTCATTGGTCAAATTGGAGTTGGATGCAGGAGAAACTTTCATTCTGGTTTCTCAGTCTGTTTCCTAGTGCTGATTTGAATTTCCAGCAGTTTTCACTGGAAAACCGAGTTGGAGTTTGTACCTCCCCATATAGATGTATGCAGTGTATTTTGCAAATTAAAAAACTACATTTTCCCAACAAGCTAAGTTAAGGAAGCCTTTCACACATACCTATCTCTCAGAACTGAGCATTTTGAGAGACTTTTGTTCATCTTACACAAAGGGAATGGTTTGCAGGGGAAACAATTTCTGTGGGTACTCAGTCTGTTTCTTAGTGCCAGTTTAAATTTCCTTCATTTTTCACATTAAAACCTTGTTGGAGCTAGACATCCCTATATAAATGTATGCAGTATTGCTTGCAACTGACAAGAAATTTTGTGTTCCCAAAATGGTAGTTTAAGGACGGCATTCACACACACATATCACTCAGAAATGAGCATCTGGTGTTAAAGTTTGTTCATCTGGCACAAAGGGATTGGGTTGCAGGAGAAAAATTTCTCTGGTTTGTCAGTCTGTTTCCTAGTGCCGGTTTGAAATTCCTGCCCTTAAAACTGTAAAACCGAGTTGAAGCAAGTAACTCCCCATATATACATATGGAATGTTGTTTGCAATTGTAAAGAATCTTTGTGTTCCCAGCAAGCTAGGTGTAGGACGGCTTTCACAGAAAATTATCTCTCAGAACTGAGCTTTGGAGAGACGTTTGTTCGTCTGGCAAAAAAGCAATGGGTTGCAGGTGAAACTTTTATTCTGGTTTTCAGTCTGTTTTCTGGTGCTGATTTGAAATTCCTGCAGTTTTCACTGGAAAAGCAAGTTGCAACTAGTATAGCCCCTCATATATGTATGCAGTGTAGTTGGCAAATGTAAAAACTATATGTTCCCAATAAGCTAGTTGAAGGGCAGCTTTCACACACACTTATCAGAACTGAGCATGTGGAGAGACGTTTGTTCAACTTGCACAAATGGAACGGTTTGCATGGGAAAGTTTTACTCTGGTTTCTCAGTTCTTTCCTAGTGTCGGGTTGAAGTTCCTTCATTTTTCTCTTTAAAACTTTGTTGGAGCTAGACCACCCCATATATATGTATGGTGTGAAATTTGCAGCTGGAAAGAAACTTTGTGTTCCCAAATGGTAGTTTAAGGACGGCTATCAAACACACATATCATTCAGAAAACAGCATCTGGATAGAGGGTCGTTCATCTGGCACAAAGGGATCGGGTTGCAGTAAATACTTATCTCTGGTTTGTCAGTCGGTTTCCAAGTCCCAGTTTGAATTTCCTGCAGTTTTCACTGGAAAACCATTTTGGAGCTAGTACCTACCCATATTTATGTATGGAGTGTAGCTTGCAACAGAAAAGAAACTATGCGTTCCCAACAAGATAGGTGAAGGACGGCTTCCAAACACACTTATCTCTCAGAGATGAGCATGTGGAGAGACGTTCTTCTATTTGGCCAAAAGAATGGGTAGCAGGAGAAACTTTTACTCTGGGTAATCAGTCTCTTTCCTAGTGCCGGTTTGAAGTTTCTGCAGTTATCACTGTAAAACAGTGTTGAATCTAGAACTACCACATATATAAGTATGGAGTGTAATTTGCAACTGAAAAGAAACTTTTTGTTCACAACATCTATGTGAAGGACGACTTTCACAAAAAATTATCTCTCAGAAATGAGAATGTGGAGAGAATTTCGTTCATCTGGTACAAAGGGAACGGGTTGCATGAGGAACCATTACTCTTGTTTCTCAGTCTGTTTCCTAATGCCGTGTTAAAATTCCTGCAATTTTCACTGAAAAACCTAGTTGGAGCTAGTACCTCCCCTTATATATGTATGGATTGCAATTTGCAACTTAAAAGAAACTTTGTGTTCCCAACAAGCTAGGTGAAGGACAGCTTTCACACACTCTTATCTTTCAGAACTGAGCATGTGGAGAGACGTTCATTCATCTAGCACAAAGGGAACAGCTTAAAGGGGAACCTTTTCTCTTGTTTCTCAGTCTGTTTCTTAGTGCTGACTTGAAGTTCCTGCAGTTTTCACTGTAATACAGATTTGGTGATCAAACTTCGCCATATATATGTATGGACTGTAGTTTGCAAGTGAAAAGAAACATTTTGTTCACAACGAGATAGATGAGGGATGTCTTTCACACACACTTAACTCTCAGATCTGAGCATATGGAGAGACGTTTGTTCATCTAGCACAAATGGAACGGGTTGGAGGGGAAACATTTACTCTGGTTTCTCAGTCTGTTTCATATTGCCAGTTTCAATTTCCTGCAGTTTCACTGGAAAACATAGTTTGAGCTAATACCTAACTATATTAATCTATGAAGTATATTTTCAACTTAAAAGAAATTGTGTTCACAACAATCTATGTGAAGGATCGCTTACACAGAAAATTTTCTCTTACACAGAAAATGTTTCTTCATCTGGCACAACCAGAACGGATTGCAGGAGAAAATTTTACTCTGGTTTCTCAGTCTGTTTCCTAGTGCCAGTTTGAAATTCCTGCCATTTTCACAAAAAATGACTGGAGCTAGTACCTCCCCATATATATGTATGGAGTGTAGTTTGCAAGTGAAAAGAAAATTTGTTCACAACAAGCTCGGGGAAGGACAGGTTTCACACACACTTATCTCTCAGAACTGAGCATGTTGAGAGAAGTTGTTCATCTTGCACAAACAGAATGTTTTGCAGGGGAAACTTTTACTGTGGGTACCCAGTGTGTTTCCTAGTGGTGGTTTGAAATTCCTTCATTTTTCAATTTAAAATCTTTTTGGAGCTAGACCTCCCCATATACATGTATGGAGTGCAGCTTGCAACTGAAAAGAAAATTTGTGTTCCAAATATGGTAGTTTAAGTACGGCTTTCACATACACTTATCACTCAGAAATGAGCATCTGGTGACAAGATTTTTCATGTGGCACAAAGGGATCGGGTTGCAGGAGAAATTTTCTCTGGTTTTTCTGTCTGTTTCCTAGTGCCGGTCTGAAGATTCTGCAGTTTTCACTGTAAAAACTATTTGGAGCTTGTACTTACCCATATTTATTTATGGAGTGTAGTTTGCAACAGAAAAGAAACTATGTGTTCCCAACAAGCTAGTTGAGGGCGGCTTTCACACACTCTTATCTCTCAGAAATGAGCATGTGGTTAGTCGTTCTTTCATTTGACACAAAGGAACGTGTTGTAGAAGGAACCTTTACAATTTGTACTCAGTCTGTTTCCTAGTGCCTGTTTGAAATTCCTGCTCTTTTCACTGTAAAATAGTGTTGAATCTAGTACTTCCCTTATATATATGTTTGGAGTGTAATTTGCAACTGAAAAGAAAATTTGTGTTCCCAACAAGCTAGGTTAAGAACGACTTCCACTGAATATTATCTCTCAGTAAAGAGAATGTGGAGAAACTTTCGTTCATCTGGCACAAAAGGAACGGGTTGCAAGAGGAATTTTTTCTCTGTTTTCTCAGTCTGTTTCCTAGTGCCATCTTCAATTTCCTGCAGTTCTCACTGGAAATCAGAGTTGGAGCTAATACCTACCCATATTAATATATTGAGTGTAGTTTGCAACTTACAAGATATTGTGTTCACAACCAGTTGGTGAATGAAGGTTTTCAGAGAAATTTTTTCTCAGAAAACAGAATTTGGATAGATGTTTGTTCATCTGGCACAACCGGAACGGGTTGCAGGAGGAACTTTTACACTTGGTACTCAGTCTGTTTCCTAATTCCGGTTTGAATTTCCTGCAATTTTCACTGAAAAACTGATTGGAGTTGGTACCACCCATATATATGTATGGAGGGTAGTTTACAACTGAAAAGAAACTTTGTTCACAACAAGCTAGGTTAAGGACGGCTTTCACACACACTTATGTCTCAGAACTGAGCATGTGGAGAGATGTTCATTCATCTTGCACAAAGGGATCTGGTTACAAGAGCAACTTTTATTCTGGTTTCTCAGTCTGTTTCCTAGTACCAGTTTCAATTTCCTGCAATTTTCACTGGAAAACAGAGTTGGTGTTTGTACCTACCCATATTTATATATGGAGTGTAGTTTGTAACTTAAAAGAAATTTTGTGTTCCCAACAAGCTAGGTGAAGTACAGCTTTCACACACTCTTATCTTTCAGATCTGAGCTTGTGGAGAGACGTTTGTTCATCATGAACAAAGGGAAGTGTTTGCAGGGGAAACTTTTACTGTGGTTACTCAATCTGTTTCCTAGTGACAGTTTTAAATCCCTTCATTTTTCACTTTAAAACATTGTTGGAGCTAGAATTCCCCATATATATATATATGGAATGTGGCTTGCAACTGAAAAGAAACTTTGTGTTCCCAACATGGTAGTTAAAGGACGGCTTTCACACACACTTATCACTCAGAAATGAGCATCTCGTGAGAAGTTCATTTATCTGGCAAAAGGGGATCGTGTTTCAGGAGAAACTTTCCTTGGTTTGTCAGTCTGTTTCCTTGTGCCAATTTGAATTTAGTGCAGATTTCACTACAAAAACTATTTGGAGCCAGTACTTACCTGTATTTATGTATGGAGTGTAGTTTGCAACAGAAAAGAAACTATGTGTTCTCAACAAGCTATGTGATGGACGGCTTTCTCACACACTTATCTCTCAGATCTGAGCATGTGGAGAGATGTTCGTTCATCTTGCACAAAGGGATCTGGTTACAAGAGCAACTTTTACTCTGTTTTCTCATTCTGATTTCCATTGCCGGTTTGAATTTCCTGCCATTTACACCGTTACACCGAGCTGAAGCAACTACTACCCCATTTATGTATATGGATTATTGCTGCAACTGAAAAGAATCTTTGTGTCCCAACAAGCTAGGTGATGGACGACATTCACAGACACTTGTCTCACAGAAGTGATTATGAGGAGAGACATTTGTTCATACGGCAAAATGGAACATTTTGCCGGAGAAACTTTTACACTGGTTCTCAGTCTGTTTTCTAGTGCTGATTTGAAATTCCTGCAGTTTTCACTGGAAAACCAAGTTGGGGCTAGTATAGCCTTTTATATATGTAAGCAGTGTATTTGGCAAATGTAAAAAACTATGTGTTCCCAACAAGCTAATTTAAGGTGGCTTTCACACACACTTATCTCTCAGAACTGAGCATGTGGAGAGACGTTTGTTCATCTTCCACAAAGGGAACTGTTTGCAGGGGAAATTTTATTCTGGGTACTCAGTCTGTTTCCTAGTGCCAGTTTGAAATTCTGGCATTTTTCAATTCAAAACCTTGTTGGAGATAGACCTCCCCATATATATTTATAGTGTGTAGTTTGCAAATGAAGACAAGCAATGTGTTTCCAATTTACTAGTTTAAGGGCGGCATTCACACACATTTATCATTCAGAAATGAGCAACTGGAGAGATGTTCGTTCATATGGCACAAAGGGATCAGGTTGCATGGAAAACTTTTCTCTCTTTTGTCAGTCTGTTTCCTAGTGCTGCTTTGAAGTTCTTGCAGTTTTCATTGGAATACAGATTTGAAGCTAGTACCCCCCATATTTATGTATGTAGTGTAGTTGGCAACAGAAAAGAAACTAATTGTTACCAACAAGCTAGGTGAAGGACGGGTTTCACACAAAATTATCTCTCAGAAATGAGCAAGTGTAGAGACGTTCGTTCATTTGGCATGAAGGGAACGGTTTGCAGGATAAACATTTACTCTAGGTACTCAGTCTGTTTCCTAGTGCTGGTTTGAATTTCCTGCAGTTTTCACTGTAAAACCATGTTTGAGCCAGTACCTCCCCATAAATATTTATTGAGTGTAATTTGCACATGAAAAGAAACTTTGTGTTTCCAACAAGCTAGGGGAAGGACGTCTTTCACACACACTTTTCTCTCAGAACTGAGCATGTGCAGAGACGTTCGTTCATCTACCACAAAGGGAAAGTTTTTCAGGAGAAACTTTTACTGTTGTTTCTCATTTGTTTCCCAGTGCCGGTTTGAATTTCATGTAGTTATCACTGGAAAACCGTGTTGGTGCTTGTACCAACCATTATATATGTATGGAGAGTTGTTTGCAAAGCAAAAGAAACTTTCTGATCCCAACATGCTATGTGAAGAATGGCTTTCACACACACTTATCTCTCAGAACAGAGCATGTGTAGAGAGGTTCGTTCATATGGCACATAGGGAACTGATTCTAAAAGAAACTTTTACTCTGGTTTCTCAATCTCTTTCCCATTGCTGGCTTGAAGTTCCTGCCGTTTACACCATAAAACCGAGTTGAAGCAAGTACGTCCCCTTATATATATATATGGAATGTTCTTTGCAACTGAAAACAATCTTTGTGTTCCCAACAAGGTAGGTGAATTAAGGCTTACACAGAGAATTATCTCTCAAAACTGAGCATGAGGAGAGACATTCGTTCATCTGGCACATAGTGAACTGGTTGTAAAAGAAACTTTTACTCTCTTTTCTCAGTCTGTTTCCCATTGCTGGTTTCAGGTTCCTGCCATTTACACCATAAAACCTTGTTGAAGCAAGTACCTACAAATAAATATTTATTAATTGTTGTTTGTAACTGAAAAGAATCTTTGTGTTCCCAACATGCTAGGTGAAGGACGGCTTTCCCATACAGTTATCTCTCAGAACTGAGCATGTGGAAAGCCGTTCGTTCATCTGGCAAAAATGGAACAGGTTGCAGGAGAAACTTTTACTCTGGTTTCTCAGTCTGTTTCCTAGTGCAGATTTGCAGTTCCTGCAGTTTTCACTGGAAAACCGAGTTGGAGCTAGTACCGCTGCTTATATTTGTATGCAGTGTTCTTGGCAAAGTTAAAAAACTATGTGTTCCCAACAAGCTAGGTGAAGGATGGCTTTCATATACACTTATCTCTAAAAACTGAGTTTGTGGAGAGACGTTCTTTCATCTTGCAGATATGATTCGTGTTACAGGAGAAACTATTTCTCTGCTTTCTCAGTCGGTTTCGTAGTGCCAGTTTAAAATCCCTGCTGTATTCACTGGATAACATATTTGGAGCTAGTACTTCCAAATATATATATATATGGAGTGTTGTTTGCAACTGAAAAGAAACTTTTTGTTCTCAACAAGATAGGTTAAGGACGGCTTTCATACACAATTATCTCTAAAAACTGAGTTTGTGGAGAGACGTTCGTTCATCTAGCACAAAGGGAACGGATTGCAGGAGAAATTTTTACTCTGGGTACTCAGTCTGTTTCCTAGTGTTGGTTTGAATTTCCTGCATTTTTCACTTTAAATCCTTGTTGGAGATAGACTTCCCCGTATATATGTATGGAATGCAGTTTGCAACTGATAAGAAACTTTGTGTTCCCAACATGCTAGTTTAAGGACGGCTGTCACACACACTTATCACTCAAAAATGAGCATCTGGAGAGAGGATCGTTCATCTGGCACAAAGGGATTGGTTTCCAGGGGAAACTTTTCTCTGGTGTGTCAGTCTGTTTCCTAGTGCCGGTATGAAATTCCTACTATTTTCAATGTAAAACCGAGTTGAAGCAAGAACTTCCCCATATATATATATATGCAGTGTTGTTGGCAAATGAAAAGTATCTTTGTGTTCCCAATAAGCTAGGTGAAGGACAGCTTTCACAGAAAATTATCACTCAGAAATGAGCATGCGGAGAGATGATCGTTTGTCTCGCAAAATTGGAACGTGTTGCAGTAGAAACTTTTACTCTGGTTTCTCAGTCTGTTTCCTAGTGCTAATTTGAAGTTCCTGCAGTTTTCACTGGAAAAACGAGTTGGAACTCGGTCCTCCCCTTATATATTTATACCGAGTAGTTGGCAAATGAAAAGAACTATGTGTTCCCTACAAGCTCGTTGAAGGACGGCTTTCACACACAATTATATCTCAGAACTGATCATGTGGAGAGACGTTTGTTCATCTTGCACAAAGGGAACGGATTGCAGTGGAATCTTTTACTCTGGGTACTCAGTCTGTTTCCTAGTTCCAGTTTGATGTTCCTGCATTTTTCACTTTAAACACTTGTTGGAGCTATACATCCCCATATATATGTATAGAGTGTAGTTTCAAACCAAAAAGAAATTTTGTGTTCTAAACATGCTAGCTTAAGGACGGCTTTCACACACACAGATCACTCACCTATTAGCATCTGGAGAGAGGAACGTTCATCTGGCAAAAAAGGATCAGTTTGCAGGAAAAATTTTCTCTGGTTTCTCAGTCTGTTTCCTACTGCCGGTTTGAATTTACTGCTGTTTTCACTGGAAAACAGATTTGGAGCTATTACCTACCCATATTTATGAATTGATTGTAGTTTCCAACCAAATAGAAACTACATGTTCCCAACAATAAAGGTGAAGCTAGTATTTCTCCATATAATTGTATGGAGTGTAGTTTGCAACTGAAAAGAAACTTTGTGTTCCCAACAAGCTAGGTAAAGGACGGCTTTCACACACACTTATCTCTCAGACCTGAGCATGTGGAGAGATGTTCGTTCATCTAGCAGAAAGGGTTTGGGTTGCAGGAAAAAGTTTTACTGTTGTTTCTCAGTCTGTTTCCTAGTGCCGGTTTGAAATTCCTGCAGTTTTCACTGTAAAAGTGATTTGAAGCTACAACTTGCCCATATATATGCATGGATTTTTGTTTGCAACTTAAAAGAAACTTTGTGTTCCCAACATGCTAGGTGAAGAACGGGTTTCACACACAATTTTCTCTCACAACTGAGCATGTGGAGAGACGTTCATTCATTTAGCATGAATGGAAGTGTTTGCAGGGAACTTTTACTCTGGTTTCTCAGACTGTTTGTAGTGCCGGTTTGATGTCTTTGCATTTTTCACTGGAAAACACATTTCTATCTTTTACCTCCCCATATATATGTATGAAGTTTGCAACTGAAAAGAAGCTGTGTGTTACTAACAAACTAGGTGTAGGAGGTCTTTCACACACAATTATCTTTCAGAATTGAACATGAAATAGACTTTCATTTATCTAGCACAAGGGAATGGGTGGCAGGATAAACTTTTACTCTGATTTCACAGTCTGTTTCCTAGTGCCGTTTTGAGGATCCTGCAGTTTTCACTGAAAAACATAGGTGGAGCTAGTATCTACCCATATTTATGTATGGAGTGTAGTTCAAAACTTAAAAAAAACTTTGTGTTCACAACAAGCTAGTTGAAGGACGGCTTTGACAAACACTAGTATCTCAGAACTGAGCATATGGAAAGATTTTCTTTCATCTAGCACAAAGGGAACGGGTTGTAGGATAAATTTTTATTCTGTTTTCTCAGTCTGTTTCCTAGTGCCAGTTTGAATTTCCTGCAAGTTTCACTGTAAAACTGAGTTGGAGCTAGTATATCTCCATATATGCATGGAGTGTTGTTTGCAACTGAAAACAGATTTTGTGTTCCCAAAACTCTATGTGAAGAACAGGTTTCACACACACTTATCTCTCATAACTGAGCATATGGTGAGACTTTTGTTCATCTAGCAGAAAGGGAACAGATTGAAGGAGAAAATTATACTCGGGTTTCTCAGTCTGTTTCCTAGTGCCAGTTTGAAATTTCTGCAGTTTTCACTGTTAATCCTATTTGGAGATAGTACCACCATGTATATATATATGGAGTGCAATTTGCAACTAAATAGAAACTTTGTATTTCCAACAATCTATGTGAAGGGCGGATTTCATAAACTCTTATGTCTCAGAAATAAGCATTTGGAGAGACTTTAGTTCATCTAGCACAAAGGAATCGGGTTGCAGGAGGAACTGTTACTCTGGTATGTTAGTCTGTTTCCTTGTGATGGCTTGAAATTCCTGCATTTTTCACTGTAAAACAGTGTTGAAGCTATAACCTCCCCATATATATTTATGGAGTGTTGTTTGCAACTGAAAAGAAACTGAGTTCCCAAAAAGCTAGGTGAAGGACTTCTTTCACACACAATTATCTCTCAGACCTGAGCATGTGGAGAAAAGTTCGTTCATCTAGCACTAAGGGAAAGTTTTCCAGGAGAAAATTTTACTCTGATTTTTAAGTCTGTTTTGTAGTGCAGTTTTGAAGTTCCTGCAGTGTTCACTGTTAAAACGTTTTGGAGCTAGTTCTTCCATATATATAAGTATGGAGTATAGTTAGAAACTTAAAAGAAACTTTGTGTTCCATCAATCTAGGTGTAGGACAGCTTTAACACACACTTATCTCTCAGAGCTGAGCAAGTGGAGAGACGTTCATTCATCTAGCACATAGGAATCGGGTTGCTGGATAAACTCTAACTGTGGTTTGTTAGTCTCTTTCCTTGTGCCATTTTGAAATTCCTGCAGTTTTCACTGTAAAACCTAGTTGGAGCTAGTACCTGCCCATATTTATGTATGGAGTGTAGTTGGGAACTAAAAAAAACTATGTGATCCCAACAAGATAGGTGAAGGACGGCTTTCACACAAACTTAACTCTCAGAAATGAGCTTGTGGAGAGACATTCATTCATCTAGTACAAAGGGAACGGTTTGAAGTAGAAACTTTTACTCTGTTATCTCAGTGTGTTTCCCAATGCCGTTTTGAAGTTCCTGCAATTTCTACTGGAAAAACGATTTGCAGCTTGTACCTCCCCATATATATGTAAGGGGTGTAGTTTGCAACTGAAAAGAAATTTTGTTTTCCCTACAATCTAGGTGAAGTATTGGATTCACACACACTTTTCTCTCAGAATGCAGTATATGGAGGAACTTTCATTCATCTAACACAAAGGGAAGGTGTTGCAGGAGAAACTTTTTCTCTGGTTTCTCAGTCTGTTTCCTACTGCCGGTTTGAAGATCCTGCATTTTTCACTGAAAAACCGAGTTGGATTTAGTACCTCACAGTATATATTTATGGAGTACATTTTGCAATTTATTAGAAACTATGTGTTCCCAACAAGCTAGGTGAATAAACTTTCACACACACTTATCTCTCAGAACTGAGCGCTTGGAGAAACGTTCGTTCATCTTGCACAAAGGGAATGGATTGCAGGGAAACTTTTACTCCAGTTTCTCTGTTTCATGTGCCAGTTTGTAGTCCCTGCAGTTTTCACTGGAAAACCCATTTCTAGATATTACCTCCCCATATATAGGTATGGATTGAAGTTTTCAAATTAAAAGAAAATTTGTGTTCCAAGCAACCTAGGTGTAGTATGGCTTTCACACACAATTATCTCTCAGAATTAAGCATGAAGAGAGACGTTCGATCATCTATCATAAGGGAACGTTTGGCAAGAGAAACCTTTACTGTGGTTTTTCATTCTGTTACATAGTGCCAGTTTGAAGTACCTGCAGTTTTCACTGGAAAACCGTGTTGGAGATATTACCTACCCATATTTATGTATGGAGTGTTTTTGCAACTTAAACAAACTTTGTGTTCCCAACAAGCTTGTTGAAGGACGGCTTCCACACCCAATTATCTCTCAGAACTAAGCATGATTAGAGACGTTCATTCATCTACCATAAGGGAACAGGTGGCAGGAGAAACTCTTACTTTGCTTTCTCAGTCTGTTTCCTAGTGCCAGTTTGAATTTCCTGCAGTATTCACTGGAAAACCGGTTTGGAGCTTGTAGCTCCCCATATATATATATGGTGTATAGTTTGTAACTGAAAACAATCTTTGTGTTCCAACAATCTAGGTGTAGGACGGCTTTCACACACACACATCTCTCAGAATTGAGCATATGAAGAGACGTTCATTCATCTAGCATATAGGGAATGGGTTGCAGGAGAAACTTTTACTCTGGATTTTCAGTCTGTTTCCTAGTGCCTGTTTGAAGACCTGCAGTTTTCAGTATAAAACCCAGTAAGGAACTTGTACCTCCCCGTATATATGTATGGAGGGTAATTTGCAACTTAATAGAAATTTTGTGTTCCAAAAAAGCTAGGTGAAGGATGGCTTTAAGACACGCTTATCTCTCAGATCAGAGCAATTGGAGAGATATTCGTTCATCTAGCCCAAAGTGATCGGGTTACATGAGAAACTCTTTCTCTGGTTTCATAGTCTCTATCCTGATGCCATTTTGAAATTCCTGCATTTTTCACTGTAAAAAAGTGTTGAAGCTATTTCCTCCCCAAATATATGTATGGAGTGCAGTTTCAACTGTAAGGAAATTTGTGTTCAAACAACCTTGGTGTAGGAAGGCTTTCACACACACTTTTCCCTAAGGACTGAGCACGTGGAGAGACTTTCGATCATCTTGAACAAAGGGAAAGTGTTGCAGGTGTAATTTTTACTTTTGTTTCCCAGTCTGTTTCCTAGTGCCACTTTGAATTTCCTGCAGTTTTCACTGTAAAACCATTTTTGAGCTAGAACCCCCAATATACCCAATATATAAGTATTGAGTGTAGTTTGCAAAAGAAAGGAACATTTTTTCTCAACAAGGTAGGTGAAGGACGGCTTTCACAGACACTTTTCTCTCAGAACTGAGCACGTGGAGAGACGTTCGTTCGTATGGCATATAGGGAACTGGTTCTAAGAGAAACTTTTACTCTGGTTTCTCATTCTCTTTCCCATTGCCGGTTTGAAGATCCTGCCATTTACACCGTAAAATCAAGTTGAAGCATGTACCTACCCATATATATGTATGGAGTGTGGTCTGCAACTGAAAAGAATCTTTGTGTTCCAAACAACCTAGGTGAATGACGGCCGTCACAGACACTTATCTCTCAGAACTGAGCATGTGGAGAGAAGTTCCTTCATTTGGCAAAAATTGAACAGTTTGCAGGAGAAACTTTTCCTCTGGTTTCTCAGTCTGTTTCCTAGTGCCGGTTTGAAGATCCTGCCTTTACACTGTAAAACCGAGTTTAAGCAAGTACCTCCCCATATATATGTATGCGATGTTTTCTACAACTAAAAAGAATCTTTGTGTTCCCAACAAGCTAGTTGAAGGATTGCTTCCACAGAAACATATCTCTCAGAACTGAGCATGTGAAGGGATGTTCATTCATCTCACAAATATGGAACTTGTTGCAGGGAAACTTTTACTCGGGTTTCTCAGTCTGTTTCAAATGCCGGTTTGTGGTCCCTGAAGTTTTCACTGGAAAACCCATTTCTTGCTATTACCTCCCAATATATGGCTATGGAGAGTATTTTGCAACTGAAAAGAAGCTTTGTGTTCCCAACAAGTTAGGTGTAGGACGGCTTTCACACACACTTATCTCTCGGAACTGAGCATATTGGGAGAAGGTCGTTTATATAGCACAGGGGAACGGGTTACAGGAAAAGTTTTACACTTATATCTCAGTCTGTTTCCTACTGCCGGTTTGAAGTTCCTGCAGATTTCACTGTAAAATCGAGGTTGAGAATGTATATCCCAATATATATGTACGGATTGTAGTTTGCAACTGAAGAGAAACTTTTGTTCCCAAAAACGTAGGTGAGGATGACTTTCAATCAATGTTATCTCTCAGAATTTAGCATGTAGAGAAACGTACGTTCAACTTTCACAAAGGGAAGAGGTTGCAGGGAATATTCTTGTCTGTTATTCCAGTCTGCTTCCTACTGCCGTTTTGAAGTTCTTTTAGGTTTCAGTATAAAACAGAGTTGAATCTAGTACCTCCCCACATATATGAATGGAGTGCAATTTGCAACTTAATACATACAGTGTTCCCAAGAAGCTAGGTGAAGGACGGCTTTCACAGACACCTAAATTTCAGAACTGAGCGTGCAGACATACGTTCTTTCATCTGGCAAAAGTGGAAAAGGTTGCAGGAGAAAGTTTTTTTCTGGTTTCTCAGTCTGTTTCCTAGTGCTGATTTGCAGTTCCTGCAGTTTTCACTGTAAAATCGATTTGGAGCTCGTACCGCCCCTTTTATATGTATGCAGTGTATTTGGCAAATATAAAAAGTAGGTGTTCCCAACAAGCTAAGTGAAGGGCGGCTTTCACACACAATTATCTTTCAGATCTGAGCATGTGGAGATATGTATGTTCATCTTGCACAAAGGGAACAGTTTGCAGGGGAAACTATTACTCTGGATTCTCAGTCTGTTTCCTAGTGCCAGTATGAAGTTCCTGCATTTTTCACTTTAAAACCATGTTGGAGGGAGATCACCACATACATATGTATGGAGTGTAGTTTTCAACTGAAAAGAAACATTGTTTTCCCAACAAGCTAGGTGAAGGTCGGCTTTCCCACACACTTATCTCTCAGAACTGACCATGTGGAGAGACGTTCATTTATCTAGCACAAAGGGAAAGTGTTGCAGGTGAAACTTTTACTCAGCTTTCTCAGTCTGTTTCTTAGTGCTGGTATGAAATTCCTGCAATATTCACTGGAAAACCGAGTTGGAGATAGTACTTCCAAATATATATATATGGATTGCTTTTTGCAACTGAAAGGAAGCTTTTTGTTCTCAAAAAGCTAGGTTAATGATGGCTTTCAAACACACTTATCTCTAAGAACTGAGCATGTGGAGAGACTTTCGTTAAACTTGTACAAAGGGAACGGTTTGCAGGGAAACATTTACTCTGCTTTTTCAGTCTCTTTCTAGTACCGGTTTGAAGTTCCTGCTGCTTCACTGGAAAACCGAGTTCTAGTTAATACGTCCCCATATATATGTATGGAGTGTACTTTGTAACTGAAATGAAACCTTGAGTTTCCCTCAAGCTAGGTGAAATACTGCTTTCACACACACTTGTCTCTTCAGAACTGAGCATGAAGAGAGACGTTCATTCCTCTAGCACAAAGGGAAAGGATGGCAGCAGAAACTTTTACTCTGGTTTCTCAGTCAGTTTCCAAGTTTCGGTTTGAAGTTCCTGCAGTTTTCACTGTAAAATAGCATTGGAGCTAGTACATCCCCGTATATATGCATGGAGTGTAGTTTACAAATTGAAAGAAACTTTGTGTTCCCAACAATCTAGGTGAAGGACAGCTTTCACACACACTTATCTCTCAAAACTGAGCATGTGGACAGGCGATCATTTATGTAGCTCAAAGGGAACATGTTGCAGGGAAACTTTTACTCTTGTATCTCAGTATGTTTCCTGGTGCCATTTGGAAGTTCCTGCATTTTTCACTTTAAAACCTTGTTGGATCTAGACATCCCCATATATATGTAAGGAGTGTAGTTTGCAACTGACAAGAAACTTCATGTTCCCAACATGATAGTTTAAGAATGGCTTTCACAAACACTTATCACTCAGAAATGAGCATCTGGAGAGAGTGTAGTTCATCTGGCAGAAAGGGGTACAGTGGCAGGAGATACATTTCTCTAGTTTGTCAGAGTGTTTCCTATTGCCGGTTTGAAGTTCCTGCAGTTTTCACTGGAAAACCGATTTGGAACTTCTACTTTCCCATATTTATCTATGGATTGTATTTTGCAACAGAAAAGAAACTATGTGTTCCCAACAAGCTAGGTGAAAAAGGCCTTTCACACACACTTATCTCTCAGAACTGACCATGTGGAGAGACGTTCATTCATTTTGCACAAAGGGAATGTGTTGCAGAAGAAGCTTTTATTCTGGGTACTCAGTCTGTTTCCTAGTGCCGGTTTGAAATCCCTGCAGTTTTCACTGTAAAACAGTGTTGAAGCTAGTACCTCCTCATGTATATTTCTGGAGTGTAATTAGCATCTGAAAAGAAATTTTGTGTTCCCAACAAGCTAGGTGAAAGAGGGCTTTCACAGAAAATTATCTCTCAGACAGGAGAATGTGGAGAGACGTTTGTTAACCTGGCACAAACGGAACTGTTTGCAGCAGAAACTGTTTCTCTGATTTCTCAGCCTGTTTCCTAGTGCCGGTGTGAGCTTCCTGAAATTTTCATTGAAAAACCGAGTTGAAACTAGTACCTCCCTGTATATATGTATGTATTGAAATTTGCAACTTTAAACAAAATTTGCGTTCCCAAAGGGGTAAGTTAAGGACGCCACTCACACACATATTTTTCTAAGAACTGAGCTTGTGGAGAGTCATTTGTTCATCTAGCATAAAGGGAAACATTTGCAGGAGTAATTGTTATTTTTGTTTCATAGTCTGTTTCCTAGTGCCACTTTGAATTTCCTGCAATTTTCACTGTAAATCCATGTTGGAGCTTGTAGTTCCCCATATATATATATATTGAGTGCAGCTTGCAACTGAAAAGAAACTTTGGGTTCTCAACAAGTTAGGTGAAGGACGGCTTTCACACACACTTTTCTCTCGGAGCTGGGCAAGTGGAGAGACGTTCATTCAGCTAGCACAAATGGAAATGGTTGCAGGGGAAAATTTTACTCTGGTTTCTCAGTCAATTTCCTTGTGCTCATTTGAAATTCCTGCACTTTTCACTGGAAAACCGAGTTTGAGCTTGTACCTCTCATTATATATGTATGCAGTGTAGTTGGCAAATGAATAAAACTATGTGTTCCCAACAAGCTACTAGAAGGATGGCTTTCATATTTACTAAACTCTCAGAACTGAGCATGAGGAGAGACGTTTGTTCATCTTGCAAAAGGGATCGATTTGCAGTAGGAACTATTACTCTGGTTTCTAAGTCTGTTTCCTAGTGCCGTTTTGAAGTTCCTGCATTCTTCACTATAAAACGGTTTTGGAGCTAGTACTTCCCCATATAAATGTATGGATGTAAATTTGCATCTGAAAATTTACTTTGAATTCCCATCAAGCTATGTTATGTACGGCTTACAAACCCAATAATTTCTCATAACTGAGAATTTGGAGAGACGTTTGTTCATCTATCACCAAGGGATCGGTTTGTAGGGGAAAGATTTACAGTGGGATATCAGTACGTTTCCTAGTTCTGGGTCCAAGATCCTGCAGTTTTCAGCATAAAACCGAGTTCGAGCAAGTACTTACAAATATATATGTATGGAGAGTATTTTGCAATTGAAAGGAAATTTTGTGTTCCCAACAAGCTAGTTGAAGTAAGGCTTTCATACACACTTATTTCTCAGAACTGAGCATGTGGAGAGAAGTTCGTTTATCTAGGAGAAAGTGGACGGGTTGCAAGAGAAAATTTTACTCTGGTTTCTCAGTCTTTTTCCTAGTGCCACTTTGAAGTTCCTTCAGTTTTCTGTGTAAAACCGATTTGGATCTATTACCCCCCCATATACATGTAAGGAGGTAAGTTTGAAACTGAAATGTACTTTGTGTTCACAACAAGCTAGGCAAAGTACGGCTTACATACACACTTATATCTCAGAAATGAGCACGTGGAGAGACGGTCATTCATCTAGCACAAAAAGAACGGTTTGCAGGAGAAATTTTACTCCAGATTCTCAGTCAGTATTCTAGTGCTGATTTTAATTTCCTGCAGTTTTCACTACTACACCGAGTTGGAGTTTTTAGTTACACATATATTTATATATGGAATGTAGTATTCAAGTGAAAAGATACCGTGTTCACAAAAGCTTGTTGAAGGACGGCTTTCACACAAAGTTTCCTATCAGAACTAAGCATGTTGAGAGATGTTCGTTCACTTAGCACAAATTGAACAGGTTGCAGGAGAAACTTTTATTCTGGGTTCTCAGTATGTTTCCTAGTGCCAATTTGCAATGCCTGCAGTTTTTAGAGAAAAAATATGTTGGAGCTACTACATCCCCATATATATATACGGAGTGCAAATTGCAACTGAAAATAATCTTTATGTTCCCAACAAGCTAGGTGAAGGACGGCTTTCAAACACACTTATATCTCAGAACTGAGCATGTGGAGAGAATTTCGTTCATCTAGGACAAAAAGAATGGATTGCAGGAGAAACTTTTACTCTGGTTTCCCAGTGTGTTTCCCAGTGCTGCTTTGAAGTTCCTGCACTTTTCAATGGAAAATTAGTTGGAGCTAGTACCCATCCGTATACATCTATGGATTGTTGTTTGCAAATAAAAAGAAATTTCATCATCCTAACAAGAAAGGTGAAGACGGCTTTAAACACAATTATATCTAAGAACTGAGAATGTGGTGAGACGTTTGTTCATCTACCACTATGGGATCGGGTTGCAGGAGAAACTTATTTTCTATTATCTCAGTCTGTTTCCAAGTGCCATTTTGAAGTTCTAGGAGTTTCACTGGAAAATAGATTTGGAGCTAGTGCCTCCCCATACACATGTATGGATGTAAGTATGCAACTAAAAGAAACTTGGTTTTCCCAAAAAGCTAGGTGAAGGACGGCTTTCAAACACAATTATATCTCAGAATTGGGCATGTGGAGGGACATTCGTTCACCTAGCACAAAGGAAATGGTTTGCAGGAAAAATTTTACTCTGATATCTCAGTCTGTTTCTAATGCCGCTTAAAAGCTCTTGCAGTTTTCACTGGAAACCGATTTGGAGCTATCACATCCCCATATTTATATATGGATTGCTGTTTGCAACTGAAAAGAAACTTCATCTTCCAAACACAGTAGGTTAAGGACGGCTTTAACAGACAGTTAACACTCAGTAATAGCATGTGGAGAGACGTTCATTCATCTAGCACAAAAAGAATGGTTTTCAGGAGTATCTTTTACTCTGGTTTGTCAGTGTGTTTCCTAGTGCCACTTTGAAGTTCCTTCAGTTTTCAGTGTAAAACAGATTTGGAGCTATTAACTCCTCATATACATGTAAGGAGGTAAGTTTGAAACTGAAATGGTACTTTGTGTTCCAAACAAGCTATGTGAATAATGGCTTACAAACACACTTATCTCTCAGAAATAAGCATGTGGAAAGACTTTCGTTTATCTAGGAGAAAGTGAACGGGTTACAAGCGAAACATTTTTTCTGGTTTCTCAGTATGATTCCAAGTGCCAATTTGGAGTTCCTGCAGTTTTTTATGAAAATAGCTTTGGAGCTTGTACCTCCCAATATATAAGCATGGATTGTTGTTTGAAACTGAAAAAAAATTTCATCTCCCTAATAAGCTGTTTGAAGGACGGCTTTCTCAGACTAGTATCTCTCAGTAACTTGCATGTGTAGAGACGTTGGTCATGAATCACAAAATGAACGGTTTCCAGGAGAAAATATTACTCTACTTTCTCAGTGTTTTTCATACTGCTGATAAGAAGTTCCTGCAGTTTTCTGTGTAAAACTGTGTTGGAGTTAGTACATCCTCATATATATGTATGGTGTGTATTTTACAACTGAAAGAAATCTTGTGTTCCAAACAACATAGGTGAAGGCAGCTTACAAACACACATGTCTCAGAACAGAGCATGTGGTGAGATGTTCTTTCATATAGCTCAAAGGGTTCGCTTTGCAGGGAAACTTTTACTCTGGATTCTCAGTCTGTTTCTTAGTACCTCTTTGAAGATCCTGAAGTTTTACTGGAAATACCAGTTGGTGTTACTCCCTCCTCTTATACATGTAAGGAGTGTAGTTTGCAACAAAAAGAAACTTTGTGTTCTCAACAAGTACCTTGAAGGACAGCGTTCACACACAATTATCTCTCCGAACAGAGCTTGTGGAGAGACATTCTTTCATCTAGCAAAAAAGGATCGGTTTGCAGGTTAAAATTAACTCTGGATTCTCATTCTTTTTTCTAGTGCCGATTTGAATATCCTGCAGTATTCACTACTACACCTAGTTGGAGGTATTAGATACACATATATATATATAAACGGAGTGTAGAATTCAACTGAAAAGATCGAGTGTTCCCAACAAGCTTGGTGAAGGACGGCTTTCACACACAGTTAACTATCAGAACTAAGCATGTTGAGAGATGTTAATTCACCTAGCACAAATTGAACGTGTTGTAGGAGAAACTATCAGTCTGAGTTCACAGTCTGTTTCCCAGTGCAAATTTGAAATGCCTGCAGTTTTTAGAGAAAAATAGTGTTGGAGCTAATTCCTCCACTTATATATATGAAAATAAAATTTATGATCCCAAAAAGCTAGGTGAAAGAAGGCATAAAAACACACATATTTCTCAGAACTGAGCATGGGTAGGGACGTTCGTTCCCCTAGCATATAGGAAACGGTTTCCAGGAAAAATTTTATTCTGTTTCTCAGTCTGTTTCCTAGAGCCGATTTGTATTTATGCAGTTTTCACTACTACACAGAGCTGGAGGTATTAGCTACACACATATATATATACGGAGTGTAGAATTCAACTGAAAATATACCATGTTCCCAAGAAGTATGGTGAAGGACGCCTTTCACACACAGTTAACTATCAGACCTAAGCATGTTGAGAGATGTTCGTTCACCTAGCACAAAGTGAACGGGATGCAGGGAAACTTTAATCTGGTTTCTCAGTCTGTTTCATAGTGCCAATTTGAAGATCTTGCAGTTTTTAGAGAAAAACTGCGTTCGATCTACTTCCTTCCTATATGTAAGTATGAAGTGTAGTATGCAAATGAAAATACAATCTGTGTTCCCAAAAAGCTGGGTGAAGAACGGCTTTCAAACAAACTTATATCTCAGAATTGAGCAAGTGTAGAGACGGTCTTTCTTCTAGCACAAAAAGAACGGTATTCAATAGAAAGTTTTTCTCTTGTTTCCCAGTCTGTTTCCCAGTGCTGCTTTGAATTTCCTGTAGTTTCAATGGAAAACGATTTGGAGCTAGTGCCTCCTCCTATATGTTCATGAGTTGCAATTTCAACTGAAAAGATACTTAGTCTTCCCAAAAAAGTATGTTAAGGGCAGCTTCATCAGA
This sequence comes from Camelus dromedarius, assembly GCF_036321535.1. NCBI lineage: Eukaryota > Metazoa > Chordata > Mammalia > Artiodactyla > Camelidae > Camelus > Camelus dromedarius. The sequence goes on along the minus strand of NC_087473.1, from coordinate 3,395,000 downwards.
GAGATTTTTCTCAGTACTCTGCATATGGAGGGAAGTTCGTTCCTGTAGCACAAGTGTAATGGTTTGCAGGAGAAAATATTACTCTGGTTACTCAGTCTGTTTCCCCATGCCGATTTGAAGTTCCTGCAGTGTTTGCAGGAAAACAGTGTTTTAGCTACTACATCGCTATTTATAGGTAAAGAGATTTGTTTGCAACTGAAAAGAAATTTTGTGTTCCCAACAATTTCTGTTAAGGACTGCTTACACAAAAACTAATCTCTCCGAACGGAACAAGTGGAGAGACTTTCGTTCATCTAGCAAGAGGGGAACGGTTGGCAGGAGAAATTTTACTCTAGTTTCTCATTCTGTTTTCTAGTGCCTGTTAGATTTTCCTGCAGTTTTACTTATAAAAAGATTTGGATGAAGTGTCTCCACATATAAATATATGGATGGCATATTTCAGCTGAAATATAAAATTTTTCCCTAAATGCTATGTGAAGGACCGCATTCACTCACAGTTAACTATCAGAACTGAGCATGCGGAGAGACGTTCGTTCATGCAGCAAAAAGGAACACTTTGTAGCTGATACTTTTACTCTGCTTTTTCATTCTGTTTACTAGTGCTGCAATGAAGTGCCTGCAGTTTTACAGGAAAAGCGAGTTGGAGCTTATTCCTTCTCATAGATATGTTTGGGTTTAGATTGCAACTGAAATGAAACTTTGTGTTGCCAACAAAGTAGGTGAAAGTTGACTTACAAACACACTAATATCTCAGAAATGAATTCGTGGATATATGGTCGTTCATCTATCACAATAAAGAAAGGTTTGAAGGAGAAAACTTTACTCTGGTTTCTCAGTCGGTTTCCTAGTGCCGCTTTGAAGTTCCTGCAGTTTTCACTGGAAAACAGATTTGGAGCTTGTACCCCTCCGTATATATCTATGGATTGTTGTTTGCAACTTAATAGAAAATACATCTTCCTAACAAGATAGGTAAAGACGGCTTTAAACACATTTTATCTCAGAACTGAGAATCAGGTGAGACGTTGGTTCCTCTACCTCCATGGGATCGGTATTAAGGTGGAACTTATATTCTGGTATCTCAGTCTGTTTCCAGTGCCGCTTTGAATTTCTTGGAGTTTTCACTGGAAAATAGATTTGGAGTTAGTACCTCTCCACATATATGTATGTATGTAAGCTTGCAACTGAAACAAAACATTGTGTTCCCAACAAGTTTGGTGAAGCACGGTTTAAAGACACACATATATCTCAGACCTGAGTATCTGGAGAGACGTTCTTTCATCTAACAACATGTGATCGGCTTGAAGAGGAATGTTTTACTCTGGATCCTCAGACTGTTTCTTAGTGCCAGTTTGAAGTTCCTTCAGTTATCGGTGTAAAGCCGATTTGGAGCTTGTACCGACTCATATAAAGTAATGGTGTGTTGTTTGCAACTGAAAAGGATCTTTGTGTTCCCTACAACCTAGGTGAATGTCGGAATTCAAACACATTAATCTCTCAGACCTGAGCATGTGGAGAGACGTTCGTTCATGAAGCACAACGGAACGGGTTGGAGTTAAAACTTTTACCCTGGTTTCTCAGACGTTTTAAAATAGACGGTTTATAATTCCTGCAGATTTACTTCAAAACCGAGTTGGAATTATTACCTCCCCATATATATTTAAGGAGTGTAGTTTGCAAACATAAAGAATGTTTGTGTTCCATACAAGCTAGATGAAGTACAGCTTTCACACACTCTAATTTCTCAGAATTGCGCAGATGAAGAGACGTTCCTTCATCTAGCACAAATGGATCAGGCCTCACGGGAATCTGTTTCTCTGGTTTCTTAGTCTCTTTCCTTTTTATGTTTTGAATTTCCTGCTGTTTTCACTGTATAAATGAACTGAAGCTAGAACCTCCCCATTTATATGTGTCGAGCGTTGCATGCAGCTTAAAAGAAACTTTGTGTTCCCAACAAGCTGGATTAATTTCGGCTTACATATGCACTTAAATCTCAGAACTGAGCATTTGGAGAGATGTTCATTCATCTGCAAAAATGGAATGCGTTTGTAGGAGAAATTTTTACTCTGGTTTCTCAGTCAGTTGTTTAGTGCGGCTTTGAATTTCCTGGAGATTTCACTTGAAATCCGATTTGGTCCTAGTACCTCCCATATACATTTACGGAGGTAAGTATTCAACTGAGGTTAGTAGTTTGCAACTGAATAGAAACTTTGTCTTCTCAACAAGCTCCTTGAAGTTCCGCTTTCACACACACTTATCTCTCTGAACTGAGCATGGGGAGGACATTCGTTCCCATAGCACATAGGAAACGGTTTCCAGGAAAAATTTTACTCTGTTTCTCAGTCTTTTCCTAGAGCCGATTTGTATTTCTTGCAGTTTTCACTACTACACAGAGTTGGAGGTATTAGCTACACACATATATATATACGGAGTGTAGTATTCAACTGAATATATACCATGATCCCAACAAGAATGTTGACGGACGGCTTTCACACTCAGTTACCTATTAGAAGAAACATGTTGAGAGATGTTCGTTCACGTAGCACAAATTGAACGGGTTGCAGTGAAATATTTAGTCTGGGTTCTCATACTTATGCCTATTGCCAATTTGAATGACTGCAGTTTTTCGAGAAAAACTGATTTGGATCTACTATGTACCCATATATATATATGGAGTGTAGTATGCAACTGAAAATTAAATTTGTGTTCCCAATAATTTACTTGAAGGATGGCTTTCAAACACACTTATATATCAAAACTGAGCATGTGGACAGACGTTCGTTCATCTAGCACAAAAAGAACGGTTTTCAGGAGAATGTATTTCCCAGGTTTCCCAGTCTGTTTCCATTGCTGCTTTGAAGTTCCTGCAGTTTTCAATGGAAAACGATTTGGAGCTTGTACCTCCTCTCATATGTTCTTGAGTTGCTGTTTTAAATGTAAAGAAATTTCGTCTTCCTAACAAGGTAAGTTTAGGACGGCTTTAACAGGCATTTAACACTCAGTAATTGCATGTGGAGAGACGTTTTTTCATCTAGCAGAAAAAGATTTGTTTTCATGATTATCATTTACTCTGGTGTCTCAGTCTGTTCCTAGTGCCACTTTGAATTTCCCTCAGTTTTCAGTGTAAAACCGAATTGGAGCTATGAACTCCCCATATACATGTAATGAGCTGAGTTTGAAACTGAAATGGTACTTAGTTTTCCCAACAAGCTATGTGAAGAATGGCTTACAAACACACTTATCTCTCAGAACAGATCATGTGGGGAGATGTTCATTCATCTAGCACAATTGGATAGTTTTGCAGGAGAAACATTTACTCTGGATTCTCAGTCTGTTTTTAGTGCCGCTTTGATGTTCCTAAAGTTTTCACTGGAATTCCGAGTTGGTGTTTCTACCTCCCGTTATGTATGTAAGGAGCGTTGTTTGCAAGTGAAAAGAACCTTTGTGTTCCCAAAAAGCTATTTGAAGGACGGCTTTCAAACACATTATTTCTCAGACATGAGCATGTTGAGAGACTTCGTTCATGTAGCACAAAGTGAAAGTATTGCAGTGGAAACTTTCACAATGTTTTCTCAAAATTTTTACAAGTACCAATTTTATGTACCTGCAGTTTTAATTTTAAAACCAAGTTGGCCCTAGTACCTCCCCTTATATATGAAAGTTGTGTTGTTTGCAACCTTAAAGAATCATTGTGTTCCCTACAAGCTAGGTGAATTATGGCTTTATACACACTTATCTCTCAGAACTGAGCATGTGGAGAGACATTCGTTCATCTAGCACAAAGGGATCGCTTTGCATGGGAAACATTTACTCTGGATTCTCAGTCTGTTTCCTTGTGCTTCTTTGAAGATCCTGAAGTTTTACTGGAAATATGATTTGGTGTTACTCCCTCCCGTTATAAATATAAAGAGTGTAGTTTGCAACTGAAAAGAAACTTTGTGTTCTCAACAAGCACCTTGAAGGACGGCTTCACACACACTTATCTCTCTGAAGTGAGCATGTGGAGAGAATTTGTTCATATAGCACAAAAAGAACGGTTTGCAGGTTAAATTTTACTCTGGATTCTCAGTCGGTTTTCTAGTGCCGATTTGAATTTCCTGCCATTTTCACTACTACACCGAGCTGGAGGTTTTAGCTACACACAAATATATATAAGGAGTGTAGTATTCAACTGAAAATATACCATGTTTCCAACAAGCAAGTTGAATGACGGCTTTCAAACACACTTATATATCAGAACTGAACATGTGGAGAGACGGTCGTTTATCTAGCACAAATGAATAGGTTTCAGGAGAAAGTTATTCTCTGGTTTCCCAGTTTGTTTCCAAGTGCTGCTTTGAAGTTCCTGAAGTTTTCAATGGAAAACGATTTGGAGCTTGTGCCTCCTCTTCTATGTTCATGAGATGCAATTTCAACTGAAAAGAAACTTCGCCTTCCCAACAAGGTAGTTTAAGTTCGGCTTTATCAGACAGATTTTTCTCAGTACTTTGCATGTGGAGAGAAGTTCTTTCATGTTGCACAGGTGTAATGGTTTGCAGGAGAAAATATTACTCTGGTTTCTCAGTCTGATTCCTAGTGCCGATTGAAGTTCCTGCAGTGTTTGCAGGAAAACGGTGTTGGAGCTACTACCTCCCCATATATAGGTAAGGAGTGTAGATTACAACTGAAATGAAACATTTTTTTCCAAACAAGTTCTGTGAAGGACGGCTTAGACACACACTAACCTATCCAACAGAACAAGTGGAGAGACTATCGTTCCTCTAGCAAAATGGAATGGTTTGCAGGAGAAATTTTACTCTAGTTTCTCAGTGTGATTTCTTGTGACGGTTAGAAGTTCCTGCAGTTTTTACTTCTAAACCGAGTTGGATGTAGTTTCTCCACATATATATATATATATGGAATGCATTTTTCAACTGAAAAGTAACCGTTTTCCCAAAAAGCTATGTGAAGGACCGCTTTAACACACAGTTACCTATGAGAACTGAGCATGCTGCAAGACGTTCGTTCATGTAGCACAAAAGGAATCTTTTGTAGGTGATACTATTACTCTGCATTATCAGTCTGTTTCCTAGTGCCTCTATGAAGTGCCTGTAGTTTTACAGGAAAACCAAGTTGGAGCTAATTCCTCCTCATATATATGTTTGGGTGTAGATTGCAACTGAAAACAACTTTGTGTTCCCAACAAACTAGGTGAAGGAAGGCTTACAAACACACTTATATCTCAGAACTGAGTACGTGGAGAGACGGTCGTTCATCTAACACAAAAAGAAAGGTTTGCAGGCAAACTTTTACTCTGGTTTCTCAGTCTGTTTCCTAGTGCCTCCTTGAAATTCCTGCAGTTTTCATTGGAAAAAATAGTTGGAGCTTGTACCCATCTGTATATATCTATGGATTGTAGTTTGCTACCTAAAAGAAACTTAATCTTCCTAACAAGACAGGTGAAGATGGCTTTAAACACAGTTGTATCTCAGAACTGAGAATTTGGTGTGATGTTTGTTCATCTAAAACTATGGGATTGGATTGCAGGTGGAACATATATTCTTGTATCTCAGTCTGTTTCCAAGTGCCAATTTGAATTTCTTGGAGTTTTCACTGGAAAAGAGATTTGGAGTTATTGCCTCCCCACATATATGTATGGATGTAAGCTTGCAACTGAAAAGAAAATTTGTGTTCCCAAAAAGCTTGGTGAAGGACTGTTTAAAGACAAAAATGTGTCTCAAAACTGAGCAAGTGGAGAGACTTTCGTTCATCTATCAGAAAGGAATCGGTTTGCAGGAGAAACTTTACTCTGTATTCTCAGTGTGTTTCCTAGTGCCAGTTTGAATTTCGTGCAGTTTTCATTGTAAAAGAGTTTTGGAGCTATTACCTGCGCTGTATACATTTATGGATGTATGTTTGCAACTGAGAAGTAACTTTGAGTACCCAACAAGCTAGGTGAAGTACTGCTGCTAACACACATATCTCTTAGACCTGATCATCTGGAGAGACGTTCTTTCATCTAACACCTTGTGATCGGGTCTAAGGGGAATGTTTTACTCTGGTTCCTCAGACTGTTTCCGAGTGCCAGTTTGAAGTTCCTGCATTTATCGGTGTAAAGCCGATTTGGAGCTTGTACCATCTCCTATAAATTTATGGTATGTTGTTTGCAACTTAAAAGGAACTTTGTGTTCCCTACAAGCTAGGTGATGGTCGGATTCCAAACACATTTATCTCTCAGACCTGAGCATGTGGAAAGAATTTCCTTCATCGAGCACAAAGCGAACGGGTTGTAGGGAAAATTTTTACCATGGTTTCTCATTCATTTTACAATAGACAGTTTGAAGTTCCTTCAGTTTTACTGGAAAACCGAGTTGGAACTATTACCTCCCCATATATATTTAAGGAGTGTAGTTTGCAACCGTAAAGAATGTTTGTGTTCCCTACAAGATAGGTGAAATAAAGCTTTCACACACACTAATCTCTCAGAATTGAGCAGATGAAGAGACGTTCCTTCATCTAGCACAAATGGATCAGGATGCACAAGAAACTGTTACTTTGGTTTCTTTGTCTCTTTCCTTGTTCCGTTTTGAAATTCCTGCAGTTTTCACTGTATAACTGAACTGAAGATAGAACCTCCCCATTTATATGTGTGGAGTGTTGCATTCAACTGAAAAGAATCTTTGTGTTCCCAACAAGCTGGATTAAGTTTGGCTTACGTATGCAATTAACTCTCAGAACTAAGCATGTGGAGAGATGTTCGTTCATGTGTAAAAATGGAATGCATTGCAGGAGAAATTTTTACTCTGGTTTCTCGGTTTTATTCCTTGTGCTGGTATGAATTTCCTGCAGTTTTCAAAGTAAAACCGAGTTGAAGATAGTACCTCCCATATATATATATGGAGTGTATTTTGCAAGTGAAAGGAATCTTTTTGTTCCCAAGAAGCAATATGAAGGATGGCTTTAAACACACTTATATCTCAGAACTGAGCATGTGGTGAGAATATTTTTCATATAGCCCAAAGGGATGTGATTATAGGAGGAACTTTTTCTCTGTTTTCTCAGTCAGATTTTAGTGCCGCTTTGAATTTCCTGGAGATTTCACTTGAAAACCGATTTGGACCTTGTACCACCCCATATACATGTACGGAGGTAAAAATGCAACTATATGAACCTTGGTGTTCTTAACAACCTGGGTGAAAGACGGCTTTCAATCACAATTATATCTCAGAATTGAGCATGTGGAGACACTTTCTTTCACCTTGCACATAGGAAACGGTTGAAAGGAAAGATTTTACTATGGTTTCTCTGTCGGATTCCAAATGCCACTTAAATGTTTTTGCAGTTTTCACTGGAAACCGAGTTGGACCTAGCACCGCCCCATATATATATATACGGATTGCAGTTTGCAACTGAAAAGAAAATTCATTTCCTAACACGGTAGGTTTCGGACTGCTTTAACCGACAGTTAACAGTAACTGCATGTGGAGAGAAGTTCGTTCATCTAGCACAAAAAGATCGGTTTTCATGAGTATCTTTTACTCTGGTTTCTCAGTCTGTTTGCTAGTGCCACTTTGATGTTCCTTCAGTTTTCAGTGTAAAATCGATTTGGAGGTATTAACTCCCCATATATATGTAAGGAGCTAAGTTTGAAACTGAAATGATACTTTGTGTTCCCAACAAGCTATGTGAAGAATGACTTACAAACACACATATCTCTCAGATCTGAGCATGTGGGGAGACGTTCATTCATCTAGCACAAAGGGATCGCTTTGCAGGAGAATCTTTACACTGGATTCACAGTCTGTTTATTGCGCCGCTTTGAAGATACTGAAGTTTTCACTGGAAATCCGAGTTGGTGTTACTACCTCCCTTTATATATGTAAGGAGTGTACTTTGCAACTGAAAAGAACCTTTGTGTTCCCAACAAGCTATTTGAAGTACGGCTTTCCAACACACATATATCTCTGACCTGAGCATGTTGGGAGACATTCGTTCATCTAGCACAAAGGGAAAGGTTTGCAGTGGAAACTTTCTGCCAGGTGTCTCAAAATTTTTACAAGTGCCGATTTGATGTACCTGCAGTTTTCATTTTAAAACCAAGTTGGCGCTAGGACCTCCCCTTATATATATAAAGAGTGTTGTTTACAACCTTAAAGAATCATTGTGTTCCCAACAAGCTAGGTGAATTATGGCTTTATACACACTTATCTCTCAGAACTGAGCATGTGGAAAGACGTTCGTGCATCTAGCACAAAGGGATGGCTTTTCGTGAGAAACTTTTACTCTGGATTCTCAGTCTGTTTCCTAGTGATTCATTGAAGATCCTGAAGTTTTACTGGAAATATGAGTTGGTGTTCATCCCTCCTTTTATAAATATAAGAAGTGTAGTTTGCAACTGAAAAGAAACTTTGTATTCTCAACAAGATCCTTGAAGGACGGCTTCACACACACTTACCTCTCCGAAGTGAGCATGTGGACAGACGTTCGTTCATCTAGCACAAAAGGAAAGGTTAGCAGGTTATATTTTACTCTCGATTCCCAGACTTTTTTCTAGGGATGTTTGAATTTTCTGCAATTTTCACTACTACACCGAGTTGGAGGTATTAGCTACACTCATATATATATACGGAGTGTAGTATTCAACTGAAAATATACCATGATCCCTACAAGAATGTTGAAGGACGGCTTTCACACACAGTTATCTATCAGAAGAAAGTATGTTGAGAGATGTTCGTAAACCTAGCACAAAGTGAACGGGTTGCAGGAAAACATTTAATCTGGGTTCTCAGACTTATACCTATTGCCAATTTGAAGTGACTGCAGTTTTAAGAGAAAAACTGAGTTGTAGCTACTACATAACCATATATATATATGGAGTGTAGTAAGCACCTGAAAATTAAATTTGTGTTCCCAACAATTTAGGTGAAGGATGGCTTTCAAACACACTTACATCTCAGAAATGAGCGTGACGGGAGACGTTCATTCATCTAGCACAAAGGGATCGCTTTGCAGGAGAATCTTTACACTGGATTCACTGTCCGTTCCCTAGTGCCTCTTTGAAGATCCTGAAGTTTTCACTGGAAATTCGAGTTGGTGTTACTGCCTCCCATTATATATGTAAGGAGATTAGTTGGCAAGTGAAAGGAACATTTGTATTCCCAACAAGATATTTTAAGGACAGCTTTCCAACACACATATATCTCATTACAGAGCATGTTCGGAGACTTTCGTTCATCTAGCACAAAGGGAAAGGGTTGCAGTGGAAACTTTCACCAAGGTCTCTCAAAATTTTTACAAGTGCCGATTTGATGTACCTGCAGTTTTCATTTTAAAACCAAGTTGGCGCTAGGACCTCCCCTTATATATGTAAGGAGTGTTGTTTGCAACCTTAAATTATCATTGTGTTCCCTACAAGCTAGGTGAATTATGGCTTTAAACACACTTATCTGTCAGAACTGAGCATGTGGAAAGATGTTCGTTCATCTAGCACAAAGGGATGGCTTTGCGTGGGAAACTTTTACTATGGATTCACAGTCTGTTTCCTAGTGCTTCTTTGAAGAGCCTGAAGTTTTACTGGAAATACGAGTTGGTGTTCATCCCTACTGTTATAAATATAAGGAGTGTAGTTTGCAACTGAAAAGAAACTTTGTGTTCTCAACAAGCTCCTTGAAGTACGGCTTTCACACACACATATCCCTCCGAACTGAGCATGTGGAGAGACATTCGTTCATCTAACACAAAAGGAACAGTTTGCAGGATAAAATTTACTCTGGATTCCCGGACGGTTTTCTAGTGCTGATTTGAATTTACTGCAATTATCACTACTACACCGAGTTGGAGGTAATAGCTACACACATATATATATACGGAGTGCAGTATTCAACTGAAAATATACCATGTTCCCAACAAGTATGGTGAAGGACGCCTTTCTCACACAGTTAACTATGAGATCTAAGCATGTTGAGAGATGTTCGTTCACTTAGCACAAAGTGAGCGGGTTGCAGGGAAACATTTATTATGGGTTCTCAGTCTGTTTCATTCTGCCAATTTGAAGTGCCTGCAGTTTTTAGAGAAAAACTGTGTTGGAGCTATTTCCTTCCCATATGTATGTATGAAGTGTAATATGCAAAAGAAAATAAAATTTGTGTTCCCAAAAATCTAGGGGAATGACGGCTTTTAAACAAACTTATAACTCAGAACTGAGCAATTGTAGAGACGGTCGTTCTTCTAGCACAAAATGAACAGTTTTCAATAGAAAGCTTTTCTCTGGTTTCCCAGTCTGTTTCCCAGTGCTGCTTTTTAATTTCCTGCAGTTTTCAATGGAAAACGATTTAGAGCTATTGCCTCCTGTTATATATTCATGAGTTGTAATTTCAACTGAAATGATATTTGGGCTTCCGAAAAAAGTATGTTAAGGGCGGCTTAATGAGAGAGAATTTTCTCACTACTCTGCATGTGGAGAGAAGTTCGTTCATGTAGCACAAGTGTAATGGTTTGAAGGAGAAAATATTACTCTGGTTTCTCAGTCTGTTTCCCAGTGCCGATTTGAAGTTCTTGCAGTGTATGCAGAAAAACGGTGTTTTAGCTACCAAGTACCCATTTATAAGTAAAGTTATTAGTTTGCAACTGAAAAGAAATTTTGTGTTCCCAACAATTTCTGTTAAGGACTGCTTAAACACACACAACTCCCTCCGAATGGAACAAGTGGAGAGACTGTCATTCATCTAGGAAGAGGGGAAAGTATTGCAGGAGAAATTTTACTCTAGTTTCTCAGTCTGTTTTCTAGTGCCTGTTAGAAGTTCCTGCAGTTTTTACTTATAAACCGAGATGGATGTAGTGTCTCCACATATATATATATGGAGGGCATTTTTCTGCTGAAAAGTTACCATTCTCCAAAAATGCTATGTGAAGAACTGCATTCACTCCCAGTTACCTATCAGAAGTGAGCATGCTGTGAGACGTTCGTTCATGCAGCAAAAAAGGAACAGGTTGTAGGTGATACTTTTAATCTGGTTCCTCATTCTGTTTCCTAATGCCACAATGAAGTGCCTGCATTTTACAGGAAAACCGAGTTGGAGCTAATTCCTCCTCATACATATGTTTGGGTTTAGATTGCAACTGAAATGAAACTTTGTGTTGCCAACAAAGTAGGTGAAGGACGTCTTACAAACACACTTATATCTCAGAAGTGAGTGCGTGGAGAGATGGTCTTTCATCTAGCACAAAAAAGAAAGGTTTGCAGGAGAAAATTTTACTCTGGTTTCTCAGTCGATTTCCTAGTGCCACTTTGAAGTTCCTGCAGTTTTCACTGGAAAACAGATTTGTAGCTTGTACCCCTCTGTATATATCTGTGGATTGTAGTTTGCAACTTAATAGAAAATACATCTTCCTCACAAGATAGGTAAAGACGTCTTAGACACATTTATATCTCAGAACTGAGAATCTGGTGAGACGTTGGTTCCTCTACCTCCATGGGATCGGTTTTAAGTTGGAACTTATATTCTGGTATCTCAGTCTTTTTCCAAGTGCCACTTTGAATTTCTTGGAATTTTCACTGGAAAATAGATTTGGAGTTAGTACCTCCCCACATATATGTATGGATGTAAGCTTGCAACTGAAAAAATACATAGTGTTCCAAACAAGCTTGGTGAATCATGGTTTAAAGACACTCTTATCTCTCAGACCTGAGTATCTGGAGAGACGTTCTTTCATCTAACAACATGTGATTGGGTTGAAGGGGAATGTTTTACTCTGGTTCCTCGGACTGATTCATAGTGCCAGTTTGAAGTTCCTGAAGTTATCGGTGTAAAGCCGATTTGGAACTTGTACCAACTCATATAAAGTAATGGTGTGTTGTTTGCAACTGAAAATGAACTTTGTGTTCCCTACAAGCTATGTGAATGTCGGAATTCAAACACATTAATCTCTCAGACCTGAGCATGTGAAGACACTTTCCTTCATGAAGCACAAAGGAACGGGTTGTAGGGAAAACTTTTACCCTGGTTTCTCAGACTTTTTAAAATAGACGGTTTAAAATTCCTGCAGAATTACTAAAAAACCGAGTTGGAATTATTACCTCCCCATATATATTTAAGGAGTGTAGTTTGCAGATGTAAAGTATGTTTTCCCTAGAAGCTAGATGAAGTACAGCTTTCACACACACAAATTTCTCAGAATTGAGCAGATGAAGAGACGTTCCTTCATCTAGCACAAATGGATCAGGCTACACGAGAAACTGTTACTCTGGTTTCTTAGTCTCTTTCCCTTTTATGTTTTGAAGTTCCTGGTGTTTTCACTGTATAAATGAACTGAAGCAAGAAACTTCCCATTTATATGTGTGGAGTGTTGCATGCAACTGAAAAGAATCTTTGTGTTCCCAACAATCTGTATTAATTTTGGCTTACATATGCACATAACTTTCAGAACTGAGCATTTGGAGAGATGATCATCCATCTGCAAAAATGAAATGCGTTGCAGGAGAAAGTTTTACTCTGGTTTCTCAGACTTTTTCCAAATGCTGGTATGAATTTCCTGCAGTTTTCAATGTAAAACCGAGTTGAATATAGTACCTCCCCATATATATATATGGAGTGTAGTTTGCAACTTAAAAGAAGCTTTGATTTCCCAACACGGAATGTGAAGAATGGCTTTAAACGCACTTATATCTCTGAACTGAGCATGTGGTGAGAAGTTTGTTCATCCTGCACAAAGGGATGGGATTGCAGGAGGAACATTTTCTCTGTTTTCTCAGTCAGTTTTTTAGTGCCGCTTTGAATTTCCTGGAGATTTCACTTGAAAACCGATTTGGACCTAGTACCTCCCATATAAATTTAAGGAGGTAAGTATTCAACTGTGTTAAGTAGTTTGCACTTGAATAGAATCTTTGTGTTCTCAACAAGCGCCTTGAAGTACGGCTTTTGCACACATTTATCTCTCCTGAGCATGGTGAGGGACGTTCGTTCCCCTAGCACATAGGAAAATTTTTCTAGGAAAAGTTTTACTGTTTCTCAGTGTGTTTCCTAGAGCCGATTTGTATTTCCTGCAGTTTTCACTACTACACAGTGTTGGAGGTTTTAGCTACACTCATATATATATACAGAGTGTAGTATTCAACTGAAAATATACAATGAACAATACAAGAATGTTGAAGGACGGCTTTCACACACAGTTATCTATCAGAAGAAAGCATGTTGTGAGATGTTCTTTCACCTAGCACAAAGTGAACCGGTTGCAGGGAAACATTTAGTCTGTGTTCTCAGACTTATACTTACTGCCAATTTGAAGTGACTGCAGTTTTTAGAGGAAAACTGAGTTGGAGCTACTTCATACCCATATATATTTATGGAGTGTAGTATGCACCTGAAAATTAAATTTGTGTTACCAACAATTTAGGTGAAGAATGGATTTCAAACACACTTATATCTCAGAAATGAACATGTGGGGAGACGTTCATTTATTTAGCACAAAGGGATCGCTTTGCAGGGGAATCTTTACACTGGATTCACAGTCTGTACCCAAGTGCCTCTTTGAAGATCCTGAAGTTTTCACTGGAAATCCGAGTTGGTGTTACTACCTCCCGTTATATATGTAAGGAATGTAGTTTGCAACTGAAAAGAACCTTTGTGTTCCCAACAAGCTATTTGAAGGACGGCTTTCCAACACAAATATATCTCAGAACAGAGCATGTTGGAAGACGTTTGTTCATCTAGCACAAAGGGATAGGGTTGCAGTGGAAACTTTAACCCTGGTTTCTCAAAATTTATACAAGTGCCGATTACATGTACCTGCAGATTTCATTTTAAAAAAAAATTTGCTCTAGGACCTCCCCTTATATATGTAAGGAGTGTTGTTTGCAACCTTTAAGAATCATTGTGTTCCCTATAAGCTAGGTGAATAATGGTTTTAAACACACTTATCTGTCAGAAATGAGCATGTGGAGAGACGTTCGTTCATCTAGCACAAAGGGATGGCTTTGCGTGGGAAAATTTTACTCTGGATTCTCATTCTGTTTCCTAGTGCCACTTTGAAGATCATGAAATTTTACTGGAAATACGAGTTGGTGTTCCTCCCTCCTGTTATAAATATAAGGAGTGTATTTTGCAACTGAAAAGAAACTTTGTATTCTCAACAAACACCTTGAAGTACGGCTTACACACACACCTATATCTCCGAACAGAGCATGTGGAGAAACGTTCGTTCATCTAGCACAAAAGGAACGGTTTGCAGGATAAACTTTACCCTGGATACCCGGACAGTTTTCTAGTGATGATATGAATTTCCTGCAATTATCACTACTACACCGAGTAGGAGGTATTAGCTACACACATATATATATATATGTAGTGTAATATTCAACTGAAAATATAACATGTTCCCAACAAGAATGGTGAAGGACGCCTTTCACACACAGTTAACTATCAGATCTAAGCATGTTGAGAGATGTTCGTTCACCTAGCACAAAGTGAGCGGGTTGCAGGGAAACATTTATTGTGGGTTCTCAGTCTGTTTCATAGTGCCAATTTGAAGTGCCTGCAGTTTTTAGAGAAGAACTGCGATGGAGCTATTTCCTTCCCATATGTATGTATGAAGGGTAGTATGCAAATGAAAATAAAATTTGTGTTCCCAAAATGCTAGGTGAAGGACGACTTTCAAACAAACTTATATCTCATAACTGAGCAAGTGTAGAGACGGTCGTTCTTCTAGCACAAAAGGAACGGTTTTCAATAGAAAGTTTTTCTCTGTTTTTTCCCAGTCTGTTTCCCAGTGCTGCTTTGAATTTCCTGCAGTTTTCAATGGAAAATGATTTGGAGCTATTGCCTCCTCTTATATATTCATTATTTGCAATTTCAACTGAAAATATACTTGGTCTTCCCAAAAAAGTATGTTAAGGGTGGCTTTAAGAGAGAGATATTTCTCAGTACTCTGCATGTGGAGAGAAGTTCGTTCATGTAGCACAAGTATAATGGTTTGCAGGAGAAAATATTACTCTGGTTTCTCAGACTGTTTCCCAGTGCCGATTTGAAGTTCCTTCTGTGTTTGCAGAAAAACGGTGTTTTAGCTACCAAGTCCCCATTTATAGGTAAAGATTTTAGTTTGCAACTGAAAAGAAATTTTGTGTTCCCAACAATTTCTTTTAAGGACTGCTTACACACACACTAATCTCTCTGAACGGAACAAGTGGAGAGACTGTAATTCATCTAGCAAGAGGGGAACGGTTTGCAGGAAAAATTTTACTCTAGTTTCTCAGTGTGCTTTCTAGTGCCTCTTAGATATTCCTGCAGTTTTTAATTAAAAAACAGATTTGGATGCAGTGTCTCCACATAAATATAAATGGAGGACATTTTTCAGCTAAAAGTAATCGTTTTCCCAAAATGCTCTGTGAAGGATTGCATTCACTCACAGTTACTTATCAGAACTGAGCATGATGTGAGACGTTCCTTCATGCAGCAAAAAAGGTACAGATTGTAGGTGACACTTATACACTGGTTTCTCATTCTGTTTCCTAGTGCCGCAATGAAGTGCCTGAAGTTTTAAATGAAAACCGATTTGGAGCTAATAGCTCCTCATACATATGTTTGGGTTTAGATTGCAACTGAAATGAAACTTTGTGTTGCCAAGAAAGTAGGTGAAGGACGGCTTAAAAACACACTTATATGTCAGAACTGAGTGCATGGACAGATGGTAGTTCATCTAGCCCAAAAAATAAAGTTTTGCAGGAGAAATTTTTACTCTGGTTTCTCAGTATTTTTCCAAGTGCTTGTATGAATTTCCTGCAGTTTTCAATGTAAAACTTAGTTGAAAATTGTACCTCCCCATATATATATATGGAGTGTAGTTTGCAACTTAAAAGTACCTTTGAGTTCCCAACAAGGAATGTGAAGGATGGCTTTTAAAACCCTTATATCTCTGAACTGAGCTTGTGGTGAGAAGTTTTTTCATCTAGCCAAAGGTATTTGATTACAGGAGGAAGTTTTTTTCTGGATTTTCAGTCAGTTTTTTAGTGCCACTTTGAATTTCCTGGAGATTTTAATTGAAATCCGATTTGGAAATAGTACCTCCCATATAAATTTATGGAGGTAAGTATTCAACTGAGGTAAGTAGTTAGTAACTGAATAGAAACTTTGTGTTCTCAAAAAGCTCCTGGAATTACGGCTTTCACACACACTTATCTCTCCGAACTGGGCATGGGGAGGGACGTAGTTTCCCCTAGCACATAGGAAATTGTTTCCAGGAAAAATTTTACTCTGTTTCTCAGTCTGTTTCCCATAGCCGATTTGTATTTCCTGCAGTTTTCACTACTACACAGAGTTGGATGTATTAGCTACACACATATATATATAAGGAGTGTAGAATTCAACTGAAAATATACCATGTTCCCAACAAGTATGGTGAAGGACGCCTTTCACACACAGCTAACTATCAGATCTAACCATGTTGAGAGATATTCGTTCACCTAGCACAAAGTGAGCGGGTTTCAGGGAAACTTTTAATGTGGTTTCTCAGTCTGTTTCATAGTGCCAATTTGAAGTGCCTGCAGTTTTTAGGGAAAAACTGCGTTGGAGCTACTTCCTTCCCATATGTATGTAAGAAGGGTAGTATGCAAATAAAAATAAAATTTGTGTTCCAAAATAGCTAGGTGAAGGACGGCTTTCAAACAAACATAAATCTCAGAACTGAGCAAGTGTAGAGACGGTCGTTCTACTAGCACAAAATGAACGGTTTTCAATAGAAAGTTATTCTCTGGTTTCCCAGTCTGTTTCCCAGTGCTGCTTTGAATTTCCTGCAGTTTTCAATGTAACACGATTTGGAGGTATTACGTCCTCTTATATATTCATTAGTTGCAATTTCAACTGAAAAGATAATTAGTCTTCCCAAAAAAGTATGTTAAGGGCGGCTTTATGAGTGAGATTTTCTCAGTAT
The DNA here is from genome assembly GCF_036321535.1 of Camelus dromedarius. Taxonomy (NCBI): domain Eukaryota; kingdom Metazoa; phylum Chordata; class Mammalia; order Artiodactyla; family Camelidae; genus Camelus; species Camelus dromedarius. The sequence goes on along the minus strand of NC_087473.1, from coordinate 3,378,104 downwards.
TCTGCATGTGGAGAGAAGTTAGTCCATGTAGCACAAGTGTAATGGTTTGCAGGAGAAATTATCACTCTGGATTCTCAGTCTGTTTCCCAGTGCTGATTTGGTGTTCCTGCTGTGTTTGCACGAAAACGGTGTTTTAGCTACCAAGTCCCCATTTATAGGTAAAGAGTTTAGTTTGCAACTGAAAAGAAATTATGTGTCCCAACAATTTCTGTTAAGGACTGCTTACACACACACTAATATCTCTGAATGGAACAAGTGTAGAGACTGTCGTTCATCTAGCAAGAGGGGAAAGGTTTGCAGGAGAAATTTTACTCTAGTTTCTCAGTCTGTTTTCTAGTGCCTCTTAGAAGTTCCTAAAGATTTTACTTATAAATCGAGTTGGATGTAGTGTCTCCACATATATATAAATATATGGAGGGCATTTTTCAGCTGAAAATTAATCGTATTCCCAAAATGCTATGTGAAGGAACACATTAACTCAAAGTTACCTATCAGAACTGAGAATGCTGCGAGACGTTCGTTCATGCAGCAAAAAAGGTACAGGTTGTAGGTGATACTTTTACTCTGGTTTCTCATTCTGTTTCCTAGTGCTGCAATGAAGTGCCTACAGTTTTACAGGAAAACCGTGTTGGAGCTAATAGCTCCTCATACATATGTTTGGGTTTAGATTGCAACTGAAATGAAACTTTGTGTTGCCAACAAAGTAGGAGAAGGACGGCTTACAAACACACTTATATCTCAGAAATAAGTGCGTGGATAGATGATCGTTCATCTAGCATAAAAAAGAAAGCTTTGCAGGAGAAAATTTTACTCTGGTTTCTCAGTCTGTTTCCCAGTGCTGATATGAATTTCCTGCAGTGTTTGAAGGAAAACGGTGTTTTAGCTACCAAGTCCGCATATATAGGTAAAGAGTTTAGTTTGCAACTGAAAAGAAATTTTGTGTTCCCAAAAATTTCTGTTAATTACTGCTTACACACAAACACTAATCTCTCAGAATAGAACAAGTGGAGAGACTTTCGTTCATCTAGCAATAGGGGAACGGTTTGCAGGAAAATTTTACTCTAGTTTCTCAGTCTATATTGTACTGCCTGTTAGACGTTCCTGCAGTTTTTACTTATAAACCGAGATGGATGAAGTGTCTCCACATATATATATATATATGGAGGGCATTTTTCAGCTGAAAATTAAACTTTTTCCCAAAATGCTATGTGAAGGACCGCATTCACTCACAGTTACCTATCAGAAGTGTGCAAGCTGCGAGACGTTTGTTCATGCAGCAAAAAAGGAACAGGTTGTAGGTGATACTTATACTCTGGTTTCTCATTCTGTTAAAATGTGCCGCAATTAAGTGCCTGCAGTTTTACAGGAAACCGAGTTGGAGCTAATTCCTCCTCATACATATGTTTGGGTTTAGATGGCAACTGAAATGAAACTTTGTGTTGCCAACAAATTAGGTGAAGGACGGCTTAGAAACACACTTATATCTCAGAAATCAGTGTGTGGATAGATGGTCGTTCATCTAGCACAAAAACAAAGGTTTTCAGGAGAAAATTTTACTCTGGATTCTCAGTCGGTTTCCTAGTGCCGCTTTGAAGTTCCTGCAGTTTTCACTGGAAAACAGAGTTGGAGCTTGTACCACTCCGTATATATCTATGGATTGTAGTTTTCAACTTAATAGAAAATACATCTTCCTAACAAGATAGGTAAAGACGGCTTTAAAAACATTTATATCTCAGAACTGAGAATCTGGTGAGATGTTGGTTACTCTAGCTCCTTGGGATCGGTTTTCAGGTGGAACTTATATTCTGGTATCTCAGTCTGTTTCCAAGTGCCGCTTTGAATTTCTTGGAGTTTTCACTGGAAAATAGATTTGGAGTTAGTACATCCCCACATAGATGTATGGATGTAAGGTTGCAACTGAAATACAACAATGTGTTCCCAACAAGCTTGGTGAAGCATGGTTTAAAGACACGCTTAACTCTCAGATCTGAGTATCTGGAGAGACGTTCTTTCATCTAACAACATGTGTTCGGGTTGAAGGTGAATGTTTTACTCTGGTTCCTCAGACTGTTTCCTAGTGCCAGTTTTAAGTTCCTGCAGTTATCGGTGTAAAGCCGATTTGGAGCTTGTACCAACTCATATAAAGTAATGGTGTGTTGTTTGCAACTGAAAAGGAATTTTGTGTTCCCTAATAGCTAGTTGAATGTCGTAATTCAAACACATTAATCTCTCAGACCTGAGCATGTGGAGAGACGTTCGTTCATGAAGCACAAAGGAAAAGGTTGTAGGGAAAATTTTTACCATGGTTTCTCAGACTTTTTAAAATAGACGGTTTAAAATTCCTGCAGATTTACTTCAAAGCCGAGTTGGAAATATTAACTCCCCATATATATTTTAGGAGTGTTGTTTGCAACCGTAAAGAATATTTTTATTCCCTAAAAGCTTGATGAAGTACAGCTTTCACACACACTAATTTCTCAGAATTGTGCATATGAAGAGACGTTCCTTCATCTAGCACAAATTTATCATTATATACGAGAAACTGTTACTCTGGTTTCTTAGTCTCTTTCCTTTTAATATTTTGAAGTTCCTGCTGTTTTCACTGTATAAATGAACTGAAGCTAGAATCTCCAAATTAAATATGTGTGGAGTGTTGCATGCAACTGAAAAGAAACTTTGTGTTCCCAACAAGCTGGATTAATTTTGGCTTACATATGCACTTAAATCTCAGAACTGAACATTTGGAGAGATGTTCATTCATCTTCAAAAATGGAATACGTTGCAGGAGAAATTTTTACTTTGTTTCTAAAGCTTTTTCCAAGTCCTGATATGAATTTCCTGCAGTTTTCAAAGTAAAACCGAGTTGAATATACTACCTCCAAGTATATATATGGAATGTCGTTTGCAACTTAAAGAAGCTTTGAGTTCCCAACAAAGAACGTGAAGGATGTCTTTAAACAAAATTTTATCTCTGAACTGAGCATGTGGTGAGAAGATTGTTCATTTGGCACAAAGGGAAGGGATAACAGGAGGAATTTTTCTCTGGTTTCTCAGTCAGTTTTTTAGTGCCGCTTTGAATTTCCTGGAGATTTAACTTGAAATCCGTTTTGGACCTTATACCACCCATATACATTTACGGAAGTAAGTATTCAACTGAGGTAAGTAGTATGCAACTGAAAAGAAACTTTGTGTTCTCAACAAGCTCCTTGAAGTACGGTTTTCACACACACTTATCTCTCCGAACTGAGCATGGGGAGGGACGTTGGTTCCCATATCACATATGAAAAGGATTCGAGGAAAAATTTTACTCTTTTTCTCAGTCTGTTTCCTAGAGCCGATTTGTATTTCCTGCAGTTTTCAGTACTACACAGAGTTGGAGGTATTTGCTACACACATATATATATATATATTGTAGTATTCAATTGAAAATATACCATGTTCGCAACAAGTATGGTGAAGGACCCCTTTCACACACAGTTAACTATCAGATCTAAGCATGTTGAGAGATGTTCGTTCACCTAGCACAAAGTGAGCGGGTTTCAAGGAAACTTTAATCTGGGTTCTCAATCTGTTTCATAGTGCCAATTAGAAGGGCCGGCAGTTTTTAGAGAAATACTGTGTTGGTTCTACTTCCTTCCCATATGTATGTATGAAGTGTAGTATGCAAATGAAAATAAAATTTGTGTTCCCAAATAGCCAGGTGAAGGACGGCTTTCAAACAAACTTATATCTCAGAACTGAGCAAGTGTAGAGACGGTCGTTCTTCTAGCACAAATGGAACGGTATTCAATAGAAAGTGTTTCTCTGGTTTCCCAGTCTGTTTCCCAGTGCTGGTTTGAATTTCCTGCAGTTTTCAATGGAAAACGATTTGGAGCTACTGCCTCCTCTTATATATTCATGAGTTGCAATTTCAACTGAAAAGATTCTTAGTCTTCCCAAAAAAGTATGTTAAGGGCGGCTTTATGAGAGAGATTTTTCTAAGTACTCTGCATGTGGAGAGAAGTTCGTTCATGTAGCACAAGTGTAATGGTTTTCAGGAGAAAATATTACTCTAGTATCTCAGTCTGATTCCCAGTGCCGATTTGAAGTTCCTGCAGTGTTTGCAGTAAAACGGTGTTTTAGTTACCAAGTCCCGATTTATAGGTAAAAATTTAGATTGCACGTGAAAAGAAATTTTGTGTTTCCAACAATTTCTGTTAAGGACTGCTTACACACACACTAATATCTCCGAATTGAACAAGTAGAAAGACTATCATTCATCTAGAAATAAGGGAATGGTTTGCAGGGAAAATTTTACTCTATTTTCTCAGTCTGTTTTCTAGTGCCTGTTAGAAGTTCCTGCAGTATTTACTTATAAACCGACTTGGATGTAGTGTCTCCACATATATATATATATATATATGGAGGGCATTTTTCAGCTGAAAAGTAACCGTTTTGCCAAAAAGCTATGTGAAAGGCCGCATTCACTCACACTTACCTATCAGAAGTGAGCATGCTGCGAGACGTTCGTTCATGCAGAAAAAAAGGAACAGGTTGTAAGTGATACTTTTACTCTGGCTTCCCATTCTGTTTCCTAGTACCACAATGAAGTGTCTGCAGTTTTACAGGAAAACAGAGTTGGAGCTAAATACTCCTCATACATGTGTTCGGGTTTATATGGCAATTGAAATAAAACTTTGTGTTGCCAAAAAGTAGGTGAATGACGGCTTACAAACACACTTATATCTCAGAACTGAGTGCTTGGAGAGAAGGTCGTTCATCTAGCACAAAAAAGAAAGTTTTGCAGGAGAAAATTTTACTCTGGATTCTCAGTCGGATTCCATGTGCCGCTATGAAGTTCCTGCACTTTTCCCTGGAAAAAATTGTTGGAGCTTGTACCCCTCCGTATATATCTATTAAAAGTTGTTTGCAACTTAATAGAAAATACATCTTCCTAACAACATAGGTAAAGACGGCTTTAAACACAATTTATCTCAGAAATGATTACCTGGTGAGACGTTTGTTTCATACCTCCATGGTATCGGATTTCAGATGGAACTTATATTTTGGTTTCTCAGTCTGTTTCCAAGTGCCGCTTTGAATTTCTTGGAGTTTTCACTGGAAAATAGATTTGGAGTTAGTACCTCCCCACATAGATGTATGGATGTAAATTGCTACTGAAAAAAACATTGTGTTTCCAACAAGCTTGGTGAAGCATGGTTTAAAAACACGCTTATCTCTCAGACCTGAGTATCTGGAGAGACATTATTTCATCTAAAAACATGTGATCGTGTTGAAGGGGAATGTTTTACTCTGGTTCCTCAGACTGTTTCCTAGTGCCAGTTTGAAGTTCCTGCAGTTATCAGTGTAAAGCCGATTTGGAGATTGTACAAACTCATATAAAGTAATGGTGTGTTGTTGGCAACTGAAAAGGAACTTTCTGTTCCCTACAAGCTAGGTGAATGTCGGAATTCAAACACATTAAGCTCTCAGACCTGAGCAAGTGGAGAGACGTTCGTTCATGAAGCACAAAGGAACGGGTTGTAAGGAAAATTATACCATGTTTTCTCAGACTTTTTAAAATAGACGGTTAAAAATTTCTGCAGTTTTACTTCAAAACCGATTTGGAAATATAACCTCCCCATATATATTTAAGGAGTGTAGTTTGCAAAAGTAAAGAATGTTTGTGTTCCCTACAAGCTAGATGAAGTACAGCTTTCACACACAGTATTTTCTCAGAATTGAGCAGACGATAAACTTCCATTCATCTAGCACAAATGGATCAGGCTACACGAGAAACTGTTACTCTGGTTTCTTAGTCTCTTTCCTTTTTATGTTTTGAAGCTCCTGCTGTTTTCACTGTACAAATAAACTGAAGCTAGAACCTCCCCAATTAAATCTGTGGATTGTTGCATGCAACTGAAAAGAAACTTTGTTTTCCCAACAAGCTGGATTAATTTCGGCATATATATGCACTTAACTCTCAGAACTGAGCATTTGGAGATTTGTTCATTCATCTGCAAAAATGGAATGCGATGTAGGAGAAATATTTACTCTGGTTCCTCAGAATTTTTCCAAGTGCTGGTATGAATTTCCTGCAGTTTCCAATGTAACACCGAGTTGAATAAAGTACCTCCCCGTATATATATAGGGAGTGTTGTTGGCAACTTAAAATAAGTTTGAGTTCCCAACAAGGAATGTGAAAAATGGCTTTAAACACACTTTTATCTCTGAACTGAGCATGTGGTGAGGAGTTTGTTCATCTTGCACAAAGGGATGGGATAACCAGAGGAACATTTTCTCTGGTTCCTCAGTCACTTATTTTAGTGCCGCATTGAATTTCCTGGTGATTTCACTTGAAATCCAATTTGGACCTATTACCACCCCTATATATTTATGGAGGTAAGTATTCAACTGAGGTAAGTAGTTTGCAACTGAATAGAAACTTTGTGTTCTCAACAAGCTCCTTGAAGTACGGCTTTAACACACATTTATCTCTCCGAACTGAGCATGGGGAGGGACTTTCGTTCCAATAGCACATAAGAAAAGGTTTCGAGGCAAAATTTTACTCTGTTTCACACTCTGTTTCCTAGAGCCAATTTGTATTTCCTGCAGTTTTCACTACTACACAGAGTTGGAGGTATTAGCTACACACATATACATATACAGAGTGTAGTATTCAACTGAAAATATACCATGTTCCCAACAAGTATGGTGAAGGAAGCCTTTCACACACAGCTAACTATCACATCAAGCATGTTGAGTGTTGTTCATTCACCTAGCACAAAGTGAGCGGGTTGCAGGGAAAGTTTTAGTCTGGTTTCTCAGTCTGTTTCATTGTGACAATTTGAAGTGCCTGCAATTTTTAGAGAAAAACTGCGTTCGAGCTTCTTCTACCCATATGTATGTATGAAGTGTAGCATGCAAATGAAAATAAAATTTTTCTTCCCAAAAAGCTAGGTGAAGGACGGCTTTCAAACAAAATAATATCTCAGAACTGAGCAAGTGTAGAGACGGTCGTTCTTCTAGCACGAATGGAACGGTTTTCAATAGAAAGTTTTTCTCTGGTTTCCCAGTCTGTTTCCCAGTGCTGCTTTGAATTTCCTGCAGTTTTCAATGGAAAAAGATTTGGAGGTATTGCCTCCTCTTATATATTCATGACTTGCAATTTCAACTGAAAAGATACTTAGTCTTCCCAAAAAAGTATGTTAAGGGCGGCTTTATCAGAGAGATTTTTCTCAGTACTCTGCATGTTGAGAGAAGTTCGTTCATGTAGCACAAGTGTAATGGTTTGCAGGAGAAAATACTACTCTGGATTCTCAGTCTGTTTCCCAGTGCCGATTTGAAGTTCCTGCAGTGTTTGTAGGAAAACAGTGTTTTATCTACCAAGTCCCCATTTATATGTAAAGAGTTTAGTTTGCAACTGAAAAGAAATTTTGTTTCCCAACAATTTCTCATAAGGACTGCTTACACACACACTAATCTCTCCGAATGGAACAAGTGTAGATACAGTCGTTCATCAAGCAAGAGGGGAACGGTTTGCAGGAGAAATTTTACTGTACATTCTCAGTCTGTTTTCTAGTGCCTGTTAGAAGTTCCTGCAGTTTTTAATTATAAACCGAGTTGGATGTAGTGTCTCCACATATATATATATATATGGAGGGCATTTTTTACCTGAAAACTAACCGTTTTCCCAAAATGCTATAAGAAAGACCGCATTCACTCACAGTTACCTATCAGTTCTGAGCATGCTGCGAGACGTTCGTTCATGCAGAAAAAAGGAACAGATTTTAGGTGATACTTTTACTCTGGTTTCTCATTCTGTTTCCTAGTGCCGCAATTAATTGCCTGCAGTTCTACAGGAAAACCGAGTTGGAGCTAATTCTTCCTAATACATATGTTTGGGTTTAGATTGCAACTGAAATGAAACTTTGTGTTGCCAACAAAGTAGGTGAAGGACGGCTTACAATCACACTTATATCTCAGAACTGAGTTCGTGGATAGATGTTCGTTCATCTAGCAAAAAAAAGAATATTTTGCAGGAGAAAATTTTACTCTGGATTCTCAGTAGGTTTCCTAGTACCGCTTGGAAGTTCTTGCAGTTTTCCTTGGATAAAAGATTTGGAACTTGTACCCCTCCGTATAAATCTATGGATTGTAGTTTGCAACTTAATAGAAAATTCATCTTCCTAACAAGATAGGTAAAGATGGCTTTAAACACAATTATATCTCAGAACTGACAATCTGTTGACAAGTTTGTTCCTCTACATCCATGGGATCGGTTTTAAGGTGGAACTAATATTCTGGTATCTCAGTCTGTTTCCAAGTGCCGCTTTGATTTTCTTGGAGTTTTCACTGGAAAATAGGTTTGGAGTTAGTACCTCCCCACATATATGTATGGATGTAAGCTTGCAACTGAAATACAGCATAGTGTTCCCAACAAGCTTGGTGAAGCAAGGTTTAAAGACATGCTTAACTCTCAGACCTGAGTATCTGGAGAGACGTTCTTTCATCTAACAACATGTGATCAGGTTGAAGGGGAATGTTTTACTCTGGTTCCTCAGACTGTTTTCTAGTGCCAGTTTGAAGTTCCTGCAGTTATCGGTGTAAAGCCGATTTGGAGCTTGTACAAACTCATATAAAGTAATGGTGTGTTGTTGGCAACTGAAAAGGAACTTTGTGTTCCCTACAAGCTAGGTGAATGTCAGAATTCAAACACATTAATCTCTCAGACCTTAGCAGGTGGGGAGACATTCGTTCATGAAGCACAAAGGAACGGGTTGAAATTAAATGTTTTACCCTGGTTTCTTAGACTTTTTAAAATAGACTGTTTAAAGTACCTGCAGATTTACTTCAAAACCGAGTTGGAAATATTACCTCCCCATATATATTTAAGGAGTGTTGTTTGCAACCGTAAAGAATGTTTGTGTTCCATACAAGATAGATGAAATAGAGCTTTCACACACTCTAATTTCTCAGAATATAGCAGAAGAAGAGACGTTCCTTCATCTAGCACAAATGGATCAGTCTACACGAGAAACTGTTTCTCCGGTTTCTTAGTCTCTTTCTTTTTTATGTTTTGAAGTTCCTGCTGTTTTCAATTTATAAATGAACAGAAGCTAGAACCTCCCCATTTATATGTGTGGAGTGTTGAATGCAACTGAAAAGAAACTTTGTGTTCCCAACAAGCTGGATTAATTTTGGCTTACATATGCACTTAAATCTCAGAACTGAGCATTTATGGAGATGTTCATTCATCTGCAAAAATGGAATGCGTTGCAGGAGAAATTTTTACTCAGCTCTCTCAGGCTTTTCCAAGTGCTGGTATGAATTTCCTGCAGTTCTCAATGTATAACCGAGTTGAATATAGTACTTCCCATTATAGATATATGGAGTGTTGTTTGCAACTTAAAATAAGCTTTGAGTTCCCAACAAGGAATGTGAAGAATGGCTTTAAACGCACTTATATCTCTGAACTGAGCATGTGGTGATGAGTTTGTTCATCGAGCACAAAGGGATGGGATTACATGAGGAACTTTTTCTCTGGTTTCTCAGTCAGTTTTTTAGTGCCGCATTGAATTTCCTGGAGATTTCACTTGAAATGCGATTTGGACCTATTACCTCCCCTATATATTTATAGAGGAAATCATTCAACTTAGGTAAGTAGTTTGCAACTGAATAGAAACTTTGTGTTCTCAACAAGCTCCTTAAAGTACGGCTTTCACACACACTTATCTCTCAGGACTGAGCTTGTGGTGGGACGTACTTTCCCCTAGCACATAAAAACGGTTTCCTGGAAATATTTTACTCTGTTTCTCAGTCTGTTTCCTAGAGCTGATCTGTATTTCCTGCAGTTTTCACTACTACACAGATTTGGTGGTATTAGCTACACACATATATTTATACGGAGTGTAGTATTCAACTGAAAATATACCATTTTCCCAACAAGTAAGGTGAAGGACGAATTTCACACACAGTTAGCTATCAGATTTAAGCATGTTGAGAGATGTTCGTTCACCTAGCACAAAATGAGCGGGTTGCAGGGAACTTTTAGTCTGGGTTCTCAGTCTGTTTCATAGTGCCAATTTGAAGTGCCTGTAGTTTATATACAGAAAATGTGGTGGAGCTACTTATTTCCCATATGTATGTATGAAGTGTAGTATGCAAATGAAAATAAAATTTGTGTTCCCAAAAAGCTAGGTTAAGGACAGCTTCCATACAAACTTATATCTCAGAACTGAGCAAGTGAAGAGACGATCGTTCTTCTAGCACAAAAGGAAAGGTTTTCAATAGAAAGTGTTTCTCTGGATTCCCAGTCTGTTTCCCAGTGCTGTTTGATTTTCCTGCAGTTTTCAATGGAAAAAGATTTGGAGCTATTGCATCCTGTTTTATATTCATGAGTTGCAATTTCAACTGAAAAGATTCTTAGTCTTCCCAAAAAAGTATGTTAAGGGCGGCTTTATCAGAGAGATTTTCTCAGTATGATGCTTGTGGAGAGAAGTTCGTCCATGTAGCACAAGTGTAATGGTTTGCAGGAGAATATATTACTCTGGATTCTCAGTCTGATTCCCAGTGCCTATTTGAATTTCCTGCAGTGTTTGCAGGAAAAGTGTGTTTTTTCAACCCAGTCCCCATTTATAGGTAAAGAGTTTAGTTTGCAACTGAAAAGAAATTTTGTGTTCCCAACAATTTCTGTTAAGGACTGCTTACACACACACTAATCTCTCCGAAAAGAACAAGTGGAGAGACTGTCTTTCATCTAGCAAGAGGGGAACGGTTAGCAGGAGTAATTTTACTCTAGTTTCTCAGTATGTTTTCTAGTGCCTGTTAGATGTTCCTGCAGTTTTTACTTATAATCCGAGTTGGATGTAGTGTCTCCACATATATATATATATGGAGGGCATTTTTCACCTGAAAAGTAAACGTTTTCCCAAAATGTTATGTGAAGGACCGCATTCACTCACAGTTACCTATCAGTTCTGAGCATGCTGCGAGACGTTCTTTCATGCAGAAAAAAGGAACAGATTGTAGGTGATACTTTTACTCTGGTTTCTCATTCTGTTTCCTTGTGCCGAACTGAGGTGCCTGCAGTTTTACAGGAAAAGCGAGTTGGAGCTAATTCCTCCTCAAACATATGTTTGGGTTTAGATTGCAACTGAAATGAAACTTTGTGTTGCCAACTAAGTAGGTGAAGGATGGCTTACAAACACTCTTATATCTCAGAACTGAGTGTGTGGAGAGATGTTCGTTCATCTAGCACAAAAAAGAAAGATTTGCAGGACAAAATTTTACTCTGGATTCTCAGTCGGTTTCCTAGTGCCGCTTGGAAGTTCTTGCAGTTTTCGTTGGAAAACAGATTTGGAGCTTGTACCCCTCCGTATATATCTATGGATTGTAGTTGGCAACTTAATAGAAAATACATCTTCCTAACAAGATAGGTAAAGACGGCTTTAAACACATTTATATCTCAGAACTGAGAATCTGGTGAGACGTTTGTTCCTCTAACACCATGGGATCGGTTTTCAGGTGGAACTTATATTCTGGTATCTCAGTCTGTTTCCAAGTGCCGCTTTGAATTTCTTGGAGTTTTCACTGTAAAATAGATTTGGAGTTAGTACCTCCCCACATATATGTATGGATGTAAGCTTGCAACTGAAATACAACATTGTGTTCCCAACAAGCTTGGTGAAGCATGGTTTAAAGCCATGCTTATCTCTCAGACCTGAGTATCTGGAGAGACGTTCTTTCCTCTAACTACATGTGATCGGGTTGAAGGGGAATATTTTACTCTGGTTCCTCACACTGTTTCCTAGTGCCAGTTTGAAGTTCCTGCAGTTATCCTTTTAAAGACGATTTGGAGCTTGCACCAACTCATATAAACTAATGGTGTGTTGTTTGCAACTGAAAAGGAACTTTGTTTTCTCTACAAGCTAGGTGAATGTCGGAATTGAAAAACATTATTCTCTGAGACCTGAGCATGTGGAGAGACATGCGTTCATGAAGCACAAAGGAAAGGGTTGTAGGGAAAAGTTTTACAATGTTTTCTCAGACTTTTTAAAATAAACTGTTTAAAATTCCTGCAGATTTACTTCAAAACCGAGTTGGAAATATTATCTACCCATATATATTTAAAGAGTGTAGTTTGCAACCATAAAGAATGTTTGTGTACCCTACAAGATAGATGAAATTCAGCTTTCACACACTCTAATTTCTCATAATTGAGCAGATGAATGGACATTCCTTCATCTAGCACAAATTTATCAGGCTACACGAGAAACTCTTACTCTGGTTTCTTTGTGTATTTCCTTTTTATGTTTTGAAGTTAATGCTTTTTTCACTTTATAATTGAACTGAAGCTAGAACCTCCCTATTTATATGTGTGGAGTGTTGCATGCAACTGAAAAGAAACTTTGTGTTTCCAACAAGCTGGATTAATTTCGGCTTTCATATGCACTTAACTCTCAGAACTGAGGATTTGGAGAGATGTTCATTCATCTGCAAAAATGGAATGCGTTGTAGGAGAAATATTTACTCAGCTCTCTCAGGCTTTTTCCAAGTGCTGATATGAATTTCCTGCAGTTTTCAATGTAAAACCGAGTTGAATATAGTACGTCCCAGTATAGATATGTGGAGTGTAGATTGCAACTTAAAAGAATCTTTGATTTCCCAACAAGGATTGTGAAGAATGGCTTTAAACGCAATTATATCTCTGAACTGAGCATGTGGTGATGAGTTTGTTCATCGAGCACAAATGAATGGGTTTACATGAGGAACTTTTTCTCTGGTTTCTCAGTCAGTTTTTTAGTGCCGCCTTGAATTTCCTGGAGATTTCACTTGAAATATGATTTGGACCTATTACATCCCCTATATATTTATGGAGGTAATTATTCAACTTAGGTAAGTAGTTTGCAACTGAATAGAAACTTTGTGTTCTCAACAAGCTCCTTAAAGTACGGCTTTCACACACACTTATCTCTCCGGACTGAGCATGTGGTGGGACGTACTTTCCCCTAGCACATAAGAAACGGTTTCCTGGAAATATTTTACTCTGTTTCTCAGTCTGTTTCCTAGAGCCGATCTGTATTTCCTGCAGTTTTCACTACTACACAGAGTTGGTGGTATTAGCTACACACATATATTTATACGGAGTGTAGTATTCAACTGAAAATACACCATTTTCCCAACAAGTATGGTGAAGGACGAATTTCACACACAGTTAGCTATCACATTTAAGCATGTTGAGAGTAGTTCGTTCACCTAGCACAAAATGAGCGGGTTGCAGGGAACTTTTAGTCTGGGTTCTCAGTCTGTTTCATAGTGCCAATTTGAAGTGCCTGTAGTTTATATACAGAAAATGTGGTGGAGCTACTTATTTCCCATATGTATGTATGAAGTGTAGTATGCAAATGAAAATAAAATTTATTTTCGAAAGAGCTAGGTGAAGGACGGCTTTCAAACAAACTTATATCTCAGAACTGAGCAAGTGTAGAGACGGTCGTTCTTCTAGCACATAAGGAACGGTTTTCAATAGAAAGTTTTTCTCTGGTTTCCCAGTCTGTTTCCCAGTGCTGCTTTGAATTTCCTGCAGTTTTCAATGGAAAAAGATTTGGAGCTATTGCATCCTCTTATATATTCATGAGTTGCAATTTCAAGTGAAAAGATTCTTAGTCTTCAGAATAAAGTATTTTACGGGCGGCTTTATCAGAGAGATTTTTCTCAGTACTCTGTATGTGGAGAGAAATTCTTTCATGTAACACAAGTGTAATGGTTTGCAGGAGAATTATTACTCTGGATTCTCAGTCTGATTCCCAGTGCCGATTTGAAGTTCCTGCAGTGTTTGCAGGAAAACGGTGTTTTAGCTACAAAGTCCCCATTTATACGTAAAGATTTTAGCTTGCAACTGAAAAGAAATTTTGTGTTCCCAACAATTTCTGTTAAGGACTGCTTACACACACACAAATCTCTCCGAAAAGAACAAGTGGAGAGACTGTCGTTCATCTAGCAATAGGGGAACGGTTTGCAGGAGAAATTTTACTCTAGTTTCTCAGTCTGTTTTCTAGTGTCTGCTAGAAGTTCCTGCAGTTTTTACTTATAATCCGAGTTGGATGTTGTGTCTCCACATATATATATATATGGAGGGCATTTTTCAGCTGAAAAGTAACCGTTTTCATAAAGTGCTATGTGAAGGACCGCATTCACTCACAGTAACATATCAATTCTGAGCATGCTGCGAGACGTTCGTTCATGCAGAAAAAAGGAACAGATTGTAGGAGATACTTTTATTCTGGTTTCACATTCTGCTTCCTATTGCCGCAATGAATTGCCTGCAGTTTTACAGGAAAAGCGAGTTGGAGCTAATTCCTCCTAATACATATGTTTGGGTTTAGATTGCAACTGAAATGAAACTTTGTGTTGCCAACAAAGTAGTTGAAGGACGGCTTACAAACACACTTATATCTCAGAACTGAGTGCGTGGATAGATTTTCGTTCATCTAGCACAAAAAGGGATGTTTTGCAGGAGAAAATTTTACTCTGGATTCTCAGTCGGTTTCCTAGTGCCGCTTGGAAGTTCTTGCAGTTTTCGTTGGAAAACAGAGTTGGAGCTTGTACCCCTCCGTATATATCTATGGATTGTAGTTGGCAACTTAATTGAAAATACATCTTCCTAACGAGATAGGTAAAGGCGGCTTTAAACACATTTATATCTCAGAACTGAGAATCTGTTGAGTCGTTGGTTCCTCTACCTCCATGGGATCGGTTTTCAGGTGGAACTTATATTCTGGTATCTCAGTCTGTTTCCAAGTGCCGCTTTGAGTTTCTTGGAGTTTTCACTGTAAAATAGATTTGGAGTTAGTACCTCCCCACATATATGTATGGATGTAAGCTTGCAACTGAAATACAACATTGTGTTCCCAACAAGCTTGGTGAAGCATGGTTTAAAGCCATGCTTATCTCTCAGACCTGAGTACCTGGAGAGACGTTCTTTCATCTAACTACATGTGATGGGGTTGAAGGGAAATGTTTTACTCTGGTTCCTCAGACTGTTTCCTAGTGCCAGTTTGAAGTTCCTGCAGTTATCATTTTAAAGACGATTTGGAGCTTGCGCCAACTCATATAAACTAATGGTGTGTTGTTTGCAACTGAAAAGGAACTTTGTGTTCCCTACAAGCTAGGTGAATGTCGGAATTGAAAAACATTAATCTCTGAGACCTGAGCATGTGGAGAGACATGCGTTCATGAAGCACAAAGGAAAGGGTTGTAGGGAAGAGTTTTACAATGTTTTCTCAGACTTTTTAAAATAAACTGTTTAAAATTCCTGCAGATTTACTTCAAAACCGAGTTGGAAATATTATCTACCCATATATATTTAAGGAGTGTAGTTTGCAACCGTAAAGAATGTTTGTGTTCCCTACAAGATAGATGAAATTCAGCTTTCACACACTCTAATTTCTCATAATTGAGCAGATGAATGGACGTTCCTTCATCTAGCACAAATTTATCGGCTACACGAGAAACTCTTACTCTGGTTTCTTTGTGTGTTTCCTTTTTATGTTTTGAAGTTAATGCTTTTTTCACTTTATAATTGAACTGAAGCTAGAACCTCCCTATTTATATGTGTGGAGTGTTGCATGCAACTGAAAAGAAACTTTGTGTTCCCAACAAGCTGGATTAATTTCGGCTTTCATATGCACTTAACTCTCAGAACTGAGGATTTGGAGAAATGTTCATTCATCTGCAAAAATGGAATGCGTTGTAGGAGAAATATTTACTCAGCTCTCTCAGGCTTTTTCCAAGTGCTGATATGAATTTCCTGCAGTTTTCAATGTAAAACCGAGTTGAATATAGTACCTCCCAGTATAGATATGTGGAGTGTAGATTGCAACTTAAAAGAATCTTTGATTTCCCAACAAGGAATGTGAAGAATGGCTTTAAACGCAATTATATCTCTGAACTGAGCTTGTGGTGATGAGTTTGTTCATCGAGCACAAATGGATGGGTTTACAGGAGGAACTTTTTCTCTGGTTTCTCAGTCAGTTTTTTAGTGCCGCCTTGAATTTCCTGGAGATTTCACTTGAAATATGATTTGGACCTATTACATCCCCTATATATTTATGGAGGTAATTATTCAACTGAGGTAAGTAGTTTGCAACTGAATAGAAACTTTGTGTTCTCAACAAGCTCCTTAAAGTACGGCTTTCACCCACACTTATCTCTCCAAACAGAGCATGTGGTGGGACGTTCTTTCCCCTAGCACATAAGAAACGGTTTCCTGGAAATATTTTACTCTGTTTCTCAGTCTGTTTCCTAGAGCCGTTCTGTATTTCCTGCAGTTTTCACTACTACACAGAGTTGGTGGTATTAGCTACACACATATATTTATACGGAGTGTAGTATTCAACTGAAAATATACCATGTTCCCAACAAGTATGGTGAAGGACGAATTTCAAACACAGTTAGCTATCAGATTTAAGCATGTTGACAGATGTTCGTTCACCTAGCAAAAAATGAGCGGGTTGCAGGAAACTTTTAGTGTGGGTTCTCAGTCTGTTTCATAGTGCCAATTTGAAGTGCCTGCAGTTTGTAGAGAAAAAATGCGTTGGAGCTACTTACTTCCCATATGTATGTATGAAGTGTAGCATGCAAATTAAAATAAAATTTGTGTTCCCAAAAAGCTAGGTGAACGACGGCTTCCATACAAACTTATATCTCAGAACTGAGCAAGTGTATAGAGGGTCTTAATTCTAGCACAAAATGAACGGTATTCAATAGAAAGTGTTTCTCTAGTTTCCCAGTCTGTTTGCCAGTGCTGCTTTGAATTTCCTGCATTTTTCAATGGAAAAAGGTTTGGAGGTATTGCCTCCTCTTATATATTCATGAGTTGGAATTTCAACTGAAAAGATACTCAGTCGTCCCAAAAATTTATGTTAAGGGCCGCTTTATCAGAGAGATTTTTCTCAGTACTCTGCATGTGGAGAGAAGTTCTTTCATGTAGAACAAGTGTAATGGTTTGCAGGAGGAAATATTACTCTGGATTCTCAGTCTGTTTCCCAGTGCCGATTTGAATTTCCTGCAGTGTTTGCAGGAAAACGGTGTTTAAGCTACAAAGTCCCCATTTATAGGTAAAGAGTTTAGTTTGCACATGAAAAGAAATTTTGTGTTCCCAAAAATTTCTGTTTAGGAATGCTTACACACACACTAATTTCTCCTAACGGAACAAGTGGAGAGACTGTCGTTTATCTAGCAAGAGGGGAACGGTTTGCAGGAGAAATTTTACTCTAGTTTCTCAGTCTGTTTTCTAGTGCCTGTTAGAAGTTCCTGCAGTTTTTACTTATAAACCGAGTTGGATGTAGTGTCTCCACATATATATATTTATGGAGGACATTTTTCAGCTGAAAATTAAAAGTTTTCCCAAAATGCTATGTGAAAGACTGCATTCACTCACAGTAACCTATCAGTTTTGAGCATGCTGCGAGATTTTCGTTCATGCAGAATAAAGGAACAGATTGTAGGTGATACTTTTACTCTGGTTTCTCATTCTGTTTCCTAGTGCCGCAATTAAGTGCCTGCAGTTTTACAGGAAAACCGAGTTGGTGTTAATTCCTCCTAATACATATGTTTGGGTTTAGATTGCAACTGAAATGAAACTTTGTGTTGCCAACAAATTAGGTTAGGACGGCTTACAAAAACAGTAATATCTCAGAATTGATTGCGTGGAGAGATGTTCGTTCACATATCACAAAAAAGAAAGTTTTGCAGGAGAAAAATTTACTCTGGTTTCTCAGTCGGTTTCCTAGTGCCTTTTGGAAGTTCCTGCAGTTTTCCTTGGAAAAGAGAGATGGAGCTTGTACCCCTCCGTATATATCTATTGATTGTAGTTTGCAACTTAATAGAAAATACATCTTCCTAACAAGATAGGTAAAGACGGCTTTAAAAACATTTATATCTCAGAACTGTGAATCTGTTGAGACGTTGGTTCCTCTACCTCCATGGGATCAGTTTTCAGGTGGAACTTATATTCTGGTATCTCAGTCTGTTTCCAAGTGCCGCTTTGAATTTCTTGGAGTTTTCACTGGAAAAGAGATTTGGAGTTAGTACCTCCCCACATATATGTATGGATGTAAGCTTGCAACTGAAATACAACATTGTGTTCCCAAAAAGCTTGGTGAAGCATGGTTTAAAGTCATGCTTACCTCTCAGACCTGAGTATCTGGAGAGACGTTCTTTCATCTAACAACATGTGATCGGGTTGAAGGGGAATGTTTTACTCTGGTTCCTCAGACTGTTTCCTAGTGCCAGTTTGAAGTTCCTGCATTTATCGGTGTAAAGACGATTTGGGCTTGTACCAACTCATATAAACTAATGGTGTGTTGTTTGCATCTAAAAAGGAACTTTGTGTTCCATACAAGTCACGTGAATGTCGAAATTCAAACACATTAATCTCTCAGACCTGAACATGTGGAGAGACTTTCGTTCATCAAGCACAAAGGAACGGGTTGTAGGGAGAAATTTTACCCTGGTTTCTTAGACTTTTTAAAATAGACTGTTTAAAGTACCTGCACATTTACTTCAAAACCGAGTTGGAAATATTACCTCCCCATATATATTTAAGGAGTGTTGTTTGCAACCGTAAAGAATGTTTGTGTTCCCTACAAGATAAATGAAGTACAGCTTTCACACACTCTAATTTCTCAGAATTGAGCAGATGAAGAGACGTTCCTTCATCTAGCAAAAATTTATCAGGCTACACGTGAAACTATTACTCTGGTATCTTTGTCTCTTTCCTTTTTATGTTTTAAAGATCCTGCTGCTTTCACTGTAAAAATGATCTCAAGATAGAACCTCCCCAATTATATGTGTGGAGTGTTGCAGGCAACAAAAAAAGAAACTTTGTGTTCCCAAAAAGCTGGATTAATTTCGGCTTACATATGCACTTAACTCTCAGAACTGAGCATTTGGAGAGGTGTTCATTCATCTGCAAAAATGGAATGTGTTGCAGGAGAAATATTTACTCAGATTTCTCAGGCTTTTTCCAAGTGCTGATATGAATTTCCTGCAGTTTTCAATGTAAAACCGTGTTGAATATAGTACCTCCCACTATAGATATAAGGAGTGTAGTTTTCAACTTAAAAGAAGCTTTGAGTTCCCAACAAGTAATGTGAAGATTGGCTTTAAACGCACTTAAAACTCTGAACTCAGCATGTGGTGAGAAGTTTGTTCATCTAGCACAAAGGGATGGGATTACAGGAGGAACTTTTTCTCTGTTTTCTCAGGCAGTTTTTTAGAGCCGCTTTGAATTTCCTGGCGATTTCACTTGAAATAGGATTTGGAACTATATCATCCCCTATATATTTATGGAGGTAAGTATTCAACTGAGTTAAGTTGTTTGCACCTGAATAGAAACTTTGTGTTCTCAACAAGCTCCTTAAACTATGGTTATCACCCACACTTATCTCTCCGAACTGAGCATGTGGTGGGACGTACTTTCCCCCAGCATATAAGAAACAGTTTCCTGGAAACATTTTACTCTGTTTCTCAGTCTGTTTCGTAGATCCGATTTTTATTTCCTGCAGTTTTCAATACTACACAGAGTTGGAGGTATTAGCTTCACACATATATATATATACGGAGTGTAGTATTCAACAGAAAATATACCATGTTCCCTACAAAGATGTTGAAGGACGCCTTTCACACACAGTTAACTATCAGATCTAAGCATGTTGAGAGATGTTCGTTCACCTAGCACAAAGTGAGCGGGTTGCAGGGAAACTTTTATTCTGGGTTCTCAGTCTGTTTCATAGTGCCAAATTGAAGTGCCTGCAGTTTTTAAAGAAAAAATGCGTTGGAGCTACTTCCTTTCCATATGTATGTATGAAGTGTAGCATGCAAATTAAAATAAAATTTGTGTTCCCAAAAAGCTAGGTGAAGGGCGGCATACATACAAACTTATATCTCACAACTGAGCAAGTGTAGAGACGGTCTTACTTCGAGCACAAAAGGAAAGGTTTTCAATAGAAAGTCTTTCTCTGGTTTCCCAATCTGTTTCCCAGTGCTGCTTTGAATTTCCTGCAGTATTCAACGGAAAAATATTTGGAGCTATTGCCTCTTCTTATATATTCATGAGTTGCAATTTCAACTGAAAAGATACTTATACGTCCCAAAAATGTATGTTAAGTGCGGCTTTACCAGAGAGATTTTTCTCAGTACTCTGCATGTGGAGAGAATTTCTTTCATATATCACAAGTGTAATGGTTTCCAGGAGAATATATTACTATGGATTCTCAGTCTGTTCCCCAGTGCCGATTTGAAGTTCCTGCAGTGTTTGCAGGGAAACGGTGTTTTAGCTACCAAGTCCCCATTTATAGGTAAAGAGTTTAGTTTGCAGCTAAAAAGAAACTTTGTGTCCCCAATAATTTCTCTTAAGGACTGCTTACACACACACTAATTTCTAATAACGGAACAAGTGGAGAGACTCTCGTTCATCTAGCAAGAAGGGAACGGTTTGCAGGAGAAATTTTACTCTAATTTCTCAGTCTGTATTCTAGTGCCTGTTAGACGTTCCTGCAGTTTTTACATATAAACCGATTTGGATTTAGTGTCTCCACATATATATATATATATAGGGAATTTTTCAGCTGAAAAGTAACCGTTTTCCCAAAATGATATGTGAAAGACCTCATTCACTCACAGTTACCTATCAGTTCTGAGCATGCTGCGAGACGTCCGTTCATGCAGAATAAAGGAACAGATTGTAGGTGATAATTTTAGTCTGGTTTCTCATTCTGTTTCCTAGTGCTGCAATTAAGTGCCTGCAGTTTTACAGGAAAACCGAGTTGGAGCTAATTCCTCCTCATACATATGTTTGGGTTTAGATTGCAACTGAAATGAAACTTTGTGTTGCCAACAAAGTAGGTGAAGGACGGCTTACAAACACACTTATATCTCAGAACTGAGTGCGTGGAGAGATGTTCGTTCATCTAGCACAAAAAAGAAAGGTTTGCAGGAGAAAACTTTACTCTGGATTCTCATTCGGTTTCCTAGTGCTGCTTGGAAGTTCCTGCAGTTTTCCTTGGAAAAGAGATTTGGAGCTTGTACCCCTCCCTATATATCTATGGATTGTAGTTTGCAACATAATAGAAAATACATCTTCCTAACAAGATAGGTAAAGACGGCTTTAAACACATTTATATCTCGGAACTGAGAATCTGTTGAGACGTTGGTTCCTCTACCTCCATGGGATCGGTTTACAGGTGGAACTTATATTCTGGTATCTCAGTCTGTTTCCAAGTGCCGCATTGAATTTCTTGGAGTTTTCACAGGAAAATAGATTTGGAGTTAGTACCTCCCCACATATATTTATGGATGTAAGCTTGCAACTGAAATACAACATTGTGTTCCCAACAAGTTTGGTGAAGCATGGTTTAAAGACATGCTTACCTCTCAGACCTGAGTATCTGGAGAGACGTTCTTTCATCTAACAACATGTGATCTGGTTGAAGGGGAATGTTTTACTCTGGTTCCTCAGACTGTTTCCTACGGCCAGGTTGAAGTTCCTGCAGTTATCGGTATAAAGACGTTTTGGAGCTTGTACCAACTCATATAAAGTAATGGTGTTTTGTTTGCAACTGAAAAGGAATTTTGTGTTCCCTACAAGCTAGGTGAATGTCGGAAACAAAACACATTAATCTCTCAGACCTGAGCATGTGGAGACACGTTCGTTCATGAAGCACAAAGGAACGTGTTGTAGGGAAAGTTTTACACTGGTTTCTCAGACTTTTTAAAATAGACGGTTTAAAATTCCTGCAAATTTACTTCAAAACCGAGTTTGAAATATCACCTCCCCATATATATTTAAGGAGTGTAGTTTGCAACCGTAAAGAAAGTTTGTGTTCCGTACAAGCTAGAAGAAGTACAGATTTCACACACTCTAATTTCTCAGAATTGAGCAAATGAAGTTACGTTCCTTTATCAATCAAAAATGGATCAGGCTACACGAGAATCTGTTACTCTGGTTTCTTAGTCTCTTTCCTTTTTATGTTCTGAAGTTCCTGCTGTTTTCACTCTATGAATGAACTGAAGCTAGAACCTCCCCATTTATATGTGTGGAGTGTTGCATGCAACTGAAAAGAAATTTTGTGTTCCCAACAAGCTGGATTAATTTCAGCATCCATATGCACATAACTCTCAATACTGAGCTTTGGAGAGATGTTCATTCATCTGCAAAAATGGAATGCGTTGCAGGAGAAATTTTTACTCAGCTTTCTCAGGCTTTTTCCAAGTGCTGGTATGAATTTCCTGCAGTTTTCAATGTAAAACCGAGTTGAATATAGTACCTACCTGTATAGATATATGGAGAGTAGTTTGCAACTTAAAAGAAGCTTTGAGTTCCCAAAAAGTAATGTGAAGAATGGCTTTTTAACGCACTTATACCTCTGAACTGAGCATGTGGTGAGAAGTTTGTTCATCTAGCACAAAGGGATGGGATTAAAGGAGGAACTTTTTCTCTGGTTTCTCAGTCAGTTTTTTAGTGCCGCTTGGAATTTCCTGGAGATTTTTCTTGAAATCCAATTTCGACCTATTACCCCCCCTATATATTTGTGGAGGTAAGTATTCAACTGAGGTAAGTAGTTTGCAAATGAGTAGAAACTCTGTGTTCTCCAAAAGCTCCTTAAATTACGGCTTCCACCCACACTAATCTCTCCGAACTGAGCATGGGTTGGGACGTTCATTCCCCTAGCACATAAGAAACGGTTTCCTGGAAACATTTTACTCTGTTTCTCAGTCTGTTTCCTAGATCCGATTTTTATTTCCTGCAGTTTTGAATACTACACAGAGTTGGAGGTATTAGCTTCACACATATATATATATACGGAGTGTAGTATTCAACTGAATATATACCATGTTCCCAAGAAGTATGTTGAAGGACGCCTTTCACACACAGTTAACTATCAGATCTAAGCATGTTGAGAGATGTTCGTTCACCTAGCACAAAGTGAGCGGGTTGCAGGGAAACTTTTAGTGTGGGTTCTGAGTCTATTTCACAGTGCCAAATTGAAGTGCCTGCAGTTTTAGAGAAAAACTGCATTGGAGCTACTTCCTTCCCATATGTATGTATGAAGTGTAGCATGCAAATGAAAATAAAATTTGTGTTCCCAAATAGCTAGGTTAAGGACAGCTTCCATACAAACATATATCTCAGAACTTAGGAAGTGTAGAGACAATCGTTCTTCTAGCACAAAAGGAAAGGTTTTCAATAGAAAGTGTTTCTCTGGTTTCCCAGTCAGTTTCCCAGTGCTGCTTTGAATTTCCTGCAGTTTTCAATGGAAAAAGATTTGGAGCTATTGCATCCTCTTATATATTCATGAGTTGCAATTTCAACTGAAAAGATACTTATTCGTCCCAAAAATTTATGTTAAGGGCGGCTTTATCAGAGAGATTTTTCTCAGTACTCTGCATGTGGAGAGAATTTCTTTCATATATCACAAGTGTAATGGTTTGCAGGAGAATATATTACTATGGATTATCAGTCTATTTACCAGTGCCGATTTGAAGTTCCTGCAGTGTTTGCAGGGAAACGGTGTTTTAGCTACCAAGTCCCCATTTATAGGTAAAGAGTTTAGTTTGCAGCTAAAAAGAAATTTTGTGTCCCCAATAATTTCTCTTAAGGACTGCTTACACACACACTAATTTCTAAAAACGGAACAAGTGGAGAGACTGTCGTTCATCTAGCAAGAAGGGAACGGTTTGCAGGAGAAATTTTACTCTAATTTCTCAGTCTGTATTCTAGTGCCTGTTAGACGTTCCTGCAGTTTTTACATATAAACAGATTTGGATTTAGTGTCTCCACATATATATATATATATAGGGAATTTTTCAGCTGAAAAGTAACCGTTTTCCCAAAATGATATGTGAAAGACCTCATTCACTCACAGTTACCTATCAGTTCTGAGAATGCTGCGAGACGTCCGTTCATGCAGAATAAAGGAACAGATTGTAGGTGATACTTTTACTCTGGTTTCTCATTCTGTTTCCTTGTGCCGCACTGAAGTGCCTGCAGTTTTACAGGAAAACCGAGTTGGAGCTAATTCCTCCTCATACATATGTTTGGTTTTAGATTGCAACTGAAATGAAACTTTGTGTTGCCAACAAAGTAGGTGTAGGACGGCTTACAATCACACGTATATCTCAAAAATGAGTGCGTGGAGAGATGTTCGTTCATCTAGCACAAGAAAGAAAGGTTTGCAGGAGAAAATTTTACTCTGGATTCTCAGTCGGTTTCCTAGTGCCGCTTGGATGTTCCTGCTGTTTTCTTGGAAAAGAGAGTTGGAGCTTGTACCCCTCCGTATATATCTATGGATTGTAATTTGCAACATAATAGAAAATACATCTTCCTAACAAGATAAGTAAAGACGGCTTTAAACACAATTTATCTCAGAAATGATTACCTGGTGAGACGTTTGTTTCATACCTCCATGGTATCGGATTTCAGATGGAACTTATATTTTGGTTTCTCAGTCTGTTTCCAAGTGCCGCTTTGAATTTCTTGGAGTTTTCACTGGAAAATAGATTTGGAGTTAGTACCTCCCCACATAGATGTATGGATGTAAATTGCTACTGAAAAAAACATTGTGTTTCCAACAAGCTTGGTGAAGCATGATTTAAAAACACGCTTATCTCTCAGACCTGAGTATCTGGAGAGACGTTCTTTCATCTAAAAACATGTGATCGTGTTGAAGGGGAATGTTTTACTCTGGTTCCTCAGACTGTTTCCTAGTGCCAGTTTGAAGTTCCTGCAGTTATCGGTGTAAAGCCGATTTGGAGATTGTACAAACTCATATAAAGTAATGGTGTGTTGTTGGCAACTGAAAAGGAACTTTGTGTTCCCTACAAGCTAGGTGAATGTCGGAATTCAAACACATTAATCTCTCAGACCTGAGCATGTGGAGAGACGTTCGTTCATGAAGCACAAAGGAACGGGTTGTAAGGAAAATTATACCATGTTTTCTCAGACTTTTTAAAATAGACGGTTAAAAATTTCTGCAGTTTTACTTCAAAACCGATTTGGAAATATAACCTCCCCATATATATTTAAGGAGTGTAGTTTGCAAAAGTAAAGAATGTTTGTGTTCCCTACAAGCTAGATGAAGTACAGCTTTCACACACAGTATTTTCTCAGAATTGAGCAGATGATAAACTTCCATTCATCTAGCACAAATGGATCAGGCTACACGAGAAACTGTTACTCTGGTTTCTTAGTCTCTTTCCTTTTTATGTTTTGAAGCTCCTGTTTTTTTCACTGTACAAATAAACTGAAGCTAGAACCTCCCCAATTAAATCTGTGGATTGTTGCATGCAACTGAAAAGAAACTTTGTTTTCCCAACAAGCTGGATTAATTTCGGCATATATATGCACTTAACTCTCAGAACTGAGCATTTGGAGATTTGTTCATTCATCTGCAAAAATGGAATGCGTTGTAGGAGAAATATTTACTCTGGTTCCTCAGAATTTTTCCAAGTGCTGGTATGAATTTCCTGCAGTTTTCAATGTAACACCGAGTTGAATATAGTACCTCCCCGTATATATATATGGAGTGTTGTTGGCAACTTAAAATAAGTTTGAGTTCCCAACAAGGAATGTGAAAAATGGCTTTAAACACACTTTTATCTCTGAACTGAGCATGTGGTGAGGAGTTTGTTCATCTTGCACAAAGGGATGGGATAACCAGAGGAACTTTTTCTCTGGTTCCTCAGTCACTTTTTTAGTGCCGCATTGAATTTCCTGGTGATTTCACTTGAAATCCGATTTGGACCTATTACCACCCCTATATATTTATGGAGGTAAGTATTCAACTGAGGTAAGTAGTTTGCAACTGAATAGAAACTTTGTGTTCTCAACAAGCTCAATAAAGTACGGCTTTAACCCACACTAATCTCTCCGAATTGGCATGGATAGGGACTTTCATTCCCCTAGCACATAAGAAACGGTTTCCTGGAAAAATTTTACTCTGTTTCTCAGTATGTTTCCTAGATCCGACTTGTATTTCCTGCAGTTTACACTACTACACAGAGTTGGAGTTATTAACTACACACATATATATATACGGAGTTTAGTATTCAACTGAATATATACCATGTTCCCAAGATGTATGTAGAACGACGCCTTTCACACACAGTTAACTATCAGATCTAAGCATGTTGTGAGATGTTCGTTCACCTAGCACAAAGTGAGCGGGTTGCAGGGAAACTTTTAGTGTGGGTTCTGAGTCTATTTCACAGTGCCAAATTGAAGTGCCTGCAGTTTTAGAGAAAAACTGCATTGGAGCTACTTCCTTCCCATATGTATGTATGAAGTGTAGCATGCAAATGAAAATAAAATTTGTGTTCCCAAATAGCTAGGTTAAGGACAGCTTCCATACAAACATATATCTCAGAACTTAGGAAGTGTAGAGACAATCGTTCTTCTAGCACAAAAGGAAAGGTTTTCAATAGAAAGTGTTTCTCTGGTTTCCCAGTCAGTTTCCCAGTGCTGCTTTGAATTTCCTGCAGTTTTCAATGGAAAAAGATTTGGAGCTATTGCATCCTCTTATATATTCATGAGTTGCAATTTCAACTGAAAAGATACTTATTCGTCCCAAAAATTTATGTTAAGGGCGGCTTTATCAGAGAGATTTTTCTCAGTACTCTGCATGTGGAGAGAATTTCTTTCATATATCACAAGTGTAATGGTTTGCAGGAGAATATATTACTATGGATTATCAGTCTATTTACCAGTGCCGATTTGAAGTTCCTGCAGTGTTTGCAGGGAAACGGTGTTTTAGCTACCAAGTCCCCATTTATAGGTAAAGAGTTTAGTTTGCAGCTAAAAAGAAATTTTGTGTCCCCAATAATTTCTCTTAAGGACTGCTTACACACACACTAATTTCTAAAAACGGAACAAGTGGAGAGACTGTCGTTCATCTAGCAAGAAGGGAACGGTTTGCAGGAGAAATTTTACTCTAATTTCTCAGTCTGTATTCTAGTGCCTGTTAGACGTTCCTGCAGTTTTTACATATAAACAGATTTGGATTTAGTGTCTCCACATATATATATATATATAGGGAATTTTTCAGCTGAAAAGTAACCGTTTTCCCAAAATGATATGTGAAAGACCTCATTCACTCACAGTTACCTATCAGTTCTGAGAATGCTGCGAGACGTCCGTTCATGCAGAATAAAGGAACAGATTGTAGGTGATACTTTTACTCTTGTTTCTCATTCTGTTTCCTTGTGCCGCACTGAAGTGCCTGCAGTTTTACAGGAAAACCGAGTTGGAGCTAATTCCTCCTCATACATATGTTTGGTTTTAGATTGCAACTGAAATGAAACTTTGTGTTGCCAACAAAGTAGGTGTAGGACGGCTTACAATCACACGTATATCTCAAAAATGAGTGCGTGGAGAGATGTTCGTTCATCTAGCACAAAAAAGAAAGGTTTGCAGGAGAAAATTTTACTCTGGATTCTCAGTCGGTTTCCTAGTGCCGCTTGGATGTTCCTGCTGTTTTCTTGGAAAAGAGAGTTGGAGCTTGTACCCCTCCGTATATATCTATGGATTGTAATTTGCAACATAATAGAAAATACATCTTCCTAACAAGATAAGTAAAGACGGCTTTAAACACAATTTATCTCAGAAATGATTACCTGGTGAGACGTTTGTTTCATACCTCCATGGTATCGGATTTCAGATGGAACTTATATTTTGGTTTCTCAGTCTGTTTCCAAGTGCCGCTTTGAATTTCTTGGAGTTTTCACTGGAAAATAGATTTGGAGTTAGTACCTCCCCACATAGATGTATGGATGTAAATTGCTACTGAAAAAAACATTGTGTTTCCAACAAGCTTGGTGAAGCATGATTTAAAAACACGCTTATCTCTCAGACCTGAGTATCTGGAGAGACGTTCTTTCATCTAAAAACATGTGATCGTGTTGAAGGGGAATGTTTTACTCTGGTTCCTCAGACTGTTTCCTAGTGCCAGTTTGAAGTTCCTGCAGTTATCGGTGTAAAGCCGATTTGGAGATTGTACAAACTCATATAAAGTAATGGTGTGTTGTTGGCAACTGAAAAGGAACTTTGTGTTCCCTACAAGCTAGGTGAATGTCGGAATTAAAACACATTAATCTCTCAGACCTGAGCATGTGGAGAGACGTTCGTTCATGAAGCACAAAGGAACGGGTTGTAAGGAAAATTATACCATGTTTCCTCAGACTTTTTAAAATAGACGGTTAAAAATTTCTGCAGTTTTACTTCAAAACCAATTTGGAAATATAACCTCCCCATATATATTTAAGGAGTGTAGTTTGCAAAAGTAAAGAATGTTTGTGTTCCCTACAAGCTAGATGAAGTACAGCTTTCACACACAGTATTTTCTCAGAATTGAGCAGATGATAAACTTCCATTCATCTAGCACAAATGGATCAGGCTACACGAGAAACTGTTACTCTGGTTTCTTAGTCTCTTTCCTTTTTATGTTTTGAAGCTCCTGTTTTTTTCACTGTACAAATAAACTGAAGCTAGAACCTCCCCAATTAAATCTGTGGATTGTTGCATGCAACTGAAAAGAAACTTTGTTTTCCCAACAAGCTGGATTAATTTCGGCATATATATGCACTTAACTCTCAGAACTGAGCATTTGGAGATTTGTTCATTCATCTGCAAAAATGGAATGCGTTGTAGGAGAAATATTTACTCTGGTTCCTCAGAATTTTTCCAAGTGCTGGTATGAATTTCCTGCAGTTTTCAATGTAACACCGAGTTGAATATAGTACCTCCCCGTATATATATATGGAGTGTTGTTGGCAACTTAAAATAAGTTTGAGTTCCCAACAAGGAATGTGAAAAATGGCTTTAAACACACTTTTATCTCTGAACTGAGCATGTGGTGAGGAGTTTGTTCATCTTGCACAAAGGGATGGGATAACCAGAGGAACTTTTTCTCTGGTTCCTCAGTCACTTTTTTAGTGCCGCATTGAATTTCCTGGTGATTTCACTTGAAATCCGATTTGGACCTATTACCACCCCTATATATTTATGGAGGTAAGTATTCAACTGAGGTAAGTAGTTTGCAACTGAATAGAAACTTTGTGTTCTCAACAAGCTCCTTGAAGTACGGCTTTAACACACATTTATCTCTCCGAACTGAGCATGGGGAGGGACTTTCGTTCCAATAGCACATAAGAAAAGGTTTCGAGGCAAAATTTTACTCTGTTTCACACTCTGTTTCCTAGAGCCAATTTGTATTTCCTGCAGTTTTCACTACTACACAGAGTTGGAGGTATTAGCTACACACATATACATATACAGAGTGTAGTATTCAACTGAAAATATACCATGTTCCCAACAAGTATGGTGAAGGAAGCCTTTCACACACAGCTAACTATCACATCAAGCATGTTGAGAGTTGTTCATTCACCTAGCACAAAGTGAGCGGGTTGCAGGGAAACTTTTAGTCTGGTTTCTCAGTCTGTTTCATAGTGACAATTTGAAGTGCCTGCAATTTTTAGAGAAAAACTGCGTTCGAGCTTCTTCTACCCATATGTATGTATGAAGTGTAGCATGCAAATGAAAATAAAATTTTTTTCCCAAAAAGCTAGGTGAAGGACGGCTTTCAAACAAAATAATATCTCAGAACTGAGCAAGTGTAGAGACGGTCGTTCTTCTAGCACGAAAGGAACGGTTTTCAATAGAAAGATTTTCTCTGGTTTCCCAGTCGGTTTCCCAGTGCTGCTTTGAATTTCCTGCAGTTTTCAATGGAAAAAGATTTGGAGCTATTGCCTCCTCTTATATATTCATGACTTGCAATTTCAACTGAAAAGATACTTAGTCTTCCCAAAAAAGAATGTTAAGGGCGGCTTTATCAGAGAGATTTTTCTCAGTACTCTGCATGTTGAGAGAAGTTCGTTCATGTAGCACAAGTGCAATGGTTTGCAGGAGAAAATATTACTCTGGATTCTCAGTCTGTTTACCAGTGCCGATTTGAAATTCCTGCAGTGTTTGTAGGAAAAAGGAGTTTTAGCTACCAAGTCCCCATTTATATGTAAAGAGTTTAGTTTGCAACTGAAAAGAAATTTTGATTTCCCAACAATTTCTCTTAAGGACTGCTTACACACACACTAATCTCTCCGAAAGGAACAAGTGGAGAGATGGTCGTTCATCAAGCAAGAGGGGAAAGGTTTGCAGGAGAAATTTTACTGTACTTTCTCAGTCTGATTTCTAGTGCCTGTTAGAAGTTCCTGCAGTTTTTAATTATAAACCGAGTTGGATGTAGTGTCTCCACATATATATATATATATATGGAGGGCATTTTTTACCTGAAAACTAACCGTTTTCCCAAAGTGCTATATGAAAGACCGCATTCACTCACAGATACCTATCAGTTCTGAGCATGCTGCGAGACGTTCGTTCATGCAGAAAAAAGGAACAGATTGTAGGTGATACTTTTATTCTGGTTTCTCATTCTGTTTCCTTGTGCCGCACTGAAGTGCCTGCAGTTTTACAGGAAAAACGAGTTGGAGCTAAATCATCCTCAAAGATATGATTGGGTTTAGATTGCAACTGAAAAGAAACATTGTGTTGCCAACTAAGTAGGTGAAGGACGGCTTACAAACACACTTATATCTCAGAAATGAGTGCGTGGAGAGATGTTCGTTCATCTAACACAAAAAAGAAAGATTTGCAGGAGAAAATTTTACTCTGGATTCTCAGTCGGTTTCCTAGTGCCGCTTGGATGTTCCTGCAGTTTTCCTTGGAAAACAGAGTTGGAGCTTGCTTGTACCCCTCCGTATATATCTATGGATTGTAGTTTGCAACTTAATAGAAAATACATCTTCCTAACAAGATAGGTAAAGACGGCTTTAAACACATTTATATCTCAGAACTGAGAATCTGGTGAGACGTTTGTTCCTCTACCTCCATGAGATCGTTTTTCAGGTGGAACTTATATTCTGGTATCTCAGTCTGCTTCCAAGTGCCGCTTTGAATTTCTTGGAGTTTTCACTGGAAAATAGATTTGGAGTTAGTACCTCCCCACATATATGTATGGATGTAAGCTTGCAAATGAAATACCACATTGTGTTCCCAACAAGCTTGGTGAAGCATGGTTTAAAGACATGCTTATCTCTCAGACCTTAGTATCTGGAGAGACGTTCTTTCATCTAACAACATGTGATCGGGTTGAAGGGGAATGTTTTACTCTGGTTCCTCAGACTGTTTCCTAGTGCCAGTTTGACGTTCCTGCAGTTATCGGTGTAAAGCCGATTTGGAGCTTGTACCAACTTATATAAATTAATGGTGTGTTGTTTGCAAATGAAAAGGAACTTTGTGTTCCCTACAAGCTAGGTGAATGTCGGAAACGAAACACATTCATCTCTCAGACATGAGCTTGTGGAGACACGTTCGTTCATGAAGCACGTAGGAATGGGCTGTACGGAAAATTTTACTCTGGTTTCTCAGACTTTTTAAAATAGACGGTTAAAAATTCCTGCAGATTTTCTTCAAAACCGACTTGGAATTATTAACTCCCCATATATATGTAAGAAGTGTAGTTTGCAAACTTAAGGAATCTTTGTCTTCCGTACAAGACAGATCAAGTACAGCTTTCACACTCTCAAACATCTCAGAATTGACCAAAAGAAGATACGTTCTTTCATCTATCAAAAATGGTTCAGACTACACGAGAATCTGTTACTCTGCTTTCTTAGTCTCTTTCCTTTTTATGTTTTGAAGATCCTGCCTTTTTCTCTCTCTAAATGAACTGAAGTTAGAACCTCCCCATTTATATGTGTGGAGTGTTGCATGCAACTGAAAAGAAACTTTGTGTTCCCAACAATCTGGATTAATTTCGGCTTCCATATGCACTTAACTCTCAGTAGTGAGCATTTGGAGAGATGTTCATTCATCTGCAAAAATGGAAAGCGTTGCAGGAGAAATTTTTACTCAGCTTTCTCAGGATATTTCCAAGTGCTGGTATGAATTTCCTGCAGTTTTCAATGTAAAACCGAGTTGAATATAGTACCTACCAGTTTAGATATATGCAGTGTTGTTTTCAACTTAAAAGAAACTATGAGTTCCCAACAAGAATTGTAAAGAATGGTTTTAAACGCACTTATATTTCGGAACTGAGCATGTGGTGAGAAGTTTGTTCATCTAGCACAAAGGGATGAGATTACAGGAGGAACTTTTTCTCTGGTTTCTCAGACAGTATTTTAGTGCCGCTTTGAATTTCCAGGAGATTTCCCTTGAAATCCGATTTCGACCTATTACCTCCACTATATATTTATGGAGGTAAGTATTCAACTGAGGTAAGTAGTTTGCAACTGAATAGAAACTTTGTGTTCTCAACAAGCTCAATAAAGTACGGCTTTAACCCACACTAATCTCTCCGAATTGGCATGGATAGGGACTTTCATTCCCCTAGCACATAAGAAACGGTTTCCTGGAAAAATTTTACTCTGTTTCTCAGTATGTTTCCTAGATCCGACTTGTATTTCCTGCAGTTTACACTACTACACAGAGTTGGAGTTATTAGCTACACACATATATATATACAGAGTTTAGAATTCAACTGAATATATAACATGTTCCCAAGATATATGTTGAACGACGCCTTTCACACACAGTTAACTATCAGATCTAAGCATGTTGAGAGATGTTCGTTCACCTAGCACAAAGTGAGCGGGTTGCAGGGAAACTTTTAGTCTGGGTTCTCAGTCTATTTCACAGTGCCAATTTGAAGTGCCTGCAGTTTTAGAGAAAAACTGCATTGGAGCTAATTCCTTCCCATATGTACGTATGAAGTGTAGCATGCAAATGAATATAAAATTTGTGTTCCCAAATAGCTAGGTTAAGGACAGCTTCCATACAAACATATATCTCAGAACTGAGCAAGTGTAGAGACGATCGTTCTTCTAGCACAAAAGGAAAGGTTTTCAATAGAAAGTGTTTCTCTGGTTTCCCAGTCTGTTTCCCAGTGCTGCTTTGAATTTCCTGCAGTTTTCAATGGAAAAAGATTTGGAGCTATTGCATCCTCTTATATATTCATGAGTTGCAATTTCAACTGAAAAGATTCTTGTCTTCCCAAAAAAGTATGTTAAGGGCGGTTTATCAGAGAGATTTTCTCAACGATGTATGTGGAGAGAAGTTCGTTCATGTAGCACAACTGTAATGGTTTGCAGGAGAAAATATTACTCTGGTTTCTCAGTCTGTTTCCCAGTGCCGATTTGAAGTTCCTGCAGTGTTTGCAAGAAAACTGTGTTTTTTCAACCCAGTCCCCATTTATAGGTAAAGAGTTTAGTTTGCAACTGAAAAGAAATTTTGTGTTCCCAACAATTTCTGTTAAGGAATTCTTACACACACACTAATCTCTCCGAAAGGAACAAATGGAGAGACTCTCTTTCATCTAGCAAGAGGGGAACGGTTAGCAGGAGAAATTTTACTCTAGTTTCTCAGTCTGTTTTCTAGTGCCTGTTAGAAGTTCCTGCAGTTTTTACTTATAAACCGAGTTGGATGTAGTGTCTCCACATATATATACATATGGAGGGCATTTTTCAGCTGAAAAGTAACCGTTTTCCCAAAATGTTATGTGAAGGACCGCATTCACTCACAGTTACCTATCAGTTCTGAGCATGCTGCGAGACGTTCGTTCATGCAGAAAAAAGGAACAGATTGTAGGTGATACTTTTATTCTGGTTTCTCATTCTGTTTCCTTGTGCCGCACTGAAGTGCCTGCAGTTTTACAGGAAAAACGAGTTGGAGCTAAATCATCCTCAAAGATATGATTGGGTTTAGATTGCAACTGAAAAGAAACATTGTGTTGCCAACTAAGTAGGTGAAGGACGGCTTACAAACACACTTATATCTCAGAAATGAGTGCGTGGAGAGATGTTCGTTCATCTAACACAAAAAAGAAAGATTTGCAGGAGAAAATTTTACTCTGGATTCTCAGTCGGTTTCCTAGTGCCGCTTGGATGTTCCTGCAGTTTTCCTTGGAAAACAGAGTTGGAGCTTGCTTGTACCCCTCCGTATATATCTATGGATTGTAGTTTGCAACTTAATAGAAAATACATCTTCCTAACAAGATAGGTAAAGACGGCTTTAAACACATTTATATCTCAGAACTGAGAATCTGGTGAGATGTTTGTTCCTCTACCTCCATGAGATCGTTTTTCAGGTGGAACTTATATTCTGGTATCTCAGTCTGCTTCCAAGTGCCGCTTTGAATTTCTTGGAGTTTTCACTGGAAAATAGATTTGGAGTTAGTACCTCCCCACATATATGTATGGATGTAAGCTTGCAAATGAAATACCACATTGTGTTCCCAACAAGCTTGGTGAAGCATGGTTTAAAGACATGCTTATCTCTCAGACCTTAGTATCTGGAGAGACGTTCTTTCATCTAACAACATGTGATCGGGTTGAAGGGGAATGTTTTACTCTGGTTCCTCAGACTGTTTCCTAGTGCCAGTTTGACGTTCCTGCAGTTATCGGTGTAAAGCCGATTTGGAGCTTGTACCAACTTATATAAATTAATGGTGTGTTGTTTGCAAATGAAAAGGAACTTTGTGTTCCCTACAAGCTAGGTGAATGTCGGAAACGAAACACATTCATCTCTCAGACATGAGCTTGTGGAGACACGTTCGTTCATGAAGCACGTAGGAATGGGCTGTACGGAAAATTTTACTCTGGTTTCTCAGACTTTTTAAAATAGACGGTTAAAAATTCCTGCAGATTTTCTTCAAAACCGACTTGGAATTATTAACTCCCCATATATATGTAAGAAGTGTAGTTTGCAAACTTAAGGAATCTTTGTCTTCCGTACAAGACAGATCAAGTACAGCTTTCACACTCTCAAACATCTCAGAATTGACCAAAAGAAGATACGTTCTTTCATCTATCAAAAATGGTTCAGACTACACGAGAATCTGTTACTCTGCTTTCTTAGTCTCTTTCCTTTTTATGTTTTGAAGATCCTGCCTTTTTCTCTCTCTAAATGAACTGAAGTTAGAACCTCCCCATTTATATGTGTGGAGTGTTGCATGCAACTGAAAAGAAACTTTGTGTTCCCAACAATCTGGATTAATTTCGGCTTCCATATGCACTTAACTCTCAGTAGTGAGCATTTGGAGAGATGTTCATTCATCTGCAAAAATGGAAAGCGTTGCAGGAGAAATTTTTACTCAGCTTTCTCAGGATATTTCCAAGTGCTGGTATGAATTTCCTGCAGTTTTCAATGTAAAACCGAGTTGAATATAGTACCTACCAGTTTAGATATATGCAGTGTTGTTTTCAACTTAAAAGAAACTATGAGTTCCCAACAAGAATTGTAAAGAATGGTTTTAAACGCACTTATATTTCGGAACTGAGCATGTGGTGAGAAGTTTGTTCATCTAGCACAAAGGGATGAGATTACAGGAGGAACTTTTTCTCTGGTTTCTCAGACAGTATTTTAGTGCCGCTTTGAATTTCCAGGAGATTTCCCTTGAAATCCGATTTCGACCTATTACCTCCACTATATATTTATGGAGGTAAGTATTCAACTGAGGTAAGTAGTTTGCAACTGAATAGAAACTTTGTGTTCTCAACAAGCTCAATAAAGTACGGCTTTAACCCACACTAATCTCTCCGAATTGGCATGGATAGGGACTTTCATTCCCCTAGCACATAAGAAACGGTTTCCTGGAAAAATTTTACTCTGTTTCTCAGTATGTTTCCTAGATCCGACTTGTATTTCCTGCAGTTTACACTACTACACAGAGTTGGAGTTATTAGCTACACACATATATATATACAGAGTTTAGAATTCAACTGAATATATAACATGTTCCCAAGATATATGTTGAACGACGCCTTTCACACACAGTTAACTATCAGATCTAAGCATGTTGAGAGATGTTCGTTCACCTAGCACAAAGTGAGCGGGTTGCAGGGAAACTTTTAGTCTGGGTTCTCAGTCTATTTCACAGTGCCAATTTGAAGTGCCTGCAGTTTTAGAGAAAAACTGCATTGGAGCTAATTCCTTCCCATATGTACGTATGAAGTGTAGCATGCAAATGAATATAAAATTTGTGTTCCCAAATAGCTAGGTTAAGGACAGCTTCCATACAAACATATATCTCAGAACTGAGCAAGTGTAGAGACGATCGTTCTTCTAGCACAAAAGGAAAGGTTTTCAATAGAAAGTGTTTCTCTGGTTTCCCAGTCTGTTTCCCAGTGCTGCTTTGAATTTCCTGCAGTTTTCAATGGAAAAAGATTTGGAGCTATTGCATCCTCTTATATATTCATGAGTTGCAATTTCAACTGAAAAGATTCTTGTCTTCCCAAAAAAGTATGTTAAGGGCGGTTTATCAGAGAGATTTTCTCAACGATGTATGTGGAGAGAAGTTCGTTCATGTAGCACAACTGTAATGGTTTGCAGGAGAAAATATTACTCTGGTTTCTCAGTCTGTTTCCCAGTGCCGATTTGAAGTTCCTGCAGTGTTTGCAAGAAAACTGTGTTTTTTCAACCCAGTCCCCATTTATAGGTAAAGAGTTTAGTTTGCAACTGAAAAGAAATTTTGTGTTCCCAACAATTTCTGTTAAGGAATTCTTACACACACACTAATCTCTCCGAAAGGAACAAATGGAGAGACTCTCTTTCATCTAGCAAGAGGGGAACGGTTAGCAGGAGAAATTTTACTCTAGTTTCTCAGTCTGTTTTCTAGTGCCTGTTAGAAGTTCCTGCAGTTTTTACTTATAAACCGAGTTGGATGTAGTGTCTCCACATATATATACATATGGAGGGCATTTTTCAGCTGAAAAGTAACCGTTTTCCCAAAATGTTATGTGAAGGACCGCATTCACTCACAGTTACCTATCAGTTCTGAGCATGCTGCGAGACGTTCGTTCATGCAGAAAAAAGGAACAGATTGTAGGTGATACTTTTACTCTGGTTTCTCATTTTGTTTCCTTGTGCCGCACTGAAGTGCCTGCAGTTTTACAGGAAAAACGAGTTGGCGCTAATTCCTCCTCAAACATATGTTTGGGTTTAGATTGCAACTGAAAAGAAACTTTGTTTTGCCAACTAAGTAGGTGAAGGACGGCTTACAAACACACTTATATCTCAGAACTGTGTGCGTGGAGAGATGTTCGTTCATCTAACACAAAAAAGAAAGTTTAGCAGGAGAAAATTTTACTCTGGATTCTCAGTCGGTTTCCTAGTGCCGCTTTTAAGTTCCTGCAGTTTTCCTTGGAAAACAGAGTTGGAGCTTGCTTGTACCTCTCCGTATATATCTATGGATTGTATTTTGCAACTTAATAGAAAATACATCTTCCTAACAAGATAGGTAAAGACGGCTTTAAACACATTTATATCTCAGAACTGAGAATCTGGTGAGACGTTTGTTCCTCTACCTCCATGAGATCGTATTTCAGGTGGAACTTATATTCTGGTATCTCAGTCTGTTTCCAAGTGCCGCTTTGACTTTCTTGCAGTTTTCACTGGAAAATAGATTTGGAGTTAGTACCTCCCCACATATATGTATGGATGTAAGCTTGCAACTGAAATACAACATTGTGTTCCCAACAAGCTTGGTGAAGCATGGTTTAAAGACATGCTTATCTCTCAGACCTGAGTATCTGGAGAGACGTTCTTTCATCTAACAACATGTGATCGGGTTGAAGGGGAATGTTTTACTCTGGTTCCTCAGACTGTTTCCTAGTGCCAGTTTGATGTTCCTGCAGTTATCGGCTTAAAGACGATTTGGAGCTTGTACCAACTTATATAAATTAATGGTGTGTTGTTTGCAACTGAAAAGGAACTTTGTGTTCCCTACAAGCTAGGTGAATGTCGGAAATGAAACACATTAATCTCTCAGACAAGAGCATGTGGAGACACGTTCGTTCATGAAGCACAAAGGAACGGGCTGTACGGAAAATTTTACACTGGTTTCTCAGACCTTTTAAAATAGACGGTTAAAAATTCCTGCAGATTTACTTCAAAACCGAGTTGGAAATATTACCTCCCCATTTATATGTAAGAAGTGTAGTTTGCAAACTTAAGGAATGTTTGTCTTCCGTACAAGACAGATCAAGTACAGCTTTCACACTCTCTAACTTCTCAAAATTGAGCAAAAGAAGATACATTCTTTCATCTATCAAAAATGGTTCAGACTACACGAGAATCTGTTACTCTGCTTTCTTAGTCTCTTTCCTTTTTATGTTTTGAAGATCCTGCCTTTTTCTCTCTCTAAATGAACTGAAGTTAGAACCTCCCCATTTATATGTGTGGAGTGTTGCATGCAACTGAAAAGAAACTTTGTGTTCCCAACAATCTGGATTAATTTCGGCTTCCATATGCACTTAACTCTCAGTAGTGAGCATTTGGAGAGATGTTCATTCATCTGCAAAAATGGAAAGCGTTGCAGGAGAAATTTTTACTCAGCTTTCTCAGGATTTTTCCAAGTGCTGGTATGAGTTTCCTGCAGTTTTCAATGTAAAACCGAGTTGAATATAGTACCTACCAGTTTAGATATATGCAGTGTTGTTTGCAACTTAAAAGAAACTATGAGTTCCCAACAAGGAATGTAAAGGATGGTTTTAAACACACTTATATTTCGGAACTGAGCATGTGGTGAGAAGTTTGTTAATCTAGCACAAAGGGAAGGGATAACAGGAGGAACTTTTTCTCTGGTTTCTCAGACAGTATTTTAGTGCCGCTTTGAATTTCCAGGAGATTTCACTTGAAATCCGATTTCGACCTATTACCTCCACTATATATTTATGGAGGTAATTATTCAACTGAAGTAAGTAGTTTGCAACTGAATAGAAACTTTGTGTTCTCAACAAGCTCAATAAAGTACGGCTTTAACCCACACTAATCTCTCCGAATTGGCATGGATAGGGATTTTCATTCCCCTAGCACATAAGAAACGGTTTCCTGGAAAAATTTTACTCTGTTTCTCAGTATGTTTCCTAGATCCGACTTGTATTTCCTGCAGTTTACACTACTACACAGAGTTGGAGTTATTAGCTACACACATATATATATACGGAGTTTAGTATTCAACTGAATATATACCATGTTCCCAAGATGTATGTAGAACGACGCCTTTCACACACAGTTAACTATCAGATCTAAGCATGTTGTGAGATGTTCGTTCACCTAGCACAAAGTGAGCGGGTTGCAGGGAAACTTTTAGTGTGGGTTCTGAGTCTATTTCACAGTGCCAAAT
The DNA here is from genome assembly GCF_036321535.1 of Camelus dromedarius. Taxonomy (NCBI): domain Eukaryota; kingdom Metazoa; phylum Chordata; class Mammalia; order Artiodactyla; family Camelidae; genus Camelus; species Camelus dromedarius. Next base: position 3,338,889 of record NC_087473.1, on the reverse strand, counting down.
TGAATTGCCTGCAGTTTTAGAGAAAAACTGCATTGGAGCTACTTCCTTCCCATATGTATGTATGAAGTGTAGCATGCAAATGAAAATAAAATTTGTGTTCCCAAATAGCTAGGTTAAGGACAGCTTCCATACAAACATATATCTCAGAACTTAGGAAGTGTAGAGACGATCGTTCTTCTAGCACAAAAGGAAAGGTTTTCAATAGAAAGTGTTTCTCTGGTTTCCCAGTCAGTTTCCCAGTGCTGTTTGAATTTCCTGCAGTTTTCAATGGAAAAAGATTTGGAGCTATTGCATCCTCTTATATATTCATGAGTTGCAATTTCAACTGAAAAGATTCATGTCTTCCCAAAAAAGTATGTTAAGGGCGGCTTTATCAGAGAGATTTTCTCAGTACGATGCATGTGGAGAGAAGTTCGTTCATGTAGCACAAGTGTAATGGTTTGCAGGAGAAAATATTACTCTGGTTTCTCAGTCTGTTTCCGAGTGCCGATTTGAAGTTCCTGCAGTGTTTGCAGGAAAAATGTGTTTTTTCAACCCAGTCCTCATTTATAGGTAAAGAGTTTAGTTTGCAACTGAAAAGAAATTTTGTGTTCCCAACAATTTCTGTTAAGGACTTCTTACACACACACTAATCTCTCCGAAAGGAACAAGTGGAGAGACTGTCTTTCATCTAGCAAGAGGGGAACAGTTAGCAGGAGAAATTTTACTCTTGTTTCTCAGTCTGTTTCCTAGTGCCTGTTAGTAGTTCCTGCAGTTTTTACTTATAAACCGAGTTGGATGTAGTGTCTCCACATATATATATATATGGAGGGCATTTTTCAGCTGAAAAGTAACCGTTTTCCCAAAATGTTATGTGAAGGACCGCATTCACTCACAGTTACCTATCAGTTCTGAGCATGCTGCGAGACGTTCGTTCATGCAGAAAAAAGGAACAGATTGTAGGTGATACTTTTACTCTGGTTTCTCATTTTGTTTCCTTGTGCCGCACTGAAGTGCCTGCAGTTTTTCAGGAAAAACGAGTTGGCGCTAATTCCTCCTCAAACATATGTTTGGGTTTAGATTGCAACTGAAAAGAAACTTTGTTTTGCCAACTAAGTAGGTGAAGGACGGCTTAAAAACACACTTATATCTCAGAACTGTGTGCGTGGAGAGATGTTCGTTCATCTAACACAAAAAAGAAAGTTTAGCAGGAGAAAATTTTACTCTGGATTCTCAGTCGGTTTCCTAGTGCCGCTTTTAAGTTCCTGCAGTTTTCCTTGGAAAACAGAGTTGGAGCTTGCTTGTACCTCTCCGTATATATCTATGGATTGTATTTTGCAACTTAATAGAAAATACATCTTCCTAACAAGATAGGTAAAGACGGCTTTAAACACATTTATATCTCAGAACTGAGAATCTGGTGAGACGTTTGTTCCTCTACCTCCATGAGATCGTATTTCAGGTGGAACTTATATTCTGGTATCTCAGTCTGTTTCCAAGTGCCGCTTTGACTTTCTTGCAGTTTTCACTGGAAAATAGATTTGGAGTTAGTACCTCCCCACATATATGTATGGATGTAAGCTTGCAACTGAAATACAACATTGTGTTCCCAACAAGCTTGGTGAAGCATGGTTTAAAGACATGCTTATCTCTCAGACCTGAGTATCTGGAGAGACGTTCTTTCATCTAACAACATGTGATCGGGTTGAAGGGGAATGTTTTACTCTGGTTCCTCAGACTGTTTCCTAGTGCCAGTTTGATGTTCCTGCAGTTATCGGCTTAAAGACGATTTGGAGCTTGTACCAACTTATATAAATTAATGGTGTGTTGTTTGCAACTGAAAAGGAACTTTGTGTTCCCTACAAGCTAGGTGAATGTCGGAAATGAAACACATTAATCTCTCAGACAAGAGCATGTGGAGACACGTTCGTTCATGAAGCACAAAGGAACGGGCTGTACGGAAAATTTTACACTGGTTTCTCAGACCTTTTAAAATAGACGGTTAAAAATTCCTGCAGATTTACTTCAAAACCGAGTTGGAAATATTACCTCCCCATTTATATGTAAGAAGTGTAGTTTGCAAACTTAAGGAATGTTTGTCTTCCGTACAAGACAGATCAAGTACAGCTTTCACACTCTCTAACTTCTCAAAATTGAGCAAAAGAAGATACATTCTTTCATCTATCAAAAATGGTTCAGACTACACGAGAATCTGTTACTCTGCTTTCTTAGTCTCTTTCCTTTTTATGTTTTGAAGATCCTGCCTTTTTCTCTCTCTAAATGAACTGAAGTTAGAACCTCCCCATTTATATGTGTGGAGTGTTGCATGCAACTGAAAAGAAACTTTGTGTTCCCAACAATCTGGATTAATTTCGGCTTCCATATGCACTTAACTCTCAGTAGTGAGCATTTGGAGAGATGTTCATTCATCTGCAAAAATGGAAAGCGTTGCAGGAGAAATTTTTACTCAGCTTTCTCAGGATTTTTCCAAGTGCTGGTATGAGTTTCCTGCAGTTTTCAATGTAAAACCGAGTTGAATATAGTACCTACCAGTTTAGATATATGCAGTGTTGTTTGCAACTTAAAAGAAACTATGAGTTCCCAACAAGGAATGTAAAGGATGGTTTTAAACACACTTATATTTCGGAACTGAGCATGTGGTGAGAAGTTTGTTAATCTAGCACAAAGGGAAGGGATAACAGGAGGAACTTTTTCTCTGGTTTCTCAGACAGTATTTTAGTGCCGCTTTGAATTTCCAGGAGATTTCACTTGAAATCCGATTTCGACCTATTACCTCCACTATATATTTATGGAGGTAATTATTCAACTGAAGTAAGTAGTTTGCAACTGAATAGAAACTTTGTGTTCTCAACAAGCTCAATAAAGTACGGCTTTAACCCACACTAATCTCTCCGAATTGGCATGGATAGGGATTTTCATTCCCCTAGCACATAAGAAACGGTTTCCTGGAAAAATTTTACTCTGTTTCTCAGTATGTTTCCTAGATCCGACTTGTATTTCCTGCAGTTTACACTACTACACAGAGTTGGAGTTATTAGCTACACACATATATATATACGGAGTTTAGTATTCAACTGAATATATACCATGTTCCCAAGATGTATGTAGAACGACGCCTTTCACACACAGTTAACTATCAGATCTAAGCATGTTGTGAGATGTTCGTTCACCTAGCACAAAGTGAGCGGGTTGCAGGGAAACTTTTAGTGTGGGTTCTGAGTCTATTTCACAGTGCCAAATTGAATTGCCTGCAGTTTTAGAGAAAAACTGCATTGGAGCTACTTCCTTCCCATATGTATGTATGAAGTGTAGCATGCAAATGAAAATAAAATTTGTGTTCCCAAATAGCTAGGTTAAGGACAGCTTCCATACAAACATATATCTCAGAACTTAGGAAGTGTAGAGACGATCGTTCTTCTAGCACAAAAGGAAAGGTTTTCAATAGAAAGTGTTTCTCTGGTTTCCCAGTCAGTTTCCCAGTGCTGTTTGAATTTCCTGCAGTTTTCAATGGAAAAAGATTTGGAGCTATTGCATCCTCTTATATATTCATGAGTTGCAATTTCAACTGAAAAGATTCATGTCTTCCCAAAAAAGTATGTTAAGGGCGGCTTTATCAGAGAGATTTTCTCAGTACGATGCATGTGGAGAGAAGTTCGTTCATGTAGCACAAGTGTAATGGTTTGCAGGAGAAAATATTACTCTGGTTTCTCAGTCTGTTTCCGAGTGCCGATTTGAAGTTCCTGCAGTGTTTGCAGGAAAAATGTGTTTTTTCAACCCAGTCCTCATTTATAGGTAAAGAGTTTAGTTTGCAACTGAAAAGAAATTTTGTGTTCCCAACAATTTCTGTTAAGGACTTCTTACACACACACTAATCTCTCCGAAAGGAACAAGTGGAGAGACTGTCTTTCATCTAGCAAGAGGGGAACAGTTAGCAGGAGAAATTTTACTCTTGTTTCTCAGTCTGTTTCCTAGTGCCTGTTAGTAGTTCCTGCAGTTTTTACTTATAAACCGAGTTGGATGTAGTGTCTCCACATATATATATATATGGAGGGCATTTTTCAGCTGAAAAGTAACCGTTTTCCCAAAATGTTATGTGAAGGACCGCATTCACTCACAGTTACCTATCAGTTCTGAGCATCCTGCGAGATGTTCGTTCATGCAGAAAAAAGGAACAGATTGTAGGTGATACTTTTACTCTGGTTTCTCATTTTGTTTCCTTGTGCCGCACTGAAGTGCCTGCAGTTTTTCAGGAAAAACGAGTTGGCGCTAATTCCTCCTCAAACATATGTTTGGGTTTAGATTGCAACTGAAAAGAAACTTTGTGTTGCCAACTAAGTAGGTGAAGGACGGCTTACAAACACACTTATATCTCAGAATTGTGTGCGTGGAGAGATGTTCGTTCATCTAACACAAAAAAGAAAATTTTGCAGGAGAAAATTTTACTCTGGATTCTCAGTCGGTTTCTTAGTGCCGCTTGGAAGTTCCTGCAGTTTTCTTTGGAAAACAGAGTTGGAGCTTGTACCACTCCGTACATATCTATGGATTGTAGTTTGCAACTTAATAGAAAATGCATCTTCCTAACAAGATAGGTAAAGACGGCTTTAAACACATTTATATCTCAGAACTGAGAATCTGGTGAGACGTTTGTTCCTCTACCTCCATGAGATAGTTTTTCAGGTGGAAATTATATTCTGGTATCTCAGTCTGTTTCCAAGTGCCGCTTTGAATTTCTTGGAGTTTTCACTGGAAAATAGATTTGGAGTTAGTACCTCCCCACATATATGTATGGATGTAAGCTTGCAACTGAAATACAACATTGTGTTCCCAACAAGCTTGGTGAAGCATGGTTTAAAGACATGCTTATCTCTCAGACCTGAGTATCTGGAGAGACGTTCTTTCATCTAACAACATGTGATCGGGTTGAAGGGGAATGTTTTACTCTGGTTCCTCAGACTGTTTCCTAGTGCCAGTTTGAAGTTCCTGCAGTTATCGGCGTACAGACGATTTGGAGCTTGTACCAACTTATATAAATTAATGGTGTGTTGTTTGCAACTGAAAAGGAACTTTGTGTTCCCTACAAGCTAGGTGAATGTCGGAAACGAAACACATTAATCTCTCAGACATGAGCATGTGGAGACACGTTCGTTCATGAAGCACAAAGGAACGGGCTGTACGGAAAATTTTACACTGGTTTCTCAGACTTTTTAAAATAGACGGTTAAAAATTCCTGCAGATTTACTTCAAAACCGAGTTGGAATTATTACCTCCCCATATATATGTAAGAAGTGTAGTTTGCAAACGTAAGGAATGTTTGTCTTCCGTACAAGACAGATCAAGTACAGCTTTCACAGTCTCTAACTTCTCACAATTGAGCAAAAGAAGATACGTTCTTTCATCTATCAAAAATGGTTCAGACTACACGAGAATCTGTTACTCTGGTTTCTTAGTCTCTTTCCTTTTTATGTTTTGAAGATCCTGCCATTTTCTCTCTCTAAATGAACTGAAGTTAGAACATCCCCATTTATATGTGTGGAGTGTTGCATGCAACTGAAAAGAAACTTTGTGTTCCCAACAATCTGGATTAATTTCGGCTTCCATATGCACTTAACTCTCAGTAGTGAGCATTTGGAGAGATGTTCATTCATCTGCAAAAATGGAAAGCGTTGCTGGAGAAATTTTACTCAGCTTTCTCAGGATTTTTCCAAGTGCTGATATGAATTTCCTGCAGTTTTCAATGTAAAACCGAGTTGAATATAGTACCTACCAGTTTAGATATATGCAGTGTTGTTTGCAACTTAAAAGAAACTATGAGTTCCCAACAAGGAATGTAAAGAATGGTTTTAAACGCACTTATATTTCGGAATTGAGCATGTGGTGAGAAGTTTGTTCATCTAGCACAAAGGGATGGGATTACAGAAGGAACTTTTTCTCTGGTTTCTCAGATAGTTTTTTAGTGCCGCTTTGAATTTCCAGGAGATTTCACTTGAAATCCGATTTCGACCTATTACCGCCACTATATATTTATGGAGGTAAGTATTCAACTGTGGTAAGTAGTTTGCAACTGAATAGAAAATTTGTGTTCTCAACAAGCTCAATAAAGTACGGCTTTAACCCACACTAATCTCTCCGAATTGGCATGGATAGGGACTTTCATTCCCCTAGCACATAAGAAACGGTTTCCTGGAAAAATTTTACTCTGTTTCTCAGTATGTTTCCTAGATCCGACTTGTATTTCCTACAGTTTACACTACTACACAGAGTTGGATTTATTAGCTACACAAATATATATATACGGAGTTTAGTATTCAACTGAATATATTCCATGTTCCCAAGATGTATGTTGAACGACGCCTTTCACACACAGTTAACTATCAGATCTAAGCATGTTGAGAGATGTTCGTTCACATAGCACAAAGTGAGCGGGTTGCAGGGAAACTTTTAGTCTGGGTTCTCAGTCTATTTCACAGTGCCAATTTGAAGTGCCTGCAGTTTTAGAGAAAAACTGCATTGGAGCTACTTCTTTCCCATATGTATGTATGAAGTGTAGCATGCAAATGAAAATAAAATTTGTGTTCCCAAATAGCTAGGTTAAGGACAGCTTCCATACAAACATATATCTCAGAACTGAGCAAGTGTAGAGAATATTGTTCTTCTAGCACAAAAGGAAAGGTTTTCAATAGAAAGTGATTCTCTGGTTTACCAGTCTGTTTCCCAGTGCTGCTTTGAATTTCCTGCAGTTTTCAATGGAAAAAGATTTGGAGCTATTGCATCCTCTAATATATTCATGAGTTGCAATTTCAACTGAAAACATTCTTGTCTTCCCAAAAAAGTATGTTAAGGGCGGCTTTATCAGAGAGATTTTCTCAGTACGATGCATGTGGAGAGAAGTTCTTTCATGTAGCACAATGTAATGGTTTGCAGGAGAAAATATTACTCTGGTTTCTCAGTCTGTTTCCCAGTGCCGATTTGAAGTTCCTGCAGTGTTTGCAGGAAAACTTTGTTTTTTCAACCCAGTGCCCATTTATAGGTAAAGAGTTTAGTTTGCAACTGAAAAGAAATTTTGTGTTCCCAACAATTTCTGTTAAGGACTGCTTACACACACACTAATCTCTCCGAAAGGAACAAGTGGAGAGACTTTCTTTCATCTAGCAAGAGGGGAACGGTTAGCAGGAGAAATTTTACTCTAGTTTCTCAGTCTGTTTTCTAGTGCCTGTTAGAAGTTCCTGCAGTTTTTACTTATAAACCGAGTTGGATGTAGTGTCTCCACATATATATATATATGGAGGGCATTTTTCAGCTGAAAAGTAACCGTTTTCCCAAAATGTTATGTGAAGGACCGCATTCACTCACAGTTACCTATCAGTTCTGAGCATCCTGCGAGACGTTCGTTCATGCAGAAAAAAGGAACAGATTGTAGGTGATACTTTTACTCTGGTTTCTCATTTTGTTTCCTTGTGCCGCACTGAAGTGCCTGCAGTTTTACAGGATAAACGAGTTGGAGCTAATTCCTCCTCAAACATATGTTTGGGTTTAGATTGCAACTGAAAAGAAACTTTGTGTTGCCAACTAAGTAGGTGAAGGACGGCTTACAAACACACTTATATCTCAGAAGTGAGTGCGTGGAGTGATGATCGTTCATCTAACACAAAAAAGAAAGTTTTGCAGGAGAAAATATTACTCTGGATTCTCAGTCGGTTTCCTAGTGCCGCTTGGAAGTTCCTGCAGTTTTCCTTGGAAAACAGAGTTGGAGCTTGTACCCCTCCGTACCTATCTATGGATTGTAGTTTGCAACTTAATAGAAAATACATCTTCCTAACAAGATAGGTAAAGACGGCTTTAAACACATTTATATCTCAGAACTGAGAATCTGGTGAGACGTTTGTTCCTCTACCTCCATGAAATCGTTTTTCAGGTGGAACTTATACTCTGGTATCTCAGTCTGTTTCCAAGTGCCGCTTTGACTTTCTTGCAGTTTTCACTGGAAAATAGATTTGGAGTTAGTACCTCCCCACATATATGTATGGATGTAAGCTTGCAACTGAAATACAACATTGTGTTCCCAACAAGCTTGGTGAAGCATGGTTTAAAGACTTGCTTATCTCTCAGACCTGAGTATCTGGAGAGACGTTCTTTCATCTAACAACATGTGATCGGGTTGAAGGGGAATGTTTTACTCTGGTTCCTCAGACTGTTTCCTAGTGCCAGTTTGAAGTTCCTGCAGTTATCGGCGTAAAGACGATTTGGAGCTTGTACCAACTTATATAAATTAATGGTGTGTTGTTTGCAACTGAAAAGGAACTTTGTGTTCCCTACAAGCTAGGTGAATGTCGGAAACGAAACACATTAATCTCTCAGACATGAGCATGTGGAGACACGTTCGTTCATGAAGCACAAAGGAACGGGCTGTACGGAAAATTTTACACTGGTTTCTCAGACTTTTTAAAATAGACGGTTAAAAATTCCTGCAGATTTACTTCAAAACCGAGTTGGAATTATTACCTCCCCATATATATGTAAGAAGTGTAGTTTGCAAACGTAAGGAATGTTTGTCTTCCGTACAAGACAGATCAAGTACAGCTTTCACACTCTCTAAATTCTCAGAAATGAGCAAAAGAAGATACGTTCTTTCATCTATCAAAAATGGTTCAGACTACACGAGAATCTGTTACTCTGGTTTCTTAGTCTCTTTCCTTTTTATGTTTTGAAGATCCTGCCTTTTTCTCTCTCTAAATGAACTGAAGTTAGAACCTCCCCATTTATATGTGTGGAGTGTTGCATGCAACTGAAAAGAAACTTTGTGTTCCCAACAATCTGGATTAATTTCGGCTTCCATATGCACTTAACTCTCAGTAGTGAGCATTTGGAGAGATGTTCATTCATCTGCAAAAATGGAAAGTGTTGCAGGAGAAATTTTTACTCAGCTTTCTCAGGATTTTTCCAAGTGCTGGTATGAATTTCCTGCAGTTTTCAATGTAAAACCGAGTTGAATATAGTACCTACCAGTTTAGATATATGCAGTATTGTTTGCAACTTAAAAGAAACTATGAGTTCCCAACAAGGAATGTAAAGAATGGTTTTAAACGCACTTATATTTCGGAACTGAGCATGTGGTGAGAAGGTTGTTCATCTAGCACAAAGGGATGGGATTACAGGAGGAACTTTTTCTCTGGTTTCTCAGACAGTTTTTTAGTGCCGCTTTGAATTTCCAGGAGATTTCACTTGAAATCCGATTTCGACTTATTACCGCCACTATATATTTATGGAGGTAATTATTCAACTGAGGTAAGTAGTTTGCAACTGAATAGAAACTTTGTGTTCTCAACAAGCTCAATAAAGTACGGCTTTAACCCACACTAATCTCTCCGAATTGGCATGGATAGGGATTTTCATTCCCCTAGCACATAAGAAACGGTTTCCTGGAAAAATTTTACTCTGTTTCTCAGTATGTTTCCTAGATCCGACTTGTATTTCCTGCAGTTTACACTACTACACAGAGTTGGAGTTATTAGCTACACACATATATATATACGGAGTTTAGTATTCAACTGAATATATACCATGTTCCCAAGATGTATGTAGAACGACGCCTTTCACACACAGTTAACTATCAGATCTAAGCATGTTGTGAGATGTTCGTTCACCTAGCACAAAGTGAGCGGGTTGCAGGGAAACTTTTAGTGTGGGTTCTGAGTCTATTTCACAGTGCCAAATTGAATTGCCTGCAGTTTTAGAGAAAAACTGCATTGGAGCTACTTCCTTCCCATATGTATGTATGAAGTGTAGCATGCAAATGAAAATAAAATTTGTGTTCCCAAATAGCTAGGTTAAGGACAGCTTCCATACAAACATATATCTCAGAACTTAGGAAGTGTAGAGACGATCGTTCTTCTAGCACAAAAGGAAAGGTTTTCAATAGAAAGTGTTTCTCTGGTTTCCCAGTCAGTTTCCCAGTGCTGTTTGAATTTCCTGCAGTTTTCAATGGAAAAAGATTTGGAGCTATTGCATCCTCTTATATATTCATGAGTTGCAATTTCAACTGAAAAGATTCATGTCTTCCCAAAAAAGTATGTTAAGGGCGGCTTTATCAGAGAGATTTTCTCAGTACGATGCATGTGGAGAGAAGTTCGTTCATGTAGCACAAGTGTAATGGTTTGCAGGAGAAAATATTACTCTGGTTTCTCAGTCTGTTTCCGAGTGCCGATTTGAAGTTCCTGCAGTGTTTGCAGGAAAAATGTGTTTTTTCAACCCAGTCCTCATTTATAGGTAAAGAGTTTAGTTTGCAACTGAAAAGAAATTTTGTGTTCCCAACAATTTCTGTTAAGGACTTCTTACACACACACTAATCTCTCCGAAAGGAACAAGTGGAGAGACTGTCTTTCATCTAGCAAGAGGGGAACAGTTAGCAGGAGAAATTTTACTCTTGTTTCTCAGTCTGTTTCCTAGTGCCTGTTAGTAGTTCCTGCAGTTTTTACTTATAAACCGAGTTGGATGTAGTGTCTCCACATATATATATATATGGAGGGCATTTTTCAGCTGAAAAGTAACCGTTTTCCCAAAATGTTATGTGAAGGACCGCATTCACTCACAGTTACCTATCAGTTCTGAGCATCCTGCGAGATGTTCGTTCATGCAGAAAAAAGGAACAGATTGTAGGTGATACTTTTACTCTGGTTTCTCATTTTGTTTCCTTGTGCCGCACTGAAGTGCCTGCAGTTTTACAGGATAAACGAGTTGGAGCTAATTCCTCCTCAAACATATGTTTGGGTTTAGATTGCAACTGAAAAGAAACTTTGTGTTGCCAACTAAGTAGGTGAAGGACGGCTTACAAACACACTTATATCTCAGAATTGTGTGCGTGGAGAGATGTTCGTTCATCTAACACAAAAAAGAAAATTTTGCAGGAGAAAATTTTACTCTGGATTCTCAGTCGGTTTCTTAGTGCCGCTTGGAAGTTCCTGCAGTTTTCTTTGGAAAACAGAGTTGGAGCTTGTACCACTCCGTACATATCTATGGATTGTAGTTTGCAACTTAATAGAAAATGCATCTTCCTAACAAGATAGGTAAAGACGGCTTTAAACACATTTATATCTCAGAACTGAGAATCTGGTGAGACGTTTGTTCCTCTACCTCCATGAGATAGTTTTTCAGGTGGAAATTATATTCTGGTATCTCAGTCTGTTTCCAAGTGCCGCTTTGAATTTCTTGGAGTTTTCACTGGAAAATAGATTTGGAGTTAGTACCTCCCCACATATATGTATGGATGTAAGCTTGCAACTGAAATACAACATTGTGTTCCCAACAAGCTTGGTGAAGCATGGTTTAAAGACATGCTTATCTCTCAGACCTGAGTATCTGGAGAGACGTTCTTTCATCTAACAACATGTGATCGGGTTGAAGGGGAATGTTTTACTCTGGTTCCTCAGACTGTTTCCTAGTGCCAGTTTGAAGTTCCTGCAGTTATCGGCGTACAGACGATTTGGAGCTTGTACCAACTTATATAAATTAATGGTGTGTTGTTTGCAACTGAAAAGGAACTTTGTGTTCCCTACAAGCTAGGTGAATGTCGGAAACGAAACACATTAATCTCTCAGACATGAGCATGTGGAGACACGTTCGTTCATGAAGCACAAAGGAACGGGCTGTACGGAAAATTTTACACTGGTTTCTCAGACTTTTTAAAATAGACGGTTAAAAATTCCTGCAGATTTACTTCAAAACCGAGTTGGAATTATTACCTCCCCATATATATGTAAGAAGTGTAGTTTGCAAACGTAAGGAATGTTTGTCTTCCGTACAAGACAGATCAAGTACAGCTTTCACAGTCTCTAACTTCTCACAATTGAGCAAAAGAAGATACGTTCTTTCATCTATCAAAAATGGTTCAGACTACACGAGAATCTGTTACTCTGGTTTCTTAGTCTCTTTCCTTTTTATGTTTTGAAGATCCTGCCATTTTCTCTCTCTAAATGAACTGAAGTTAGAACATCCCCATTTATATGTGTGGAGTGTTGCATGCAACTGAAAAGAAACTTTGTGTTCCCAACAATCTGGATTAATTTCGGCTTCCATATGCACTTAACTCTCAGTAGTGAGCATTTGGAGAGATGTTCATTCATCTGCAAAAATGGAAAGCGTTGCAGGAGAAATTTTACTCAGCTTTCTCAGGATTTTTCCAAGTGCTGATATGAATTTCCTGCAGTTTTCAATGTAAAACCGAGTTGAATATAGTACCTACCAGTTTAGATATATGCAGTGTTGTTTGCAACTTAAAAGAAACTATGAGTTCCCAACAAGGAATGTAAAGAATGGTTTTAAACGCACTTATATTTCGGAATTGAGCATGTGGTGAGAAGTTTGTTCATCTAGCACAAAGGGATGGGATTACAGAAGGAACTTTTTCTCTGGTTTCTCAGATAGTTTTTTAGTGCCGCTTTGAATTTCCAGGAGATTTCACTTGAAATCCGATTTCGACCTATTACCGCCACTATATATTTATGGAGGTAAGTATTCAACTGTGGTAAGTAGTTTGCAACTGAATAGAAAATTTGTGTTCTCAACAAGCTCAATAAAGTACGGCTTTAACCCACACTAATCTCTCCGAATTGGCATGGATAGGGACTTTCATTCCCCTAGCACATAAGAAACGGTTTCCTGGAAAAATTTTACTCTGTTTCTCAGTATGTTTCCTAGATCCGACTTGTATTTCCTACAGTTTACACTACTACACAGAGTTGGATTTATTAGCTACACAAATATATATATACGGAGTTTAGTATTCAACTGAATATATTCCATGTTCCCAAGATGTATGTTGAACGACGCCTTTCACACACAGTTAACTATCAGATCTAAGCATGTTGAGAGATGTTCGTTCACATAGCACAAAGTGAGCGGGTTGCAGGGAAACTTTTAGTCTGGGTTCTCAGTCTATTTCACAGTGCCAATTTGAAGTGCCTGCAGTTTTAGAGAAAAACTGCATTGGAGCTACTTCTTTCCCATATGTATGTATGAAGTGTAGCATGCAAATGAAAATAAAATTTGTGTTCCCAAATAGCTAGGTTAAGGACAGCTTCCATACAAACATATATCTCAGAACTGAGCAAGTGTAGAGAATATTGTTCTTCTAGCACAAAAGGAAAGGTTTTCAATAGAAAGTGATTCTCTGGTTTACCAGTCTGTTTCCCAGTGCTGCTTTGAATTTCCTGCAGTTTTCAATGGAAAAAGATTTGGAGCTATTGCATCCTCTAATATATTCATGAGTTGCAATTTGAACTGAAAACATTCTTGTCTTCCCAAAAAAGTATGTTAAGGGCGGCTTTATCAGAGAGATTTTCTCAGTACGATGCATGTGGAGAGAAGTTCTTTCATGTAGCACAATGTAATGGTTTGCAGGAGAAAATATTACTCTGGTTTCTCAGTCTGTTTCCCAGTGCCGATTTGAAGTTCCTGCAGTGTTTGCAGGAAAACTTTGTTTTTTCAACCCAGTGCCCATTTATAGGTAAAGAGTTTAGTTTGCAACTGAAAAGAAATTTTGTGTTCCCAACAATTTCTGTTAAGGACTGCTTACACACACACTAATCTCTCCGAAAGGAACAAGTGGAGAGACTTTCTTTCATCTAGCAAGAGGGGAACGGTTAGCAGGAGAAATTTTACTCTAGTTTCTCAGTCTGTTTTCTAGTGCCTGTTAGAAGTTCCTGCAGTTTTTACTTATAAACCGAGTTGGATGTAGTGTCTCCACATATATATATATATGGAGGGCATTTTTCAGCTGAAAAGTAACCGTTTTCCCAAAATGTTATGTGAAGGACCGCATTCACTCACAGTTACCTATCAGTTCTGAGCATCCTGCGAGACGTTCGTTCATGCAGAAAAAAGGAACAGATTGTAGGTGATACTTTTACTCTGGTTTCTCATTTTGTTTCCTTGTGCCGCACTGAAGTGCCTGCAGTTTTACAGGATAAACGAGTTGGAGCTAATTCCTCCTCAAACATATGTTTGGGTTTAGATTGCAACTGAAAAGAAACTTTGTGTTGCCAACTAAGTAGGTGAAGGACGGCTTACAAACACACTTATATCTCAGAACTGAGTGCGTGGAGTGATGATCGTTCATCTAACACAAAAAAGAAAGTTTTGCAGGAGAAAATATTACTCTGGATTCTCAGTCGGTTTCCTAGTGCCGCTTGGAAGTTCCTGCAGTTTTCCTTGGAAAACAGAGTTGGAGCTTGTACCCCTCCGTACCTATCTATGGATTGTAGTTTGCAACTTAATAGAAAATACATCTTCCTAACAAGATAGGTAAAGACGGCTTTAAACACATTTATATCTCAGAACTGAGAATCTGGTGAGACGTTTGTTCCTCTACCTCCATGAAATCGTTTTTCAGGTGGAACTTATACTCTGGTATCTCAGTCTGTTTCCAAGTGCCGCTTTGACTTTCTTGCAGTTTTCACTGGAAAATAGATTTGGAGTTAGTACCTCCCCACATATATGTATGGATGTAAGCTTGCAACTGAAATACAACATTGTGTTCCCAACAAGCTTGGTGAAGCATGGTTTAAAGACTTGCTTATCTCTCAGACCTGAGTATCTGGAGAGACGTTCTTTCATCTAACAACATGTGATCGGGTTGAAGGGGAATGTTTTACTCTGGTTCCTCAGACTGTTTCCTAGTGCCAGTTTGAAGTTCCTGCAGTTATCGGCGTAAAGACGATTTGGAGCTTGTACCAACTTATATAAATTAATGGTGTGTTGTTTGCAACTGAAAAGGAACTTTGTGTTCCCTACAAGCTAGGTGAATGTCGGAAACGAAACACATTAATCTCTCAGACATGAGCATGTGGAGACACGTTCGTTCATGAAGCACAAAGGAACGGGCTGTACGGAAAATTTTACACTGGTTTCTCAGACTTTTTAAAATAGACGGTTAAAAATTCCTGCAGATTTACTTCAAAACCGAGTTGGAATTATTACCTCCCCATATATATGTAAGAAGTGTAGTTTGCAAACGTAAGGAATGTTTGTCTTCCGTACAAGACAGATCAAGTACAGCTTTCACACTCTCTAAATTCTCAGAAATGAGCAAAAGAAGATACGTTCTTTCATCTATCAAAAATGGTTCAGACTACACGAGAATCTGTTACTCTGGTTTCTTAGTCTCTTTCCTTTTTATGTTTTGAAGATCCTGCCTTTTTCTCTCTCTAAATGAACTGAAGTTAGAACCTCCCCATTTATATGTGTGGAGTGTTGCATGCAACTGAAAAGAAACTTTGTGTTCCCAACAATCTGGATTAATTTCGGCTTCCATATGCACTTAACTCTCAGTAGTGAGCATTTGGAGAGATGTTCATTCATCTGCAAAAATGGAAAGTGTTGCAGGAGAAATTTTTACTCAGCTTTCTCAGGATTTTTCCAAGTGCTGGTATGAATTTCCTGCAGTTTTCAATGTAAAACCGAGTTGAATATAGTACCTACCAGTTTAGATATATGCAGTATTGTTTGCAACTTAAAAGAAACTATGAGTTCCCAACAAGGAATGTAAAGAATGGTTTTAAACGCACTTATATTTCGGAACTGAGCATGTGGTGAGAAGGTTGTTCATCTAGCACAAAGGGATGGGATTACAGGAGGAACTTTTTCTCTGGTTTCTCAGACAGTTTTTTAGTGCCGCTTTGAATTTCCAGGAGATTTCACTTGAAATCCGATTTCGACTTATTACCGCCACTATATATTTATGGAGGTAATTATTCAACTGAGGTAAGTAGTTTGCAACTGAATAGAAACTTTGTGTTCTCAACAAGCTCAATAAAGTACGGCTTTAACCCACACTAATCTCTCCGAATTGGCATGGATAGGGATTTTCATTCCCCTAGCACATAAGAAACGGTTTCCTGGAAAAATTTTACTCTGTTTCTCAGTATGTTTCCTAGATCCGACTTGTATTTCCTGCAGTTTACACTACTACACAGAGTTGGAGTTATTAGCTACACACATATATATATACGGAGTTTAGTATTCAACTGAATATATACCATGTTCCCAAGATGTATGTAGAACGACGCCTTTCACACACAGTTAACTATCAGATCTAAGCATGTTGTGAGATGTTCGTTCACCTAGCACAAAGTGAGCGGGTTGCAGGGAAACTTTTAGTGTGGGTTCTGAGTCTATTTCACAGTGCCAAATTGAATTGCCTGCAGTTTTAGAGAAAAACTGCATTGGAGCTACTTCCTTCCCATATGTATGTATGAAGTGTAGCATGCAAATGAAAATAAAATTTGTGTTCCCAAATAGCTAGGTTAAGGACAGCTTCCATACAAACATATATCTCAGAACTTAGGAAGTGTAGAGACGATCGTTCTTCTAGCACAAAAGGAAAGGTTTTCAATAGAAAGTGTTTCTCTGGTTTCCCAGTCAGTTTCCCAGTGCTGTTTGAATTTCCTGCAGTTTTCAATGGAAAAAGATTTGGAGCTATTGCATCCTCTTATATATTCATGAGTTGCAATTTCAACTGAAAAGATTCATGTCTTCCCAAAAAAGTATGTTAAGGGCGGCTTTATCAGAGAGATTTTCTCAGTACGATGCATGTGGAGAGAAGTTCGTTCATGTAGCACAAGTGTAATGGTTTGCAGGAGAAAATATTACTCTGGTTTCTCAGTCTGTTTCCGAGTGCCGATTTGAAGTTCCTGCAGTGTTTGCAGGAAAAATGTGTTTTTTCAACCCAGTCCTCATTTATAGGTAAAGAGTTTAGTTTGCAACTGAAAAGAAATTTTGTGTTCCCAACAATTTCTGTTAAGGACTTCTTACACACACACTAATCTCTCCGAAAGGAACAAGTGGAGAGACTGTCTTTCATCTAGCAAGAGGGGAACAGTTAGCAGGAGAAATTTTACTCTTGTTTCTCAGTCTGTTTCCTAGTGCCTGTTAGTAGTTCCTGCAGTTTTTACTTATAAACCGAGTTGGATGTAGTGTCTCCACATATATATATATATGGAGGGCATTTTTCAGCTGAAAAGTAACCGTTTTCCCAAAATGTTATGTGAAGGACCGCATTCACTCACAGTTACCTATCAGTTCTGAGCATCCTGCGAGATGTTCGTTCATGCAGAAAAAAGGAACAGATTGTAGGTGATACTTTTACTCTGGTTTCTCATTTTGTTTCCTTGTGCCGCACTGAAGTGCCTGCAGTTTTACAGGATAAACGAGTTGGAGCTAATTCCTCCTCAAACATATGTTTGGGTTTAGATTGCAACTGAAAAGAAACTTTGTGTTGCCAACTAAGTAGGTGAAGGACGGCTTACAAACACACTTATATCTCAGAATTGTGTGCGTGGAGAGATGTTCGTTCATCTAACACAAAAAAGAAAATTTTGCAGGAGAAAATTTTACTCTGGATTCTCAGTCGGTTTCTTAGTGCCGCTTGGAAGTTCCTGCAGTTTTCTTTGGAAAACAGAGTTGGAGCTTGTACCACTCCGTACATATCTATGGATTGTAGTTTGCAACTTAATAGAAAATGCATCTTCCTAACAAGATAGGTAAAGACGGCTTTAAACACATTTATATCTCAGAACTGAGAATCTGGTGAGACGTTTGTTCCTCTACCTCCATGAGATAGTTTTTCAGGTGGAAATTATATTCTGGTATCTCAGTCTGTTTCCAAGTGCCGCTTTGAATTTCTTGGAGTTTTCACTGGAAAATAGATTTGGAGTTAGTACCTCCCCACATATATGTATGGATGTAAGCTTGCAACTGAAATACAACATTGTGTTCCCAACAAGCTTGGTGAAGCATGGTTTAAAGACATGCTTATCTCTCAGACCTGAGTATCTGGAGAGACGTTCTTTCATCTAACAACATGTGATCGGGTTGAAGGGGAATGTTTTACTCTGGTTCCTCAGACTGTTTCCTAGTGCCAGTTTGAAGTTCCTGCAGTTATCGGCGTACAGACGATTTGGAGCTTGTACCAACTTATATAAATTAATGGTGTGTTGTTTGCAACTGAAAAGGAACTTTGTGTTCCCTACAAGCTAGGTGAATGTCGGAAACGAAACACATTAATCTCTCAGACATGAGCATGTGGAGACACGTTCGTTCATGAAGCACAAAGGAACGGGCTGTACGGAAAATTTTACACTGGTTTCTCAGACTTTTTAAAATAGACGGTTAAAAATTCCTGCAGATTTACTTCAAAACCGAGTTGGAATTATTACCTCCCCATATATATGTAAGAAGTGTAGTTTGCAAACGTAAGGAATGTTTGTCTTCCGTACAAGACAGATCAAGTACAGCTTTCACAGTCTCTAACTTCTCACAATTGAGCAAAAGAAGATACGTTCTTTCATCTATCAAAAATGGTTCAGACTACACGAGAATCTGTTACTCTGGTTTCTTAGTCTCTTTCCTTTTTATGTTTTGAAGATCCTGCCATTTTCTCTCTCTAAATGAACTGAAGTTAGAACATCCCCATTTATATGTGTGGAGTGTTGCATGCAACTGAAAAGAAACTTTGTGTTCCCAACAATCTGGATTAATTTCGGCTTCCATATGCACTTAACTCTCAGTAGTGAGCATTTGGAGAGATGTTCATTCATCTGCAAAAATGGAAAGCGTTGCAGGAGAAATTTTACTCAGCTTTCTCAGGATTTTTCCAAGTGCTGATATGAATTTCCTGCAGTTTTCAATGTAAAACCGAGTTGAATATAGTACCTACCAGTTTAGATATATGCAGTGTTGTTTGCAACTTAAAAGAAACTATGAGTTCCCAACAAGGAATGTAAAGAATGGTTTTAAACGCACTTATATTTCGGAATTGAGCATGTGGTGAGAAGTTTGTTCATCTAGCACAAAGGGATGGGATTACAGAAGGAACTTTTTCTCTGGTTTCTCAGATAGTTTTTTAGTGCCGCTTTGAATTTCCAGGAGATTTCACTTGAAATCCGATTTCGACCTATTACCGCCACTATATATTTATGGAGGTAAGTATTCAACTGTGGTAAGTAGTTTGCAACTGAATAGAAAATTTGTGTTCTCAACAAGCTCAATAAAGTACGGCTTTAACCCACACTAATCTCTCCGAATTGGCATGGATAGGGACTTTCATTCCCCTAGCACATAAGAAACGGTTTCCTGGAAAAATTTTACTCTGTTTCTCAGTATGTTTCCTAGATCCGACTTGTATTTCCTACAGTTTACACTACTACACAGAGTTGGATTTATTAGCTACACAAATATATATATACGGAGTTTAGTATTCAACTGAATATATTCCATGTTCCCAAGATGTATGTTGAACGACGCCTTTCACACACAGTTAACTATCAGATCTAAGCATGTTGAGAGATGTTCGTTCACATAGCACAAAGTGAGCGGGTTGCAGGGAAACTTTTAGTCTGGGTTCTCAGTCTATTTCACAGTGCCAATTTGAAGTGCCTGCAGTTTTAGAGAAAAACTGCATTGGAGCTACTTCTTTCCCATATGTATGTATGAAGTGTAGCATGCAAATGAAAATAAAATTTGTGTTCCCAAATAGCTAGGTTAAGGACAGCTTCCATACAAACATATATCTCAGAACTGAGCAAGTGTAGAGAATATTGTTCTTCTAGCACAAAAGGAAAGGTTTTCAATAGAAAGTGATTCTCTGGTTTACCAGTCTGTTTCCCAGTGCTGCTTTGAATTTCCTGCAGTTTTCAATGGAAAAAAGATTTGGAGCTATTGCATCCTCTAATATATTCATGAGTTGCAATTTCAACTGAAAACATTCTTGTCTTCCCAAAAAAGTATGTTAAGGGCGGCTTTATCAGAGAGATTTTCTCAGTACGATGCATGTGGAGAGAAGTTCTTTCATGTAGCACAATGTAATGGTTTGCAGGAGAAAATATTACTCTGGTTTCTCAGTCTGTTCCCAGTGCCGATTTGAAGTTCCTGCAGTGTTTGCAGGAAAACTTTGTTTTTTCAACCCAGTGCCCATTTATAGGTAAAGAGTTTAGTTTGCAACTGAAAAGAAATTTTGTGTTCCCAACAATTTCTGTTAAGGACTGCTTACACACACACTAATCTCTCCGAAAGGAACAAGTGGAGAGACTTTCTTTCATCTAGCAAGAGGGGAACGGTTAGCAGGAGAAATTTTACTCTAGTTTCTCAGTCTGTTTTCTAGTGCCTGTTAGAAGTTCCTGCAGTTTTTACTTATAAACCGAGTTGGATGTAGTGTCTCCACATATATATATATATGGAGGGCATTTTTCAGCTGAAAAGTAACCGTTTTCCCAAAATGTTATGTGAAGGACCGCATTCACTCACAGTTACCTATCAGTTCTGAGCATCCTGCGAGACGTTCGTTCATGCAGAAAAAAGGAACAGATTGTAGGTGATACTTTTACTCTGGTTTCTCATTTTGTTTCCTTGTGCCGCACTGAAGTGCCTGCAGTTTTACAGGATAAACGAGTTGGAGCTAATTCCTCCTCAAACATATGTTTGGGTTTAGATTGCAACTGAAAAGAAACTTTGTGTTGCCAACTAAGTAGGTGAAGGACGGCTTACAAACACACTTATATCTCAGAACTGAGTGCGTGGAGTGATGATCGTTCATCTAACACAAAAAAGAAAGTTTTGCAGGAGAAAATATTACTCTGGATTCTCAGTCGGTTTCCTAGTGCCGCTTGGAAGTTCCTGCAGTTTTCCTTGGAAAACAGAGTTGGAGCTTGTACCCCTCCGTACCTATCTATGGATTGTAGTTTGCAACTTAATAGAAAATACATCTTCCTAACAAGATAGGTAAAGACGGCTTTAAACACATTTATATCTCAGAACTGAGAATCTGGTGAGACGTTTGTTCCTCTACCTCCATGAAATCGTTTTTCAGGTGGAACTTATACTCTGGTATCTCAGTCTGTTTCCAAGTGCCGCTTTGACTTTCTTGCAGTTTTCACTGGAAAATAGATTTGGAGTTAGTACCTCCCCACATATATGTATGGATGTAAGCTTGCAACTGAAATACAACATTGTGTTCCCAACAAGCTTGGTGAAGCATGGTTTAAAGACTTGCTTATCTCTCAGACCTGAGTATCTGGAGAGACGTTCTTTCATCTAACAACATGTGATCGGGTTGAAGGGGAATGTTTTACTCTGGTTCCTCAGACTGTTTCCTAGTGCCAGTTTGAAGTTCCTGCAGTTATCGGCGTAAAGACGATTTGGAGCTTGTACCAACTTATATAAATTAATGGTGTGTTGTTTGCAACTGAAAAGGAACTTTGTGTTCCCTACAAGCTAGGTGAATGTCGGAAACGAAACACATTAATCTCTCAGACATGAGCATGTGGAGACACGTTCGTTCATGAAGCACAAAGGAACGGGCTGTACGGAAAATTTTACACTGGTTTCTCAGACTTTTTAAAATAGACGGTTAAAAATTCCTGCAGATTTACTTCAAAACCGAGTTGGAATTATTACCTCCCCATATATATGTAAGAAGTGTAGTTTGCAAACGTAAGGAATGTTTGTCTTCCGTACAAGACAGATCAAGTACAGCTTTCACACTCTCTAAATTCTCAGAAATGAGCAAAAGAAGATACGTTCTTTCATCTATCAAAAATGGTTCAGACTACACGAGAATCTGTTACTCTGGTTTCTTAGTCTCTTTCCTTTTTATGTTTTGAAGATCCTGCCTTTTTCTCTCTCTAAATGAACTGAAGTTAGAACCTCCCCATTTATATGTGTGGAGTGTTGCATGCAACTGAAAAGAAACTTTGTGTTCCCAACAATCTGGATTAATTTCGGCTTCCATATGCACTTAACTCTCAGTAGTGAGCATTTGGAGAGATGTTCATTCATCTGCAAAAATGGAAAGCGTTGCAGGAGAAATTTTTACTCAGCTTTCTCAGGATTTTTCCAAGTGCTGGTATGAATTTCCTGCAGTTTTCAATGTAAAACCGAGTTGAATATAGTACCTACCAGTTTAGATATATGCAGTATTGTTTGCAACTTAAAAGAAACTATGAGTTCCCAACAAGGAATGTAAAGAATGGTTTTAAACGCACTTATATTTCGGAACTGAGCATGTGGTGAGAAGGTTGTTCATCTAGCACAAAGGGATGGGATTACAGGAGGAACTTTTTCTCTGGTTTCTCAGACAGTTTTTTAGTGCCGCTTTGAATTTCCAGGAGATTTCACTTGAAATCCGATTTCGACTTATTACCGCCACTATATATTTATGGAGGTAATTATTCAACTGAGGTAAGTAGTTTGCAACTGAATAGAAACTTTGTGTTCTCAACAAGCTCAATAAAGTACGGCTTTAACCCAAACTAATCTCTCCGAATTAGCATGGATAGGGACATTCATTCCCCTAGCACATAAGAAACGGTTTCCTAGAAAAATTTTACTCTGTTTCTCAGTATGTTTCCTAGATCCGACTTGTATTTCCTGCAGTTTACACTACTACACAGAGTTGGAGTTATTAGCTACACACATATATATATACGGAGTTTAGTATTCAACTGAATATATACCATGTTCCCAAGATGTATGTTGAACGACGCCTTTCACACACAGTTAACTATCAGATCTAAGCATGTTGAGAGATGTTCGTTCACCAAGCACAAAGTGAGCGGGTTGCAGGGAAACTTTTATTCTGGGTTCTCAGTATATTTCACAGTGCCAATTTGAAGTGCCTGCAGTTTTAGAGAAAAACTGCATTGGAGCTACTTCTTTCCCATATGTATGTATGAAGTGTAGCATGCAAATGAAAATAAAATTTGTGTTCCCAAATAGCTAGGTTAAGGACAGCTTCCATACAAACATATATCTCAGAACTGAGCAAGTGTAGAGACGATTGTTCTTCTAGCACAAAAGGAAAGGTTTTCAATAGAAAGTGTTTCTCTGGTTTCCCAGTCTGTTTCCCAGTGCTGCTTTGAATTTCCTGCAGTTTTCAATGGAAAAAGATTTGGAGCTATTGCATCCTCTTATATATTCATGAGTTGCAATTTCAACTGAAAAGATTCTTGTCTTCCCAAAAAAGTATGTTAAGGGCGGCTTTATCAGAGAGATTTTCTCAGTACGATGCATGTGGAGAGAAGTTCGTTCATGTAGCACAATGTAATGGTTTGCAGGAGAAAATATTACTCTGGTTTCTCAGTCTATTTCCCAGTGCCGATTTGAAGTTCCTGCACTGTTTGCAGGAAAACTGTGTTTTTTCAACCCAGTCCCCATTTATAGGTAAAGAGTTTAGTTTGCAACTGAAAAGAAATTTTGTGTTCCCAACAATTTCTGTTAAGGACTGTTTACACACACACTAATCTCTCCGAAAGGAACAAGTGGAGAGACTGTCTTTCATCTAGCAAGAGGGGAACGGTTAGCAGGAGAAATTTTACTCTAGTTTCTCAGTCTGTTTTCTAGTGCCTGTTAGAAGTTCCTGCAGTTTTTACTTATAAACCGAGTTGGATGTAGTGTCTTCACATATATATATATATATGGAGGGCATTTTTCAGTTGAAAAGTAAACGTTTTCCCAAAATGTTATGTGAAGGACCGCATTCACTCACAGTTACCTATCAGTTCTGAGCATGCTGCGAGACGTTCGTTCATGAAGAAAAAAGGAACAGATTGCAGGTGATACTTTTATTCTGGTTTCTCAATTTGTTTCCTTGTGCCGCACTGAAGTGCCTGCAGTTTTACAGGATAAACGAGTTGGAGCTAATTCCTCCTCAAACATATGTTTGCGTTTAGATTGCAACTGGAAAGAAACTTTGTGTTGCCAACTAAGTAGGTGAAGGACGGCTTACAAACACACTTATATCTCAGAACTGAGTGCGTGGAGTGATGTTCGTTCATCTAACACAAAAAAGAAAGTTTTGCAGGAGAAAATATTACTCTGGATTCTCAGTCGGTTTCCTAGTGCCGCTTGGAAGTTCCTGCAGTTTTCCTTGGAAAACAGAGTTGGAGCTTTTACCCCTCCGTACATATCTATGGATTGCAGTTTGCAACTTAATAGAAAATACATCTTCCTAACAAGATAGGTAAAGACGGCTTTAAACACATTTATATCTCAGAACTGAGAATCTGGTGAGATGTTTGTTCCTCTACCTCCATGAGATCGTTTTTCAGGTGGAACTTATACTCTGGTATCTCAGTCTGTTTCCAAGTGCCGCTTTGAATTTCTTGGAGTTTTCACTGGAAAATAGATTTGGAGTTAGTACCTCCCCACATATATGTATGGATGTAAGCTTGCAACTGAAATACAACATTGTGTTCCCAACAAGCTTGGTGAAGCATGGTTTAAACACATGCTTATCTCTCAGACCTGAGTATCTGGAGAGACGTTCTTTCATCTAACAACATGTGATCGGGTTGAAGGGGAATGTTTTACTCTGGTTCCTCAGACTGTTTCCTAGTGCCAGGTGAAGTTCCTGCAGTTATCGGCGTAAAGACGATTTGGAGCTTGTACCAACTTATATAAATTAATGGTGTGTTGTTTGCAACTGAAAAGGAACTTTGTGTTCCCTACAAGCTAGGTGAATGTCGGAAACGAAACACATTAATCTCTCAGACATGAGCATGTGGAGACACGTTCGTTCATGAAGCACAAAGAACGGGCTGTACGGAAAATTTTACACTGGTTTCTCAGACTTTTTAAAATAGACGGTTAAAAATTCCTGCAGATTTACTTCAAAACCGAGTTGGAATTATTACCTCCCCATATATATGTAAGAAGTGTAGTTTGCAAACGTAAGGAATGTTTGTCTTCCGTACAAGACAGATCAAGTACAGCTTTCACAGTCTCTAACTTCTCACAATTGAGCAAAAGAAGATACGTTCTTTCATCTATCAAAAATGGTTCAGACTACACGAGAATCTGTTACTCTGGTTTCTTAGTCTCTTTCCTTTTTTATGTTTTGAAGATCCTGCCTTTTTCTCTCTCTAAATGAACTGAAGTTAGAACCTCCCCATTTATATGTGTGGAGTGTTGCATGCAACTGAAAAGAAACTTTGTGTTCCCAACAATCTGGATTAATTTCGGCTTCCATATGCACTTAACTCTCAGTAGTGAGCATTTGGAGAGATGTTCATTCATCTGCAAAAATGGAAAGCGTTGCAGGAGAAATTTTTACTCAGCTTTCTCAGGATTTTTCCAAGTGCTGGTATGAATTTCCTGCAGTTTTCAATGTAAAACCGAGTTGAATATAGTACCTACCAGTTTAGATATATGCAGTGTTGTTTGCAACTTAAAAGAAACTATGAGTTCCCAACAAGGAATGTAAAGAATGGTTTTAAACGCACTTATATTTCGGAACTGTGCATGTGGTGAGAAGATTGTTCATCTAGCACAAAGGGATGGGATTACAAGAGGAACTTTTTCTCTGGTTTCTCAGACAGTTTTTTAGTGCCGCTTTGAATTTCCAGGAGATTTCACTTGAAATACGATTTCGACCTATTTCCTCCACTATATATTTATTGAGGTAAGTATTCAACTGAGGTAAGTAGTTTGCAACTGAATAGAAACTTTGTGTTCTCAACAAGCTCAATAAAGTACGGCTTTAACCCACACTAATCTCTCCGAATTGGCATGGTTAGGGACTTTCATTCCCCTAGCACATAAGAAACGTTTTCCTGGAAAAACTTTACTCTGTTTCTCAGTATGTTTCCTAGATCCGACTTGTATTTCCTGCAGTTTACACTACTACACAGAGTTGGAGTTATTAGCTACACACATATATATATATACGGAGTTTAATATTCAACTGAATATATAAAATTTTCCCAAGATGTATGTTGAACGACGCCTTTCAGACACAGTTAACTATCAGATCTAAGCATGTTGAGAGATGTTCGTTCACCTAGCACAAAGTGAGCGGGTTGCAGGGAAACTTTTAGTTTGTGTTCTCAGTCCATTCACAGTGCAAATTTGAAGTGCCTGCAGTTTTAGAGAAAAACTGCATTGGAGCTGCTTCCTTCCCATATGTATGTATGAAGTGTAGCATGCAAATGAAAATAAAATATGTGTTCCCAAATAGCTAGGTTAAGGACAGCTTCCATACAAACATATATCTCAGAACTGAGCAAGTGTAGAGACGATTGGTCTTCTAGCACAAAAGGAAAGGTTTTCAATAGAAAGTGTTTCTCTGGTTTCCCAGTCTGTTTCCCAGTGCTGCTTTGAATTTCCTGCAGTTTTCAATGGAAAAAGATTTGGAGCTATTGCATCCTCTTATATATTCATGAGTTGCAATTTCAACTGAAAAGATTCTAGTCTTCCCAAAAAAGTATGTTAAGGGTGGCTTTATGAGAGAGATTTTCTCAGTACGATGTATGTGGGGAGAAGTTCGTTCATGTAGCACAAGTGTAATGGTTTGCAGGAGAAAATATTACTCTGGTTTCTCAGTCTGTTTCCCAGTGCCGATTTGAAGTTCCTGCAGTGTTTGCAAGAAAACTGTGTTTTTTCAACCCAGTCCCCATTTATAGGTAAAGAGTTTAGTTTGCAACTGAAAAGAAATTTTGTGTTCCCAACAATTTCTGTTAAGGACTGCTTACACACACACTAATCTCTCCGAAAGGAACAAGTGGAGAGACTGTCTTTCATCTAGGAAGTGGGGAACGGTTAGCAGGAGAAATTTTACTCTAGTTTCTCAGTCTGTTTTCTAGTGCCTGTTAGAAGTTCCTGCAGTTTTTACTTATAAACCGAGTTGGATGTAGTGTCTCCACATATATATATAAATGGAGGGCATTTTTCAGCTGAAAAGTAACCGTTTTCCCCAAATGTTATGTGAAGGACCGCATTCACTCACAGTTACCTATCAGTTCTGAGCATGCTGCGAGACGTTCGTTCATGCAGAAAAAAGGAACAGATTGTAGGTGATACTTTTACTCTGGTTTCTCATTTTGTTTCCTTGTGCCGCACTGAAGTGCCTGCAGTTTTACAGGAAAAACGAGTTGGAGCTAATTCCTCCTCAAACATATGTTTGGGTTTAGATTGCAACTGAAAAGAAACTTTGTGTTGCCAACTAAGTAGGTGAAGGACGGCTTACAAACACACTTATATCTCAGAACTGAGTGCGTGGAGAGATGTTCGTTCATCTAACACAATAAAGAAAGGTTTGCAGGAGAAAATTTTACTCTGGATTCTCAGTCGGTTTCCTAGTGCCGCTTGGAAGTTCCTGCAGTTTTCCTTGGAAAACAGAGTTGGAGCTTTTACCCCTCCGTATATATCTATGGATTGTAGTTTGCAACTTAATTGAAAATACATCTTCCTAACAAGATAGGTAAAAACGGCTTTAAACACATTTATATCTCAGAACTGAGAATCTGGTGAGACGTTTGTTCCTCTACCTCCATGAGATCGTTTTTCAGGTGGAACTTATACTCTGGTATCTCAGTCTGTTTCCAAGTGCCGCTTTGAATTTCTTGGAGTTTTCACTGGAAAATATATTTGGAGTTAGTACCTCCCCACATATATGTATGGATGTAAGCTTGCAACTGAAATACAACATTGTGTTCCCAACAAGCTTGGTGAAGCATGGTTTAAAGACATGCTTATCTCTCAGACCTGAGTATCTGGAGAGACGTTCTTTCATCTAACAACATGTGATCGGGTTGAAGGGGAATGTTTTACTCTGGTTCCTCAGACTGTTTCCTAGTGCCAGGTTGAAGTTCCTGCAGTTATCGGCGTAAAGAAGATTTGGAGCTTGTACCAACTTATATAAATTAATGGTGTGTTGTTTGCAACTGAAAAGGAACTTTGTGTTCCCTACAAGCTAGGTGAATGTCGGAAATGAAACACATTAATCTCTCAGACATGAGCATGTGGAGACACTTTCGTTCATGAAGCACAAAGGAACGGGCTGTACGGAAAATTTTACACTGGTTTCTCAGCCTTTTTAAAATAGACGGTTAAAAATTCCTGCAGATTTACTTCAAAACCGAGTTGGAATTATTACCTCCCCATATATATGTAAGAAGTGTAGTTTGCAAACGTAAGGAATGTTTGTCTACCTTACAAGACAGATCAAGTACAGCTTTCACAGTCTCTAAATTCTCAGAATTGAGCAAAAGAATATACGTTCTTTCATCTATCAAAAATGGTTCAGACTACACGAGAATCTGTTACTCTGGTTTCTTAATCTCTTTCCTTTTTATGTTTTGAAGATCCTGCCTTTTTCTCTCTCTAAATGAACTGAAGTTAGAACCTCCCCATTTATATGTGTGGAGTGTTGCATGCAACTGAAAAGAAACTTTGTGTTCCCAACAATCTGGATTAATTTCGGCTTCCATATGCACTTAACTCTCAGTAGTGAGCATTTGGAGAGATGTTCATTCATCTGCAAAAATGGAAAGCGTTGCAAGAGAAATTTTTACTCAGCTTTCTCAGGATTTTTCCAAGTGCTGGTATGAATTTCCTGCAGTTTTCAATGTAAAACCGAGTTGAATATAGTACCTACCAGTTTAGATATATGCAGTGTTGTTTGCAACTTAAAAGAAACTATGAGTTCCCAACAAGGAATGTAAAGAATGGTTTTAAACGCACTTATATTTCGGAACTGAGCATGTGGTGAGAAGATTGTTCATCTAGCACAAAGGGATGGGATTACAGGAGGAACTTTTTCTCTGGTTTCTCAGACAGTTTTTTAGTGCCGCTTTGAATTTCCAGGAGATTTCACTTGAAATCCGATTTCGACCTATTACCTCCACTATATATTTATGGAGGTAAGTATTCAACTGAGGTAAGTAGTTTGCAACTGAATAGAAACTTTGTGTTCTCAACAAGCTCAATAAAGTATGGCTTTAACCCACACTAATCTCTCCGAATTGGCATGGATAGGGACTTTAATTCCCCTAGCACATAAGAAACGGTTTCCTGGAAAAATTTTACTCTGTTTCTCAGTATGTTTCCTAGATCCGACTTGTATTTCCTGCAGTTTACACTACTACACTGAGTTGGAGTTACTAGCTACACACATATATATATACGGAGTTTAGTATTCAACTGAATATATACCATGTTGCCAAGATGTATGTTGAACGACGCCTTCACACACAGTTAACTATCAGATCTAAACATGTTGAGAGATGTTCGTTCACCTAGCACAAAGAGAGCGGGCTGCAGGGAAACTTTTAGTCTGGGTTCTGAGTCTATTTCACAGTGCCAATTTGAAGTGCCTGCAGTTTTAGAGAAAAACTGCATTGGAGCTACTTCTTTCCCATATGTATGTATGAAGTGTAGCATGCAAATGAAAATAAAATTTGTGTTCCCAAATAGCTAGGTTAAGGACAGCTTCCATACAATCATATATCTCAGAACTGAGCAAGTGTAGAGACGATTGTTCTTCTAGCACAAAAGGAAAGGTTTTCAATAGAAAGTGTTTCTCTGGTTTCCCAGTCTGTTTCCCAGTGCTGCTTTGAATTTCCTGCAGTTTTCAATGGAAAAAGATTTGGAGCTATTGCATCCTCTTATATATTCATGAGTTGCAATTTCAACTGAAAAGATTCTTGTCTTCCCAAAAAAGTATGTTAAGGGCGGCTTTATCAGAGAGATTTCTCAGTACGATGCATGTGGAGAGAAGTTCGTTCATGTAGCACAATGTAATGGTTTGCAGGAGAAAATATTACTCTGTTTTCTCAGTCTGTTTCCCAGTGCCGATTTGAAGTTCCTGCAGTATTTGCAGGTAAACTGTGTTTTTTCAACCCAGTCCCCATTTATAGGTAAAGAGTTTAGTTTGCAAATGAAAAGAAATTTTGTGTTCCCAACAATTTCTGTTAAGGACTGCTTACACACACACTAATCTCTCCGAAAGGAACAAGTGGAGAGACTGTCTTTCATCTAGCAAGAGGGGAACGGTTAGCAGGAGAAATTTTACTCTTGTTTTTCAGTCTGTTTTCTAGTGCCTGTTAGTAGTTCCTGCAGTTTTTACTTATAAACCGAGTTGGATGTAGTGTCTCCACATATATATATATATGGAGGGCATTTTTCAGCTGAAAAGTAACCGTTTTCCCCAAATGTTATGTGAAGGACCACATTCACTCACAGTTACCTATCAGTTCTGAGCATGCTGCGAGACGTTCGTTCATGCAGAAAAAAGGAACAGATTGTAGGTGATACTTTTACTCTGGTTTCTCATTTTGTTTCCTTGTGCCGCACTGAAGTGCCTGCAGTTTTACAGGAAAAACGAGTTGGAGCTAATTCCTCCTCAAACATATGTTTGGGTTTAGATTGCAACTGAAAAGAAACTTTGTGTTGCCAACTAAGTAGGTGAAGGACGGCTTACAAACAAACTTATATCTCAGAACTGAGTGCGTGGAGAGATTTTCGTTCATCTAACACAAAAAAGAAAGGTTTGCAGGAGAAAATTTTACTCTGGATTCTCAGTCGGTTTCCTAGTGCCGCTTGGAAGTTCCTGCAGTTTTCCTTGGAAAACAGATTTGGAGCTTTTACCCCTCCGTATATATCTATGGATTGTAGTTTGCAACTTAATTGAAAATACATCTTCCTAACAAGATAGGTAAAGACGGCTTTAAACACATTTATATCTCAGAACTGAGAATCTGGTGAGACGTTTGTTCCTCTACCTCCATGAGATCGTTTTTCAGGTGGAACTTATACTCTGGTATCTCAGTCTGTTTCCAAGTGCCGCTTTGAATTTCTTGGAGTTTTCACTGGAAAATAGATTTGGAGTTAGTACCTCCCCACATATATGTATGGATGTAAGCTTGCAACTGAAATACAACATTGTGTTCCCAACAAGCTTGGTGAAGCATGGTTTAAAGACATGCTTATCTCTCAGACCTGAGTATCTGGAGAGACGTTCTTTCATCTAACAACATGTGATTGGGTTGAAGGGGAATGTTTTACTCTGGTTCCTCAGACTGTTTCCTAGTGCCAGGTTGAAGTTCCTGCAGTTATCGGCGTAAAGACGATTTTGAGCTTGTACCAACTTATATAAATTAATGGTGTGTTGTTTGCAACTGAAAAGGAACTTTGTGTTCCCTACAAGCTAGGTGAATGTCGGAAATGAAACACATTAATCTCTCAGACATGAGCATGTGGAGACACGTTCGTTCATGAAGCACAAAGGAACGGGCTGTACGGAAAATTTTACACTGGTTTCTCAGACTTTTTAAAATAGACGGTTAAAAATTCCTGCAGATTTACTTCAAAACCGAATTGGAATTATTACCTCCCCATATATATGTAAGAAGTGTAGTTTGCAAACGTAAGGAATGTTTGTCTTCCGTACAAGACAGATCAAGTACAGCTTTCACAGTCTCTAACTTCTCAGAATTGAGCAAAAGAAGATACGTTCTTTCATCTATCAAAAATGGTTCAGACTACACGAGAATCTGTTACTCTGGTTTCTTAGTCTCTTTCCTTTTTATGTTTTGAAGATCCTGCCTTTTTCTCTCTCTAAATGAACTGAAGTTAGAACCTCCCCATTTATATGTGTGGAGTGTTGCATGCAACTGAAAAGAAACTTTGTGTTCCCAACAATCTGGATTAATTTCGGCTTCCATATGCACTTAACTCTCAGTAGTGAGCATTTGGAGAGATGTTCATTCATCTGCAAAAATGGAAAGCGTTGCAGGAGAAATTTTTACTCAGCTTTCTCAGGATTTTTCCAAGTGCTGGTATGAATTTCCTGCAGTTTTCAATGTAAAACCGAGTTGAATATAGTACCTACCAGTTTAGATATATGCAGTGTTGTTTGCAACTTAAAAGAAACTATGAGTTCCCAACAAGGAATGTAAAGAATGGTTTTAAACGCACTTATATTTCGGAACTGAGCATGTGGTGAGAAGATTGTTCATCTAGCACAAAGGGATGGGATTACAGGAGGAACTTTTTCTCTGGTTTCTCAGACAGTTTTTTAGTGCCGCTTTGAATTTCCAGGAGATTTCACTTGAAATCCGATTTCGACCTATTACCTCCACTATATATTTATGGAGGTAAGTATTCAACTGAGGTAACTAGTTTGCAACTGAATAGAAACTTTGTGTTCTCAACAAGCTCAATACAGTACGGCTTTAACCCACACTAATCTCTCCGAATTGGCATGGATAGGGACTTTAATTCCCCTAGCACATAAGAAACGGTTTCCTGGAAAAATTTTACTCTGTTTCTCAGTATGTTTCCTAGATCCGACTTGTATTTCCTGCAGTTTACACTACTACACAGAGTTGGAGTTACTAGCTACACACATATATATATACGGAGTTTAGTATTCAACTGAATATATACCATGTTCCCAAGATGTATGTTGAACGACGCCTTCACACACAGTTAACTATCAGATCTAAACATGTTGAGAGATGTTCGTTCACCTAGCACAAAGAGAGCGGGCTGCAGGGAAACTTTTAGTCTGGGTTCTGAGTCTATTTCACAGTGCCAATTTGAAGTGCCTGCAGTTTTAGAGAAAAACTGCATTGGAGCTACTTCTTTCCCATATGTATGTATGAAGTGTAGCATGCAAATGAAAATAAAATTTGTGTTCCCAAATAGCTAGGTTAAGGACAGCTTCCATACAAACATATATCTCAGAACTGAGCAAGTGTAGAGACGATTGTTCTTCTAGCACAAAAGGAAAGGTTTTCAATAGAAAGTGTTTCTCTGGTTTCCCAGTCTGTTTCCCAGTGCTGCTTTGAATTTCCTGCAGTTTTCAATGGAAAAAGATTTGGAGCTATTGCATCCTCTTATATATTCATGAGTTGCAATTTCAACTGAAAAGATTCTTGTCTTCCCAAAAAAGTATGTTAAGTGCGGCTTTATCAGAGAGATTTCTCAGTACGATGCATGTGGAGAGAAGTTCGTTCATGTAGCACAATGTAATGGTTTGC
Source organism: Camelus dromedarius (assembly GCF_036321535.1). NCBI lineage: Eukaryota > Metazoa > Chordata > Mammalia > Artiodactyla > Camelidae > Camelus > Camelus dromedarius. The sequence continues at coordinate 3,306,085 of NC_087473.1, read as the reverse complement.
AGGAGAAAATATTACTCTGTTTTCTCAGTCTGTTTCCCAGTGCAGATTTGAAGTTCCTGCAGTGTTTGCAGGTAAACTGTGTTTTTTCAACCCAGTCCCCATTTATAGGTAAAGAGTTTAGTTTGCAAATGAAAAGAAATTTTGTGTTCCCAACAATTTCTGTTAAGGACTGCTTACACACACACTAATCTCTCCAAAAGGAACAAGTGGAGAGACTGTCGTTCATCTAGCAAGAGGGGAACGGTTAGCAGGAGAAATTCTACTCTTGTTTTTCAGTCTGTTTTCTAGTGCCTGTTAGTAGTTCCTGCAGTTTTTACTTATAAACTGAGTTGGATGTAGTGTCTCCACATATATATATATATGGAGGGCATTTTTCAGCTGAAAAGTAAACGTTTTCCCCAAATGTTATGTGAAGGACCGCATTCACTCACAGTTACCTATCAGTTCTGAGCATGCTGCGAGACGTTCGTTCATGCAGAAAAAAGGAACAGATTGTAGGTGATACTTTTACTCTGGTTTCCCATTGTGTTTCCTTGTGCCGCACTGAAGTGCCTGCAGTTTTACAGGAAAAACGAGTTGGAGCTAATTCCTCCTCAAACATATGTTTGGGTTTAGATTGCAACTGAAAAGAAACTTTTTGTTGACAAATAAGTAGGTGAAGGACGGCTTACAATCACACTTATATCTCAGAACTGAGTGCGTGGAGAGATGTTCGTTCATCTAACACAAAAAAGAAAGGTTTGCAGGAGAAAATTTTACTCTGGATTCTCAGTCGGTTTCCTAGTGCCGCTTGGAAGTTCCTGCAGTTTTCCTTGGAAAACAGAGTTGGAGCTTGTACCATTCCGTATATATCTATGGATTGTAGTTTGCAACTTAATAGAAAATACATCTTCCTAACAAGATAGGTAAAGACGGCTTTAAACACATATATATCTCAGAACTGAGAATCTGGTGAGACGTTTGTTCCTCTACCTCCATGAGATCGTTTTTCAGGTGGAACTTATATTCTGGTATCTCAGTCTGTTTCCAAGTGCCGCTTTGAATTTCTTGGAGTTTTCACTGGAAAATAGATTTGGAGTTAGTACCTCCCCACATATATGTATGGATGTAAGCTTGCAACTGAAATACAACATTGTGTTCCCAACAAGCTTGGTGAATCATGGTTTAAACACATGCTTATCTCTCAGACCTGAGTATCTGGAGAGACGTTCTTTCATCTAACAACATGTGATCGGGTTGAAGGGGAATGTTTTACTCTGGTTCCTCAGACTGTTTCCTAGTGCCAGTTTGAAGTTCCTGCAGTTTTCGGCGTAAATAAGATTTGGAGATTGTACCAACTTATATAAATTAATGGTGTGTTGTTTGCAACTGAAAAGGAACTTTGTGTTCCCTACAAGCTAGGTAAATGTCGGAAACGAAACACATTAAACTCTCAGACATGAGCATGTGGAGACACGTTCGTTCATGAAGCACAAAGGAACGGGCTGTACGGAAAATTTTACACTGGTTTCTCAGACTTTTTAAAATAGACGGTTAAAAATTCCTGCAGATTTACTTGAAAACCGAGTTGGAATTATTACCTCCCCATATATATGTAAGAAGTGTAGTTTGCAAACGTAAGGAATGTTTGTCTTCCATACAAGACAGATCAAGTACAGCTTTCACACTCTCTAACATCTCAGAATTGAGCAAAAGAAGATACGTTCTTTCATCTATCAAAAATGGTTCAGACTACACGAGAATCTGTTACTCTGGTTTCTTAATCTCTTTCCTTTTTATGTTTTGAAGATCCTGCCTTTTTCTCTCTCTAAATGAACTGAAGTTAGAACCTCCCCATTTATATGTGTGGAGTGTTGCATGCAACTGAAAAGAAACTTTGTGTTCCCAACAATCTGGATTAATTTCGGCTTCCATATGCACTTAACTCTCAGTAGTGAGCATTTGGAGAGATGTTCATTCATCTGCAAAAATGGAAAGCGTTGCAGGAGAAATTTTTACTCAGCTTTCTCAAGATATTTCCAAGTGCTGGTATGAATTTCCTGCAGTTTTCAATGTAAAACCGAGTTGAATATAGTACCTACCAGTTTAGATATATGCAGTGTTGTTTGCAACTTAAAAGAAACTATGAGTTCCCAACAAGGAATGTAAAGAATGGTTTTAAACGCACTTATATTTCGGAACTGAGCATGTGGTGAGAAGATTGTTCATCTAGCTCAAAGGGATGGGATTACAGGAGGAACTTTTTCTCTGGTTTCTCAGACAGTTTTTTAGTGCCGCTTTGAATTTCCAGGAGATTTCACTTGAAATCCGATTTCGACCTATTACCTCCACTATATATTTATGGAGGTAAGTATTCAACTGAGGTAAGTAGTTTGCAACTGAATAGTAATTTTGTGTTCTCAACAAGCTCAATAAAGTACGGCTTTAACCTACACTAATCTCTCCGAATTGGCATGGATAGTGACTTTCATTCCCCTAGCACATAAGAAACGGTTTCCTGGAAAATTTTACTCTGTTTCTCATTATGTTTCCTAGATCCGACTTGTATTTCCTGCAGTTTACACTACTACACAGAGTTGGAGTTATTAGCTACACACATATATATATACGGAGTTTAGTATTCAACTGAATATATACCATGTTCCCAAGATGTATGTTGAACGACGCCTTTCACACAAAGTTAACTATCAGATCTAAGCATGTTGAGAGATTTTCGTTCACCTAGCACAAAGTGAGCGGTTTGCAGGGAAACTTTTATTCTGGGTTCTCAGTCTATTTCACAGTGCCAATTTGAAGTGCCTGCAGTTTTAGAGAAAAAATGCATTGGAGCTGCTTCCTTCCCATATGTATGTATGAAGTGTAGCATGCAAATGAAAATAAAATTTGTGTTCCCAAATAGCTAGGTTAAAGACAGCTTCCATACAAATATTTATCTCAGAACTGAGCAAGTGTAGAGACGATCGTTCTTCTAGCACAAAAGGAAAGGTTTTCAATAGAAAGTGTTTCTCTGGTTTCCCAGTCTGTTTCCCAGTGCTGCTTTGAATTTCCTGCAGTTTTCAATGGAAAAAGATTTGGAGCTATTGCATCCTCTTATATATTCATGAGTTGCAATTTCAACTGAAAAGATTCTTGTCTTCCCAAAAAAGTATGTTAAGGGCGGCTTTATCAGAGAGATTTTCTCAGTACGATGCATGTGGAGAGAATTTCTTTCATATATCACAAGTGTAATGGTTTGCAGGAGAATATATTACTCTGGTTTCTCAGTCTGTTTCCCAGTGCCGATTTGAAGTTCCTGCAGTGTTTGCAGGAAAACTGTGTTTTTTCAACCCAGTCCCCATTTATAGGTAAAGAGTTTAGTTTGCAAATGAAAAGAAATTTTGTGTTCCCAACAATTTCTGTTAAGGACTGCTTACACACACACTAATCTCTCCGAAAAGAACAAGTGGAGAGACTGTCTTTCATCTAGCAAGAGGGGAACGGTTAGCAGGAGAAATTTTACTCTAGATTCTCAATCTGTTTTCTAGTGCCTGTTAGAAGTTCCTGCAGTTTTTACTTATAAACCGAGTTGGATGTAGTGTCTCCACATATATATATATATGGAGGGCATTTTTCAGCTGAAAAGTAACCGTTTTCCCCAAATGTTATGTGAAGGACCACATTCACTCACAGTTACCTATCAGTTCTGAGCATGCTGCGAGACGTTCGTTCATGCAGAAAAAAGGAACAGATTGTAGGTGATACTTTTACTCTGGTTTCTCATTTTGTTTCCTTGTGCCGCACTGAAGTGCCTGCAGTTTTACAGGAAAAACGAGTTGGAGCTAATTCCTCCTCAAACATATGTTTGGGTTTAGATTGCAACTGAAAAGAAACTTTGTGTTGCCATCTAAGTAGGTGAAGGACGGCTTACAAACACACTTATATCTCAGAACTCAGTGCGTGGAGAGATGTTCGTTCATCTAACACAAAAAAGAAAGTTTTGCAGGAGAAAATTTTCCTCTGGATTCTCAGTCGGTTTCCTAGTGCCGCTTGGAAGTTCCTGCAGTTTTCCTTGGAAAACAGAGTTGGAGCTTGTACCACTCCGTATATATCTATGGATTGTAGTTTGCAACTTAATAGAAAATACATCTTCCTAACAAGATAGGTAAAGACGGCTTTAAACACATTTATATCTCAGAACTGAGAATCTGGTGAGACGCTTGTTCCTCTACATCCATGAGATCGTTTTTCAGGTGGAACTTATATTCTGGTATCTCAGTCTGTTTCCAAGTGCCGCTTTGAATTTCTTGGAGTTTTCACTGGAAAATAGATTTGGAGTTAGTACCTCCCCACATATATGTATGGATGTAAGCTTGCAACTGAAATACAACATTGTGTTCCCAACAAGCTTGGTGAAGCATGGTTTAAACACATGCTTATCTCTCAGACCTGAGTATCTGGAGAGACGTTCTTTCATCTAACAACATGTGATCGGTTTTAAGGGGAATGTTTTACTCTTGTTCCTCAGACTGTTTCCTAGTGCCAGTTTGAAGTTACTGCAGTTATCGGCGTAAAGATGATTTGGAGCTTTTACCAACTCATATAAATTAATGGTGTGTTGTTTGCAACTGAAAAGGAACTTTGTGTTCCCTACAAGCTAGGTGAATGTCGGAAATGGAACACATTAATCTCTCAGACATGAGCATGTGGAGACACTTTCGTTCATGTAGCACAAAGGAACGGGCTGTACGGTAAATTTTACACTGGTTTCTCAGAGTTTTTAAAATAGACGGTTAAAAATTCCTGCAGATTTACTTCAAAACCGAGTTGGAATTATTACCTCCCCATATATATGTAAGAAGTGTAGTTTGCAAACGTAAGGAATGTTTGTCTTCCGTACAAGTCAGATCAAGTACAGCTTTCACAGTCTCTAACTTCTCAGAATTGAGCAAAAGAAGATACGTTCTTTCATCTATCAAAAATGGTTCAGACTACACGAGAATCTGTTACTCTGCTTTCTTAGTCTCTTTCCTTTTTATGTTTTGAAGATCCTGCCTTTTTCTATCTCTAAATTAACTGAAGTTAGAACCTCCCCATTTATATGTGTGGAGTGTTACATGCAACTGAAAAGAAACTTTGTGTTCCCAACAATCTGGATTAATTTCGGCTTCCATATGCACTTAACCCTCAGTAGTGAGCATTTGGAGAGATGTTCATTCATCTGCAAAAATGGAAAGCGTTGCAGGAGAAATTTTTACTCAGCTTTCTCAGGATTTTTCCAAGTGCTGTTATGAATTTCCTGCAGTTTTCAATGTAAAACCGAGTTGAATATAGTACCTACCAGTTTAGATATATACAGTGTTGTTTCAACTTAAAAGAAACTCTGAGTTCCCAACAAGGAATGTAAAGAATGGTTTTAAACGCACTTATATTTCGGAACTGATCATGTGGTGAGAAGTTTGTTCATCTAGCACAAAGGGATGGGATTACAGGAGGAACTTTTTCTCTGGTTTCTCAGACAGTTTTTTAGTGCCGCTTTGAATTTCCAGGAGATTTCACTTGAAATCCGATTTCGACCTATTACCTCCACTATATATTTATGGAGGTAAGTATTCAACTGAGGTAAGTAGTTTGCAACTGAATAGAAACTTTGTGTTCTCAACAAGCTCAATAAAGTACGGCTTTAACCCACACTAATCTCTCCGAATTGGCATGGTTAGGGACTTTCATTCCCCTAGCACATAAGAAATGGTTTCCTGGAAAAATTTTACTCTATTTCTCAGTATGTTTCCTAGACCCGACTTGTAATTCCTGCAGTTTACACTACTACACAGAGTTGGATTTATTAGCTACACACATATATATATACAGAGTTTAGTATTCAACTGAATATATACAATGTTCCCAAGATGTATGTTGAACGACGCCTTTCACACACAGTTAACTATCAGATCTAAGTATGTCGAGAGATTTTCGTTCACCTAGCACAAAGTGAGCGGGTTACAGGGAAACTTTTATTCTGGGTTCTCAGTATATTTCACAGTGCCAATTTGAAGTGCCTGCAGTTTTAGAGAAAAACTGCATTGGAGCTGCTTCCTTCCCATATGTATGTATGAAGTGTAGCATGCAAATGAAAATAAAATTTGTGTTCCCAAATAGCTAGGTTAAGGACAGCTTCCATACAAAAATATATCTCAGAACTGAGCAAGTGTAGAGACGATCATTCTTCTAGCACTAAAGGAAAGGTTTTCAATAGAAAGTGTTTCTCTGGTTTCCCAGTCTGTTTCACAGTGCTGCTTTGAATTTCCTGCAGTTTTCAATGAAAAATATTTGGAGCTATTGCCTCCTCTTATATATTCATGAGTTGCAATTTCAACTGAAAAGATACTTAGTCTTCCCAAAAATGTATGTTAAGGGCGGCTTTATCAGAGAGATTGTTCTCAGTATGCTGCATGTGGAGAGAAGTTTTGTTCATGTAGCACAAGTGTAATGGTTTGCAGGAGAAATTATTACTCTGGATTCTCATTCTGTTTCCCAGTGCCGATTTGAATTTCCTGCATTGTTTTCAGGAAAACTGTGTTTTAGCTACCAAATCCCCATTTATATATAAAGACTTTATTTTGCAAATGAAAAGAAATTTTGTTTTCCCAACAATTTGTGTTAAGGACTTCTTACACACACACTAATCTCTCCAAACAGAACAAGTGGAGAGGCTGTCGTTCATCTAGCAAGAGGGGAACGGTTTGCAGGAGAAATTTTTCTGTAGTTTCTCAGTCTGTTTTCTAGTGCCTGTTAGAAATTCCTGCAGTTTTTACTTATAAACCGAGTTGGATGTAGTGTCTCCATATATATATATATATATATGGAGGGCATATTTCAGCTGAAAAGTAACCGTTTTCCCAAAGTGCTATGTGAAGGGCCGCATTCACTCACAGTTACCTATCAGATCTGAGCATGCTGCGAGACGTTAGTTCATGCAGATAAAATGGAAAAAATTGTAGGTGATACTTTTACTCTGGTTTCTCATTGTATTTACTTATGCTGCAATTAAGTGCCTGCAGTTTTACAGGAAAACCGAGTTGGTGGTAATTCCTCCTAATACATATGATTGGGTTTAGATTGCAACTGAAATGAAACTTTGTGTTGCCAACAAAGTAGGTGAAGAACGGCTTACAAACACACTTATATCTCAGAACTGACTGCTTGGAGAGATTTTCGTTCATCTAGCACAAAAAAGGACGTTTTCCTGGAGAAAACTTTACTCTGGATTCTCAGTCGGTTTCCTAGTGCCGCTTGGAAGTTCTTGCAGTTTTCGTTGGAAAACAGAGTTGGAGCTTGTACCCCTCCGTATATATCTATGGATTGTAGTTGGCAACTTAATTGAAAATACATCTTCCTAACAAGATAGGTAAAGACGGCTTTAAACACATTTATATCTCAGAACTGAGCATCTGTTGAGACGTTGGTTCCTCTACCTCCATGGGATCGGTTTTCAGGTGGAACTTATATTCTGGTATCTCAGTCTGTTTCCAAGTGCCGCTTTGAATTTCTTGGAGTTTTCACTGTAAAATAGATTTGGAGTTAGTACCTCCCCACATATATGTATGTATGTAAGCTTGCAACTGAAATACAACATTGTGTTCCCAACAAGCTTGGTGAAGCATGGTTTAAAGACATGCTTATCTCTCAGACCTGAGTATCTGGAGAGACGTTCTTTCATCTAACTACATGTGATCGGGTTGAAGGGAAATGTTTTACTCTGGTTCCTCAGACTGTTTCCTAGTGCCAGTTTGAAGTTCCTGCAGTTATCGTTTTAAAGACGATTTGGAGCTTGCACCAACTCATATAAACTAATGGTGTGATTTTTGCAACTGAAAAGGTACTTTGTGTTCCCTACAAGCCTAGTGAATGTCAGAATTGAAAAACTTTAATCTCTGAGACCTGAGCATGTGGAGAGACATGCGTTCATGAAGCACAAAGAAAGGGTTGTAGAGAAAAGTTTTACAATGTTTTCTCAGACTTTTTAAAATAAACTGTTTAAAATTCCTGCAGATTAACTTCAAAACCGAGTTGGAAATATTATCTACCCATATATATTTAAGTAGTGTAGTTTGCAACCATAAAGAATGTTTGTGTTCCCTACAAGATAGATGAAATTCAGCTTTCACACACTCTAATTTCTCATAATTGAGCAGATGAATGGACGTTCCTTCATCTAGCACAAATTTATCAGTCCACACGAGAAACTCTTACTCTGGTTTCTTTGTCTATTTCCTTATTATGTTTTGAAGTTAATGCTTTTTTCACTGTATAATTGAACTGAAGCTAGAATCTCCCTATTTATATGTGTGGAGTGTTGCATGCAACTGAAAAGAAACTCTGTGTTCCCAACAAGCTGGATTAATTTCGGCTTTCATATGCACTTAAATCTCCGAACTGAGTATTTGGAGAGATGTTCATTCATCTGCAAAAAAGGAATGCGTTGTATGAGAAATATTTACTCAGCTCTCTCAGGCTTTTTCCAAGTGCTGATATGAATTTCCTGCAGTTTTCAATGTAAAACCGAGTTGAATATAGTACCTCCCAGTATAGATATGTGGAGTGTAGATTGCAACTTAAAAGAATCTTTGATTTCCCAACAAGGAATGTGAAGAATTGCTTTAAACGCACTTATATCTCTGAACTGAGCATGTGGTGATGAGTTTGTTCATCGAGCACAAATGGATGGGTTTACAGGAGGAACTTTTTCTCTGGTTTCTCAGTCAGTTTTTTAGTGCCGCCTTGAATTTCCTGGAGATTTCACTTGAAATATTATTTGGACATATTACATCCCCTATATATTTATGGAGGTAATTATTCAACTTAGGTAAGTAGATTGCAACTGAAAAGAAACTTTGTGTTCTCAACAAGCTCCTTAAAGTACGGCTTTCACCCACACTTATCTCTCCGGACTGAGCATGTGGTGGGACGTTCTTTCCCCTAGCACATAAGAAACGGTTTCCTGGAAATATTCTACTCTGTTTCTCAGTCTGTTTCCTAGAGCCGATCTGTATTTCCTGCAGTTTTCACTACTACACAGAGTTGGTGGTATTAGCTACACACATATATTTATATGGAGTGTAGTATTCAACTGAAAATATACCATGTTCCCAACAAGTATGGTGAAGGACGAATTTCACACACAGTTAGCTATCAGATTTAAGCATGTTGAGAGATGTTCGTTCACCTAGCACAAAATGAGCGGGTTGCAGGGAACTTTTAGTCTGGGTTCTCAGTCTGTTTCATAGTGCCAATTTCAAGTGCCCGCAGTTTATATACAGAAACTGGTGGAGCTAATTATTTCCCATATGTATGTATGAAGTGTAGTATGCAAATGAAAATAAAATTTATTTTCGAAAGAGCTAGGTGAAGGACGGCTTTCAAACAAACTTATATCTCAGAACTGAGCAAGTGTAGAGACGGTCGTTTTTCTGGCACAAAAGGAACAGTTTTCAATAGAAAGTTTTTCTCTGGTTTCCCAGTCTGTTTCCCAGTGCTGCTTTGAATTTCCTGCAGTTTTCAATGGAAAACGATTTGGAGCTATTGCCTCCTCTTATATATTCATGAGTTGCAATTTCAACTGAAAAGATTCTTAGTCTTCCGTATAAAGTATTTTAAGGGCGGCTTTATCAGAGAGATATTTCTCAGTACTCTGCATGTGGAGAGAAGTTCTTTCATGTAGCACAAGTGTAATGGTTTGCAGGAGAATTATTACTCTGGATTCTCAGTCTGATTCCCAGTGCCGATTTGAAGTTCCTGCAGTGTTTGAAGGAAAACGGTGTTTTAGCTACAAAGTCCCCATTTATACGTAAAGATTTTAGCTTGCAACTGAAAAGAAATTTTGTGTTCCCAACAATTTCTGTTAAGGATTGCTTACACACACACTAATCTCTCCGAAAAGAACAAGTGGAGTGACAGTCTTTCATCTAGCAAGAGGTGAATGGTTTGCAGGAGAAATTTTACTCTAGTTTCTCAGTCTGTTTTCTAGTGCATGTTAGAAGTTCCTGCAGTTTTTACTTATAATCCGAGTTGGATGTTGTGTCTCCACATATATATATAAATGGAGGGCATTTTTCAGCTGAAAAATAACCGTTTTCCCAAAGTGCTATGTGAAGGACAGCATTCACTCACAGTAACATATAAGTTCTGAGCATGCTGCGAGACGTTCGTTCATGCAGAAAAAAGGAACAGATTGTAGGTGATACTTTTATTCTGGTTTCTCATTCTGTTTCCTATTGCCGCAATGAATTGCCTGCAGTTTTACAGGAAAAGCGAGTTGGAGCTAATTCCTCCTAATACATATGTTTGGGTTTAGATTGCAACTGAAATGAAACTTTGTGTTGCCAACAAAGTAGGTGAAGAATGGCTTACAAACACACTTAAATCTCAGAACTGAGTGCGTGGATAGATTTTCGTTCATCTAGCACAAAAAGGGAAGTTTTGCAGGAGAATATTTTACTCTGGATTCTCAGTCGGTTTCCTAGTGCCGCTTGGAAGTTCTTGCAGTTTTCGTTGGAAAACAGTGTTGGAGCTTGTACCCCTCCGTATATATCTATGGATTGTAGTTGGCAACTTAATTGAAAATACATCTTCCTAACGAGATAAGTAAAGACGGCTTTAAACACATTTATATCTCAGAACTGAGAATCTGTTGAGACGTTGGTTCCTCTACCTTCATGGGAACGGTTTTCAGGTGGAACTTATATTCTGGTATCTCAGTCTGTTTTCAAGTGCCGCTTTGAATTTCTTGGAGTTTTCACTGTAAAATAGATTTGGAGTTAGTACCTCCCCACATATATGTATGGATGTAAGCTTGCAACTGAAATACAACATTGTGTTCCCAACAAGCTTGGTGAAGCATGGTTTAAAGACATGCTTATCCCTCAGACCTGAGTATCTGGAGAGACGTTCTTTCATCTAACTACATGTGATCGGGTTGAAGGGAAATGTTTTACTCTGGTTCCTCAGACTGTTTCCTAGTGCCAGTTTGAAGTTCCTGCAGATATCGGCGTAAAGACGATTTGGAGCTTGCACCAAATCATATAAACTAATGGTGTGTTGTTTGCAACTGAAAAGGAACTTCGTGTTCCCTAAAAGGTAGGTGAATGTCGGAATTGAAAAACATTAATCTCTGGGACCTGAGCATGTGGAGAGACATGCGTTCATGAATCACAAAGGAAAGGGTTGTAGGGAAAATTTTACAAGGTTTCTCAGACTTTTTAAAATAAACTGTTTAAAATTCCTGCAGATTAACTTCAAAACCGAGTTGGAAATATTATCTACCCATATATATTTAAGTAGTGTAGTTTGCAACCGTAAAGAATGTTTGTGTTCCCTACAAGATAGATGAAATTCAGCTTTCACACACTCTAATTTCTCATAATTGAGCAGATGAATGGACGTTCCTTCATCTAGCACAAATTTATCAGTCCACACGAGAAACTCTTACTCTGGTTTCTTTGTCTATTTCCTTTTTATGTTTTGAAGTTAATGCTTTTTTCACTGTATAATTGAACTGAAGCTAGAACCTCCCTATTTATATGTGTGGAGTGTTGCATGCAACTGAAAAGAAACTCTGTGTTCCCAACAAGCTGGATTAATTTCGGCTTTCATATGCACTTAAATCTCCGAACTGAGTATTTGGAGAGATGTTCATTCATCTGCAAAAAAGGAATGCGTTGTATGAGAAATATTTACTCAGCTCTCTCAGGCTTTTTCCAAGTGCTGATATGAATTTCCTGCAGTTTTCAATGTAAAACCGAGTTGAATATAGTACCTCCCAGTATAGATATGTGGAGTGTAGATTGCAACTTAAAAGAATCTTTGATTTCCCAACAAGGAATGTGAAGAATGGCTTTAAACGCAATTATATCTCGAAACTGAGCATGTGGTGATGAGTTTGTTCATCGAGCACAAATGGATGGGTTTACAGGAGGAACTTTTTCTCTGGTTTCTCAGTCAGTTTTTTAGTGCCGCCTTGAATTTCCTGGAGAATTCACTTGAAATATGATTTGGACCTATTACATCCCCTATATATTTATGGAGGTAATTATTCAACTGAGGTAAGTAGTTTGCAACTGAATAGAAACTTTGTGTTCTCAACAAGCTCCTTAAATTACGGCTTTCACCCACACTTATCCCTCCGAACTGAGCATTTGGTGGGACGTTATTTCCCCTAGCACATAAGAAACGGTTTCCTGGAAATATTTTACTCTGTTTCTCAGTCTGTTTCCTAGAGCCGATCTGTATTTCCTGCAGTTTTCACTACTACACAAAGTTGGTGGTATTAGCTACACACATATATTTATACGGAGTGTAGTATTCAACTGAAAATATACCATGTTCCCAACAAGTATGGTGAAGGACGAATTTCACACACAGTTAGCTATCAGATTTAAGCATGTTGAGAGATGTTCGTTCACCTAGCACAAAATGAGCGGGTTGCAGGAAACTTTTAGTCTGGGTTCTCAGTCTGTTTCATAGTGCCAATTTGAAGTGCCTGCAGTTTATATACAGAAACTGTGGTGGAGCTAATTATTTCCCATATGTATGTATGAAGTGTAGTATGCAAATGAAAATAAAATTTATTTTCGAAAGATCTAGGTGAAGGACGGCTTTCAAACAAACTTATATCTCAGAACAGAGCAAGTGTAGAGAAGGTCGTTCTTCTAGCACAAAAGGAACGGTTTTCAATAGAAAGTTTTTCTCTGGTTTCCCAGTCTGTTTCCCAGTGCTGCTTTGAATTTCCTGCAGTTTTCAATGGAAAACGATTTGGAGCTATTGCCTCCTCTTATATATTCATGAGTTGCAATTTCAACTGAAAAGATTCTTAGTCTTCCGAATAAAGTATTTTAAGGGCGGCTTTATCAGACAGGTTTTTCTCAGTACTCTGCATGTGGAGAGAAGTTCTTTCATGTAGCACAAGTGTAATGGTTTGCAGGAGAATTATTACTCTGGATTCTCAGTCTGATTCCCAGTGCCGATTAGAAGTTCCTGCAGTGTTTGCAGGAAAACGGCGTTTTAGCTACAAAGTCCCCATTTATACGTAAAAATTTTAGCTTGCAACTGAAAAGAAATTTTGTGTTCCCAACAATTTCTGTTAAGAAATGCTTACACACACACAAATTTCTCCTAATGGAACAAATGGAGAGACTGTCGTTCATCTAGCAAGAGGGGAACGGATTGAAGGAGAAATTTTACTCTAGTTTTTCAGTCTGATTTCTAGTGCCTGTTAGAAGTTCCTGCAGTTTTTAATTATAAACCGAGTTGGATGTCGTGTCTCCATATATATATGAATATATGGATGGCATTTTTCAGCTGAAAAGTAACCGTTTACCCAAAATGTTATGTGAAGGACCGCATTCACTCACAGTTACCTATCAGTTCTGAGCATGATGCGAGACGTTCGTTCATGCAGAAAAACGGAACAGATTGTAGGTGATACTTGTAATTTGGTTTCTCATTTTGTTTCCTTGTGCCGCACTGAAGTGCCTGCAGTTTTACACGAAAAACGATTTGGAGCTAATTCCTCCTCAAACATATGTTTGGGTTTAGATTGCAACTGAAATGAAACTTTGTGTTGCCAAATAAGTAGGTGAAGTACTGCTTACAAACACTCTTATATCTCAGAACTGAGTGCGTGGAGAGATGTTCGTGCATCTAGCACAAAATAGAAAGATTTGCAGGAGAAAATTTTACTCTGGATTCTCAGTCGGTTTCCTAGAGCCGCTTGTATGTTCCTGCAGTTTTCCTTGGAAAACAGAGTTGGAGTTTGTACCCCTCCGTATATATCTATGGATTGTAGTTTGCAACTTAATAGAAAATACATCTTCCTAAAAGATATGTAAAGACGGCTTTAAACACATTTATATCTCAGAACTGAGAATCTGGTGAGACGTTTGTTCCTCTACCTCCATGAGGTCGTTTTTCAGGTGGAACTTATATTCTGGTATCTCAGTCTGTTTCCAAGTGCCGCTTTGAATTTCTTGGAGTTTTCACTGGAAAATAGATTTGGAGTTAGATCCTCCCCACATAAATGTATGGATGTAAGCTTGCAACTGAAATACAACATTGTGTTCCCAACAAGCTTGGTGAAGCATGGTTTAAAGACATGCTTATCTCTCAGACCTGAGTATCTGGAGAGACGTTCTTTCATCTAACAACATGTGATCGGGTTGAAGGGGAATGTTTTACTCTGGTTCCTCAGACTGTTTCCTAGTGCCAGTTTGAAGTTCCTGCAGTTATCGGCGTAAAGACGATTTGGAGTTTGTACCAACTTATATAAATTAATGGTGTGTTGTTTGCAACTGAAAAGGAACTTTGTGTTCCCTACAAGCTAGGTGAATGTCGGAATTGAAAAACATTAATCTCTGAGACCTGAGCATGTGGAGAGACATGCGTTCATGAATCACAAAGGAAAGGGTTGTAGGGAAAATTTTACAAGGTTTTCTCAGACTTTTTAAAATAAACTGTTTAAAATTCCTGCAGATTTACTTCAAAACCGAGTTGGAAATATTACCTCCCCATATATATTTAAGTAGTGTAGTTTGCAACCATAAAGAATGTTTGTGTTCCCTACAAGATAGATGAAATTCAGCTTTCACACACTCTAATTTCTCATAATTGAGCAGATGAATGGACGTTCCTTCATCTAGCACAAATTTATCAGTCCACACGAGAAACTCTTACTCTGGTTTCTTTGTCTATTTCCTTTTTATGTTTTGAAGTTAATGCTTTTTTCACTGTATAATTGAACTGAAGCTAGAACCTCCCTATTTATATGTGTGGAGTGTTGCATGCAACTGAAAAGAAACTCTGTGTTCCCAACAAGCTGGATTAATTTCGGCTTTCATATGCACTTAAATCTCCGAACTGAGTATTTGGAGAGATGTTCATTCATCTGCAAAAATGGAATGCGTTGTAGGAGAAATATTTACTCAGCTCTCTCAGGCATTTTCCAAGTGCTGATATGAATTTCCTGCAGTTTTCAATGTAAAACCGGGTTGAATATAGTACCTCCCAGTATAGATATGTGGAGTGTAGATTGCAACTTAAAAGAATCTTTGATTTCCCAACAAGGAATGTGAAGAATGGCTTTAAACGCACTTATATCTCTGAACTGAGCATGTGGTGATGAGTTTGTTCATCGAGCACAAATGGATGGGTTTACAGGAGGAACTTTTTCTCTGGTTTCTCAGTCAGTTTTTTAGTGCCGCCTTGAATTTCCTGGAGAATTCACTTGAAATATGATTTGGACCTATTACATCCCCTATATATTTATGGAGGTAATTATTCAACTGAGGTAAGTAGTTTGCAACTGAATAGAAACTTTGTGTTCTCAACAAGCTCCTTAAAGTACGGCTTTCACCCACACTTATCTCTCCGAACTGAGCATTTGGTGGGACATTCTTACCCCTAGCACATAAGAAACGGTTTCCTGGAAATATTTTACTCTGTTTCTCAGTCTGTTTCCTAGAGCCGATCTGTATTTCCTGCAGTTTTCACTACTACACAGAGTTGGTGGTATTAGCTACACACATATATTTATACGGAGTGTAGTATTCAACTGAAAATATACCATGATCCCAACATGTATGGTGAAGGACGAATTTCACACACAGTTAGCTATCAGATTTAAGCATGTTGAGAGATGTTGGTTCACCTAGCACAAAATGAGCGGGTTGCAGGAAACTTTTAGTCTGGGTTCTCAGTCGGTTTCATAGTGCCAATTTGAAGTGCCTGCAGTTTATATACAGAAACTGTGGTGGAGCTAATTATTTCCCATATGTATGTATGAAGTGTAGTATGCAAATGAAAATAAAATTTATTTTCGAAAGAGCTAGGTGAAGGACGGCTTTCAAACAAACTTATATCTCAGAACAGAGCAAGTGTAGAGAAGGTCTTTCTTCTAGCACAAAAGGAACGGTTTTCAATAGAAAGTTTTTCTCTGGTTTCCCAGTCTGTTTCCCAGTGCTGCTTTGAATTTCCTGCAGTTTTCAATGGAAAACGATTTGGAGCTATTGCATCCTCTTATATATTCATGAGTTGCAATTTCAACTGAAAAGATTCTTAGTCTTCCGAATAAAGTATTTTAAGGGCGGCTTTATCAGACAGGTTTTTCTCAGTACTCTGCATGTGGAGAGAAGTTTGTTCATGTAGCACAAATGTAATGGTTTGCAGGAGAATTATTACTCTGGATTCTCAGTCTGAATCCCAGTGCCGACTAGATGTTCCTGGAGTGTTTGCAGGAAAACGGCGTTTTAGCTACAAAGTCCCCATTTATACGTAAAAATTTTAGCTTGCAACTGAAAAGAAATTTTGTGTTCCCAACAATTTCTGTTAAGGAATGCTTACACACACACAAATTTCTCCTAATGGAACAAGTGGAGAGACTGTCGTTCATCTAGCAAGAGGGGAACTGTTTGAAGGAGAAATTTTACTCTAGTTTCTCAGTCTGTTTTCTAGTGCCTGTTAGAATTTCCTGCAGTTTTTAATTATAAACCGAGTTGGATGTAGTGTCTCCACATATATATGAATATATGTATGGCATTTTTCAGCTGAAAAATAACCGTTTACCCAAAATGTTATGTGAAGGACCGCATTCACTCACAGTTACCTATCAGTTCTGAGCATGCTGCGAGACGTTCGTTCATGCAGAAAAACGGAACAGATTGTAGGTGATACTTTTACTCTGGTTTCTCATTTTGTTTCCTTGTGCCGCACTGAAGTGCCTGCAGTTTTACACGAAAAACGATTTGGATCTAATTCCTCCTCAAACATATGTTTGGGTTTAGATTGCAACTGAAATGAAACATTGTGTTGCCAAATAAGTAGGTGAAGGACTACTTACAAACACTCTTATATCTCAGAACTGAGTGCGTGGAGAGATGTTCGTGCATCTAGCACAAAATAGAAAGATTTGCAGGAGAAAATTTTACTCTGGATTCTCAGTCAGTTTCCTAGTGCCGCTTGTATGTTCCTGCAATTTTCCTTGGAAAACAGAGTTGGAGTTTGTACCCCTCCGTATATATCTATGGATTGTAGTTTGCAACTTAATAGAAAATACATCTTCCTAAAAGATATGTAAAGACGGCTTTAAACACATTTATATCTCAGAACTGAGAATCTGGTGAGACGTTTGTTCCTCGACCACCATGATGTCGTTTTTCATGTGGAACTTATATTCTGGTATCTCAGTCTGTTTCCAAGTGCCGCTTTGAATTTCTTGGAATTTTCACTAGAAAATATATTTGGAGTTAGTACCTCCCCACATAAATGTATGGATATAAGCTAGCACCTGAAATACAACATTGTGTTCCCAACAAGCTTGGTGAATCATGGTTTAAAGACATGCTTATCTCTCAGACCTGAGTATCTGGAGAGACGTTCTTTCATCTAACAACATGTGATCGGGTTGAAGGGGAATGTTTTACTCTGGTTCCTCAGACTGTTTCCTAGTGCCAGTTTGAAGTTCCTGCAGTTATCGGCGTAAAGACGATTTGGAGCTTGTACCAACTTATATAAATTAATGGTGTGTTGTTTGCAACTGAAAAGGAACTTTGTGTTCCCTACAAGCTAGGTGAATGTCGGAAACGAAACACATTAATCTCTCAGACATGAGCATGTGGAAACACGTTCGTTCATGAAGCACAAAGGAACGGGCTGTACGGAAATTTTTACACTGGTTTCTCAGACTTTTTAATATAGACGGTTAAAAATTCCTGCAGATTTACTTCAAAACCGAGTTGGAATTATTACCTCCCCTTATATATGTAAGAAGTGAAGTTTGCAAACGTAAGGAATATTTGTCTTCCGTACAAGACTGATCAAGTACAGCTTTCACACTCTCTAACATCTCAGAATTGAGCAAAAGATGATACGTTCTTTCATCTATCAAAAATGGTTCAGACTACACGAGAATCTGTTACTCTGGTTTCTTAGTCTCTTTCCTTTTTATGTTTTGAAGATCCTGCCTTTTTCTCTCTCTAAATGAACTGAAGTTAGAACCTCCCCATTTATATGTGTGGAGTGTTGCATGCAACTGAAAAGAAACTTTGTGTTCCCAACAATCTGGATTAATTTCGGCTTCCATTTGCACTTAACTCTCAGTAGTGAGCATTTGGAGAGATGTTCATTCATCTGCAAAAATGGAAAGCGTTGCAGGAGAATTTTTTACTCAGATTTCTCAGGATTTTTCCAAGTGCTGGTATGAATTTCCTGCAGTTTTCAATGTAAAACCGAGTTGAATATAGTACCTACCAGTTTAGATATATGCAGTGTTGTTTTCAACTTAAAAGAAACTATGAGTTCCCAACAAGGAATGTAAAGAATGGTTTTAAACGCACTTATATTTCGGAACTGAGCATGTGGTGAGAAGTTTGTTCATCTAGCACAAAGGGATGCGATTACAGAAGGAACTTTTTCTCTGGTTTCTCAGACAGTTTTTTAGTGGCACTTTGAATTTCCAGGGGATTTCACTTGAAATCCGATTTCGACCTATTACCTCCACTATATATTTATGGAGGTAAGTATTCAACTGAGGTAAGTAGTTTGCAACCGAATAGAAACTTTGTGTTCTCAACAAGCTCAATAAAGTACGGCTTTAACCCACACTAATCTCTCCGAATTGGCATGGTTAGGGACTTTCATTCCCCTAGCACATAAGAAACGGTTTCCTGGAAAAATTTTACTCTGTTTCTCAGTATGTTTCCTAGATCCGACTTGTATTTCCTGCAGTTTACACTACTACACATAGTTGGAGTTATTAGCTACACACATATATATATACGGAGTTTAGTATTCAACTGAATATATACCATGTTCCCAAGATGTATGTTGAACGACGCCTTTCACACACAGTTAACTATCAGATCTAAGCATGTTGAGAGATTTTCGTTCACCTAGCACAAAGTCAGCGGGTTGCAGGGAAACTTTTATTCTGGGTTCTCAGTCTATTTCACAGTGCCAATTTGAAGTGCCTGCAGTTTTAGAGAAAAACTGCATTGGAGCTATGTCCTTCCCATATGTATGTATGAAGTGTAGCATGCAAATGAAAATAAAATTTGTGTTCCCAAATAGCTAGGTTAAGGACGGCTTTCAAACAAACATATATCTCAGAACTTAGCAATTGTAGAGACGGTAGTTCTTCTAGCACAAAAAGAAAGGTTTTCAATAGAAAGTGTTTCTCTGGTTTCCCAGTCTGTTTCCCAGTGCTGCTTTGAATTTCCTGCAGTTTTCAATGGAAAAAGATTTGGAGCTGTTGCATCCTCTTATATATTCATGAATTGCAATTTCAACTGAAAAGATTCTTGTCTTCCCAAAAAAGTATGTTAAGGGCGGCTTTATCAGACAGATTTTCTCAGAACGATGCATGTGGAGAGAAGTTCGTTCATGTAGCACAAGTGTAATGGTTTGCAGGAGAAAATATTACTCTGGTTTCTCAGTCTGTTTCCCAGTGCCGATTTGAAGTTCCTGCAGTGTTTGCAGGAAAACTGTGTTTTTTCAACCCAGTCCCCATTTATAGGTAAAGAATTTAGTTTGCAACTGAAAAGAAATTTTGTGTTCCCAACAATTTCTGTTAAGGACTGCTTACACACACACTATTCTCTCCGAAAGGAACAAGTGGAAAGACTGTCTTTCATCTAGCAAGAGGGGAACGGTTAGCAGGATAAATTTTACTCTAGTTTCTCAGTCTGTTTTCTAGTGCCTGTTAGAAGTTCCTGCAGTTTTTAATTATAAACCGAGTTGGATGTAGTGTCTCCACATATATATATATATGGAGGGCATTTTTCAGCTGAAAAGTAACCGTTTTCCCAAAATGTTATGTGAAGGACCGCATTCACTCACAGTTACCTATCAGTTCTGAGCATCCTGCGAGACGTTCGTTCATGCAGAAAAAAGGAACAGATTGTAGGTGATACTTTTACTCTGGTTTCTCATTTTGTTTCCTTGTGCCGAACTGAAGTGCCTGCAGTTTTACAGGAAAAACGAGTTGGAGCTAATTCCTCCTCAAACATATGTTTCGGTTTAGATTGCAACTGAAAAGAAACTTTGTGTTGCCAACTAAGTAGGTGAAGGACGGCTTACAAACACACTTATATCTCAGAACTGAGTGTGTGGAGTGATGTTCGTTCATCTAACACAAAAAAGAAAGTTTTGCAGGAGAAAATTTTACTCTGGATTCTCAGTCGGTTTCCTAGTGCCGCTTGGAAGTTCCTGCAGTTTTCCTTGGAAAACAGAGTTGGAGCTTGTACCCCTCCGTATATATCTGTGGATTGTAGTTTGCAACTTAATAGAAAATACATCTTCCTAACAAGATAGGTAAAGACGGCTTTAAACACATTTATATCTCAGAACTGAAAATCTGGTGAGACGTTTGTTCCTCTACCTCCATGAGATCGTTTTTCAGGTGGAACTTTTATTCTGGTATCTCAGTCTGTTTCCAAGTGCCGCTTTGAATTTCTTGGAGTTTTCACTGGAAAATAGATTTGGAGTTAGTACCTCCCTACATATATTTATGGATGTAAGCTTGCAACTGAAATACAACATTGTGTTCCCAACAAGCTTGGTGAAGCATGGTTTAAAGACATGCTTATCTCTCAGACCTGAGTATCTGGAGAGACGTTCTTTCATCTAACAACATGTGATCGGGTTGAAGGGGAATGTTTTACTCTGGTTCCTCAGACTGTTTCCTAGTGCCAGTTTGAAGTTCCTGCAGTTATCGGCGTAAAGACGATTTGGAGCTTGTACCAACTTATATAAATTAATGGTGTGTTGTTTGCAACTGAAAAGGAACTTTGTGTTCCCTACAAGCTAGGTGAATGTCGGAAACGAAACACATTAATCTCTCAGACATGAGCATGTGGAGACACGTTCGTTCATGTAGCACAAAGAACGGGCTGTACGGAAAATTTTACACTGGTTTCTCAGAGTTTTTAAAATAGACGGTTAAAAATTTCTGCAGATTTACTCCGAAACCGAGTTGGAATTGTCACTTCCCCATATATATGTAAGAAGTGTAGTTTGCAAACATTAGGAATGTTTTTCTTCCGTACAAGACAGATCAAGTACAGCTTTCACACTCTCTAACATCTCATAATTGAGCAAAAGAAGATACGTTCATTCATCTATCAAAAATGGTTCAGACTACACGAGAATCTGTTACTCTGGTTTCTTAGTCTCTTTCCTTTTTATGTTTTGAAGATCCTGCCTTTTTCTCTCTCTAAATGAACTGAAGTTAGAACCTCCCCATTTATATGTGTGGAGTGTTGCAGGCAACTGAAAAGAAACTTTGTGTTCCCAACAATCTGGATTAATTTCGGCTTCCATATGCACTTAACTCTCAGTAGTGAGCATTTGGAGAGATGTTCATTCATCTGCAAAAATGGAAAGCGTTGCAGGAGAAATTTTTACTCAGCTTTCTCAGGATTTTTCCAAGTTCTGGTATAAATTTCCTGCAGTTTTCAATGTAAAACCGAGTTGAATATAGTACCTACCAGTTTAGATATATGCAGTGTTGTTTGCAACTTAAAAGAAACTATGAGTTCCCAACAAGAAATGTAAAGAATGGTTTTAAACGCACTTATTTTTCGGAAGTGAGCATGTGGTGAGAAGTTTGTTCATCTAGCACAAAGTGATGGGATTACAGGAGGAACTTTTTCTCTGGTTTCTCAGACAGTTTTTTAGTGCCGCTTTGAATTTCCAGGAGATTTCACTTGAAATCCGATTTCGACCTATTACCTCCACAATATATTTATGAAGGTAAGTATTCAAGTGAGGTAAGTAGTTTGCAACTGAATAGAAACTTTGTGTTCTCAAGAAGCTCAATAAAGTACGGCTTTAACCCATACTAATCTCTCCGAATTGGCATGGTTAGGGACTTTCATTCCCCTAGCACATAAGAAATGGTTTCCTGGAAAAATTTTACTCTGTTTCTCAGTTAGTTTCCTAGATCCGACTTGTATTTCCTGCAGTTTACACTACTACACAGAGTTGGACTTATTAGCTACACACATATATATATATACGGAGATTAGTATTCAACTGAACATATACCATGTTCCCAAGAAGTATGTTGAACGACGCCTTTCACACACAGTTAACTATCAGATCTAAGAATGTTGAGAGATTTTCGTTCACCTAGCACAAAGTGAGTGGGTTGCAGGGAAACTTTTAGTCTGGGTTCTCAGTCTATTTCACAGTGCCAATTTGAAGTGCCTGCAGTTTTAGAGAAAAACTGCATTGGAACTACTTCCTTCCCTTATGTATGTATGAAGTGTAGCATGCAAATGAAAATAAAATTTGTGTTCCCAAATAGCTAGGTGAAGGACGGCATTCAAACAAACTTATATCTCAGAACTGAGCAAGTGTAGATACTGTCGTTCTTCTAGCACGAAAGGAACGGTTTTCAATACAAAGTTTTTCTCTGGTTTCCCAGTCTGTTTCACAGTGCTGTTTTGAATTTCCTGCAGTTTTCAATGGAAAACGATATGGAACTATTGCCTCCTCTGATATATTCATGAGTTGCAATTTCAACTGAAAAGATACTTAGTCTTCACAAAAATGTATGTTAAGGGCGGCTATATAGAGAGATTGTTCTCAGTATGCTGCATGTGGAGAGAAGTTTGTTCATGTAGCACAAGTGTAATTGTTTGCAGGAGAAATTATTACTCTGGATTCTCATTCTGTTTCCCAGTGCCGATTTGAATTTCCTGCATTGTTTGCAGGAAAACGGTATTTTAGCTATCAAGTCCCCATTTATATATAAAGACTTTAGTTTGCAACTGAAAAGAAATTTTGTTTTCCCAACAATTTGTGTTAAGGACTTCTTACACACACACTAATCTCTCCAAACGGAACAAGTGGTGAGGCTGTCGTTCATCTAGCAAGAGGGGAACGGTTTGCAGGAGTAATTTTTCTGTAGTTTCTCAGTCTGTTTTCTAGTGCCTGTTAGAAATTCCTGCAGTTTTTACTTATAAACCGAGTTGGATGTAGTGTCTCCATATATATATATATATATATATATATATGGAGGGCATTTTTCAGCTGAAAAGTAAGCGTTTTCCCAAAAAGCTATGTGAAATGCCGCATTCACTCACAGTTACCTATCAGATCTGAGCATGCTGCGAGACGTTATATCATGCAGATAATATGAAAAAATTGCAGGTGATACTTTTACACTGGTTTCTCATTGTGTTTACTTATGCTGCAATTAAGTGCCTGCAGTTTTACAGGAAAACCGAGTTGGTGGTAATTCCTCCTAATACATATGTTTGGGTTTAGATTGCAACTGAAATGAAACTTTGTGTTGCCAATAAAGTAGGTGAAGAACGGCTTACAAACACACTTATATCTCAGAACTGAGTGCTTGGAGAGATTTTCGTTCATCTAGCACAAAAAAGGACGTTTTGCAGGAGAAAATTTTACTCTGGATTCTCAGTCGGTTTCCTAGTGCCGCTTGGAAGTTCTTGCAGTTTTCCTTGGAAAACAGAGTTGGAGCTTGTACCCCTCCGTATATATCTATGGATTGTAGTTGGCAACTTAATTGAAAATACATCTTCCTAACGAGATAGGTAAAGACGGCTTTAAACACATTTATATCTCAGAACTGAGAATCTGTTGAGACGTTGGTTCCTCTACCTCCATGGGATCGGTTTTCAGGTGGAACTTATATTCTGGTATCTCAGTCTGTTTCCAAGTGCCGCTTTGAATTTCTTGGAGTTTTCACTGGAAAATAGATTTGGAGTTAGTACATTCCCACATATATGTATGGATGTAAGCTTGCAACTGAAATACATCATTGTTTTCCCAACAAGCTTGGTGAAGCATGTTTTAAAGCCATGCATATCTCTCAGACCTGAGTATCTGGAGAGACGTTCTTTCATCTAACTACATGTGATCGGGTTGAAGGGAAATGTTTTACTCTGGTTCCTCAGACTGTTTCCTAGTGCCAGTTTGAAGTTCCTGCAGTTATCGTTTTAAAGACGATTTGGAGCTTGCACCAACTCATATAAACTAATGGTGTGTTGTTTGCAACTGAAAAGGTACTTTGTGTTCCATAAAAGCTAGGTGAATGTGGGAATTGAAAAACTTTAATCTCTGAGACCTGAGCATGTGGAGAGACATGCGTTCATGAAGCACAAAGAAAGAGTTGTAGGGAAAAGTTTAGAATGTTTTCTCAGACTTTTTAAAATAAAACGTTTAAAATTCCTGCAGATTTACTTCAAAACCGAGTTGGAAATATTATCTACCCATATAAATTTAAGGAGTGTATATTGCAACCGTAAAGAATGTTTGTGTTCCCTACAAGATAGATGAAGTTCAGCTTTCACACACTCTAATTTCTCATAATTGAGCAGATGAATGGACGTTCCTTCATCTAGCACAAATTTATCAGGCTTCACGATAAAATCTTACTCTGGTTTCTTTGTCTATTTCCTTTTTATGTTTTGAAGTTAATGCTGTTTTCACTGTATAATTGAACAGAAGCTAGAACCTCCCTATTTATATGTGTGGAGTGTTGCATTCAACTGAAAAGAAACTTTGTGTTCCCAACAAGCTGGTTTAATATCGGCTTTCATATGCACTTAAATCTCAGAAATGAGTATTTGGAGAGATGTTCATTCATCTGCAAAAATGGAATGCGTTGTAGGAGAAATATTTACTCAGCTCTCTCAGGCTTTTTCCAAGTGCTGATATGAATTTCCTGCAGTTTTCAGTGTAAAAGCGAGTTGAATATAGTACGTCCCTGTATAGATATGTGGAGTGTAGATTGCAACTTAAAAGGATCTTTGATTTCCCAACAAGGAATGTGAAGAATGGCTTTAAACGCACTTATATCTCTGAACTGAGCATGTGGTGATGAGTTTGTTCATCGAGCACAAATGGATGGTTTTACAGGAGGAACTTTTTCTCTGGTTTCTCAGTCAGTTTTTTAGTGCCGCCTTGAATTTCCTGGAGATTTCACTTGAAATATGATTTGGACCTATTACATCCCCTATATATTTATGGAGGTAATTATTCAACTTAGGTAAGTAGTTTGCAACTGAATAGAAACTTTGTGTTCTCAACAAGCTCCTTAAAGTACGGCTTTCACCCACACTTATCTCTCCGGACTGATCATGTGGTGGGACTTTCTTTCCCCTAGCACATAAGAAACGGTTTCCTGGAAATATTTTACTCTGTTTCTCAGTCTGTTTCCTAGAGCCGATCTGTATTTCCTGCAGTTTTCACTACTACACAGAGTTGGTGGTATTAGCTACACACATATATTTATACGGAGTGTAGTATTCAACTGAAAATATACCATGTTCCCAACATGTATGGTGAAGGACGAATTTCACACACAGTTAGCTATCAGATTTAAGCATGTTGAGAGATGTTGGTTCACCTAGCACAAAGTGAGCGGGTTGCAGGGAAACTTTTAGTCTGGGTTCTCAGTCTGTTTCATAGTGCCAATTTGAAGTGCCTGCAGTTTATATACAGAATCTGTGGTGGAGCTACTTATTTCCCATATGTATGTATGAAGTGTAGTATGCAAATGAAAATAAAATTTATTTTCGAAAGAGCTAGGTGAAGGACGGCTTTCAAACAAACTTATATCTCAGAACTGAGCAAGTGTAGAGACGGTCGTTTTTCTAGAACAAAGGAACAGTTTTCAATAGAAAGTTTTTCTCTGGTTTCCCAGTCTGTTTCCCAGTGCTGCTTTGAATTTCCTGCAGTTTTCAATGGAAAACGATTTGGAGCTATTGCCTCCTCTTATATATTCATGAGTTGCATTTTCAACTGAAAAGATTCTTAGTCTTCCGAATAAAGTATTTTAAGGGCGGCTTTATCAGAGAGATTTTTCTCAGTACTCTGCATGTGGAGAGAAGTTCTTTCATGTAGCACAAGTGTAATGGTTTGCAGGAGAATTATTACTCTGGATTCTCAGTCTGATTCCCAGTGCCGATTTGAAGTTCCTGCAGTGTTTGAGGGAAACGGTGTTTTAGCTACAAAGTCCCCATTTATACGTAAAGATTTTAGCTTGCAACTGAAAAGAAATTTTGTGTTCCGAACAATTTCTGTTAAGGACTGCTTACACACACACTAATATCTCCGAAAAGAACAAGTGGAATGACTGTCGTTCATCTAGCAAGAGGTGAATGGTTTGCAGGAGAAATTTTACTCTAGTTTCTCAGTCTGTTTTCTAGTGCCTATTAGAAGTTCCTGCAGTTTTTACTTATAATCCGAGTTGGATGTTGTGTCTCCACATATATATATATATGGAGGGCATTTTTCAGCTGAAATGTAACCGTTTTCCCAAAGTGCTATGTGAAGGACCGCATTCACTCACAGTAACATATCAGTTCTGAGCATGCTGCGAGACGTTCGTTCATGCAGAAAAAAGGAACAGATTGTAGGTGATACTTTTATTCTGGTTTCTCATTCTGTTTCCTATTGCCGCAATGAATTGCCTGCAGTTTTACAGGAAAAGCGAGTTGGAGCTAATTCCTCCTAATACATATGTTTGGGTTTAGATTGCAACTGAAATGAAACTTTGTGTTGCCAACAAAGTAGGTGAAGAACGGCTTACAAACACACTTATATCTCAGAACTGAGTGCGTGGATAGATTTTCGTTCATCTAGCACAAAAAGGGACGTTTTGCAGGAGAAAATTTTACTCTGGATTCTCAGTCGGTTTCCTAGTGCCGCTTGGAAGTTCTTGCAGTTTTCGTTGGAAAACAGAGTTGGAGCTTGTACCCCTCCGTATATATCTATGGATTGTAGTTGGCAACTTAATTGAAAATACATCTTCCTAACGAGATAGGTAAAGACGGCTTTAAACACATTTATATCTCAGAACTGAGAATCTGTTGAGACGTTGGTTCCTCTACCTCCATGGGATCGGTTTTCAGGTGGAACTTATATTCTGGTATCTCAGTCTGTTTCCAAGTGCCGCTTTGAATTTCTTGGAGTTTTCACTGGAAAATAGATTTGGAGTTAGTACTTCCCCACATATATGTATGGATGTAAGCTTGCAACTGAAATACAACATTGTGTTCCCAACAAGCTTGGTGAAGCATGGTTTAAAGCCATGCTTATCTCTCAGACCTGAGTATCTGGAGAGACATTCTTTCATCTAACTACATGTGATCGGGTTGAAGGGAAATGTTTTACTCTGGTTCCTCAGACAGTTTCCTAGTGCCAGTTTGAAGTTCCTGCAGTTATCGTTTTAAAACGATTTGGAGCTTGTACCAAATCATATAAACTAATGGTGTGTTGATTGCAACTGAAAAGAAATTTTGTGTTCCCTACAAGCTAGGTGAATGTCAGAATTGAAAAACATTTATCTCTTAGACCTGAGCATGTGGAGAGACATGCGTTCATGAATCACAAAGGAAAGGGTTGTAGGGAAAATTTTACAATATTTTCTCAGACTTTTTAAAATAAAATGTTTAAAATTCCTGCAGATTTACTTCAAAACCGAGTTGGAAATATTATCTACCCATATAAATTTAAGGAGTATATATTGCAACCGTAAAGAATGTTTGTGTTCCCTACAAGATAGATGAAGTTCAGCTTTCACACACTGTAATTTCTCATAATTGAGCAGATTAATGGACGTTCCTTCATCTAGCACAAATTTATCAGTCTACACGAGAAACTCTTACTCTGGTTTCTTTGTCTATTTCCTTTTTATGTTTTGAAGTTAATGCTTTTTTCACTTTATAATTGAACTGAAGCTAGAACCTCCCTATTTATATGTGTGGAGTGTTGCATGCAACTGAAAAGAAACTCTGTGTTCCCAACAAGCTGGATTAATTTCGGCTTTCATATGCACTTAAATCTCCGAACTGAGTATTTGGAGAGATGTTCATTCATCTGAAAAAATGTAATGCGTTGTAGGAGAAATATTTACTCAGCTCTCTCAGGATTTCTCCAAGTGCTGATATGAATTTCCTGCAGTTTTCAATGTAAAACCGAGTTGAATATAGTACGTCCCAGTATAGATATGTGGAGTGTAGATTGCAACTTAAAAGAATCTTTGATTTCCCAACAAGGAATGTGAAGAATGGCTTTAAACGCAATTATATCTCTGAACTGAGCATGTGGTGATGAGTTTGTTCATCGAGCACAAATGGATGTGTTTACAGGAGGAACTTTTTCTCTGTTTCTCAGTCAGTTTTTTAGTGCCGCCTTGAATTTCCTGGAGATTTCACTTGAAATATGATTTGGACCTATTACATCCCCTATATATTTATGGAGGTAATTATTCAACTGAGGTAAGTAGTTTGCAACTGAATAGAAACTTTGTGTTCTCAACAAGCTCCTTAAAGTACGGCTTTCACCCACACTTATCTCTACGAACTGAGCATGGGGTGGGACTTCCTTTCCCCTAGCACATAAGAAACGGTTTCCTGGAAACATTTTACTCTGTTTCTCAGTCTGTTTCCTAGAGCCGATCTGTATTTCCTGCAGTTTTCACTACTACACAGAGTTGGTGGTATTAGCTACACACATATATTTATACGGAGTGTAGTATTCAACTGAAATTATACAATGTTCCCAACAAGTATGGTGAAGGACGAATTTCACACACAGTTAGCTATCAGATTTAAGCATGTTGAGAGATGTTCGTTCACCTAGCACAAAATGAGCGGGTTGCAGGAAACTTTTAGTCTGGGTTCTCAGTCGGTTTCATAGTGCCAATTTGAAGTGCCTGCAGTTTATATACAGAAACTGTGGTGGAGCTAATTATTTCCCATATGTATGTATGAAGTGTAGTATGCAAATGAAAATAAAATTTATTTTCGAAAGAGCTAGGTGAAGGACGGCTTTCAAACAAACTTATATCTCAGAACAGAGCAAGTGTAGAGAAGGTCTTTCTTCTAGCACAAAAGGAACGGTTTTCAATAGAAAGTTTTTCTCTGGTTTCCCAGTCTGTTTCCCAGTGCTGCTTTGAATTTCCTGCAGTTTTCAATGGAAAACGATTTGGAGCTATTGCATCCTCTTATATATTCATGAGTTGCAATTTCAACTGAAAAGATTCTTAGTCTTCCGAATAAAGTATTTTAAGGGCGGCTTTATCAGACAGGTTTTTCTCAGTACTCTGCATGTGGAGAGAAGTTTGTTCATGTAGCACAAATGTAATGGTTTGCAGGAGAATTATTACTCTGGATTCTCAGTCTGAATCCCAGTGCCGACTAGATGTTCCTGGAGTGTTTGCAGGAAAACGGCGTTTTAGCTACAAAGTCCCCATTTATACGTAAAAATTTTAGCTTGCAACTGAAAAGAAATTTTGTGTTCCCAACAATTTCTGTTAAGGAATGCTTACACACACACAAATTTCTCCTAATGGAACAAGTGGAGAGACTGTCGTTCATCTAGCAAGAGGGGAACTGTTTGAAGGAGAAATTTTACTCTAGTTTCTCAGTCTGTTTTCTAGTGCCTGTTAGAATTTCCTGCAGTTTTTAATTATAAACCGAGTTGGATGTAGTGTCTCCACATATATATGAATATATGTATGGCATTTTTCAGCTGAAAAATAACCGTTTACCCAAAATGTTATGTGAAGGACCGCATTCACTCACAGTTACCTATCAGTTCTGAGCATGCTGCGAGACGTTCGTTCATGCAGAAAAACGGAACAGATTGTAGGTGATACTTTTACTCTGGTTTCTCATTTTGTTTCCTTGTGCCGCACTGAAGTGCCTGCAGTTTTACACGAAAAACGATTTGGATCTAATTCCTCCTCAAACATATGTTTGGGTTTAGATTGCAACTGAAATGAAACATTGTGTTGCCAAATAAGTAGGTGAAGGACTACTTACAAACACTCTTATATCTCAGAACTGAGTGCGTGGAGAGATGTTCGTGAATCTAGCACAAAATAGAAAGATTTGCAGGAGAAAATTTTACTCTGGATTCTCAGTCAGTTTCCTAGTGCCGCTTGTATGTTCCTGCAATTTTCCTTGGAAAACAGAGTTGGAGTTTGTACCCCTCCGTATATATCTATGGATTGTAGTTTGCAACTTAATAGAAAATACATCTTCCTAAAAGATATGTAAAGACGGCTTTAAACACATTTATATCTCAGAACTGAGAATCTGGTGAGACGTTTGTTCCTCGACCACCATGATGTCGTTTTTCATGTGGAACTTATATTCTGGTATCTCAGTCTGTTTCCAAGTGCCGCTTTGAATTTCTTGGAATTTTCACTGGAAAATATATTTGGAGTTAGTACCTCCCCACATAAATGTATGGATATAAGCTAGCACCTGAAATACAACATTGTGTTCCCAACAAGCTTGGTGAATCATGGTTTAAAGACATGCTTATCTCTCAGACCTGAGTATCTGGAGAGACGTTCTTTCATCTAACAACATGTGATCGGGTTGAAGGGGAATGTTTTACTCTGGTTCCTCAGACTGTTTCCTAGTGCCAGTTTGAAGTTCCTGCAGTTATCGGCGTAAAGACGATTTGGAGCTTGTACCAACTTATATAAATTAATGGTGTGTTGTTTGCAACTGAAAAGGAACTTTGTGTTCCCTACAAGCTAGGTGAATGTCGGAAACGAAACACATTAATCTCTCAGACATGAGCATGTGGAAACACGTTCGTTCATGAAGCACAAAGGAACGGGCTGTACGGAAATTTTTACACTGGTTTCTCAGACTTTTTAATATAGACGGTTAAAAATTCCTGCAGATTTACTTCAAAACCGAGTTGGAATTATTACCTCCCCTTATATATGTAAGAAGTGAAGTTTGCAAACGTAAGGAATATTTGTCTTCCGTACAAGACTGATCAAGTACAGCTTTCACACTCTCTAACATCTCAGAATTGAGCAAAAGATGATACGTTCTTTCATCTATCAAAAATGGTTCAGACTACACGAGAATCTGTTACTCTGGTTTCTTAGTCTCTTTCCTTTTTATGTTTTGAAGATCCTGCCTTTTTCTCTCTCTAAATGAACTGAAGTTAGAACCTCCCCATTTATATGTGTGGAGTGTTGCATGCAACTGAAAAGAAACTTTGTGTTCCCAACAATCTGGATTAATTTCGGCTTCCATTTGCACTTAATTCTCAGTAGTGAGCATTTGGAGAGATGTTCATTCATCTGCAAAAATGGAAAGCGTTGCAGGAGAATTTTTTACTCAGATTTCTCAGGATTTTTCCAAGTGCTGGTATGAATTTCCTGCAGTTTTCAATGTAAAACCGAGTTGAATATAGTACCTACCAGTTTAGATATATGCAGTGTTGTTTTCAACTTAAAAGAAACTATGAGTTCCCAACAAGGAATGTAAAGAATGGTTTTAAACGCACTTATATTTCGGAACTGAGCATGTGGTGAGAAGTTTGTTCATCTAGCACAAAGGGATGCGATTACAGAAGGAACTTTTTCTCTGGTTTCTCAGACAGTTTTTTAGTGGCACTTTGAATTTCCAGGGGATTTCACTTGAAATCCGATTTCGACCTATTACCTCCACTATATATTTATGGAGGTAAGTATTCAACTGAGGTAAGTAGTTTGCAACCGAATAGAAACTTTGTGTTCTCAACAAGCTCAATAAAGTACGGCTTTAACCCACACTAATCTCTCCGAATTGGCATGGTTAGGGACTTTCATTCCCCTAGCACATAAGAAACGGTTTCCTGGAAAAATTTTACTCTGTTTCTCAGTATGTTTCCTAGATCCGACTTGTATTTCCTGCAGTTTACACTACTACACATAGTTGGAGTTATTAGCTACACACATATATATATACGGAGTTTAGTATTCAACTGAATATATACCATGTTCCCAAGATGTATGTTGAACGACGCCTTTCACACACAGTTAACTATCAGATCTAAGCATGTTGAGAGATTTTCGTTCACCTAGCACAAAGTGAGCGGGTTGCAGGGAAACTTTTATTCTGGGTTCTCAGTCTATTTCACAGTGCCAATTTGAAGTGCCTGCAGTTTTAGAGAAAAACTGCATTGGAGCTATGTCCTTCCCATATGTATGTATGAAGTGTAGCATGCAAATGAAAATAAAATTTGTGTTCCCAAATAGCTAGGTTAAGGACGGCTTTCAAACAAACATATATCTCAGAACTTAGCAATTGTAGAGACGGTAGTTCTTCTAGCACAAAAAGAAAGGTTTTCAATAGAAAGTGTTTCTCTGGTTTCCCAGTCTGTTTCCCAGTGCTGCTTTGAATTTCCTGCAGTTTTCAATGGAAAAAGATTTGGAGCTGTTGCATCCTCTTATATATTCATGAATTGCAATTTCAACTGAAAAGATTCTTGTCTTCCCAAAAAAGTATGTTAAGGGCGGCTTTATCAGACAGATTTTCTCAGAACGATGCATGTGGAGAGAAGTTCGTTCATGTAGCACAAGTGTAATGGTTTGCAGGAGAAAATATTACTCTGGTTTCTCAGTCTGTTTCCCAGTGCCGATTTGAAGTTCCTGCAGTGTTTGCAGGAAAACTGTGTTTTTTCAACCCAGTCCCCATTTATAGGTAAAGAATTTAGTTTGCAACTGAAAAGAAATTTTGTGTTCCCAACAATTTCTGTTAAGGACTGCTTACACACACACTATTCTCTCCGAAAGGAACAAGTGGAAAGACTGTCTTTCATCTAGCAAGAGGGGAACGGTTAGCAGGATAAATTTTACTCTAGTTTCTCAGTCTGTTTTCTAGTGCCTGTTAGAAGTTCCTGCAGTTTTTAATTATAAACCGAGTTGGATGTAGTGTCTCCACATATATATATATATGGAGGGCATTTTTCAGCTGAAAAGTAACCGTTTTCCCAAAATGTTATGTGAAGGACCGCATTCACTCACAGTTACCTATCAGTTCTGAGCATCCTGCGAGACGTTCGTTCATGCAGAAAAAAGGAACAGATTGTAGGTGATACTTTTACTCTGGTTTCTCATTTTGTTTCCTTGTGCCGAACTGAAGTGCCTGCAGTTTTACAGGAAAAACGAGTTGGAGCTAATTCCTCCTCAAACATATGTTTCGGTTTAGATTGCAACTGAAAAGAAACTTTGTGTTGCCAACTAAGTAGGTGAAGGACGGCTTACAAACACACTTATATCTCAGAACTGAGTGTGTGGAGTGATGTTCGTTCATCTAACACAAAAAAGAAAGTTTTGCAGGAGAAAATTTTACTCTGGATTCTCAGTCGGTTTCCTAGTGCCGCTTGGAAGTTCCTGCAGTTTTCCTTGGAAAACAGAGTTGGAGCTTGTACCCCTCCGTATATATCTGTGGATTGTAGTTTGCAACTTAATAGAAAATACATCTTCCTAACAAGATAGGTAAAGACGGCTTTAAACACATTTATATCTCAGAACTGAAAATCTGGTGAGACGTTTGTTCCTCTACCTCCATGAGATCGTTTTTCAGGTGGAACTTTTATTCTGGTATCTCAGTCTGTTTCCAAGTGCCGCTTTGAATTTCTTGGAGTTTTCACTGGAAAATAGATTTGGAGTTAGTACCTCCCTACATATATTTATGGATGTAAGCTTGCAACTGAAATACAACATTGTGTTCCCAACAAGCTTGGTGAAGCATGGTTTAAAGACATGCTTATCTCTCAGACCTGAGTATCTGGAGAGACGTTCTTTCATCTAACAACATGTGATCGGGTTGAAGGGGAATGTTTTACTCTGGTTCCTCAGACTGTTTCCTAGTGCCAGTTTGAAGTTCCTGCAGTTATCGGCGTAAAGACGATTTGGAGCTTGTACCAACTTATATAAATTAATGGTGTGTTGTTTGCAACTGAAAAGGAACTTTGTGTTCCCTACAAGCTAGGTGAATGTCGGAAACGAAACACATTAATCTCTCAGACATGAGCATGTGGAGACACGTTCGTTCATGTAGCACAAAGAACGGGCTGTACGGAAAATTTTACACTGGTTTCTCAGAGTTTTTAAAATAGACGGTTAAAAATTTCTGCAGATTTACTCCGAAACCGAGTTGGAATTGTCACTTCCCCATATATATGTAAGAAGTGTAGTTTGCAAACATTAGGAATGTTTTTCTTCCGTACAAGACAGATCAAGTACAGCTTTCACACTCTCTAACATCTCATAATTGAGCAAAAGAAGATACGTTCATTCATCTATCAAAAATGGTTCAGACTACACGAGAATCTGTTACTCTGGTTTCTTAGTCTCTTTCCTTTTTATGTTTTGAAGATCCTGCCTTTTTCTCTCTCTAAATGAACTGAAGTTAGAACCTCCCCATTTATATGTGTGGAGTGTTGCAGGCAACTGAAAAGAAACTTTGTGTTCCCAACAATCTGGATTAATTTCGGCTTCCATATGCACTTAACTCTCAGTAGTGAGCATTTGGAGAGATGTTCATTCATCTGCAAAAATGGAAAGCGTTGCAGGAGAAATTTTTACTCAGCTTTCTCAGGATTTTTCCAAGTTCTGGTATAAATTTCCTGCAGTTTTCAATGTAAAACCGAGTTGAATATAGTACCTACCAGTTTAGATATATGCAGTGTTGTTTGCAACTTAAAAGAAACTATGAGTTCCCAACAAGAAATGTAAAGAATGGTTTTAAACGCACTTATTTTTCGGAAGTGAGCATGTGGTGAGAAGTTTGTTCATCTAGCACAAAGTGATGGGATTACAGGAGGAACTTTTTCTCTGGTTTCTCAGACAGTTTTTTAGTGCCGCTTTGAATTTCCAGGAGATTTCACTTGAAATCCGATTTCGACCTATTACCTCCACAATATATTTATGAAGGTAAGTATTCAAGTGAGGTAAGTAGTTTGCAACTGAATAGAAACTTTGTGTTCTCAAGAAGCTCAATAAAGTACGGCTTTAACCCATACTAATCTCTCCGAATTGGCATGGTTAGGGACTTTCATTCCCCTAGCACATAAGAAATGGTTTCCTGGAAAAATTTTACTCTGTTTCTCAGTTAGTTTCCTAGATCCGACTTGTATTTCCTGCAGTTTACACTACTACACAGAGTTGGACTTATTAGCTACACACATATATATATATACGGAGATTAGTATTCAACTGAACATATACCATGTTCCCAAGAAGTATGTTGAACGACGCCTTTCACACACAGTTAACTATCAGATCTAAGAATGTTGAGAGATTTTCGTTCACCTAGCACAAAGTGAGTGGGTTGCAGGGAAACTTTTATTCTGGGTTCTCAGTCTATTTCACAGTGCCAATTTGAAGTGCCTGCAGTTTTAGAGAAAAACTGCATTGGAACTACTTCCTTCCCTTATGTATGTATGAAGTGTAGCATGCAAATGAAAATAAAATTTGTGTTCCCAAATAGCTAGGTGAAGGACGGCATTCAAACAAACTTATATCTCAGAACTGAGCAAGTGTAGATACTGTCGTTCTTCTAGCACGAAAGGAACGGTTTTCAATACAAAGTTTTTCTCTGGTTTCCCAGTCTGTTTCACAGTGCTGTTTTGAATTTCCTGCAGTTTTCAATGGAAAACGATATGGAACTATTGCCTCCTCTGATATATTCATGAGTTGCAATTTCAACTGAAAAGATACTTAGTCTTCACAAAAATGTATGTTAAGGGCGGCTATATAGAGAGATTGTTCTCAGTATGCTGCATGTGGAGAGAAGTTTGTTCATGTAGCACAAGTGTAATTGTTTGCAGGAGAAATTATTACTCTGGATTCTCATTCTGTTTCCCAGTGCCGATTTGAATTTCCTGCATTGTTTGCAGGAAAACGGTATTTTAGCTATCAAGTCCCCATTTATATATAAAGACTTTAGTTTGCAACTGAAAAGAAATTTTGTTTTCCCAACAATTTGTGTTAAGGACTTCTTACACACACACTAATCTCTCCAAACGGAACAAGTGGTGAGGCTGTCGTTCATCTAGCAAGAGGGGAACGGTTTGCAGGAGTAATTTTTCTGTAGTTTCTCAGTCTGTTTTCTAGTGCCTGTTAGAAATTCCTGCAGTTTTTACTTATAAACCGAGTTGGATGTAGTGTCTCCATATATATATATATATATATATATATATGGAGGGCATTTTTCAGCTGAAAAGTAAGCGTTTTCCCAAAAAGCTATGTGAAATGCCGCATTCACTCACAGTTACCTATCAGATCTGAGCATGCTGCGAGACGTTATATCATGCAGATAATATGAAAAAATTGCAGGTGATACTTTTACACTGGTTTCTCATTGTGTTTACTTATGCTGCAATTAAGTGCCTGCAGTTTTACAGGAAAACCGAGTTGGTGGTAATTCCTCCTAATACATATGTTTGGGTTTAGATTGCAACTGAAATGAAACTTTGTGTTGCCAATAAAGTAGGTGAAGAACGGCTTACAAACACACTTATATCTCAGAACTGAGTGCTTGGAGAGATTTTCGTTCATCTAGCACAAAAAAGGACGTTTTGCAGGAGAAAATTTTACTCTGGATTCTCAGTCGGTTTCCTAGTGCCGCTTGGAAGTTCTTGCAGTTTTCGTTGGAAAACAGAGTTGGAGCTTGTACCCCTCCGTATATATCTATGGATTGTAGTTGGCAACTTAATTGAAAATACATCTTCCTAACGAGATAGGTAAAGACGGCTTTAAACACATTTATATCTCAGAACTGAGAATCTGTTGAGACGTTGGTTCCTCTACCTCCATGGGATCGGTTTTCAGGTGGAACTTATATTCTGGTATCTCAGTCTGTTTCCAAGTGCCGCTTTGAATTTCTTGGAGTTTTCACTGGAAAATAGATTTGGAGTTAGTACATTCCCACATATATGTATGGATGTAAGCTTGCAACTGAAATACATCATTGTTTTCCCAACAAGCTTGGTGAAGCATGTTTTAAAGCCATGCATATCTCTCAGACCTGAGTATCTGGAGAGACGTTCTTTCATCTAACTACATGTGATCGGGTTGAAGGGAAATGTTTTACTCTGGTTCCTCAGACTGTTTCCTAGTGCCAGTTTGAAGTTCCTGCAGTTATCGTTTTAAAGACGATTTGGAGCTTGCACCAACTCATATAAACTAATGGTGTGTTGTTTGCAACTGAAAAGGTACTTTGTGTTCCATAAAAGCTAGGTGAATGTGGGAATTGAAAAACTTTAATCTCTGAGACCTGAGCATGTGGAGAGACATGCGTTCATGAAGCACAAAGAAAGAGTTGTAGGGAAAAGTTTAGAATGTTTTCTCAGACTTTTTAAAATAAAACGTTTAAAATTCCTGCAGATTTACTTCAAAACCGAGTTGGAAATATTATCTACCCATATAAATTTAAGGAGTGTATATTGCAACCGTAAAGAATGTTTGTGTTCCCTACAAGATAGATGAAGTTCAGCTTTCACACACTCTAATTTCTCATAATTGAGCAGATGAATGGACGTTCCTTCATCTAGCACAAATTTATCAGGCTTCACGATAAAATCTTACTCTGGTTTCTTTGTCTATTTCCTTTTTATGTTTTGAAGTTAATGCTGTTTTCACTGTATAATTGAACAGAAGCTAGAACCTCCCTATTTATATGTGTGGAGTGTTGCATTCAACTGAAAAGAAACTTTGTGTTCCCAACAAGCTGGTTTAATATCGGCTTTCATATGCACTTAAATCTCAGAAATGAGTATTTGGAGAGATGTTCATTCATCTGCAAAAATGGAATGCGTTGTAGGAGAAATATTTACTCAGCTCTCTCAGGCTTTTTCCAAGTGCTGATATGAATTTCCTGCAGTTTTCAGTGTAAAAGCGAGTTGAATATAGTACGTCCCTGTATAGATATGTGGAGTGTAGATTGCAACTTAAAAGGATCTTTGATTTCCCAACAAGGAATGTGAAGAATGGCTTTAAACGCACTTATATCTCTGAACTGAGCATGTGGTGATGAGTTTGTTCATCGAGCACAAATGGATGGTTTTACAGGAGGAACTTTTTCTCTGGTTTCTCAGTCAGTTTTTTAGTGCCGCCTTGAATTTCCTGGAGATTTCACTTGAAATATGATTTGGACCTATTACATCCCCTATATATTTATGGAGGTAATTATTCAACTTAGGTAAGTAGTTTGCAACTGAATAGAAACTTTGTGTTCTCAACAAGCTCCTTAAAGTACGGCTTTCACCCACACTTATCTCTCCGGACTGATCATGTGGTGGGACTTTCTTTCCCCTAGCACATAAGAAACGGTTTCCTGGAAATATTTTACTCTGTTTCTCAGTCTGTTTCCTAGAGCCGATCTGTATTTCCTGCAGTTTTCACTACTACACAGAGTTGGTGGTATTAGCTACACACATATATTTATACGGAGTGTAGTATTCAACTGAAAATATACCATGTTCCCAACATGTATGGTGAAGGACGAATTTCACACACAGTTAGCTATCAGATTTAAGCATGTTGAGAGATGTTGGTTCACCTAGCACAAAGTGAGCGGGTTGCAGGGAAACTTTTAGTCTGGGTTCTCAGTCTGTTTCATAGTGCCAATTTGAAGTGCCTGCAGTTTATATACAGAATCTGTGGTGGAGCTACTTATTTCCCATATGTATGTATGAAGTGTAGTATGCAAATGAAAATAAAATTTATTTTCGAAAGAGCTAGGTGAAGGACGGCTTTCAAACAAACTTATATCTCAGAACTGAGCAAGTGTAGAGACGGTCGTTTTTCTAGAACAAAGGAACAGTTTTCAATAGAAAGTTTTTCTCTGGTTTCCCAGTCTGTTTCCCAGTGCTGCTTTGAATTTCCTGCAGTTTTCAATGGAAAACGATTTGGAGCTATTGCCTCCTCTTATATATTCATGAGTTGCATTTTCAACTGAAAAGATTCTTAGTCTTCCGAATAAAGTATTTTAAGGGCGGCTTTATCAGAGAGATTTTTCTCAGTACTCTGCATGTGGAGAGAAGTTCTTTCATGTAGCACAAGTGTAATGGTTTGCAGGAGAATTATTACTCTGGATTCTCAGTCTGATTCCCAGTGCCGATTTGAAGTTCCTGCAGTGTTTGAGGGAAACGGTGTTTTAGCTACAAAGTCCCCATTTATACGTAAAGATTTTAGCTTGCAACTGAAAAGAAATTTTGTGTTCCGAACAATTTCTGTTAAGGACTGCTTACACACACACTAATATCTCCGAAAAGAACAAGTGGAATGACTGTCGTTCATCTAGCAAGAGGTGAATGGTTTGCAGGAGAAATTTTACTCTAGTTTCTCAGTCTGTTTTCTAGTGCCTATTAGAAGTTCCTGCAGTTTTTACTTATAATCCGAGTTGGATGTT
The DNA here is from genome assembly GCF_036321535.1 of Camelus dromedarius. Taxonomy (NCBI): domain Eukaryota; kingdom Metazoa; phylum Chordata; class Mammalia; order Artiodactyla; family Camelidae; genus Camelus; species Camelus dromedarius. The sequence goes on along the minus strand of NC_087473.1, from coordinate 3,266,870 downwards.
GTGTCTCCACATATATATATATATGGAGGGCATTTTTCAGCTGAAATGTAACCGTTTTCCCAAAGTGCTATGTGAAGGACCGCATTCACTCACAGTAACATATCAGTTCTGAGCATGCTGCGAGACGTTCGTTCATGCAGAAAAAAGGAACAGATTGTAGGTGATACTTTTATTCTGGTTTCTCATTCTGTTTCCTATTGCCGCAATGAATTGCCTGCAGTTTTACAGGAAAAGCGAGTTGGAGCTAATTCCTCCTAATACATATGTTTGGGTTTAGATTGCAACTGAAATGAAACTTTGTGTTGCCAACAAAGTAGGTGAAGAACGGCTTACAAACACACTTATATCTCAGAACTGAGTGCGTGGATAGATTTTCGTTCATCTAGCACAAAAAGGGACGTTTTGCAGGAGAAAATTTTACTCTGGATTCTCAGTCGGTTTCCTAGTGCCGCTTGGAAGTTCTTGCAGTTTTCGTTGGAAAACAGAGTTGGAGCTTGTACCCCTCCGTATATATCTATGGATTGTAGTTGGCAACTTAATTGAAAATACATCTTCCTAACGAGATAGGTAAAGACGGCTTTAAACACATTTATATCTCAGAACTGAGAATCTGTTGAGACGTTGGTTCCTCTACCTCCATGGGATCGGTTTTCAGGTGGAACTTATATTCTGGTATCTCAGTCTGTTTCCAAGTGCCGCTTTGAATTTCTTGGAGTTTTCACTGGAAAATAGATTTGGAGTTAGTACTTCCCCACATATATGTATGGATGTAAGCTTGCAACTGAAATACAACATTGTGTTCCCAACAAGCTTGGTGAAGCATGGTTTAAAGCCATGCTTATCTCTCAGACCTGAGTATCTGGAGAGACATTCTTTCATCTAACTACATGTGATCGGGTTGAAGGGAAATGTTTTACTCTGGTTCCTCAGACAGTTTCCTAGTGCCAGTTTGAAGTTCCTGCAGTTATCGTTTTAAAACGATTTGGAGCTTGTACCAAATCATATAAACTAATGGTGTGTTGATTGCAACTGAAAAGAAATTTTGTGTTCCCTACAAGCTAGGTGAATGTCAGAATTGAAAAACATTTATCTCTTAGACCTGAGCATGTGGAGAGACATGCGTTCATGAATCACAAAGGAAAGGGTTGTAGGGAAAATTTTACAATATTTTCTCAGACTTTTTAAAATAAAATGTTTAAAATTCCTGCAGATTTACTTCAAAACCGAGTTGGAAATATTATCTACCCATATAAATTTAAGGAGTGTATATTGCAACCGTAAAGAATGTTTGTGTTCCCTACAAGATAGATGAAGTTCAGCTTTCACACACTGTAATTTCTCATAATTGAGCAGATTAATGGACGTTCCTTCTTCTAGCACAAATTTATCAGTCTACACGAGAAACTCTTACTCTGGTTTCTTTGTCTATTTCCTTTTTATGTTTTGAAGTTAATGCTTTTTTCACTTTATAATTGAACTGAAGCTAGAACCTCCCTATTTATATGTGTGGAGTGTTGCATGCAACTGAAAAGAAACTCTGTGTTCCCAACAAGCTGGATTAATTTCGGCTTTCATATGCACTTAAATCTCCGAACTGAGTATTTGGAGAGATGTTCATTCATCTGAAAAAATGTAATGCGTTGTAGGAGAAATATTTACTCAGCTCTCTCAGGATTTCTCCAAGTGCTGATATGAATTTCCTGCAGTTTTCAATGTAAAACCGAGTTGAATATAGTACGTCCCAGTATAGATATGTGGAGTGTAGATTGCAACTTAAAAGAATCTTTGATTTCCCAACAAGGAATGTGAAGAATGGCTTTAAACGCAATTATATCTCTGAACTGAGCATGTGGTGATGAGTTTGTTCATCGAGCACAAATGGATGTGTTTACAGGAGGAACTTTTTCTCTGTTTCTCAGTCAGTTTTTTAGTGCCGCCTTGAATTTCCTGGAGATTTCACTTGAAATATGATTTGGACCTATTACATCCCCTATATATTTATGGAGGTAATTATTCAACTGAGGTAAGTAGTTTGCAACTGAATAGAAACTTTGTGTTCTCAACAAGCTCCTTAAAGTACGGCTTTCACCCACACTTATCTCTACGAACTGAGCATGGGGTGGGACTTCCTTTCCCCTAGCACATAAGAAACGGTTTCCTGGAAACATTTTACTCTGTTTCTCAGTCTGTTTCCTAGAGCCGATCTGTATTTCCTGCAGTTTTCACTACTACACAGAGTTGGTGGTATTAGCTACACACATATATTTATACGGAGTGTAGTATTCAACTGAAATTATACAATGTTCCCAACAAGTATGGTGAAGGACGAATTTCACACACAGTTAGCTATCAGAATTAAGCATGTTGAGAGATGTTAGTTCACCTAGCACAAAATGAGCGGGTTGCAGGAAACTTTTAGTCTGGGTTCTCAGTCGGTTTCATAGTGCCAATTTGAAGTGCCTGCAGTTTATATACAGAAACTGTGGTGGAGCTAATTATTTCCCATATGTATGTATGAAGTGTAGTATGCAAATGAAAATAAAATTTATTTTCGAAAGAGCTAGGTGAAGGACGGCTTTCAAACAAACTTATATCTCAGAACAGAGCAAGTGTAGAGATGGTCGTTCTTCTAGCACAAAAGGAACGGTTTTCAATAGAAAGTTTTTCTCTTGTTTCCCAGTCTGTTTCCCAGTGCTGCTTTGAATTTCCTGCAGTTTTCAATGGAAAACGATTTGGAGCTATTGCCTCCTCTTATATATTCATGAGTTGCAATTTCAACTGAAAAGATTCTTAGTCTTCCGAATAAAGTATTTTAAGGGCGGCTTTATCAGAGAGATTTTTCCCAGTACTCTGCATGTGGAGAGAAGTTCTTTCATGTAGCACAAGGGTAATGGTTTGCAGGAGAATAATTACTCTGGATTCTCAGTCTGATTCCCAGTGCCGATTTGAAGTTCCTGCAGTGTTTGCGGGAAAACGGTTTTTTAGCTACAAAGTCCCCATTTATACGTAAAGATTTTAGCTTGCAACTGAAAAGAAATTTTGTGTTCCCAAAAATTTCTGTTAAGGAATGCTTACACACACACAAATTTCACCTAACGGAACAAGTGGAGAGACTGTCGTTCATCTAGCAAGGGGGGAACGGTTTGAAGGAGAAATTTTACTCTAGTTTTTCAGTCTGTTTTCTAGTGCCTGTTAGAAGTTCCTGCAGTTTTTAATTATAAACCGAGTTGGATGTAGTGTCTCCACATATATATGTATATATGGATGGCATTTTTCAGCTGAAAAGTAACCATTTACCCAAAATGTTATGTGAAGGACCGCATTCACTCACAGTTACCTATCAGTACTGAGCATGATGCGAGACGTTCGTTCATGCAGAAAAAAGGAACAGATTGTAGGTGATACTTTTACTCTGGTTTCTCATTTTGTTTCCTTGTGCCGCACTGAAGTGCCTGCAGTTTTACAGGAAAAACAATTTGGAGCTAATTCCTCCTCAAACATATGTTTGTTTTTAGATTGCAACTGAAATGCAACTTTGTGTTGAAAAAATAAGTAGGTGAAGGACTGCTTACAAACACTCTTATATCTCAGAACTGTGTGCGTGGAGAGATGTTCGTGCATCTAGCACAAAATAGAAAGATTTTCAGGAGAATATTTTACTCTGGATTCTCAGTCGGTTTCCTAGTGCCGCTTGGATGTTCCTGCAGTTTTCCTTGGAAAACAGAGTTGGAGTTTGTACCCCTCCATATATATCTATCGATTGTAGTTTGCAACTTAATAGAAAATACATCTTCCTAAAAGATAGGTAAAGACAGCTTTAAACACATTTATATCTCAGAACTGAGAATCTGGTGAGACGTTTGTTCCTCTACCTCCATGAGATCGTTTTTCAGGTGGAACTTATATTCTGGTATCTCAGTCTGTTTCCAAGTGCCGCTTTGAATTTCTTGGAGTTTTCACTGTAAAATAGATTTGGAGTTAGTACCTCCCCACATAAATGTATGGATGTAAGCTTGCAACTGAAATACATCATTGTGTTCCCAACAAGTTTGGTGAAGCATGGTTTAAAGACATGCTTATCTCTCAGACCTGAGTATCTGGAGAGACGTTCTTTCATCTAACAACATGTGATCGGGTTGAAGGGGAATGTTTTACTCTGGTTCCTCAGACTGTCTCCTAGTGCCAGTTTGAAGTTCCTGCAGTTATCGTTGTAAAGACGATTTGGAGATTTTACCAACTCATATAAATTAATGGTTTGTTGTTTGCAACTGAAAAGGAACTTTGTGTTCCCTACAAGCTAGGTGAATGTCGGAAACGAAACACATTAATCTCTCAGACATGAGCATGTGTAGACACGTTCGTTTATGAAGCACAAAGGAACGGTCTTTACGGAAAATTTTACACTGGTTTCTCAGACTTTTTAAAATAGACGGTTAAAAATTCCTGCAGATTTTCTTCAAAACCGAGTTGGAATTATTACCTCCCCATATATATGTAAGAATTGTAGTTTGCAAATGTAAGGAATGTTTGTCTTACGTACAAGACAGATCAAGTACAGCTTTCACACTCTCAAATATCTCAGAATTGAGCAAAAGTTGATACGTTCTTTCATCTATCAAAAATGGTTCAGGCTACACGAGAATCTGTTACTCTGGTTTCATAGTCTCTTTCCTTTTTATGTTTTGAAGATCCTGCCTTTTTCTCTCTCTAAATGAACTGAAGTTAGAACCTCCCCATTTATATGTGTGGAGTGTTGCATGCAACTGAAAAGAAACTTTGTGTTCCCAACAATCTGGATTAATTTCGGCTACCATATGCACTTAACTCTCAGTAGTGAGCATTTGGAGAGATGTTCATTCATCTGCAAAAATGGAAAGCGTTGCAGGAGAAATTTTTACTCAGCTTTCTCAGGATTTTTCCAAGTGCTGGTATGAATTTCCTGCAGTTTTCAATGTAAAACCGAGTTGAATATAGTACCTACCAGTTTAGATATATGCAGTGTTGTTTGCAAATTAAAAGAAACTATGAGTTCCCAACAAGGAATGTAAAGAAATGCTTTAAACGCACTTATATCTCTGAACTGAGCATGTGGTGAGAAGTTTGTTCATCAAGCACAAAGTGATGGGATTACAGGAGGAACTTTTTCTCTGGTTTCTCAGTCAGTTTTTTAGTGCCGCTTTGAATTTCCAGGGGATTTCACTTGAAATCAGATTTCGACCTATTACGTCCACTATATATTTATGGAGGTAAGTATTCAACTGAGGTAAGTAGTTTGCAACTGAATAGAAACTTTGCTTTGTCAAAAAGCTCAATAAAGTACGGCTTTAACCCACACTAATCTCTCAGAACTGAGCATGGGTTGGGACGTTCATTCCCCTAGCACATAAGAAAATGTTTCCTGGAAACATTTTACTCTGTTTCTCAGTCGGTTTCCTAGATCCAATTTTTATTTCCTGCAGTTTTCAATACTACACAGAGTTGGAGGTATTAGCTTCACACATATATATATATACGGAGTGTAGTATTCAACTGAATATATACCATGATCCCAAGAAGTATGTTGAAGGACGCCTTTCACACACAGTTAACTATCAGATCTAAGCATGTTGAGAGATGTTCGTTCACCTAGCACAAAGTGAGCGGGTTGCAGGGAAACTTTTACTCTGGGTTCTCAGTCTGTTTCATAGTGCCAATTTGAAGTGCCTGCAGTTTTTAGAGAAAAACTGCGTTGGAGCTACTTCCTTCCCATATGTATGTATGAAGTGTAGCATGCAAATTAAAATAAAATTTGTGTTCCCAAAAAGCTAGGTGAAGGGCGGCTTCCATACAAACTTATATCTCAGAACTCAGCAATTGTAGAGACGGTCGTTCTTATAGCACAAAAAGAACGGTTTTCAATAGAAAGTGTTTCTCTGGTTTCCCAGTCTATTTCCCAGTGTTGCTTTGAATTTCCTGCAGTTTTCAATGGAAAAAGATTTGGACCCTTTGCCTCCTCTTATATATTCATGAGTTGCAATTTCAACTGAAAACATACTTAGTCTTCCCAAAAAAGTTTATTAAGGGCGGCTTTATCAGAGAGATTTTTCTCAGTACTCTGCATGTAGAGAGAAGATCGTTCATGTAGCACAAGTGTAATGGTTTGCAGGAGAAAATATTACTCTGGATTCTCAGTCTGTTTCCCAGTGCCGATTTGAAGTTCCTGCAGTGTTTGCAGGAAAACGGTGTTTTAGCTACCAAATCCCCATTTCTAGGTAAAGAGTTTAGTTTGCAACTGAAAATAAATTTTTTGTTCCCAACAATTTCTATTAAGGACTGCTTACACACACATTAAATTCTCCTAACGGAACAAGTGGAGAGACTGTCGTTCATCTAGCAAGAAGGGAACGGTTTGCAGGAGAAATTTTACTCAAGTTTCTCAGTCTGTTTTCTAGTGCCTGTTAGAAGTTCCTGCAGTTTTTACTTATAAACCGAGTTTGATGTTGTGTCTCCACATATATATATATATGGAGGGCATTTTTCAGCTGAAAAGTTAAAGTTTTCCCAAAATGCTATGTGAAAGACCGCATTCACTCACAGTTACGTATCAGTTCAGAGCATGCTGGGAGACGTTCGTTCATGCAGAATAATGGAACAGATTGTAGGTGATAATTTTATTCTAGTTTCTCATTATGTTTCCTAGTGCTGCAATTAAATGCCTGCACTTTTACAGGAAAACCGAGGTGGAGCTAATTCCTCTCATACATATTTTTGGGTTTAGATTGCAACTGAAATGAAACTTTGTGTTGCCAACGAAGTAGGTGTAGTACGGCTTACAAACATACTTATATCTCAGTACTGAGTGCGTGGAGAGATGTTCGTTCATCTAGCACAAAAATAAAGTTTTGCAGGAGAAAATTTTACTCTGGATTCTCAGTCGGTTTCCTAGTGCCGCTTGGATGTTCCTGCAATTTTCCTTGGAAAAGATTGCTGGAGCTTGTACCCCTCCATATATATCTATGGATTGTAATTTGCAACTTAATAGAAAATACATCTTCCTAACAAGATAGGTAAAGACGGCATTAAACACATTTAAATCTCAGAACTGGGAATCTGTTGAGACGTTGGTTCCTCTACCTCCATGGGATCGGTTTTCAGGTGGAACTTATATTCTGGTATCTCAGTCTGTTTCCAAGTGCCGCTTTGAAATTTTTGGAGTTTTCACTGGAAAATACATTTGGAGTTAGTACCTCCCCACATATATGTTTGGATGTAAGCTTGCAACTGAAATACAACTTTGTGTTCCCAACAAGCTTGGTGAAGCTTGGTTTAAAGGCATGCTTATCTCTCAGACCTGAGTATCTGGAGAGAGGTTCTTTCATCTAACTACATGTGATCGGGTTGAAGGGGAATGTTTTACTCTGGTCCCTCACAATGTTTCCTAGTGCCAGATTGAAGTTCCTGCTGTTATCCCTGTAAAGAAGTATTGGAGATTATAACAACTCATATAAATTAATGGTGTGTTCTTTGCAACTGAAAAGGGACTTTGTGTTACCTACAAGTAAGGTGAATGTCGGAATTGAAACACATTAATCTCTCAGACCTGAGAATGTGGAGACACGTTCGTTCATGGAGTACAAAGATACTGGTAGTAGGGAAAATTTTACCCTGGTTTCTCAGACTTTTTAAAATAGACGGTTTAAACTTCCAGCAGATTTACTTCAAAACCGAGTTGGAATTATTACCTCCCCATATATATTTAAGGAGTGTAGTTTGCAACCGTTAAGAATGTTTGTGTTCCCTACAAGCTAGATGAAGTACAGCTTCCACACACTCTAATTTCTCAGAATTGAGCAGATGAAGAGACGTTCCTTCATCTAGCACAAATGGATCAGTCTACACGAGAAACTGTTTCTCTTGTTTCCTAGTCTCTTTCCTTTTTATATTTTGATGTTCCTGCTGTTTTCACTGTATAAATGAACTGAAGCAAGAACCTCCCCATTTATATGTGTGGAATGTTGCATGCAACTGAAGAGAATTTCTGTGTTCCCAACAAGCTGGATTAATTTTGGCTTACATATGCACTTTACTCTCAGAACTGAGCATTTTGAGAGATTTTAATTCATCTGCAAAAATGGAATGCGTTGCATGAGAAATTTTTACTCTGGATTCTCAGGAATATTCCAAGTGCTGGTATGAATTTCCTGCAGTTTTCAATGTAAAACCGAGTTGAATATAGTACCTCCCATTATAGATATATGAAGTATAGTTTGTAAATTAAAAGGAGCCTTGAGTTCCCAACAAGGAAAGTGAAGAATGTCTTTAAACGCACTTATACCTCTGAACTGAGCATGTGGTGAAAAGTTTGTTCATCTAGCACAAAGGGATGGGATTACAGGAGGAACTTTTTCTCTGGTTTCTCACTCAGTTTTTTAGTGCCGCTTTGAATTTCCTGGAGATTTCACTTGAAATCCGATTTGGACTTATTACAACCCCTATATATTTAAGGAGGTAAGTATTCAACTGAGGTAAGTATTTTGCAAATGAGTAGAAACTTTTGTTCTCAACAAGCTCCTTAAAGTACGGCTTTCACCCACATTTGTCTCTCAGAACTGAGCATGTGTTGGGACGTTCATTCCCCTAGCACATAATAAACCGTTTCCTGGAAACATTTTACTCTGTTTCTCAGTCGGTTTCCTAGATCCGATTTTATTTCCTGCAGTTTTCAATACTACACAGAGTTGGAGGTATTAGCATCACACATATATATATATACGGAGTGTAGTATTCAACTGAATATATACCATGTTCCCAAGAAGTATGTTGAAGGACGCCTTTCACACACAGTTAACTATCAGATCTAAGCATGTTGAGAGATGTTCGTTCACCTAGCACAAAGTGAGCGGGTTGCAGGGAAACTTTTACTCTGGGTTCTCAGTCTGTTTCATAGTGCCAATTTGAAGTGCCTGCAGTTTTTAGAGAAAAACTGCGTTGGAGCTACTTCCTTCCCATATGTATGTATGAAGTGTAGCATGCAAATTAAAATAAAATTTGTGTTCCCAAAAAGCTAGGTGAAGGGCGGCATCCATACAAACCTATATCTCACAACTGATCAAGTGTAGAGACGGTCTTACTTCTAGCACAAAAGGAAAGGTTTTCAATAGAAAGTCTTTCTCTTGTTTCCCAATTTGTTTCCCAGTGCTGCTTTGAATTTCCTGCAGTATTCAATGGAAAAATATTTGGAGTTATTGCCTCTTCTTATATATTCATGAGTTGCAATTTCAACTGAAAAGATACTTATTCGTCCCAAAAATGTATCTTAAGGGCGGCTTTATCAGAGAGATTTTTCTCAGTACTCTGCATGTGGAGAGAATTTCTTTCATATATCACAAGTGTAATGGTTTGCAGGAGAATATATTACTATGGATTCTCAGTCTGTTTCCCAGTGCCGATTTGAAGTTCCTGCAGTGTTTGCAGGGAAACAGTCTTTTAGCTACCAAGTCCCCATTTATAGGTAAAGAGATTAGTTTGCAGCTAAAAAGAAATTTTGTGTCCCAATTAATTTCTGTTAAAGACTGCTTACACACACACTAATTTCTAATAACGGAACAAGTGGAGATACTGTCGTTCATCTAGCAAGAAGGGAACGGTTTGCAGGAGAAATTTTACTCTAATTTCTCAGTCTGTATTCTAGAGCCTGTTAGAAGTTCCTGCAGTTTTTACATAAAAACCGATTTGGATTTAGTGTCTCCACATATATATATATATATATATATATATATATATATATATATATATAGGGAATTTTTCAGCTGAAAAGTAACCGTTTTCCCAAAATGTTATGTGAAAGACCTCATTCACTCACAGTTACCTATCAGTTCTGAGCATGTTGCGAGACGTCCGTTCATGCAGAATAAAGGAACAGATTGTAGGTGATACTTTTACTCTGGTTTCTCATTCTGTTTCCTATTGCCGCAATTAAGTGCCTGCAGTTTTACAGGAAAACCGAGTTGGAGCTAATTCCTCCTCATACATATGTTTGGGTTTAGATTGCAACTGAAATGAAACTTTGTGTTGCCAACCAAGTAGGTGAAGGACGGCTTACAATCACACTTATATCTCAGAACTGAGTGCGTGGAGAGATGTTCGTTCATCTAGCACAAAAAAGAAAGTTTTGCAGGAGAAAACTTTACTCTGGATTCTCATTCGGTTTCCTAGTGCCGCTTGGAAGTTCCTTCAGTTTTCCTTGGAAAAGAGAGTTGGAGCTTGTACCCCTCCGTATATATCTATGGATTGTAGTTTGCAACATAATAGAAAATACATCTTCCTAACAAGATAGGTAAAGGCGGCTTTAAACACATTTATATCTCGGAACTGAGAATCTGTTAAGACGTTAGTTCCTCTACCTCCATGGGTTCGGTTTTCAGGTGGAACTTATATTCTGGTATCTCAGTCTGTTTCCAAGTGCCGCTTTGAATTTCTTGGAGTTTTCACACAAAAATAGATTTGGAGTTAGTACCTCCCCACATATATTTATGGATGTAAGCTTGCAACTGAAATACAACATTGTGTTCCCAACAAGCTTGGTGAAGCATGGTTTAAAGACATGCTTACCTCTCAGACCTGAGTATCTGGAGAGACGTTCTTTCATCTAACAACATGTGATCCGGTTGAAGGGGAATGTTTTACTCTGGTTCCTCAGACTGTTTTCTACGGCCAGGTTGAATTTCCTGCAGTTATTGGTATAAAGACGATTTGGAACTTGTACCAACTCATATAAAGTAATGGTATTTTGTTTGCAACTGAAAAGGAATTTTGTGTTCCCTACAATCTAGGTGAATGTCGGAAATAAAACACATTTATCTCTCAGACCTGAGCATGTGGAGACACGTTCGTTCATGAAGCACAAAGGAACGTGTTGTAGGGAAAGTTTTACACTTGTTTCTCAGACTTTTTAAAATAGACGGTTTAAAATTCCTGCAAATTTACTTCAAAACCGAGTTTGAAATATCACCTCCCCATATTTATTTAAGGAGTGTATTTTGCAACCGTAAAGAATGTATGTGTTCCCTACAAGCTAGATGAATTTCAGCTTTCACACACTCTAATTTCTCAGAATTGAGCAGAAGAAGAGACGTTCCTTCATGTAGCACAAATGGATCAGGCTACACGAGAATCTGTTACTCTGCTTTCTTAGTCTCTTTCTTTTTTATGTTTTGAAGTTCCTGCTGTATTCACTCTATAAATGAATTGAAGAAAATCCTCCCCATTTATATGTGTGGAGTGTTGCATGCAACTGAAAGAAACTTTGTTTTCCCAAAAAGCTGGATTAATTTTTGCTTACATATGCACTTAACTCTCAGAACTGAGCATTTGTAGAGATATTCATTCATTTGCAAAATTGGAATGCGTTGCAGGAGTAATTTTTACTCAGCTTTATCAGGCTTTTCCAAGTGCTGGCATGAATTTCCTGCAGTTTTCAATGTAAAACAGACTTGAATATACTTCTTTCCAGTATAGATATATGGAATGATGTTTGCAACTTAAAATAAGCTTTGAGTTCCCAACAAGGAATGTGAAGAATGGCTTTAAATGCAATTATATCTCTGAACTGAGCATGTGGGGAGGAGTTTGTTCATCTAGCACAAAGGGATGGGATTACATGAGGAACTTTTCTTCTGGTTTCTCAGTCAGTTTTTTAGTGCCGATTTGAATTTCCTGGAGATTTCACTTGAAATCCGATTTCGACCTTTTAACTCCCCTCTATATTTATGGAGGTAAGTATTCAAATGAGGTAATAGTTTGCAACTGAATAGAAACTTTGTGTTCTCAACAAACTCCTTAAAGTACGGCTTTCACCCACACATCTCTCCGAACTGATCATGGGGTTGGACGTTCTTTCCACTAGCACATAAGAAACGATTTCTTGGAAAAATTTTTCTCTGTTTCTCAGTCTGTTTCCTAGAGCAGTTTTGTATTTCCTGCAGTTTTCAATACTACACAGAGTTGGAGGTATTAGCAAAACACATATATATATACGGAGTGTAGTATTCAACTGAATATGTACCATATTCCCAAGAAGTATGATGAAGGACGCCTTTCACACACAGTTAACTATCAGATCAAAGCCTGTTGAGAGATGTTCGTTCACCTAGCACAAATTGAGCGGGTTGCAGTGAAACATTTATTCTGGGTTCTCATTCTGTTTCATAGTGCCAATTTGAAGTGCCTGCAATTTTTAGAGAAAAACTGCATTGGAGCTAATTCCTTCCCATATGTATGTATGAAGTGTAGCATGCAAATGAAAATAAAATTTGTGTTCCCAAAAACCTAGGTGAAGGACGGCTTTCAAACAAAGTTATATCTCAGTACTGAGCAAGTGTAGAGACGGTCGTTCTTCTAGCACAAAAGGAACGGTTTCAAATAGCAAGTTTTTCTCTGGTTTCCCAGTCTGTTTCCAAGTGCTGCTTTGAATTTCCTTCATTTTTCAATGGAAAAATATTTGGAGCTATTGCCTCCTCTTATATATTCTTGAGTTGAAATTTCAACTGAAAAGATACTTATTCGTCCCAAAAATGTATCTTAAGGGCGGCTTTATCAGAGAGATACTTCTCAGTACTCTGCATGGGGAGAGAAGTTCGTTCATGTAGCACAAGTGTAATGGTTTGCAAGAGAATATATTACTCTGGATTCTCAGTCTGTTTCCCAGTGCCGTTTTGAAGTTCCTGCAGTTTTTGCAGGAAAATGGTATTTTAGCTACAAATTACCCATTTATAAGTAAAGAGTTTAGCATGCAACTGAAAAAAAATTTTGTGTTCCCAACAATTTCTGTTAAGGACTGCTTACACACACACTAATCTCTCCGAACGGATCAAGTGGAGAGACTCTCGTTCATCTAGCAAGAGTCAAAAGTTTGCAGGAGAAATTTTACTCTTGTTTCTCAGTCTTATTTCTTGTGCCTGTTAGATGTTCCTGCAGTTTTTACTTATAAACTGAGTTGGATGTAGTGTCTCCACATATATATACATATGGAGGGCATTTTTCAGCTGAAAAGTGTCAGTTTTCCCAAAATGCTATGTGAAGGACTGCATTCACTCACAGTTACATATCAGTTCTGCGCATGCTGCGAGACCTTCGTTCATGCAGAAAAATGGAAGAGATTTTAGGTGATACTTTTAATCTGGTTCCTCATTCTGTTTCCTAGTGCCGCAATTAAGTGCCTGCAGTTTTACAGGATAACCGAGTTGGAGCTAATTCCTACTCATACATATGTTTGGGTTTAGATTGCAACTGAAAAGAAACTTTGTTTTGCCAACATAGTAGGTGAAGTACGGCTTACAAACACACTTATATCTCAAAACTGAGTGCGTGGAGAGATGTTCGTTCATATACCACAAAAAAGAAAGTTTTGCAGGAGAAAATTTTACTATGGATTCTCAGTAGGGTTCCTAGTGCCGCTTGGATTTTCCTGCAGTTTTCCTTGGAAAAGAGAGATGGAGCTTGTACCCCTCCGTATATATCTACGGATTGTAGTTTGCAACTTAATAGAAAATACAACTTCCTAACAAGATAGGTAAAGACGGCTTTAAACACATTTATATCTCAGGACTGGAATCGGGTGAGACGTTGGTTCCTCTACCTCCATGGGATTGGTTTTCAGGTGGAACTTATATTCTGGTATCTAATTCTGTTTCCAAGTGCTGTTTTTACTTTCTTGCAGTTTTCACTGGAAAATAGATTTGGAGTTAGTACCTCCCTACATATATGTATGGATGTCAGCTGGCAAATGAAATACAACACTGTGTTCCAAATAAGCTTTGTGAAGCATGGTTTAAAGACATGCTTATCTCTCAGACCTGAGTATCTGGAGAGACGTTCTTTCATCTAACAACATGTGATCGGGTTGAAGGGGATTGTTTTACTCTGGTTCCTCAGACTGTTTCCTAGTGCCAGTTTGAAGTTCCTGCCGTTATCGGTGTAAAGAAGATTTGGAGCTTATACCAACTCATATAAAGTAATGGTGTGTTGTTTGCAACTGAAAAGGAATTTTGTGTTCCCTACAAGTTAGGTGAATGTCGGAAATGAAACACATTAATCTCTCAGACCTGAGCAAGTGGAGACACGTTCGTTCATGAAGAACAAAGGAACGGGTTGTAGGGAAAAGTTTTACACTGGTTTCTCAGACTTTTTAAAATAGACGGTTTAAAATTCCTGCAGATTTACTTCAAAACCGAGTTGGAAATATCACCTCCCCATATATATTAAAGGAGTGTAGTTTGCAACCGTAAACAAAGTTTGTGTTCCGTACAAGATAGATGAAGTACAGCTTTCACACACTCTAATTTCTCAGAATTGAGCAAATGAAGATACGTTCCTTCATCGATCAAAAATGGATCAGGCTACACGAGAATCTTTTAATCTGCTTTCTTAGTATCTTTCCTTTTTTTGTTTTGAAATTCCTGCTGTTTTCACTCTATAAATGAACTGAAACTTGAACCTCCAAATTTATATGTGTGGATTGTTGCATGCAACTGAAAAGAAACTTTGTTTTCCCAACAAGCTGGATTAATTTCAGCTTCCATATGCACTTAACTCTCAATACTGAGCATTTGGAGAGATGTTCATTCATCTGCAAAAATGGAATGAGTTGCAGGAGAAATTTTTACTCAGATTTCTCAGGCTTTTTCCAAGTGCTGGTATGAATTTCCTGCAGTTTTCAATGTAAAACCGAGTTGAATATAGTACCTCCCATTATAGATATATGGACTGTAGTTTGCAACTTAAAAGAAGCTATGAGTTCCCAAAAAGGAATGTGAAGAATGGCTTTAAACGCACTTATATCTCTGAACTGAGCATGTGGTGAGAAGTTTGTTCATCTAGCACAAAGAGATGGGATTACAGGAGGAACTTTTTCTCTGGTTTCTCAGTCAGTTTTTTAGTGCTGCTTTGAATTTCCTGGAGATTTCACTTGAGAACCGTTTTCGACCTATTTCCTCCCCTATATATTTATGGAGGTAAGTATTCAACTGAGGTAAGTAGTTTGCAACTGAATAGAAACTTTGTGTTCTCAACAAGCTCCTTAAATTACGGCTTTCACCCACACTAATCTCTCCGAACTGAGCATGGGTTTGGACGTTCATTCCACTAGCACATAAAGAACGGTTTCCTGGAAAAATTTTACTCTGTTTCTCAGTCTGTTTCCTAGATCCGATTTGTATTTCCTGCAGTTTTCACTACTACACAGAGTTGGAGGTATTAACTTCACACATATATATACGGAGTGAAGTATTCAACTGAATATATAACATGTTCCCAAGAAGTATGTTGAAGGACGCCTTTCACACACAGTTAACTATCAGAACTAATCATGTTGAGAGATGTTCGTTCACCTAGCACAAAGTGAGCGGGTTGCAGTGAAACTTTTATTCTGCGTTCTCAGTCTGTTTCATAGTGCCAATCTGAATTGCCTGCAGTTTTTAGAGAAAAAACTGCGTTGGAGCTACTTCCTTCCCATATGTATGTATGAAGTGTAGCATGGAAATGAAAATAAAATTTGTGTTCCCAAATAGCTAGGTGAAGGACGGCATCCATACAAACTTATATCTCAGAATTGAGCAAGTGTAGAGACGGTCTTACTTCTAGCACAAAAGGAAGGGTATTCAAAAGAAAGTCTTTCTCTTGTTTCCCAATCTGTTTCCCAGTGCTGCATTGAATTTCCTGCAGTTTTAATGGAAAACGATTTTGAGCTATTGCCTCCTCTTATATATTCATGAGTTGCAATTTCAACTGAAAAGATACTTAGTCGACCCAAAAATGTATGTTAAGGGCGGCTTTATCAGAGAGATTTTTCTCAGTACTCTGCATGTGGAGAGAAGTTCTTTCATGTAGCACCAGTGTAATGGTTTGCAGGAGAATATATTACTCAGGATTCTCAGTCTGTTTCCCAGTGCCGATTTGAAGTTCATGCAGTGTTTGCAGGAAAACGATATTTTAGCTACCAAGTCCCCATTTATAGGTAAAGAGTTTAGTTTGCAGCTTAAAAGTAGTTTTGTGTTCCCAACATTTTCTGTTAAGGACTGCTTACACACACACTAATTTCTAATAACGGAACAAGTGGAGAGACTATCGTTCATCTAGCAAGAAGGGAACGGTTTGCAGGAGAAATTTTACTCTAGTTTCTCAGTCTGTTTTCTAGTGCCTGTTAGAAGTTCCTGCAGTTTTTACTTATAAAACGAGTTGGATGTAGTGTCTCCACATATATATATTTATGGAGGGCATTTTTCAGCTAAAAAGTAACGGTTTTCCCAAAATGCTATGTGAAAGAACTCATTCACTCACAGTTACCTATCAGTTCTGAGAATGCTGCGAGACGTTCGTTCATGCAGAATTAAGGATCAGATTGTAGGTGATACTTTTACTATGGTTTCTCATTCTGTTTCCTAGTGCCGCAATTAATTGCCTGCAGTTTTACAGGAAAACCGAGTTGGAGCTAATTCCTCCTCATACTTATATTTGGGTTTAGATTGCAACTGAAATGAAACTTTGTGTTGCCAACAAAGTAGGTGAAGGACGGCTTACAAACACACTTATATCTCAGAACTGAGTGCGTGGAGAGATGTTCGTTCATCTAGCACAAAAAAGAAAGATTTGCAGGAGAAAATTTTACTCTGGATTCTCAGTCGGTTTCTTAGTGCCGCTTGGAAGTCCCTGCAATTTTCCTTGGAAAAGAGAGATGGAGCTTGTACCCCTCTGTAAATATCTATGGATTGTAGTTTGCAATTTAATAGAAAATACATCTTCCTAACAAGATAGGTAAAGACGGCTTTAAACACATTTATATCTCAGAACTGATAATCTGGTGAGAAGTTTGTTCCTCTACCTCCATGGGATCGGTTTTCAGGTGGAACTTATATTCTGGTATCTCAGTCTGTTTCCAAGTGCCGCTTTGACTTTCTTGCAATTTTCACTGGAAAATAGATTTGGAGTTAGTACCCCCCACATATATGTATGGATGTAAGCTCGCAAATGTAATACAACATTGTGTTCCCTAAAAGCTTGTTGAAGCATGGTTTAAAGACATGCTTATCTCTCAGACCTGAGTATCTGGAGAGACGTTCTTTCATCTAACAACATTTGATCGGGTTGAAGGGGATTGTTTTAATCTGGTTCCTCAGACTGTTTCCTAGTGCCAGTTTGAAGTTCCTGCAGTTATAGGTTTAAAGAAGATTTGGAGTTTGTAACAACTCATATAAAGTAATGGTGTGTTGTTTGCAACTGAAAAGGACATTTGTTTTCCCTACAATTTAGGTGAATGTCGGAAATGAAACACATTAATCTCTCAGACCTTAGCAAGTGGTGACACGTTCGTTCATGAAGCACAAAAGAACGGATTGTAGGGAAAAGTTTTACACTGGTTTCTCAGACTTTTTTAAATAGACGGTTTAAAATTCCTGCAGATTTACTTCAAAACCGAGTTGGAAATATTAGCTCCCCATATATATTTAAGAAGTGTATTTTGCAACCGTAAAGAATGTTTGTGTTCCCTACAAGCTAGATGAAGTACAGCTTTCACACACTCTAATTTCTCAGAATTGAGCAGAAGAAGAGACGTTCCTTCTTCTATCAAAAATGGATCAGGCTACACGAGAATCTGTTACTCTGCTTTCTTAGTCTCTTTGTTTTTTATGTTTTGAAGTTCCTGCTGTTTTCACTCTATAAATGAAATGAAGCTAGAACCTCCCCATTTATATGTGTGGAGTGTTGCATGCAACTGAAAGAAACTTTGTGTTCCCAACATGCAGGATTAATTTTGGCTTACATATGCACTTAACTCTCAGAACTGAGCATTTGGAGAGATGTTCATTCATCTGCAAAAATGGAATGCGTTGCATGAGAAATTTTTACTCTAGTTTCTCAGGAACTTTCCAAGTGCTGGTATGAATTTCCTGCAGTTTTCAATGTAAAACTGAGTTGAATATAGTACCTCCCAGTATAGATATATGGAGTGTAGATTGCAACTTATAAGAAGCCTTGATTTCCCAACAAGGAATGTGAAGAATGTCTTTAAATGCACTTATATCTCTGAACTGAGCATGTGGTGAGAAGTTTGTTCATCTAGCAAAAAGTGATGGGATTACAGGAGGAACTTTTTCTCTGGTTTCTCAGTCAGTTATTTAGTGCCGCTTTGAATTTCCTGGAGATTTCACTTGAAATCCGATTTTGACCTATTACAACCACTATATATTTATGGAGGTAAGTATTCAACTAAGGTAAGTGGTTTGCAACTGAATAGAAATTTTGTGTTCTCAACAAGCTCCTTAAAGTACGGCTTTCACCCACACTTATCTCTCCGAACTGAGCATGGGGTGGGACATTCTTTCCCCTAGCACATATGAAACGGCTTCCTGGAAACATTTTACTCTGTTTCTCAGTCTGTTTCCTAGTGCCGATTTGTATTTCCTGCAGTTTTCACTACTACACAGAGTTGGAGGTATTCGCTACCCACTTATATATATACGGAGTGTATTATTCAACTGAAAATATACCATGTTACCAACAAGTATGGTGAAGGACGACTTTCACACACAGTTAACTATCAGATCTATGCATGTTGAGAGATGTTCGTTTACCTAGCACAAAATGAGCGGGTTGCAGGAAACTTTTAGTCTGGGATCTCTGTCGGTTCCATAGTGCCAATTTGAAGTGCCTGCAGTTTTGAGAGAAATACTGCTTTGGAGCTACTTCCATCCCATATGTATGTATGAAGTGTAGCATGCAAATGAAAATAAAATTTGTGTTCCCAAAAAGCTAGGTGAAGGACGGCTTCCATACAAACTTATATCTCAGAACTGAGCAAGTTTAGATACGGTTGTTCTTCTAGCACAAAAGGAACGTTTTTAAATAGAAAGTGTTTCTCTGGTTTCCCAGTCTGTTTCCCAGTGCTGCATTGAATTTCCTGCAGTTTTCAATGGAAAACGATTTGGAGCCTTTGCCTCCTGTTATATATTCATGAGTTGCAATTTCAACTGAAAAGATACTTAGTCTTCCCAAAAAAGTTTGTTAGGGGCGGCTTTATCAGAGAGATTTTTCTCAGTACTCTGCATGTAGAGAGAAGTTCGTTCATGTAGCACAAGTGTAATGGTTTGCAGGAGAAAATATTACTCTGGATTGTCAGTCTGTTTCCCAGTGCCGATTTGAAGTTCCTGCAGTGTTTGCAGGAAAACGGTGTTTTAGCTACCAAATCCCCATTTATAGGTAAAGAGATTAGTTTGCAACTGAAAAGAAATTTTGTGTTCCCAAGAATTTCTGTTAAGGACTGCTTACACACACACTAAATTCTCCTAACTGAACAAGTGGAGAGGCTGTCGTTCATCTAGCAAGAAGGGAACGGTTTGCAGGAGAAATTTTACTCTATTTTCTCAGTCTGTTTTCTAGTGCCTGTTAGAAGTTCCGGCATTTTTTACTTATAAACCGAGTTGGATGTAGTGTCTCCAAATATATATATATATATTTAGGGCATTTTTCAGTTGAAAAGTAAAAGTTTTCCCAAAATGCTATGTGAAAGACCGCATTCACTCACAGTTACCTATCAGTTCTGAGCATGCTGCGAGACGTTAGTTCATGCTGAATAAAGGAACAGATTGTAGGTGATACTTTTACTATGGTTTCTCATTCTGTTTCCTAGTGCCCCAATTAAGTGCCTGCACTTTTACAGGAAAACCGATTTGGAGCTAATTCCTCCTCATACATATGTTTGGGTTTAGACTGCAAGTGAAATGAATCTTGTGTTGCCAACAAAGTAGGTGAAGGACGGCTTACAAACATACTTATATCTCAGAACTGAGTGCGTGGATAGATGTTCGTTCATCTAGCACAGAAAAGAAAGTTTTGCAGGAGAAAATTTTACTCTGGATTCTCAGTCGGTTTCCTAGTGCCGCTTGGATGTTCCTGCAGTTTTCATGGGAAAAGAGACTTGGACCTTGTACCCCTCCTTATATATCTATGGATTGTAATTTGCAACTTAATAGAAAATACATCTTCCTAACAAGATACATAAAGACGGCTTTAAACACATTTATATCTCAGAACTGAGAATCTGTTGAGACGTTGGTTCCTCTACCTCCATGGGATCGGTTTAAAGTTGGAACTTATATTCTGGTTTCTCAGTCTGTTTCCAAGTGCCGCTTTGAATTTTTTGGAGTTTTCACTGGAAAATAGATTTGGAGATAGTACCTCCCCACATATATATTTGGATGTAAGCTTGCAACTGAAATACATCATTGCGTTCCCAACAACTTGGTGAAGCATGGTTTAAAGACATGCTTATCTCTCAGACCTGAGTATCTGGAGAGACGTTCTTTCATGTAACAACATGTGAACGGGTTGAAGTGGAATGTTTTACTCTGGTTCCTCACATTGTTTCCTAATGCCAGTTTGAAGTTCCTACAGTTATCACTGTAAAGTAGTTTTGGAGATTTTACCAACTCATATAAAATAATGGTGTGTTGTTTGCAACTGAAAAGGAACTTTGTGTTCCCTACAAGTAAGGTGAATGTCGGAATTGAAACACATTAATCTCTCAGACCTGAGAATGTGGAGACACGTTCGTTCATGGAGTACAAAGATACTGGTAGTAGGGAAAATTTTACCCTGGTTTCTCAGACTTTTTAAAATACACGGTTTAAAATTCCAGCAGATTTACTTCAAAACCGAGTTGGAAATATTACCTCCCCATATATATTTAAGGAGTGTAGTTTGCAACCGTAAAGAATGTTTGTGTTCCCTACAAGCTAGATGAAGTACAGCTTCCACACACTCTAATTTCTCAGAATTGAGCAGATGAAGAGACGTTCCTTCATCTAGCACAAATGGATCAGTCTACACGAGAAACTGTTTCTCTTGTTTCCTAGTCTCTTTCCTTTTTATATTTTGAAGTTCCTGCTGTTTTCAATGTATAAATGAACTGAAGCAAGAACCTCCCCATTTATATGTGTGGAATGTTGCATGCAACTGAAGAGAAATTCTGTGTTCCCAACAAGCTGGATTAATTTTGGCTTACATATGCACTTAACTCTCAGAACTGAGCATTTTGAGAGATGTTATTTCATCTGCAAAAATGGAATGCGTTCCATTGAGAAATGTTTACTCTGGTTTCTCAGGATTTTCCATATGCTGGTATGAATTTCCTGCAGTTTTCAATGTAAAACTGAGTTGAATATAGTAGCTCCCATTATAGATATATGGAATGTAGTTTTCAACTTAAAAGTATCTTTGAATTCCCAAAAAGGAATGTGAAGAATGGCTTTAAACGCACTTATATCTCTGAAATGAGCATGTGGTAAGAAGATTGTTCATCTAGAACAAAGGGATGGGATTACAGGAGGAACTTTTTCTCTGGTTTCTCAGTCATTTTTTTAGTGCCACTTTGAATTTCCTGGAGATTTCACTTGAAATCCGATTTGTACCTATTACAACCCCTATATATTTACGGAGGTAAGTATTCAACTGAGGTAAGTAGTTTGCAACTGAATAGAAATTTTGTGTTCTCAACAAGCTCCTTAAAGTACGGCTTTCACCCACACTTATCTCTCCGAAATGAGCATGGGGTGGGACATTCTTTCCCCTAGCACATAAGAAACGGTTTCCTGGAAACATTTTACTCTGTTTCTCAGTCTGTTTCCTAGAGCCGATTTGTATTTCCTGCAGTTTTCACTACTACAGAGTTGGAGGTATTAGCCACACACATATATATATACGGAGTGTAGTATTCAACTGAAAATATACCATGTTAACAACATGTATGGTGAAGGACGCCTTTCACACACAGTTAACTATCAGATCTATGCATGTTGAGAGATGTTCGTTTACCTAGCACAAAATGAGCGGGTTGCAGGAAACTTTTAGTCTGGGTTCTCAGTCTGTTTCATAGTGACAATTTGAAGTGCCTGCAGTTTTGAGAGAAAAACTGCTTTGGAGCTACTTCCATCCCATATGTATGTATGAAGTGTAGCATGCAAATGAAAATAAAATTTGTGTTCCCAAAAAGCTAGGTGAAGGACGGCTTCCATACAAACTTATATCACAGAACTGAGCAAGTGTAAGGACGGTCGTTCTTCTAGCACAAAAGGAACGGTTTTCAATAGAAAGTGTTTCTCTGGTTTCCCAGTCTATTTCCCAGTGCTGCTTTGAATTTCCTGCAGTTTTTAATGGAAAACTATTTGGAGATTTTGCCTCCTCTTATATATTCATGAGTTGCAATTTCAACTGAAAACATACTTAGTATTCCCATAAAAGTTTTTAAGGGCGGGTTTATCCGAGAGATTTTTCTCAGTACTCTGCATGTAGAGAGAAGTTCGTTCATGTAGCACAAGTGTAATGGTTTGCAGGAGAAAATATTACTCTGGATTCTCAGTCTGTATCCCAGTGCAGATTTGAAGTTCCTGCAGTGTTTGCAGGAAAACGGTGTTTTCGCTACCAAATCCCCATTTATAGGTAAAGATTTTAGTTTGCAACTGAAAATAAATTTTGTGTTCCCAACAATTTCTTCTACGGACTGCTTACACACACACAAAATTCTCCTAACGGAACATGTGGAGAGACTGTCGTTCATCTAGCAAGAAGGGAACGGTTTGCAGGAGACTTTTTACTCTAGTTTCTCAGTCTGTTTTCTAGTGCCTGTTAGAAGTTCCTGCAGTTTTTACTTATAAACCGTGTTTGATGTAGTGTCTCCACATATATATACATATGGAGGGCATTTTTCAGCTGAAAAGTAAAAGTTTTCCCAAAATGCTTTGTGAAAGACCGCATTCACTCACAATTACTTATCAGTTCTGAGCATGCTGCGAAACGTTCGTTCATGCAGAATAAAGGATCTGATTGTAGGTGATACTTTTACTCTGGTTTCTCATTCTGTTTCCTAGTGCTGCAATTAAGTGCCTGCTTTTACAGGAAAACCGAGTTGGAGCTAATTCCTCCTCATACATATGTTTGGGTTTAGATTGCAACTGAAATGAAACTTTGTGTTGCCAACAAAGTAGGTGAAGGACGGCTTACAATCATTCTTATATATCAGAAATGAGTGCGTGGATAGATGTTCGTTCATCTAGCACAGAAAAGAAAGTTTTGCAGGAGAAAATTTTACTCTGGATTCTCAGTCGGTTTCCTAGTGCCGCTTGGATGTTCCTGCAGTTTTCCTTGGAAAAGAGAGTTGGAATTTGTACCCCTCCGTACATATCTATGGATTGTAGTTTGCAACTTAATAGAAAATACATCTTCCTAACAAGATACGTAAAGACGGCTTTAAACACATTTATATCTCAGAACTGAGAATCTGTTGAGAATTTGGTTCCTCTACCTCCATGGGACCAGTTTCCAGGTGGAACTTATATTCTGGTATCTCAGTCTGTTTCCAAGTGCGGCTTTGAATTTGTTGGAGTTTTCACTGGAAAATTGATTTGGAGTTAGTACCTCCCCACATATATGTTTGGATGTAAGCTTGCAACTGAAATACAACATTGTGTTCCCAACAATCTTGCTGAAGCATTGTATAAAGACATGCTTACCTCACAGACCTGGGTTTCTGGAGAGACGATCTTTCATCTAACAACATGTG
Source organism: Camelus dromedarius (assembly GCF_036321535.1). NCBI lineage: Eukaryota > Metazoa > Chordata > Mammalia > Artiodactyla > Camelidae > Camelus > Camelus dromedarius. Next base: position 3,243,283 of record NC_087473.1, on the reverse strand, counting down.
ATCGGGTTGAAGGGGAATGTTTTACTCTGGTTCCTCACACTGTTTCCTAGTGCCAGTTTGAGGTTCCTGCAGTTATCCGTTTAAAGACGATTTGGAAATTGTACCAACTCCTATAATGTAATGGTGTGTTGTTTGCAACTGAAAAGGAACTTTGTGTTCATTACAAGTTAGGTGAATGTCGGAATTGAAACACATTAATCTCTCAGACCTGAGAATGTGGAGACACGTTCGTTCATGGAGTACAATGATACGGGTTGTAGGGAAAATTTAACCCTTGTTTCTCAGACTTTTTAAAATAGACGGTTTAAAATTCCTGCAGATTTACTTCAAAACCGAGTTGGAAATATTACCTCCCCATATATATTTAAGGAGTGTAGTATGCAAACATAAAGAATGTTTGTGTTCCCTACAAGCTAGAAGAAGTACATCTTCCACACACTCTAATTTCTCAGAATTGAGCAGATGAAGAGACTTTCCTTCATCTAGCACAAATGGATCAATCTACACGAGAAACTGTTTCTCTTGTTTGTTAGTCTCTTTCCTATTTATATTTTGAAGTTCCTGCTGTTTTCACTGTATAAATGAACTGAAGCAAGAACCTCCCCATTTATATGTGTGGAATGTTGCATGCAACTGAAGAGAAATTCCGTGTTCCCAACAAGCTGGATTAATTTTGGCTTACATATGCACTTAAATCTCAGAACTGAACATTTTGAGAGATGTTAATTCATCTGCAAAAAAGGAATGCGTTGCATGAGAAATTTTTACTCTGGTTTTTCAGGTTTTTCCAAAAACTGATATGAATTTCCTGCAGTTTTCAATGTAAAACTGAGTTGAATATAATACCTCCCCCTATAGATATATGGAGTGTTGATTGCAACTTAAAAGAAGCTATGAGTTCCCAAGAAGGAATTTGAAGAATGGCTTTAAACCTACTTATATCTCTGAACTGAGCATGTGGTGAGAAGTTTGTTCTTTTAGCACAAAGGGATATGATTACAGGAGGAACTTTTTCTCTGGTTTCTCAGTCAGATTTTTAGTGCCACTTTGAATTTCCTGGAGATTTCACTTGAAATCCGATTTGGACCTTTTACAACCCCTATATATTTATGGGGGAAAGTATTCAACTGAGGTAAGTGGTTTGCAACTGAATAGAAAATTTGTGTTCTCAAAAAGCTCCTTAAATTACGGGTTTCACCCAAACATATCTCTCCGAACTGAGCATGGTGTGGGACATTATTTCCCCTAGCACATAAGAAACGGTTTCCTGGAAACATTTTACTCTGTTTCTCAGTCTGTTTCCTAGAGCCGATTTGTATTTCCTGCAGTTTTCTCTACTACACAGACTTGGAGGTATTAGCTACACACATATATATATACGGAGTGTAGTATTCAACAGAAAATATACCATGTTCCCTACAAAGATGTTGAAGGACGCCTTTCACACACAGTTAACTATCAGATCTATGCATGTTGAGAGATATTCGTTCACCTAGCACAAAATTAGCGGGATGCAGGAAACTTTTAGTCTGAGTTCTCTGTCGGTTCCATAGTGCCAATTTGAAGTGCCTGCAGTTTTGAGAGAAAAACTGCTTTGGAGCTACTTCCATCCCATATGTATGTATGAAGTGTAGCATGCAAATGAAAATAAAATTTGTGTTCCCAAAAAGCTAGGTGAAGGACGGCTTCCATACAAAATTATATCTCAGAACTGAGCAAGTGTAGGGACGGTCGTTCTTCTAGCACAAAAAGAACGGTTTTCAATAGAAAGTTTTTCTCTGGTTTCCCAGTCTGTTTCCCAGTGCTGCTTTGAATTTCCTGCAGTTTTCAATGGAAAACGATTTGGAAATTTTGCCTCCTCTTATATATTCATGAGTTGCAATTTCAACTGGAAACATACTTTGTCTTCCCAAAAACGTTTGTTAAGAGCGGCTTTAACAGAGAGATGTTTCTCAGTACTCTGCATGTAGAGAGAAGCTCGTTCATGTAGCACAAGTGTAATGGTTGGCAGGAGAAAATATTACTCTGGATTCTCAGTCTGTTTCCTAGTGCCGATTTGAAGTTCCTGCAGTGTTTGCAGGAAAACGGTTTTTTAGCTACCAAATCCCCATTTCTAGGTAAAGAGTTTAGTTTGCAACTGAAAAGAAATTTTGTGTTCCCAACAATTTCTGTTAAGGAGTGCTTACACACACACTAAATTCTCCTAACGGAACAAGTGGAGAGACACTCGTTCATCTAGCAAGAAGAGAATGGTTTGCAGGAGAAATTTTACTCTAGTTTCTCAGTCTGTTTTCTAGTGCCTGTTAGAAGTTCCTGCATTTTTTACTTATAAACCGATTTGGATGTAGTGTCTCCAAATATATATATATATATTTAGGGCATTTTTCACCCGAAAAGTAAAAGTTTTCCCAAAATGCTATGTGAAACACCGCATTCACTCACAGTTACCTATCAGTTCTGAGCATGCTGCGAGACGTTCGTTCATGCGGAATAAAGAACAGATTGTAGGTGATACTTTTACTATGGTTTCTCATTCTGTTTCCTAGTGCCGCAATTAAGTGCCTGCACTTTTACAGGAATACCGAGTTGGAGTTAATTCCTCCTCATACATATGTTTGTGTTTAGATTGCAAGTGAAATGAATCTTGTGTTGCCAACAAAGTAGGTGAAGGACGGCTTACAAACACACTTATATCTCAGAACTGAGTGCGTGGAGAGATGTTCGTTCATCTAGCACAGAAAAGAAAGTTTTGCAGGAGAAAATTTTACTCTGGATTCTCAGTCGGTTTCCTAGTGCCGCTTGGATGTTCCTGCAGTTTTCCTTGGAAAAGAGATATGGAGCTTGTACCCCTCCTTATATATCTATGGATTGTAGTTTGCAACTTAATAGAAAATACATCTTCCTAACAAGATAGGTGAAGACGGCTTTAAACAAATTTATATCTCAGAACTGAGAATCTGTTGAGACATTGGTTCCTCTATCTCCATGGGATCGGTTTAAAGGTGGAACTTATAATCTGGTTTCTCAGTCTGTTTCCAAATGCCGCTTTGAATTTTTTGGAGTTTTCACTGGAAAATAGTTTTGGAGATAGTACCTCCCCACATATATATTTGGATGTAAGCTTGCAACTGAAATACATCATTGCGTTCCCAACAAGCTTGGTGAAGCATGGTTTAAAGTCATGCTTATCTCTCAGACCTGAGTATCTGGAGAGACGTTCTTTCATCTAACAACATGTGAAAGGGTTGAAGTGGAATGTTTTACTCTGGTTCCTCACACTGTTTCCTAGTTCCAGTTAGAATTTCCTGCATTTATCCGTGTAAATACGATTTGGAGATTATACCACATAATATAATATAATGGTGTGTTGTTTGCAACTGAAAAGGAACTTTGTGTTCCCTACAAGTAAGGTGAATGTCGGAATTGAAACACATTAATCTCTCAGACCTGAGAATGTGGAGACACGTTCGTTCATGGAGTACAAAGATACTGGTAGTAGGGAAAAATTTTACCCTGGTTTCTCAGACTTTTTAAAATATACGGTTTAAAATTCCAGCAGATTTACTTCAAAACCGAGTTGGAAATATTACCTCCCCATATATATTTAAGGAGTGTAGTTTGCAACCGTAAAGAATGTTTGTGTTCCCTACAAGCTAGATGAAGTACAGCTTCCACACACTCAAAATTCTCAGAATTGAGCAGATGAAGAGACGTTCCTTCATCTAGCACAAATGGATCAGTCTACACGAGAAACTGTTTCTCTTGTTTCCTAGTCTCTTTCCTTTTTATATTTTGAAGTTCCTGCTGTTTTCACTGTATAAATGAACTGAAGCAAGAACCTCCCCATTTATATGTGTGGAATGTTGCATGCAACTGAAGAGAAATTCCGTGTTCCCAACAAGCTGGATTAATTTTGGCTTACATATGCACTTAACTCTCAGAACTGAGCATTTTGAGAGATGTTAATTCATCTGCAAAAATGGAATGCATTGCATGAGATATTTTTACTCTGGTTTCTCAGGATTTTTCCAAGTGCTGGTATGAATTTCCTGCAGTTTTCAATATAAAACAGATTTGAATATAGTACCTCCCAGTATAGATATTTTGAGTGTAGTTTGCAACTTAAATGAAGCCTTTAGTTCCCAACAAGGAATGTGATGAATGTCTTTAAACGCACTTATAATTCTGAACTGAGCATGTGGTGAGAAGTTTGTTCATCTAGCACAAAGGGATGGGATTACAGGAGGAACTTTTTCTCTGGTTTCTCAGTCAGTTATTTAGTGCCGCTTTGAATTTCCTGGAGATTTCACTTGAAATCCGATTTGGACCTATTACAACCCCTATATATTTAAGGAGGTAAGTATTCAACTGAGGTAAGTGGTTTGCAACTGAATAGAAACTTTGTGTTCTCAACAAGCTCCTTAAAGTACGGCTTTCACCCACACTTATCTCTCCGAACTGAGCATGGGGTGGGACATTCTTTCCCCTAGCACATAAGAAACGGTTTCCTGGACACATTTTACTCTGTTTCTCAGTCTGTTTCCTAGAGCCGATTTGTATTTCCTGCAGTTTTCACTACTACACAGAGTTGGAGGTATTCGCTACACACATATATATATACGGAGTGTAGTATTCAACTGAAAATATACCATGTTCCCAACAAGTATGGTGAAGGACGCCTTTCACACACAGTTAACTATCAGATCTATGCATGTTGAGATATGCTCGTTCACCTAGCACAAAATGAGCGGGTTGCAGGAAACTTTTAGTCTGGGTTCTCAGTCTGTTTCATAGTGGCAATATGAAGTGCCTGCAGTTTATATATAGAAACTGCGTTGGAGCTACTTATTTCCCATATTTATGTATGAAGTGTAGTATGCAAATGAAAATAAAATTTATTTTCCCAATGTGCTAGGTGAAGGACGGCTTCCAAACAAATTTATATCTCAGAACTGAGCAACTGTAGAGACGGTCGTTCTTCTAGCACAAAAGAACGGTTTTCAATAGAAACTTTTTCTCTGGTTTCCCAATCTGTTTCCCAGTGCTGCTTTGAATTTCCTGCAGTTTTAAATGGAAAATTATTTGGAGCTGTTGCCTCCTCTTATATATTCATGAGTTGCAATTTCAAATGAAATGTTACTTATTCTACCCAAAAATGTATGTTAAGGGCGGCTTTATCAGAGAAATTTTTCTCAGTACTCTGCAAGTGGAGAGAAGTTCTTTCATGTGGCACAAGTGTAATGGTTTGCATGAGAATATATTACTCTGGATTCTCAGTCTGTTTCCCAGTGCCGATTTGAAGTTCCTGCAGTGTTTGCAGGAAAATGGTGTTTTAGCTACAAACTCCCCATTTATAGGTAAAGAGTTTAGCTTGCAACTGGAAAGAAATTTTGTTTTCCCAACAATTTCTGTTAAGGACTGCTTACACACTCACTAATCTCTCCGAAAGGAACAAGTGGAGAGATGGTCGTTCATCTAGCAAGGGGGGAAAGGTTTGCAGGAGAAATTTTACTCTAGTTTCTCAGTCTGTTTTCTAGTGCCTGTTAGAATATCCTGCAGTATTTACTTATAAACCGAGTTGGATGTAGTGTCTCCACATATATATATATATGGAGGTCATTTTGCAGCTGAAAATTAACAGTTTTACCAAAATGCTATGTGAAGGACCGCATTCACTCACAGTTACATATCAGTTCTGAGCATGCTGCGAGACGTTCGTTCATGCAGAAGAAAGTGCAGATTGTAGGTGATATTTTACTCTGGTATCTCATTCTGTTTCCTAGTGCCGCAATGAAGTGCCTACATTTTTACAGGAAAACCGAGTTGGAGCTAATTCCTTCTCATAAATATGTTTGGATTTAGATTGCAACTGAAATGAAACATTGTGTTGCAAACAAAGTAGGTGAAAGAAGGCTTAAAAACACACTTATATCTAAGAAGAGAGTGCGTGGAGAGATGATCGTTCACCTAGCACAAAAAAGAAAGATTTGCAGGAGAAAATTTTACTCTGGATTCTCAGTCAGTTTCCTAGTGCCGCTTGGAAATTCCAACAGTTTTCCTTGGAAAAGAGAGTTGGAGCATGTCCCCCTCCGTATATATCTATGGATTGTAGTTTGCAACTTAATAAAAAATACATCTTCCTAACAAGATAGGTAAAGACGGCTTTAAACACATTTATATCTCAGAACTGAGAATCTGGTGAGACGTTGTTTCCTCTACCTCCATGGGATCGGTTTTCAGGTGGAAATTATATTCTGGTATCTCAGTGTTTTTCCAAGTGCCGCTTTGATTTTCTTGGAGTTTTCACTGGAAAATAGACTTGGAGTTAGTACCTCCCCACATATATGTATGGATGTAAGCTTGCAACTGAAATATAACATTGTGTTCCCAACAAGATTTGTGAAGCATGGTTTAAAGACATGCTTATCTCTCAGACCTGAGTATCTGGAGAGACGATCTTTCATCTAACAACATGTGATCGAGTTGAAGTGGAAAGATTTACTCTGGTTCCTCAGACTGTTTCCTAGTGCCAGCTTGAAGTTCCTGCAGTTATCTGAGTAAAGGGGATTTGGAGTTGTAACAACTCATATAAAGTAATGGTGTGTTGTTTGCAATTGAAAAGGAACTTTGTGTTCCCTACAAGCGAGGTGAATTCCGGAATTGAAACACATTAATCTCTCAGACCTGAGCATGTGGAGACACGTTCGTTCACGAAGCAAAAGAACGGGTTGTAGGGAAAAGTTTTACACTTGTTTCTCAGACTTTTTAAAATAGAATGTTTAAATTTCCTGCAGATTTACTTCAAAACCGAGTTGGAAATATTACCTCCCCATATATGTTTAAGAAGTGTAGTTTGCAACCGTAAAGTACGTTTGTGTTCCGTACAAGATAGATGAAGTACAGCTTCCACACACACTAATTTCTCAGAATGGAGCAAATGAAGATACGTTCCTTCATCTATCAAAAATGGATCAGTCTACACGAGAATCTGTTACTCTGGTTTCTTATTCTCTTTCCTTTTTATGTTTTGAAGTTCCTGCTGTTTTCACTGTATAAATGAACTGAAGTTAGAACGTCCCCATTTATATTTGTGGAGTGTTGCAGGCAACTGAAAAGAAACTTTCTGTTCCCAACAAGCTGGATTAATTTCGGCTTACATATGCACTTATATCTCAGAATTGATCATTTGGATATTTGTTCATTCATCTGCAAAAATGGAATGCGTTGCAGGAGAAATTTTTACTCAGCTTTCTCAGGCTTTTTCCAAGTGCTGGTAGGAATATCCTGCAGTTTTCAATGTAAAACCGAGTAGAATATAGTACCTACCATTATAGATATTTGGAGTGTAGATTGCAACTTAAAAGAAGCTTTGAGTTCCCAACAAGTAATATGAAGAATGGATTTAAACACACTTATATCTCTGAACTGAGCATGTGGGAGAAGTTTGTTCATCTAGCACAAAGGGATGGGATTACAGGAGGAACTTTTTCTCTGTTTTCTCAGTCAGTTTTTTAGTGCCGCTTTAAATTTCCTGGAGATTTCACTTGAAAACCGATTTGGACCTATTACATCCCCTATAGAATGATGGAGGTAAGTATTCAACTGAGGTAAGTAGTTTGCAAGTGAATAGAAACTTTGTGTTCTCATGAAGCTCCTTAAATTACGGCTTTAACCCACACTAATCTCTCCGAACTGAGCATGGGGTGGGACGTTCTTTCCCCTAGCACATAAGAAACGTATTCCTGGAAATATTTTACTGTGTTTCTCAGTCTGTTTCCTAGAGCCGATTTGTATTTCCTGCAGTTTTCACTACTACACAGAGTTGGAGGTATTAGCTACAAACATATATATATATACGGAGTGTAGTATTCAACTGAAAATATACCATGTTCCCAAGAAGTATGGTGAAGGACGCCTTTCACACACAGCTAACTATCAGATCTATGCATGTTGAGATATGTTCGCTCACCTAGAACAAAATGAGCGGTTTGCAGGAAACTTTTAGTCTGGGTTCTCAGTCTGTTTCATAGTGCCAATTTGAAGTGCCTGCAGTTTTTAGGGAAAAACTGCGTTGGAGCTACTTCCTTCCCATATGTATGTATGAAGTGTAGTATGCAAATGAAAATAAAATTTGTGTTCCCAAAAAGCTAGGTGAAAGACGGCTACCATACAAACTTTTATCTCAGAACTGAGCAAGTGTAGAGAGGGACGTACTTCTAGCACAAATGGAACGGTTTTAAATAGAAAGTGTTTCTCTTGTTTCCCAGTCTGTTTCCCAGTGCTGCTTTGAATTTCCTGCATTTTTCAATGGAAAACGATTTGGAGCTCTTGCCTCCTCTTATATATTCATGAGTTGCAATTTCAACTGCAAAGATACTTAGTCGTCCCAAAAATGTATTTAAGGGCGGATTTATCAGAGAAATTTTTCTCAGTACGCTGCATGTGGAGAGAAGTTCTTTCATGTAGCACAAGTGTAATTTTTTGCAGGAGAAAATATTACTCTGGATTCTCAGTCTGTTTCCCAGTGCCGATTTGAAGTTCCTGAAGTGTTTGCAGGAAAACGATATTTTAGCTACCAAGTCCCCATTTATAGGTAAATAGTTTAGTTTGCAACTGAAAAGAAATTTTGTGTTCCCAACAATTTCTGTTAAGGACTGCTTACACACACACTAATTTCTCCTAACGGAATAGGTGGAGAGACTCTCCTTCATTTGGCAAGAAGGGAAAGATTTGCAGGAGAAATTTTTCTCTAGTTTCTCAGTCTATTTTCTACTGCCTGTTAGAAGATCCTGAAGCTTTTACTTATAAACCGTTTTGGATGTAGTGTCTCCACATATATATATATATATGGAGGGCATTTTTCAGCTGAAAAGTAACGGTTTTCCCAAAATGCTATGTGAAAGACCGCATTCACTCACAGTTACGTATCAGTTCTGAGCATGCTGCGAGACGTTCGTTCATGCAGAAATAAGGAACAGATTGTAGGTGATACTTTTACTTTGGTTTCTCATTCTGTTTCCTAGTGCCGCAATTAAGTGCCTGAAGTTTTACAGGAAAACCGAGTTGGAGCTAATTCTTCCTCATACAAATGTTTGGGTTTAGATTGCAACTGAAATGAAACTTTGTGTTGGCAACAATGTAGGTGAAGTACGGCTTACAAACACACTTATATCTCAAAACTGTGTGCGTGGGGAGATGTTCGTTCATCTAGCAGAAAAAAGACAGGTTTGCAGCAGAAAATTTTACTCTGGATTCTCAGTCGGTTTCCTAGTGCCGCTGGGAAGTTCCTGCAGTTTTACTTGGAAAAGAAATATGGAGCTTGTACCCCTCCGTATATATCTACGGATTGTAGTTTACAACTTAATAGAAAATACATCTTCCTAACAAGATAGGTAAAGACGGCTTTAAACACATTTATATCTCAGAACTGGAATCGGGTGAGACGTTGTTTCCTCTACCTCCATGGGATCGGTTTTCAGGTGGAACTTATATTCTGGTATCTCAGTCTGCTTCCAAGTGCCGCTTTGAATTTCTTGCAGGATTCACTGGAAAATAGATTTGGAGTTAGTACCTCCCCACATATATGTATGAATGTCAGCTTGCAACTGAAATACAACATTGTGTTCCCAACAAGCTTGGTGAAGCATGGTTTAAAGTTATGCTTATCTCTCATACCTGAGTATCTGGAGAGACGTTCTTTCATCTAACAGCATGTGATCGGGTTGAAGGGGAATGTATTACTCTGGTTCCTAAGGCTGTTTCCTAGTGCCAGGTTGAATTTCCTGCAGTTATAGGTGTAAAGACGATTTGGAACTTGTACCAACTCATATAAAGTAATGGTGAGTTCTTTGCAACTTAAAAGGAATTTTGTGTTCCCTACAAAAAGGTGAAGGTCGGAAATGAAATACATTAATCTCTCAGACCTGTGTATGTGGAGACAAGTTCGTTCATGAAGCACAAACTAACGGGTTGTAGGGGAAAATTTTACACTGTTTTCTCAGGCTTTTTAAAATAGACGGTTTAAAATTCCTGCAGATTTACTTCAAAACCGAGTTGGAAATATCACCTCCCCATATATATTTAAGGATTGTAGTTTGCAACCATAAAGAAAGTTTGTGTTCCTTACAAGATAGATGAAGTACAGATTTAACTCACTCTAATTTCTCAGAATTGAGGAAATGAAGATACATTCCTTCATCTATTAAAAATGGATCAGGATACACGAGAATCTGTTACTCTGGTTTCTTAGTCTCTTTACATTTTATGTTTTGAGGTAACTGCTGTTTTCACTCTATAAATGAATTGAATCTAGATCCACCCCATTTATATATGTGGAGTGTTGCATGCAACTGAAAAGAAACTTTGTGTTCCCAACAAGCTTGATTAATTTCAGCTTCCATATGCACTTAACTCTCAGTAGTGAGCATATGGAGGGATGTTCATTCATCTGCAAAAATGGAATGAGTTTCAGGAGAAATTTTTACTCAGCTTTCTCAGGCTTTTTCCAAGTGCTGGTATGAATTTTCTGCAGTTTTCAATGTAAAATCGAGTTGAATATAGTACCTCCCAGTATAGATATATGGAGTGTAGTTTGCAACTTAAAGGAAGCTTTGCGTTCCCAATAGAATGTGAAGTATGTTTTTAAATGCACTTTAATCTCTGAACTGAGCATGTGGTGAGAAGTTTGTTCATCTAGCACAAAGGATGGGGTTACAGGTTGAACTTTTTCTCTGGTTTCTCAGTCAGTTTTTTAGTGCCGTTTTGAATTTCCTGGAGATTTCACTTGAAATCCGATTTGGACCGATTACCTCCCCTATATATTTATGGAGGTAAGTATTCAACTGCGGTAAGTTGTTTGCACCTGAAAAGAAACTTTGTGTTCTCAACAAGCTCCTTAAATTACGGCTTTCACCCACACTTATCTTTCCGAACTGAGCATGGGGTGGGATATTCTTTCCCCTAGCACATAAGAAAAGGTTCCTTGGAAATTTTTACTCTATTTCTCTGTCTGTTTCCTAGAGCCGATTTTTATTTCCTGCAGTTTTCCCTACTACACAGAGTTGGAGGTATTATCTACACACATATATATATATACAGAGTGTAGTATTCAACTGAATATATACCATTTTCCCAAGAAGTATGTAGAAAGACGCCTTTCACAAACAGTTAACTATCAGATCTAAGCACGTTGAGAGATGTTCGTTCAACTAGCACAAAGTGAGCGGGTTGCAAAGAAACTTTTAGTCTGTGTTCTCAGTCTGTTTCATAGTGCCTAGTTGAATTGCCTGCAGTTTTTAGAGAAAAACTGCGTTGGAGCTACTTCCTTCCCATATGTATGTATGAAGTGTAGCATGCAAATGAAAATAAAATTTGTGTTCCCAAAATGCTAGGTGAAGGACTGCTTTCAAACAAACTTATATCTCAGAACTGAGCAAGTGTAGAGACGGTCTTTATTCTAGCACAAAAGGAAAGGTTTTAAATAGAAAGTTTTTCTCTGGTTTCCCAGTCTGTTTCCCAGTGCTGCTTTGAATTTCCTGCAGTTTTCATTGGAAAATGATTTGGAGCTATTGCCTCCTCTTATAAATTCATGAGTTGCAATTTCAACTGAAAACATACTTAGTCTTCCCAAAAAATTATGTTAAGGGCGGCTTTATCAGAGAGATTTTTCTCAGTTCACTGCATGTAGAGAGAAGATCGTTCATGTAGCACAAGTGTAATGGTTTGCAGGAGAAAATATTACTCTGGATTCTCAGTCTGTTTCCCAGTGCCGATTTGAAGTTCCTGCAGTGTTTGCAGGAAAACGGTGTTTTAGCTACCAAATCCCCATTTATAGGTAAAGAGTTTAGCATGCAACTGAAAAGAAATTTTGTGTTCCCAACAATTTCTGTTAAGGACTGCTTACACACACACTATTCTCTCCGAACGGAACAACTGGAGAGACTTTCGTTCATGTAGCAAGAGGGGAACGGTTTGCAAAAAAAATTTTACACTAGTTTCTCAGTCTCTTTTCTAGTGCCTGTTAGAAGTTCCTGCAGTTTTTACTTATAAACCGAGTTGGATGTAGTGTCACCAAATATATATATATAGATATATGGAGGGCATTTTTCAGCTGAAAAGTAACCGTTTTCCCAAAAAGATATGTGAAATGCCGCATTCACTCACAGTTACCTATCAGTTCTGAGCATGCTGCAAGACGTTCGATCATGCAGAAAATAGCAAAAAATTGTAGGTGATACTTTTATTCTGGTTTCTCATTCAGTTTACTTATGCTGCAATTACGTGCCTGCAGTTTTACAGGAAAACCGAGTTGGTGGTAATTCCTCCTAATACATATGTTTGGGTTTAGATTGCAAATGAAATGAAATTTTGTGTTGCCAACAAAGTAGGTGAAGGTCGGCTTACAAACACACTTATATCTCAGAACTGAGTGCGTGGAGAGATGTTCGTACATCTAGCACAAAATAGAAAGATTTGAAGGAGAAAATTTTACTCTGGATGCTAAGTCTGTTTCCTAGTGCCGCTTGGAAGTTCCTGCAGTTATCCTTGGAAAAGAGAGTTGGAGCTAGTACCCCTCCGTATATATCTATGGATTGTAGTTTGCAAATTAATTGAAAATACATCTTCCTAACAAGATAGGTAAAGACGGCTTTAAACACATTTATATCTCAGAAATGAGAATCTGTTGAGACGTTGGTTCCTCTACCTCCATGGGATCGGTTTTCAGGTGGAACTTATATTCTGGTATCTCAGTCTGTTTCCAAGTGCCGCTTTGAATTTCTTGGAGTTTTCACTGGAAAATAGATTTGGAGTTAGTACCTCCCCACATATATGTATGGATGTAAGCTTGCAACTGAAATACAACATTGTGTTCCCAACAAGCTTGGTGAATCATGGTTTAAAGACATGCTTATCTCTCAGACCTGAGTATCTGGAGAGAAGTTCTTTCATCTAACAGCATGTGATCGGGTTGAAGGGGAATGTTTTACTCTGGTTCCTCAGACTGTTTCCTAGTGCCAGTTTGAAGTTCCTGCAGTTATCGTTTTAAAGACGATTTGGAGCTTGTACCAACTCATATAAACTAATGGTGTGTTTTTTACAACTGAAAAGGAACTTTGTGTTCCCTACAAGCTAGGTGAATGTCAGAATTGAAAAACATTAATCTCTGAGACCTGAGCATGTGGAGAGACATGCGTTCATGAAGCACAAAGTAAAGGCTTGTAGGGAAAAGTTTTACCATGTTTTCTCAGACATTTTAAAATAAACTGTTTAAAATTCCTGCAGATTTACTTCAAAACCGAGTTGGAAATATTATCTACCCATATATATTTAAGGAGTGTAGTTTGCAACTGTAAAGAATGTTTGTGTTCCCTACAAGCTAGATGAAGTTCAGCTTTCACACACTCTAATTTCTCATAATTGAGCAGATGAAGGGACGTTCCTTCATCTAGCACAAGTTTATCAGGCTACACGAGAAACTCTTACTCTGGTTTCTTTGTCTCTTTCCTTTTAATGTATTGAAGTTAAAGCTGTTTTCACTGTATAAATGAACTGAAGCTAGAACCTCCCCATTTATATGTGTGGAGTGTTGCATGCAACTTAAAAGAAACTTTATGTTCCCAACAAGCTGGATTAATTTCGGCTTACATATGCACTTAACTCTCAGATCTGAGGATTCGGAGAAATGTTAATTCATCTGCAAAAATGGAATGCGTTGCAGGAGAAATTTTTACTCAGCTTTCTCAGGCTTTTTCCAAGTGCTGATATGAATTTACTGCAGTTTTGAATGTAAAACCGACTTGAATATAGTACCTCCCATTATAGATATATGGACTGTAGTTTGCAAATTAAAAGAAGATTTTGGTTCCCAACAAGGACTGTGAAGAATGGCTTTAAACGCACTTATATATCTGAACTGAACATGTGGTGAGGAGTTTGTTCATCTAGCACAAATGGATGGGTTTACAGGAGGAAATTTTTCTCTGGTTTCTCAGTCAGTTATTTAGTGCCGCTTTGAATTGCCTGGAGATTTCACTTGAAATATGATTTGGACCTATTACTACCCCTATATATTTATGGAGGTAAGTATTCAACTGAGGTAAGTAGTTTGCAACTGAAAAGAAAATTTGTGTTCTCAACAAGCTCCTAAAAGTACGGATTTCAACCACACTTATCTCTGAACTGAGCATGGGGTGGGACGTTCTTCCCCTAGCACATAAGAAACGGTTTCCTGGATAAATTTTACTCTGTTTCTCAGTCTGTTTCCTAGAGCCGATTTGTATTTCCTGCAGTTTTCACTACTACACAGAGTTGGAGGTAATAGCTACACACATATATATATACGGAGTGTAGTATTCAACTTAATATATACCATTTTCCCAAGAAGTATTTAGAAGGACGCCTTTCACACACAGTTAACTATCAGATCTAAGCACGTTGAGAGATCTTCGTTCAACTAGCACAAAGTGAGCGGGTTGCAAAGAAACTTTTAGTCTGGGTTCTCAGTCTGTTTCATAGTGCCTATTTGAATTGCCTGCAGTTTTTAGAGAAAAACTGCGTTGAATCTACTTCCTTCCCATATGTATGTATGAAGTGTAGCATGCAAATGAAAATAAAATTTGTGTTCCCAAAATGCTAGGTGAAGGACTGCTTTCAAACAAACTTATATCTCAGAACTGAGCAAGTGTAGAGACGGTCTTTATTCTAGCACAAAAGGAAAGGTTTTAAATAGAAAGTTTTTCTCTGGTTTCCCAGTCTGTTTCCCAGTGCTGCTTTGAATTTCCTGCAGTTTTCATTGGAAAATGATTTGGAGCTATTGCCTCCTCTTATAAATTCATGAGTTGCAATTTCAACTGAAAACATACTTAGTCTTCCCAAAAAATTATGTTAAGGGCGGCTTTATCAGAGAGATTTTTCTCAGTTCACTGCATGTAGAGAGAAGATCGTTCATGTAGCACAAGTGTAATGGTTTGCAGGAGAAAATATTACTCTGGATTCTCAGTCTGTTTCCCAGTGCCGATTTGAAGTTCCTGCAGTGTTTGCAGGAAAACGGTGTTTTAGCTACCAAATCCCCATTTATAGGTAAAGAGTTTAGCATGCAACTGAAAAGAAATTTTGTGTTCCCAACAATTTCTGTTAAGGACTGCTTACACACACACTATTCTCTCCGAACGGAACAACTGGAGAGACTTTCGTTCATGTAGCAAGAGGGGAACGGTTTGCAAAAAAAATTTTACTCTAGTTTCTCAGTCTCTTTTTTAGTGCCTGTTAGAAGTTCCTGCAATTTTTACTTATAAACCGAGTTGGATGTAGTGTCACCAAATATATATATATAGATATATGGAGGGCATTTTTCAGCTGAAAAGTAACCGTTTTCCCAAAAAGATATGTGAAATGCCGCATTCACTCACAGTTACCTATCAGTTCTGAGCATGCTGCAAGACGTTCGATCATGCAGAAAATAGCAACAAATTGTAGGTGATACTTTTACTCTGGTTTCTCATTCAGTTTACTTATGCTGCAATTAAGTGCCTGCAGTTTTACAGGAAAACCGAGTTGGTGGTAATTCCTCCTAATACATATGTTTGGGTTTAGATTGCAAATGAAATGAAATTTTGTGTTGCCAACAAAGTAGGTGAAGGTCGGCTTACAAACACACTTATATCTCAGAACTGAGTGCGTGGAGAGATGTTCGTACATCTAGCACAAAATAGAAAGGTTTGAAGGAGAAAATTTAACTCTGGATGCTAAGTCGGTTTCCTAGTGCCGCTTGGAAGTTCCTGCAGTTATCCTTAGAAAAGAGAGTTGGAGCTTGTACCCCTCCGTTTATATCTATGGATTGTAGTTTGCAAATTAATTGAAAATACATCTTCCTAACAAGACAGGTAAAGACGGCTTTAAACACATCTATATCTTAAAAATGAGAATCTGTTGAGACGTTGGTTCCTCTACCTCCATGGGATCGGTTTTCAGGTGGAACTTATAATCTGGTATCTCAGTCTGTTTCCAAGTGCCGCTTTGAATTTCTTGGAGTTTTCACTGGAAAATAGATTTGGAGTTAGTACCTCCCCACATATATGTATGGATGTAAGCTTGCAACTGAAATACAACATTGTGTTCCCAACAAGCTTGGTGAAGCATGGTTTAAAGACATGCTTATCTCTCAGACCTGAGTATCTGGAGAGAAGTTCTTTCATCTAACAACATGTGATCGGGTTGAAGGGGAATGTTTTACTCTGGTTCCTCAGACTGTTTCCTAGTGCCAGTTTGAAGTTCCTGCAGTTATCGTTTTAAAGACGATTTGGAGCTTGTACCAACTCATATAAACTAATGGTGTGTTGTTTACAACTGAAAAGGAAATTTGTGTTCCCTACAAGCTAGGTGAATGTCGGAATAGAAAAACATTAATCTCTGAGTCCTGAGCATGTGGAGAGACATGCATTCATGGAGCAAAATAAAGGGTTGTAGGGAAAAGTTTTACCATGTTTTCTCAGACATTTTAAAATAAACTGTTTAAAATTCCTGCAGATTTACTTCAAAACCGAGTTGGAAATATTATCTACCCATATATATTTAAGGAGTGTAGTTTGCAACTGTAAAGAATGTTTGTGTTCCCTACAAGCTAGATGAAGTTCAGCTTTCACACACTCTAATTTCTCATAATTGAGCAGATGAAGGGACGTTCCTTCATCTAGCACAAATTTATCAGGCTACACGAGAAACTGTTACTCTGGTTTATTAGCCTCTTTCCTCTTTATGTTTTGAAATTCCTGCTGTTTTCACTGTATAAATGAACTGAAGCTAGATCCTCCGCATTTATATGTTTGGATTGTTGCATGCATCTGAAAAGAATCTTTGTGTTCCCAACAAGCTGGATTAATTTCGGATTACATATGCACTTAACTCTCAGATCTGAGCATTTGCAGAGATGTTCATTCATCTGCAAAAATGGAATGCGTTGCAGGAGAAATTTTTACTGATCTTTCTCAAGCTTCTTCCAAGAGCTGTTATGAATTTCCTGCAGTTTTCAATGTAAAACCCAGTTGAATATAGTACCTCCCAGTATAGATATATGGAGTGTAGTTTGCAACTTAAAAGTAGCTTTGAGTTCCCAACAAGTAATGTGAAGAATGGATTTAAACGCACTTATATCTCTGAACTCAACATGTGGTGAGAAGTTTGTTCATCTAGCACAAAGGGCTGGGATTACAGGAGGAACTTTTTCTCTGGTTTCTCAGTCAGTTTTTTAGTGCCGCTTTGATTTCCCGGGAGATTTCACTTGAAACAAGATTTGGACCTATTACATCCCCTATATATTTATGGAGGTAAGTATTCAACTGAGGCAAGTAGTTTGCAACTGAATAGAAACTTTGTGTTCTCAACAAGCTCTTTAAGGAACGGCTTTCACCCACACTTATCTCTCCGAACTGAGCATGTGGTGGGACGTTCATTCCCGTAGCACATAAGAAAGGGTTTCCTGGAAATATTTACTGTGTTTCTCAGTCTGTTTCCTAGAGTCTATTTTTATTTCCTGCAGTTTTCACTACTACACAGAGTTTGAGGTATTAGCTACACACATATATATATACGGATTGTAGTATTCAACTGAAAATATACAATGTTCCCAACATGTATGGTGAAGGACGCCTTTCACACACAGTTAACTATCAGATCTATGCATTTTGAGAGATGTTCGTTCACCTAGCACAAAATGAGCGGGTTGCAGGGAACTTTTAGTCTGGGTTCTCAGTCTGTTTTATAGGGCCAATTTAAAGTGCCTGCAGTTTATAGAGAAAAACTGCGGTGGTGATACTAATTTCCCATATGTATGTATGAAGTGTTATGCAAATGAAAATAAAATTGGTTTCCCCAAAATGCTAGGTGAAGGACGGCTTTCAAACAAATTTATATCTCAGAACTGAACAAGTGTAGAGACTGTCGTTCTTCTAGCACAAAAGGAACGGTTTAAAATAGAAAGTTTTTCCCTGGTTTCCCAGACTGTTTCCCAGTGCTGCTTTGAATTTCCTGCAGTTTTAAATGGAAAACGATTTGGAGCTATTGCCTCATCTTATATATTCATGAGTTTCAATTACAACTGAAAATATTCTTAGTCTTCCCAAAAAAGTATGTTAAGGGCGGCTTTATCAGAGAGATTTTTCTCAGTACTCTTAATGTAGAGAGAAGTTCGTTCATGTAGCACAAGTGTAATTGTTTGCAGGAGAAAATATTACTCTGGATTCTCAGTCTGTTTCCCAGTGCCGATTTGAAGTTCCTGCAGTGTTTGCAGGAAAACGGTATTTTAGCTACCAAGTCCCCATTTATATGTAAAGAGTTTAGCTTCCAAATGAAAAAAAATTTTGTGTTCCCAACAATTACTGTTAAGGACTGCTTACACACAAACAAATCTCTCCGAGCGGAACAAGTGGAGAGACTATCGTTCATCTAGCAAGAGGGGAAAGGTTTGCAGGAGAAATTTTACTCTAGTTTCTCAGTCTGTATTCTAGTGCCTGTTAGAAGTTCCTGCAGTTTTTACTTATAAACCGAGTTTTATGAAGTGTCTCCACATACATATATATATGGAGGGCATTATTCAGCTGAAAATTAACCGTTTTCCCAAAATTCTATGTGAATTACCGCATTCAATCACAGTTACCTATCAGTTCTGAGCATGCTACGAGATGTTCTTTCATGCAGAAAAAAGGAACAGATTGTAGGTGTTACTTTTACTCTGTTTTCTCATTCTGTTTCCTAGTGCCGCAATTAAGTGCCTGCAGTTTTACAGGAAAACCGAGTTGGAGCTAATTCCTTCTCATACATATGTTTGGATTTAGATTGCAACTGAAATGAATCTTTGTGTTGCCAACAAAGTAGGTGAAGGACGGCTTACAAACACTCTTGTATCTCAGAAATGGGTGCGTGGAGAGATGTTCGTTCAGATAGCACAAAAAAGAATGTTTTGCAGGAGAAAAGTTTACTCTGGATTCTCAGTCGGTTTCCTAGTGCCGCTTGAAATTTCCTGCAGTTTTCCATGGAAAAGAGAGTTGGAGATAGTACCCCTCTATATATATATATGGATTGTAGTTTGCAACTTAATAGAAAATACATCTTCCTAACAAGATAGGTAAAGACGGCTTTAAACACATTTATATCTCAGAACTGAGAATCTGGTGAGACGTTGTTTCCTCTACCTCCATTGGATCGGTTTTCAGGTGGAACTTTTATTCTGGTATCTCGGTCTGTTTCCAAGTGCCGCTTTGAATTTCTTGAAGTTTTCACTGGAAAATAGATTTGGAGTTAGTACCTCCCCACATATATGTATGGATGTAAGCTTGAAACTGAAATACAACATTGTGATCGCAGCAAGCTTGGTGAAGCATGGTTTAAAGACATGCTTACCTGTCAGACCTGAGTATCTGGAAAGACGTTCTTTCATCCAAAAACATGTGATCTGGTTTAAGGGGAATGTTTTACTCTGGTTCCTCAGACTGTTTCCTAGTGCCAGTTTGAAGTTCCTGCATTTATATGTGTAAAGGGGATTTGGAGCTTGTAACAACTCATATAAAGTAATGTTGTGTTGTTTGCAACTGAAAAGGAACTTTGTGTTCCCTACAAGCTAGGTGAATGCTGGAAGTGAAACAGAGTAATCTCTCAGACCTGAGCATGTGGAGACACGTTCTTTCATAAAGCACAAAAGAACGGGTTGTAGGGAAAATATTTACACTGGTTTCTCAGACTTTTTAAAATAGACGGTTTATAATTCCTGCAGATTTTCTTCTAAACCGAGTTGGAAATATTACCACCCAAAATATATTTAAGGAGTGTAGTTTGCAACCGTAAAGAAAGTTTGTGTTCCGTACAAGATAGATGAAGTACAGCTTACACACTCTCTAATTTCTCAAAATTGAGCAAATTAAATTACGTTCCTTCATCTATCAAAAATGGATCAGGCTACACGAGAACATGTTACTCTGGTTTCTTAGTCTCTTTCCTTTTTATGTTTTGAAGTTCCTGATTTTTTCACTCTATAAATGAACTGAAGCTAGTACATCGCCATTTATATGTGTGGAATGTTGCATGCAACTGAAAAGAAACTTTGTGTTCCCATCAAGCTGGATTAATTTTAGCTTCCATATGCACTTAACTCTCAGTACTGAGCATTTGGAGAGATTTTGATTCACCTGCAAAAATGGAATGCTTTGCAGTAGAAATTTTTACTCAGTTTTCTCAGGCTTTTTCCAAGTCCTGGTATGAATTTCCTGCAGTTTTCAATGTATGGAGTGTTGTTTGCAACTTAAAAGAAGCTTTGAGTTCCCAACAAGTAATGAGAAGAATCGATTTAAACGCACTTATAACTCTAAAATGAGCATGAGTTGAGAAGATTGTTCATCTAGCAAAAAGGGATGGGATTAAAGGAGGAACTTTTTCTCTGGTGTCTCAGTCAGTTTTTTAGTGCCGCATTGAATTTCCTGGAGATTTCACTTGAAATCTGATTTCGACCTATTACCTCCCCTATACATTTATGGAGGTAAGAATTCAACTGAGGTAAGTAGTTTGCAACTGAATAGAAACTTTGTGTTATCAACAAGCTCCTTAAAGTACGGCTTTTTCCCACACTAATCTCTCCGAACTGAGCATGGGTTGGGACTTTCATTCCCCTAGCACATAAGAAACGGTTCCCTGGAAAAATTTTACTCTGTTTCTCAGTATGTTTCCTAGAGCCGATTTTTTATTTCCTGCAGTTTTCACTACTAAACAGAGTTGGTGGTAATATCTACACACATATATATATACGGAGTGTAGTATTCAACTGAATATATACCATGTTCCAAGAAGTATGTTGAAGGACGCCTTTCACACACAGTTAACTATCAGATCAAAGCATGTTGAGAGATGTTCGTTCACCTAGCACAAAGTGAGTGGGTTGCAGGGAAACTTTAATTTGGGTTCTCAGTCTGTTTCATAGAGACAATTTGAAGTGCCTGCAGTTTTTAGAGAAAAAATGCGTTGGAGCTAATACCTTCCCATATGTATGTATGAAGTGTAGCATGCAACTGAAAACAAAATTTGTGTTCCCAATTAGCTAGGTGAAGGACGGCTTCCATACAAACTTATATCTCAGAACTGAGGAAGTGTAGAGACGGTCGTTCTTCTAGCCCAATAGGAACGGTTTTCATTAGAAAGTTTTTCTCTGGTTTCCCAGTCTGTTTCCCAGTGCTGCTTTGGATTTCCTGCATTTTTCAATGGAAAATGATTTGGAGCTATTGAATCCTCTTATAAATTCATGAGTTGCAATTACAACTGAAGATATTCTTAGTCTTCCCAAATAAGTATGTTAAGGGCGGCTTTATCAGAGAGATTTTTCTCAGTTCACTGCATGTAGAGAGAAGATCGTTCATGTAGCACAAGTGTAATGGTTTGCAGGAGAAAATATTACTCTGGATTCTCAGTCTGTTTCCCAGTGCCGATTTGAAGTTCCTGCAGTGTTTGCAGGAAAACGGTATTTTAGCTACAAAGTCCCCATTTATATGTAAAGAATTTAGCATGCAACTGAAAAGAAATTTTGTGTTCCCAACAATTTCTGTTAAGGACTGCTTACACACACACTATTCTCTCCGAACGGAACAACTGGAGAGACTTTCGTTCATGTAGCAAGAGGGGAACGGTTTGCAAAAAAAATTTTACTCTAGTTTCTCAGTCTCTTTTCTAGTGCCTGTTAGAAGTTCCTGCAGTTTTTACTTATAAATAGAGTTGGATGTAGTGTCTCCAATTATATATATAGATATATGGAGGGCATTTTTCAGCTGAAAAGTAACCGTTTTCCCAAAAAGATATGTGAAATGCCGCATTCACTCACAGTTACCTATCAGTACTGAGCATGCTGCAAGACGTTCGATCATGCAGAAAATAGGAACAAATTGTAGGTGATACTTTTACTCTGGTTTCTCATTCAGTTTACTTATGCTGCAATTAAGTGCCTGCAGTTTTACAGGAAAACCGAGTTGGTGGTAATTCCTCCTAATACATATGTTTGGGTTTAGATTGCAAATGAAATGAAATTTTGTGTTGCCAACAAAGTAGGTGAAGGTCGGCTTACAAACACACTTATATCTCAGAACTGAGTGAGTGGAGAGATGTTCGTTCATCTAGCACCAAATAGAAAGTTTTGAAGGAGAAAATTTTACTCTGGATTCTCAGTCGGTTTCCTAGTGCCGCTTGGAAGTTCCTGCAGTTATCCTTGGAAAAGAGAGTTGGAGCTTGTACCCCTCTGTATATATCTATGGATTGTAGTTTGCAAATTAATTGAAAATACATCTTCCTAACAAGATAGGTAAAGACGGCTTTAAACACAATTATATCTCAGAACTGAGAATCTGTTGAGACGTTGGTTCCTCTACCTCCATGGGATCGGTTTTCAGGTGGAAATTATATTCTGGTATCTCAGTCTGTTTCCAAGTGCCGCTTTGAATTCCTTGGTGTTTTCACTGGAAAATAGATTTGGAGTTAGTACCTCCCCACATATATGTATGGATGTAAGCTTGCAACTGAAATACAACATTGTGTTCCCAACAAGCTTGGTGAAGCATGGTTTAAAGACATGCTTATCTCTCAGACCTGAGTATCTGGAGAGAAGTTCTTTCATCTAACAACAAGTGATCGGGTTGAAGGGGAATGTTTTACTCTGGTTCCTCAGACTGTTTCCTAGTGCCAGTTTGAAGTTCCTGCAGTTATCATTTTAAAGACGATTTGGAGCTTGTACCAACTCATATAAACTAATGGTGTGTTGTTTGCAACTGAAAAGGAACTTTGTGTTCCCTACAAGCTAGGTGAATGTCGGAATTGAAAAACATTAATCTCTGAGTCCTGAGCATGTGGAGAGACATGCGTTCATGGAGCAAAATAAAGAGTTGTAGGGAAAAGTTTTACCATGTTTTCTCAGACATTTTAAAATAAACTGTTTAAAATTCCTGCAGATTTACTTCAAAACCGAGTTGGAAATATTATCTACCCATATATATTTAAGGAGTGTAGTTTGCAACTGTAAAGAATGTTTGTGTTCCCTACAAGCTAGGTGAAGTTCAGCTTTCACACACTCTAATTTCTCATAATTGAGCAGATGAAGGGACTTTCCTTCATCTAGCACAAATTTATCAGACTACACGAGAAACTCTTACTCTGGTTTCTTTGTCTCTTTCCTTTTTATGTATTAAAGTTAATGCTGTTTTCACTGTATAAATGAACTGAAGCTAGAACCTCCCCATTTATATGTGTGGAGTGTTGCATGCAACTTAAAAGAAACTATATGTTCCCAACAAGCTGGAATAATTTCGGCTTACATATGCACTTAACTCTCAGATCTGAGGATTTGGAGAAATGTTCATTCATCTGCAAAAATGGAATGCGTTGCAGGAGAAATTTTTACTCAGCTTTCTCAGGCTTTTTACAAGTGCTGATATGAATTTCCTGCAGTTTTGAATGTAAATCCGACTTGAATATAGTACCTCCCAGTATAGATATATGGACTGTAGTTTGCAAATTAAAGAAGATTTGAGTTCCCAACAAGGAATGTGAAGAATGGCTTTAAACGCACTTATATGTCTGAACTGAGCATGTGGTGAGGAGTTTGTCCATCTAGCACAAATGGATGGGTTTACAGGAGGAAATTTTTCTCTGGTTTCTCAGTCAGTTATTTAGTGCCGCTTTGAATTTCCTGGAGATTTCACTTGAAATATGATTTGGATCTATTACTACCCCTATATATTTATGGAGGTAAGTATTCAACTGAGGTAAGTAGTTTGCAACTGAAAAGGAAATTTGTGTTCTCAACAAGCTCCTAAAATTACGGATTTCAACCACACTTATCTCTGAACTGAGCATGGGGTGGGATGTTCTTTCCCCTAGCACATAAGAAACGGTTTCCTGGAAAAATTTTACTCTGTTTCTCAGTCTGTTTCCTAGAGCCGATTTGTATTTCCTGCAGTTTTCACTACTACACAGAGTTGGAGGTATTAGCTACTAACATATATATATACGGAGTGTAGTATTCAACTGAAAATATAGCATGTTCCCAACAATTATGGTGAAGGAGGCCTTTCACACACAATTAACTATCAGATCTATGCATGTTGAGAGATGTTCGTTCACCTAGCACAAAATGAGCGGGTTGCAGGAAAATTTTAGTCTGGGTTCTCAGTCTGTCTCATAGTGCCAATTTGGAGTGCCTGCAGTTTATATAGAGAAACTGCGGTGGAGCTAATTATTTCCCATATGTATGTATGAAGAGTAGTATGCAAATGAAAATAAAATTTATTTTCGAAAAAGCTAGGTGAAGGACGGCTTTCAAACAAACTTATATCTCAGAACTGAGCAATTGTAGAGACGGTAGTTCTTCTAGCACAAAATGAACGGTATTCAATAGAAAGTATTTCTCTGGTTTCCCAGTCTGTTTCCCAGTGCTGCTTTGAATTTCCTGCAGTTTTCAATGGAAAACGATTTGGAGCTATTGCCTCCCCTTATATATTCATGAGTTGCAATTTCAACTGAAAAGATTCTTATTCTTCAGAAAAAGGTATGTTAAGGGCGGCTTTATCAGAGATTTTTCTCAGTACTCTGCATGTGGAGAGAAGTTCTTTCATGTAGCACAAATGTAATGATTTGCAGGAGAAAATATTACTCTGGATTCTCAGTCAGATACTCAGTGCCGATGTGAAGTTCCTGCAGTGTTTGCAGGAAAACGGTGTTTTAGCTACAAAGTACCCATTTATACATAAAGAGTTTAGCTTGCAACTGATAATAAATTTTGTGTTCCCAACAATTTCTGTTAAGGACTGCTTACACACACACTATACTCTCCGAAAGGAACAAGTGGAGAGACGTTCGTTCATCTAGCAGGAGGGGAACAGTTTGAAGGGGAAATTTTACTCTAGTTTGTCAGTCTGTTTTCTAGTGCCTGCTAGATGTTCCTGCAGTTTTTACTTATAAACCGAGTTGAATGTTGAGTCTCTACATATATATATATATGGAGGGCATTTTTCAGCTGAAAAGTAACAGTTTTCCCAAAATGCTATGTGAAGGACCGCATTCACTCACAGTAACATATCAGTTTTGCGCATGCTGCAAGACGTTCGTTCATGCAGAAAAAAGGAACAGATTGTAGGTGATACTTTTACTCTGGTTTCTCATTCTGTTTAGTAGTGCCGCAATTAAATACCTGCAGTTTTACAGGAAAACCGAGTTGGTGTTAATTCCTACTCATACATATGTTTGGGTTTAGATTGCAACTGAAATGAAAATTTGTGTTGCCAACAAAGTAGGTGAAGGACGGCTTACAAACACACTTATATCTCAGAAGTGTGTGCGGGGAGAGATGTTCGTTCATCTAGCACAAAATGAAAGGTTTGCAGGAGAAAACTTTACTATGGATTCTCAGTCGGTTTCCTAGTGCCGCTTGGAATTTCCTGCAGTTTTACTTGGAAAAGAGAGTTGGAACTTGTACGCCTCCGTATATATCTATGGATTGTAGTTTGCAACTTAATAGAAAATACATCTTTCTAACAAGATATGTAAAGATGGCTTTAAACAAATTTATATCTCAGAACTGAGAATCTGTTGAGACGTTTGTTCCTCTACCTCCATGGGATCGGTTTTCAGGTGGAACTTATATTCTGGTATCTCAGTCTGTTTCCAAGTGCGGCTTTAAATTTCTTGGAGTTTTCACTGGAAAATAAATTTGGAGTTAGTACCTCCCCACATATATGTATGGATATAAGCTTGCAACTGAAATAGAACATTGTGTTCCCAACAAGCTTGGTGAAGCATGGTTTAAAGACATGCTTATCTCTCAGACCTGAGTATCTGGAGAGAAGTTCTTTCATCTAACAACATGTGATCGGGTTGACGGGGAATGTTTTACTCTGGTTCCTCAGACTGTTTCCTAGTGCCAGATTGAATTTCCTGCAGTTATCCGTTTAAAGCCTATTTGGAGCTTCTACCAACTCATATAAAGTAATGGTGTGTTGTTTGCAACTGAAAAGGAACTTTGTGTTCCCTACAAGTTAGGTGAATGTCGGAATTGAAACACATTAATCTCTCAGACCTGAGCATGTGGAGAGACGTTCGTACATGAAGCACAAAGGAAAGGGTTGTAGGGAAATTTATACCCTGGTTTCTCAGACTTTTTAAAATAGACGGTTTAAAATTCCTGCAGATTTACTTCAAAACCGAGTTGGAAATATAACCTCCTCATATATATTTAAGGAGTGTAGTTTGCAACCGTAAAGAATGTTTGTGTTCCCTACTAGCTAGATGAAGTACAGCTTTCACACTCTCAAATTTCTCAGAATTAAGCAGAGGAAGGGACCTTCCTTCATATAGCACAAATGGATCAGGCTACACGAGAAACTGTTACTCTGGTTTCTTAGTCTCTTTCATTTTTATGTTTTGAATTTCCTGCTGTTTTCACTGTATAAATGAACTGAAGCTAGAACCTCCCCATTTATATGTGTGGAGTGTTGCATGCAACTGAAAAGAAACTTTGTGTTCCCAACAAGCTGGATTAATTTCGGCTTACATATGCACTTAACTCTCAGAACTGAGCAATTTGAGAGATGTTCATTCATCTGAAAAATGGAATGCGTTTTAGGAGAAATTTTTACTCAGGTTTCTCTGGTTTTTTCCAAGTGCTGGTATAAATTTCCTGCAGTTTTCAATGTAAAATCGAGTTGAATATAGTACCTCCCAGTATAGATATATGGACTGTAGTTTGCAACTTAAAGGAAGCTTTGCGTTCCCAATAGAATGTGAAGTATGTTTTTAAATGCACTTTAATCTCTGAACTGAGCATGTGGTGAGAAGTTTGTTCATCTAGCACAAAGGATGGGGTTACAGGTTGAACTTTTTCTCTGGTTTCTCAGTCAGTTTTTTAGTGCTGTTTTGAATTTCCTGGAGATTTCACTTGAAATCCGATTTGGACCGATTACCTCCCCTATATATTTATGGAGGTAAGTATTCAACTGCGGTAAGTAGTTTGCACCTGAAAAGAAACTTTGTGTTCTCAACAAGCTCCTTAAATTACGGCTTTCACCCACACTTATCTTTCCGAACTGAGCATGGGGTGGGATATTCTTTCCCCTAGCACATAAGAAAAGGTTCCTTGGAAATTTTTACTCTATTTCTCTGTCTGTTTCCTAGAGCCGATTTTTATTTCCTGCAGTTTTCCCTACTACACAGAGTTGGAGGTATTATCTACACACATATATATATATACAGAGTGTAGTATTCAACTGAATATATACCATTTTCCCAAGAAGTATGTAGAAAGACGCCTTTCACAAACAGTTAACTATCAGATCTAAGCACGTTGAGAGATGTTCGTTCAACTAGCACAAAGTGAGCGGGTTGCAAAGAAACTTTTAGTCTGTGTTCTCAGTCTGTTTCATAGTGCCTAGTTGAATTGCCTGCAGTTTTTAGAGAAAAACTGCGTTGGAGCTACTTCCTTCCCATATGTATGTATGAAGTGTAGCATGCAAATGAAAATAAAATTTGTGTTCCCAAAATGCTAGGTGAAGGACTGCTTTCAAACAAACTTATATCTCAGAACTGAGCAAGTGTAGAGACGGTCTTTATTCTAGCACAAAAGGAAAGGTTTTAAATAGAAAGTTTTTCTCTGGTTTCCCAGTCTGTTTCCCAGTGCTGCTTTGAATTTCCTGCAGTTTTCATTGGAAAATGATTTGGAGCTATTGCCTCCTCTTATAAATTCATGAGTTGCAATTTCAACTGAAAACATACTTAGTCTTCCCAAAAAATTATGTTAAGGGCGGCTTTATCAGAGAGATTTTTCTCAGTTCACTGCATGTAGAGAGAAGATCGTTCATGTAGCACAAGTGTAATGGTTTGCAGGAGAAAATATTACTCTGGATTCTCAGTCTGTTTCCCAGTGCCGATTTGAAGTTCCTGCAGTGTTTGCAGGAAAACGGTGTTTTAGCTACCAAATCCCCATTTATAGGTAAAGAGTTTAGCATGCAACTGAAAAGAAATTTTGTGTTCCCAACAATTTCTGTTAAGGACTGCTTACACACACACTATTCTCTCCGAACGGAACAACTGGAGAGACTTTCGTTCATGTAGCAAGAGGGGAACGGTTTGCAAAAAAAATTTTACTCTAGTTTCTCAGTCTCTTTTCTAGTGCCTGTTAGAAGTTCCTGCAGTTTTTACTTATAAACCGAGTTGGATGTAGTGTCACCAAATATATATATATAGATATATGGAGGGCATTTTTCAGCTGAAAAGTAACCGTTTTCCCAAAAAGATATGTGAAATGCCGCATTCACTCACAGTTACCTATCAGTTCTGAGCATGCTGCAAGACGTTCGATCATGCAGAAAATAGCAACAAATTGTAGGTGATACTTTTACTCTGGTTTCTCATTCAGTTTACTTATGCTGCAATTACGTGCCTGCAGTTTTACAGGAAAACCGAGTTGGTGGTAATTCCTCCTAATACATATGTTTGGGTTTAGATTGCAAATGAAATGAAATTTTGTGTTGCCAACAAAGTAGGTGAAGGTCGGCTTACAAACACACTTATATCTCAGAACTGAGTGCGTGGAGAGATGTTCGTACATCTAGCACAAAATAGAAAGATTTGAAGGAGAAAATTTTACTCTGGATGCTACGTCGGTTTCCTAGTGCCACTTGGAAGTTCCTGCAGTTATCCTTGGAAAAGAGAGTTGGAGCTAGTACCCCTCCGTATATATCTATGGATTGTAGTTTGCAAATTAATTGAAAATACATCTTCCTAACAAGATAGGTAAAGACGGCTTTAAACACATTTATATCTCAGAAATGAGAATCTGTTGAGACGTTGGTTCCTCTACCTCCATGGGATCGGTTTTCAGGTGGAACTTATATTCTGGTATCTCAGTCTGTTTCCAAGTGCCGCTTTGAATTTCTTGGAGTTTTCACTGGAAAATAGATTTGGAGTTAGTACCTCCCCACATATATGTATGGATGTAAGCTTGCAACTGTAATACAACATTGTGTTCCCAACAAGCTTGGTGAAGCATGGTTTAAAGACATGCTTATCTCTCAGACCTGAGTATCTGGAGAGAAGTTCTTTCATCTAACAGCATGTGATCGGGTTGAAGGGGAATGTTTTACTCTGGTTCCTCAGACTGTTTCCTAGTGCCAGTTTTAAGTTCCTGCAGTTATCGTTTTAAAGACGATTTGGAGCTTGTACCAACTCATATAAACTAATGGTGTGTTGTTTACAACTGAAAAGGAACTTTGTGTTCCCTACAAGCTAGGTGAATGTCAGAATTGAAAAACATTAATCTCTGAGACCTGAGCATGTGGAGAGACATGCGTTCATGAAGCACAAAGTAAAGGTTTGTAGGGAAAAGTTTTACCATGTTTTCTCAGACATTTTAAAATAAACTGTTTAAAATTCCTGCAGATTTACTTCAAAACCGAGTTGGAAATTTTATCTACCCATATATATTTAAGGAGTGTAGTTTGCAACTGTAAAGAATGTTTGTGTTCCCTACAAGCTAGATGAAGTTCAGCTTTCACACACTCTAATTTCTCATAATTGAGCAGATGAAGGGACGTTCCTTCATCTAGCACAAATTTATCAGGCTACACGAGAAACTCTTACTCTGGTTTCTTTGTCTCTTTCCTTTTAATGTATTGAAGTTAAAGCTGTTTTCACTGTATAAATGAACTGAAGCTAGAACCTCCCCATTTATATGTGTGGAGTGTTGCATGCAACTTAAAAGAAACTTTATGTTCCCAACAAGCTGGATTAATTTCGGCTTACATATGCACTTAACTCTCAGATCTGAGGATTCGGAGAAATGTTAATTCATCTGCAAAAATGGAATGCGTTGCAGGAGAAATTTTTACTCAGCTTTCTCAGGCTTTTTCCAAGTGCTGATATGAATTTACTGCAGTTTTGAATGTAAAACCGACTTGAATATAGTACCTCCCATTATAGATATATGGACTGTAGTTTGCAAATTAAAAGAAGATTTGGGTTCCCAACAAGGACTGTGAAGAATGGCTTTAAACGCACTTATATATCTGAACTGAACATGTGGTGAGGAGTTTGTTCATCTAGCACAAATGGATGGGTTTACAGGAGGAAATTTTTCTCTGGTTTCTCAGTCAGTTATTTAGTGCCGCTTTGAATTGCCTGGAGATTTCACTTGAAATATGATTTGGACCTATTACTACCCCTATATATTTATGGAGGTAAGTATTCAACTGAGGTAAGTAGTTTGCAACTGAAAAGAAAATTTGTGTTCTCAACAAGCTCCTAAAAGTACGGATTTCAACCACACTTATCTCTGAACTGAGCATGGGGTGGGACGTTCTTCCCCTAGCACATAAGAAACGGTTTCCTGGAAAAATTTTACTCTGTTTCTCAGTCTGTTTCCTAGAGCCGATTTGTATTTCCTGCAGTTTTCACTACTACACAGAGTTGGAGGTAATAGCTACACACATATATATATACGGAGTGTAGTATTCAACTTAATATATACCATTTTCCCAAGAAGTATTTAGAAGGACGCCTTTCACACACAGTTAACTATCAGATCTAAGCACGTTGAGAGATGTTCGTTCAACTAGCACAAAGTGAGCGGGTTGCAAAGAAACTTTTAGTCTGGGTTCTCAGTCTGTTTCATAGTGCCTATTTGAATTGCCTGCAGTTTTTAGAGAAAAACTGCGTTGAATCTACTTCCTTCCCATATGTATGTATGAAGTGTAGCATGCAAATGAAAATAAAATTTGTGTTCCCAAAATGCTAGGTGAAGGACTGCTTTCAAACAAACTTATATCTCAGAACTGAGCAAGTGTAGAGACGGTCTTTATTCTAGCACAAAAGGAAAGGTTTTAAATAGAAAGTTTTTCTCTGGTTTCCCAGTCTGTTTCCCAGTGCTGCTTTGAATTTCCTGCAGTTTTCATTGGAAAATGATTTGGAGCTATTGCCTCCTCTTATAAATTCATGAGTTGCAATTTCAACTGAAAACATACTTAGTCTTCCCAAAAAATTATGTTAAGGGCGGCTTTATCAGAGAGATTTTTCTCAGTTCACTGCATGTAGAGAGAAGATCGTTCATGTAGCACAAGTGTAATGGTTTGCAGGAGAAAATATTACTCTGGATTCTCAGTCTGTTTCCCAGTGCCGATTTGAAGTTCCTGCAGTGTTTGCAGGAAAACGGTGTTTTAGCTACCAAATCCCCATTTATAGGTAAAGAGTTTAGCATGCAACTGAAAAGAAATTTTGTGTTCCCAACAATTTCTGTTAAGGACTGCTTACACACACACTATTCTCTCCGAACGGAACAACTGGAGAGACTTTCGTTCATGTAGCAAGAGGGGAACGGTTTGCAAAAAAAATTTTACTCTAGTTTCTCAGTCTCTTTTTTAGTGCCTGTTAGAAGTTCCTGCAGTTTTTACTTATAAACCGAGTTGGATGTAGTGTCACCAAATATATATATATAGATATATGGAGGGCATTTTTCAGCTGAAAAGTAACCGTTTTCCCAAAAAGATATGTGAAATGCCGCATTCACTCACAGTTACCTATCAGTTCTGAGCATGCTGCAAGACGTTCGATCATGCAGAAAATAGCAACAAATTGTAGGTGATACTTTTACTCTGGTTTCTCATTCAGTTTACTTATGCTGCAATTACGTGCCTGCAGTTTTACAGGAAAACCGAGTTGGTGGTAATTCCTCCTAATACATATGTTTGGGTTTAGATTGCAAATGAAATGAAATTTTGTGTTGCCAACAAAGTAGGTGAAGGTCGGCTTACAAACACACTTATATCTCAGAACTGAGTGCGTGGAGAGATGTTCGTACATCTAGCACAAAATAGAAAGATTTGAAGGAGAAAATTTTACTCTGGATGCTACGTCGGTTTCCTAGTGCCACTTGGAAGTTCCTGCAGTTATCCTTGGAAAAGAGAGTTGGAGCTAGTACCCCTCCGTATATATCTATGGATTGTAGTTTGCAAATTAATTGAAAATACATCTTCCTAACAAGATAGGTAAAGACGGCTTTAAACACATTTATATCTCAGAAATGAGAATCTGTTGAGACGTTGGTTCCTCTACCTCCATGGGATCGGTTTTCAGGTGGAACTTATATTCTGGTATCTCAGTCTGTTTCCAAGTGCCGCTTTGAATTTCTTGGAGTTTTCACTGGAAAATAGATTTGGAGTTAGTACCTCCCCACATATATGTATGGATGTAAGCTTGCAACTGTAATACAACATTGTGTTCCCAACAAGCTTGGTGAAGCATGGTTTAAAGACATGCTTATCTCTCAGACCTGAGTATCTGGAGAGAAGTTCTTTCATCTAACAGCATGTGATCGGGTTGAAGGGGAATGTTTTACTCTGGTTCCTCAGACTGTTTCCTAGTGCCAGTTTTAAGTTCCTGCAGTTATCGTTTTAAAGACGATTTGGAGCTTGTACCAACTCATATAAACTAATGGTGTGTTGTTTACAACTGAAAAGGAACTTTGTGTTCCCTACAAGCTAGGTGAATGTCAGAATTGAAAAACATTAATCTCTGAGACCTGAGCATGTGGAGAGACATGCGTTCATGAAGCACAAAGTAAAGGTTTGTAGGGAAAAGTTTTACCATGTTTTCTCAGACATTTTAAAATAAACTGTTTAAAATTCCTGCAGATTTACTTCAAAACCGAGTTGGAAATTTTATCTACCCATATATATTTAAGGAGTGTAGTTTGCAACTGTAAAGAATGTTTGTGTTCCCTACAAGCTAGATGAAGTTCAGCTTTCACACACTCTAATTTCTCATAATTGAGCAGATGAAGGGACGTTCCTTCATCTAGCACAAATTTATCAGGCTACACGAGAAACTCTTACTCTGGTTTCTTTGTCTCTTTCCTTTTAATGTATTGAAGTTAAAGCTGTTTTCACTGTATAAATGAACTGAAGCTAGAACCTCCCCATTTATATGTGTGGAGTGTTGCATGCAACTTAAAAGAAACTTTATGTTCCCAACAAGCTGGATTAATTTCGGCTTACATATGCACTTAACTCTCAGATCTGAGGATTCGGAGAAATGTTAATTCATCTGCAAAAATGGAATGCGTTGCAGGAGAAATTTTTACTCAGCTTTCTCAGGCTTTTTCCAAGTGCTGATATGAATTTACTGCAGTTTTGAATGTAAAACCGACTTGAATATAGTACCTCCCATTATAGATATATGGACTGTAGTTTGCAAATTAAAAGAAGATTTGGGTTCCCAACAAGGACTGTGAAGAATGGCTTTAAACGCACTTATATATCTGAACTGAACATGTGGTGAGGAGTTTGTTCATCTAGCACAAATGGATGGGTTTACAGGAGGAAATTTTTCTCTGGTTTCTCAGTCAGTTATTTAGTGCCGCTTTGAATTGCCTGGAGATTTCACTTGAAATATGATTTGGACCTATTACTACCCCTATATATTTATGGAGGTAAGTATTCAACTGAGGTAAGTAGTTTGCAACTGAAAAGAAAATTTGTGTTCTCAACAAGCTCCTAAAAGTACGGATTTCAACCACACTTATCTCTGAACTGAGCATGGGGTGGGACGTTCTTCCCCTAGCACATAAGAAATGGTTTCCTGGAAAAATTTTACTCTGTTTCTCAGTCTGTTTCCTAGAGCCGATTTGTATTTCCTGCAGTTTTCACTACTACACAGAGTTGGAGGTAATAGCTACACACATATATATATACGGAGTGTAGTATTCAACTTAATATATACCATTTTCCCAAGAAGTATTTAGAAGGACGCCTTTCACACACAGTTAACTATCAGATCTAAGCACGTTGAGAGATGTTCGTTCAACTAGCACAAAGTGAGCGGGTTGCAAAGAAACTTTTAGTCTGGGTTCTCAGTCTGTTTCATAGTGCCTATTTGAATTGCCTGCAGTTTTTAGAGAAAAACTGCGTTGAATCTACTTCCTTCCCATATGTATGTATGAAGTGTAGCATGCAAATGAAAATAAAATTTGTGTTCCCAAAATGCTAGGTGAAGGACTGCTTTCAAACAAACTTATATCTCAGAACTGAGCAAGTGTAGAGACGGTCTTTATTCTAGCACAAAAGGAAAGGTTTTAAATAGAAAGTGTTTCTCTGGTTTCCCAGTCTGTTTCCCAGTGCTGCTTTGAATTTCCTGCAGTTTTCATTGGAAAATGATTTGGAGCTATTGCCTCCTCTTATAAATTCATGAGTTGCAATTTCAACTGAAAACATACTTAGTCTTCCCAAAAAATTATGTTAAGGGCGGCTTTATCAGAGAGATTTTTCTCAGTTCACTGCATGTAGAGAGAAGATCGTTCATGTAGCACAAGTGTAATGGTTTGCAGGAAAAAATATTACTCTGGATTCTCAGTCTGTTTCCCAGTGCCGATTTGAAGTTCCTGCAGTGTTTGCAGGAAAACGGTGTTTTAGCTACCAAATCCCCATTTATAGGTAAAGAGTTTAGCATGCAACTGAAAAGAAATTTTGTGTTCCCAACAATTTCTGTTAAGGACTGCTTACACACACACTATTCTCTCCGAACGGAACAACTGGAGAGACTTTCGTTCATGTAGCAAGAGGGGAACGGTTTGCAAAAAAAATTTTACTCTAGTTTCTCAGTCTCTTTTCTAGTGCCTGTTAGAAGTTCCTGCAGTTTTTACTTATAAACCGAGTTGGATGTAGTGTCACCAAATATATATATATAGATATATGGAGGGCATTTTTCAGCTGAAAAGTAACCGTTTTCCCAAAAAGATATGTGAAATGCCGCATTCACTCACAGTTACCTATCAGTTCTGAGCATGCTGCAAGACGTTCGATCATGCAGAAAATAGCAACAAATTGTAGGTGATACTTTTACTCTGGTTTCTCATTCAGTTTACTTATGCTGCAATTACGTGCCTGCAGTTTTACAGGAAAACCGAGTTGGTGGTAATTCCTCCTAATACATATGTTTGGGTTTAGATTGCAAATGAAATGAAATTTTGTGTTGCCAACAAAGTAGGTGAAGGTCGGCTTACAAACACACTTATATCTCAGAACTGAGTGCGTGGAGAGATGTTCGTACATCTAGCACAAAATAGAAAGATTTGAAGGAGAAAATTTTACTCTGGATGCTACGTCGGTTTCCTAGTGCCACTTGGAATTTCCTGCAGTTATCCTTGGAAAAGAGAGTTGGAGCTAGTACCCCTCCGTATATATCTATGGATTGTAGTTTGCAAATTAATTGAAAATACATCTTCCTAACAAGATAGGTAAAGACGGCTTTAAACACATTTATATCTCAGAAATGAGAATCTGTTGAGACGTTGGTTCCTCTACCTCCATGGGATCGGTTTTCAGGTGGAACTTATATTCTGGTATCTCAGTCTGTTTCCAAGTGCCGCTTTGAATTTCTTGGAGTTTTCACTGGAAAATAGATTTGGAGTTAGTACCTCCCCACATATATGTATGGATGTAAGCTTGCAACTGTAATACAACATTGTGTT
The DNA here is from genome assembly GCF_036321535.1 of Camelus dromedarius. Classification (NCBI taxonomy): domain Eukaryota; kingdom Metazoa; phylum Chordata; class Mammalia; order Artiodactyla; family Camelidae; genus Camelus; species Camelus dromedarius. The sequence goes on along the minus strand of NC_087473.1, from coordinate 3,207,759 downwards.
CCCAACAAGCTTGGTGAAGCATGGTTTAAAGACATGCTTATCTCTCAGACCTGAGTATCTGGAGAGAAGTTCTTTCATCTAACAGCATGTGATCGGGTTGAAGGGGAATGTTTTACTCTGGTTCCTCAGACTGTTTCCTAGTGCCAGTTTTAAGTTCCTGCAGTTATCGTTTTAAAGACGATTTGGAGCTTGTACCAACTCATATAAACTAATGGTGTGTTGTTTACAACTGAAAAGGAACTTTGTGTTCCCTACAAGCTAGGTGAATGTCAGAATTGAAAAACATTAATCTCTGAGACCTGAGCATGTGGAGAGACATGCGTTCATGAAGCACAAAGTAAAGGTTTGTAGGGAAAAGTTTTACCATGTTTTCTCAGACATTTTAAAACAAACTGTTTAAAATTCCTGCAGATTTACTTCAAAACCGAGTTGGAAATTTTATCTACCCATATATATTTAAGGAGTGTAGTTTGCAACTGTAAAGAATGTTTGTGTTCCCTACAAGCTAGATGAAGTTCAGCTTTCACACACTCTAATTTCTCATAATTGAGCAGATGAAGGGACGTTCCTTCATCTAGCACAAATTTATCAGGCTACACGAGAAACTCTTACTCTGGTTTCTTTGTCTCTTTCCTTTTAATGTATTGAAGTTAAAGCTGTTTTCACTGTATAAATGAACTGAAGCTAGAACCTCCCCATTTATATGTGTGGAGTGTTGCATGCAACTTAAAAGAAACTTTATGTTCCCAACAAGCTGGATTAATTTCGGCTTACATATGCACTTAACTCTCAGATCTGAGGATTCGGAGAAATGTTAATTCATCTGCAAAAATGGAATGCGTTGCAGGAGAAATTTTTACTCAGCTTTCTCAGGCTTTTTCCAAGTGCTGATATGAATTTACTGCAGTTTTGAATGTAAAACCGACTTGAATATAGTACCTCCCATTATAGATATATGGACTGTAGTTTGCAAATTAAAAGAAGATTTGGGTTCCCAACAAGGACTGTGAAGAATGGCTTTAAACGCACTTATATATCTGAACTGAACATGTGGTGAGGAGTTTGTTCATCTAGCACAAATGGATGGGTTTACAGGAGGAAATTTTTCTCTGGTTTCTCAGTCAGTTATTTAGTGCCGCTTTGAATTGCCTGGAGATTTCACTTGAAATATGATTTGGACCTATTACTACCCCTATATATTTATGGAGGTAAGTATTCAACTGAGGTAAGTAGTTTGCAACTGAAAAGAAAATTTGTGTTCTCAACAAGCTCCTAAAAGTACGGATTTCAACCACACTTATCTCTGAACTGAGCATGGGGTGGGACGTTCTTCCCCTAGCACATAAGAAACGGTTTCCTGGAAAAATTTTACTCTGTTTCTCAGTCTGTTTCCTAGAGCCGATTTGTATTTCCTGCAGTTTTCACTACTACACAGAGTTGGAGGTAATAGCTACACACATATATATATACGGAGTGTAGTATTCAACTTAATATATACCATTTTCCCAAGAAGTATTTAGAAGGACGCCTTTCACACACAGTTAACTATCAGATCTAAGCACGTTGAGAGATGTTCGTTCAACTAGCACAAAGTGAGCGGGTTGCAAAGAAACTTTTAGTCTGGGTTCTCAGTCTGTTTCATAGTGCCTATTTGAATTGCCTGCAGTTTTTAGAGAAAAACTGCGTTGAATCTACTTCCTTCCCATATGTATGTATGAAGTGTAGCATGCAAATGAAAATAAAATTTGTGTTCCCAAAATGCTAGGTGAAGGACTGCTTTCAAACAAACTTATATCTCAGAACTGAGCAAGTGTAGAGACGGTCTTTATTCTAGCACAAAAGGAAAGGTTTTAAATAGAAAGTTTTTCTCTGGTTTCCCAGTCTGTTTCCCAGTGCTGCTTTGAATTTCCTGCAGTTTTCATTGGAAAATGATTTGGAGCTATTGCCTCCTCTTATAAATTCATGAGTTGCAATTTCAACTGAAAACATACTTAGTCTTCCCAAAAAATTATGTTAAGGGCGGCTTTATCAGAGAGATTTTTCTCAGTTCACTGCATGTAGAGAGAAGATCGTTCATGTAGCACAAGTGTAATGGTTTGCAGGAGAAAATATTACTCTGGATTCTCAGTCTGTTTCCCAGTGCCGATTTGAAGTTCCTGCAGTGTTTGCAGGAAAACGGTGTTTTAGCTACCAAATCCCCATTTATAGGTAAAGAGTTTAGCATGCAACTGAAAAGAAATTTTGTGTTCCCAACAATTTCTGTTAAGGACTGCTTACACACACACTATTGTCTCCGAACGGAACAACTGGAGAGACTTTCGTTCATGTAGCAAGAGGGGAACTGTTTGCAAAAAAAATTTTACTCTAGTTTCTCAGTCTCTTTTTTAAGTGCCTGTTAGAAGTTCCTGCAGTTTTTACTTATAAACCGAGTTGGATGTAGTGTCACCAAATATATATATATAGATATATGGAGGGCATTTTTCAGCTGAAAAGTAACCGTTTTCCCAAAAAGATATGTGAAATGCCGCATTCACTCACAGTTACCTATCAGTTCTGAGCATGCTGCAAGACGTTCGATCATGCAGAAAATAGCAACAAATTGTAGGTGATACTTTTACTCTGGTTTCTCATTCAGTTTACTTATGCTGCAATTACGTGCCTGCAGTTTTACAGGAAAACCGAGTTGGTGGTAATTCCTCCTAATACATATGTTTGGGTTTAGATTGCAAATGAAATGAAATTTTGTGTTGCCAACAAAGTAGGTGAAGGTCGGCTTACAAACACACTTATATCTCAGAACTGAGTGCGTGGAGAGATGTTCGTACATCTAGCACAAAATAGAAAGATTTGAAGGAGAAAATTTTACTCTGGATGCTACGTCGGTTTCCTAGTGCCACTTGGAAGTTCCTGCAGTTATCCTTGGAAAAGAGAGTTGGAGCTAGTACCCCTCCGTATATATCTATGGATTGTAGTTTGCAAATTAATTGAAAATACATCTTCCTAACAAGATAGGTAAAGACGGCTTTAAACACATTTATATCTCAGAAATGAGAATCTGTTGAGACGTTGGTTCCTCTACCTCCATGGGATCGGTTTTCAGGTGGAACTTATATTCTGGTATCTCAGTCTGTTTCCAAGTGCCGCTTTGAATTTCTTGGAGTTTTCACTGGAAAATAGATTTGGAGTTAGTACCTCCCCACATATATGTATGGATGTAAGCTTGCAACTGTAATACAACATTGTGTTCCCAACAAGCTTGGTGAAGCATGGTTTAAAGACATGCTTATCTCTCAGACCTGAGTATCTGGAGAGAAGTTCTTTCATCTAACAGCATGTGATCGGGTTGAAGGGGAATGTTTTACTCTGGTTCCTCAGACTGTTTCCTAGTGCCAGTTTTAAGTTCCTGCAGTTATCGTTTTAAAGACGATTTGGAGCTTGTACCAACTCATATAAACTAATGGTGTGTTGTTTACAACTGAAAAGGAACTTTGTGTTCCCTACAAGCTAGGTGAATGTCAGAATTGAAAAACATTAATCTCTGAGACCTGAGCATGTGGAGAGACATGCGTTCATGAAGCACAAAGTAAAGGTTTGTAGGGAAAAGTTTTACCATGTTTTCTCAGACATTTTAAAATAAACTGTTTAAAATTCCTGCAGATTTACTTCAAAACCGAGTTGGAAATTTTATCTACCCATATATATTTAAGGAGTGTAGTTTGCAACTGTAAAGAATGTTTGTGTTCCCTACAAGCTAGATGAAGTTCAGCTTTCACACACTCTAATTTCTCATAATTGAGCAGATGAAGGGACGTTCCTTCATCTAGCACAAATTTATCAGGCTACACGAGAAACTCTTACTCTGGTTTCTTTGTCTCTTTCCTTTTAATGTATTGAAGTTAAAGCTGTTTTCACTGTATAAATGAACTGAAGCTAGAACCTCCCCATTTATATGTGTGGAGTGTTGCATGCAACTTAAAAGAAACTTTATGTTCCCAACAAGCTGGATTAATTTCGGCTTACATATGCACTTAACTCTCAGATCTGAGGATTCGGAGAAATGTTAATTCATCTGCAATAATGGAATGCGTTGCAGGAGAAATTTTTACTCAGCTTTCTCAGGCTTTTTCCAAGTGCTGATATGAATTTACTGCAGTTTTGAATGTAAAACCGACTTGAATATAGTACCTCCCATTATAGATATATGGACTGTAGTTTGCAAATTAAAAGAAGATTTGGGTTCCCTACAAGGACTGTGAAGAATGGCTTTAAACGCACTTATATATCTGAACTGAACATGTGGTGAGGAGTTTGTTCATCTAGCACAAATGGATGGGTTTACAGGAGGAAATTTTTCTCTGGTTTCTCAGTCAGTTATTTAGTGCCGCTTTGAATTGCCTGGAGATTTCACTTGAAATATGATTTGGACCTATTACTACCCCTATATATTTATGGAGGTAAGTATTCAACTGAGGTAAGTAGTTTGCAACTGAAAAGAAAATTTGTGTTCTCAACAAGCTCCTAAAAGTACGGATTTCAACCACACTTATCTCTGAACTGAGCATGGGGTGGGACGTTCTTCCCCTAGCACATAAGAAACGGTTTCCTGGAAAAATTTTACTCTGTTTCTCAGTCTGTTTCCTAGAGCCGATTTGTATTTCCTGCAGTTTTCACTACTACACAGAGTTGGAGGTAATAGCTACACACATATATATATACGGAGTGTAGTATTCAACTTAATATATACCATTTTCCCAAGAAGTATTTAGAAGGACGCCTTTCACACACAGTTAACTATCAGATCTAAGCACGTTGAGAGATGTTCGTTCAACTAGCACAAAGTGAGCGGGTTGCAAAGAAACTTTTAGTCTGGGTTCTCAGTCTGTTTCATAGTGCCTATTTGAATTGCCTGCAGTTTTTAGAGAAAAACTGCGTTGAATCTACTTCCTTCCCATATGTATGTATGAAGTGTAGCATGCAAATGAAAATAAAATTTGTGTTCCCAAAATGCTAGGTGAAGGACTGCTTTCAAACAAACTTATATCTCAGAACTGAGCAAGTGTAGAGACGGTCTTTATTCTAGCACAAAAGGAAAGGTTTTAAATAGAAAGTTTTTCTCTGGTTTCCCAGTCTGTTTCCCAGTGCTGCTTTGAATTTCCTGCAGTTTTCATTGGAAAATGATTTGGAGCTATTGCCTCCTCTTATAAATTCATGAGTTGCAATTTCAACTGAAAACATACTTAGTCTTCCCAAAAAATTATGTTAAGGGCGGCTTTATCAGAGAGATTTTTCTCAGTTCACTGCATGTAGAGAGAAGATCGTTCATGTAGCACAAGTGTAATGGTTTGCAGGAGAAAATATTACTCTGGATTCTCAGTCTGTTTCCCAGTGCCGATTTGAAGTTCCTGCAGTGTTTGCAGGAAAACGGTGTTTTAGCTACCAAATCCCCATTTATAGGTAAAGAGTTTAGCATGCAACTGAAAAGAAATTTTGTGTTCCCAACAATTTCTGTTAAGGACTGCTTACACACACACTATTGTCTCCGAACGGAACAACTGGAGAGACTTTCGTTCATGTAGCAAGAGGGGAACGGTTTGCAAAAAAAATTTTACTCTAGTTTCTCAGTCTCTTTTTTAGTGCCTGTTAGAAGTTCCTGCAGTTTTTACTTATAAACCGAGTTGGATGTAGTGTCACCAAATATATATATATAGATATATGGAGGGCATTTTTCAGCTGAAAAGTAACCGTTTTCCCAAAAAGATATGTGAAATGCCGCATTCACTCACAGTTACCTATCAGTTCTGAGCATGCTGCAAGACGTTCGATCATGCAGAAAATAGCAACAAATTGTAGGTGATACTTTTACTCTGGTTTCTCATTCAGTTTACTTATGCTGCAATTACGTGCCTGCAGTTTTACAGGAAAACCGAGTTGGTGGTAATTCCTCCTAATACATATGTTTGGGTTTAGATTGCAAATGAAATGAAATTTTGTGTTGCCAACAAATAGGTGAAGGTCGGCTTACAAACACACTTATATCTCAGAACTGAGTGCGTGGAGAGATGTTCGTACATCTAGCAGAAAATAGAAAGATTTGAAGGAGAAAATTTTACTCTGGATGCTACGTCGGTTTCCTAGTGCCGCTTTGAAGTTCCTGCAGTTATCCTTGGAAAAGAGAGTTGGAGCTAGTACCCCTCCGTATATATCTATGGATTGTAGTTTGCAAATTAATTGAAAATACATCTTCCTAACAAGATAGGTAAAGACGGCTTTAAACACATTTTTATCTCAGAAATGAGAATCTGTTGAGACGTTGGTTCCTCTACCTCCATGGGATCGGTTTTCAGGTGGAACTTATATTCTGGTATCTCAGTCTGTTTCCAAGTGCCGCTTTGAATTTCTTGGAGTTTTCACTGGAAAATAGATTTGGAGTTAGTACCTCCCCACATATATGTATGGATGTAAGCTTGCAACTGTAATACAACATTGTGTTCCCAACAAGCTTGGTGAAGCATGGTTTAAAGACATGCTTATCTCTCAGACCTGAGTATCTGGAGAGAAGTTCTTTCATCTAACAGCATGTGATCGGGTTGAAGGGGAATGTTTTACTCTGGTTCCTCAGACTGTTTCCTAGTGCCAGTTTTAAGTTCCTGCAGTTATCGTTTTAAAGACGATTTGGAGCTTGTACCAACTCATATAAACTAATGGTGTGTTGTTTACAACTGAAAAGGAACTTTGTGTTCCCTACAAGCTAGGTGAATGTCAGAATTGAAAAACATTAATCTCTGAGACCTGAGCATGTGGAGAGACATGCGTTCATGAAGCACAAAGTAAAGGTTTGTAGGGAAAAGTTTTACCATGTTTTCTCAGACATTTTAAAATAAACTGTTTAAAATTCCTGCAGATTTACTTCAAAACCGAGTTGGAAATTTTATCTACCCATATATATTTAAGAAGTGTAGTTTGCAACTGTAAAGAATGTTTGTGTTCCCTACAAGCTAGATGAAGTTCAGCTTTCACACACTCTAATTTCTCATAATTGAGCAGATGAAGGGACGTTCCTTCATCTAGCACAAATTTATCAGGCTACACGAGAAACTCTTACTCTGGTTTCTTTGTCTCTTTCCTTTTAATGTATTGAAGTTAAAGCTGTTTTCACTGTATAAATGAACTGAAGCTAGAACCTCCCCATTTATATGTGTGGAGTGTTGCATGCAACTTAAAAGAAACTTTATGTTCCCAAAAAGCTGCATTAATTTTGGCTTACATATGCACTTAACTCTCAGATCTGAGGATTCGGAGAAATGTTAATTCATCTGCAAAAATGGAATGCGTTGCAGGAGAAATTTTTACTCAGCTTTCTCAGGCTTTTTCCAAGTGCTGATATGAATTTACTGCAGTTTTGAATGTAAAACCGACTTGAATATAGTACCTCCCATTATAGATATATGGACTGTAGTTTGCAAATTAAAAGAAGATTTGGGTTCCCAACAAGGACTGTGAAGAATGGCTTTAAACGCACTTATATATCTGAACTGAACATGTGGTGAGGAGTTTGTTCATCTAGCACAAATGGATGGGTTTACAGGAGGAAATTTTTCTCTGGTTTCTCAGTCAGTTATTTAGTGCCGCTTTGAATTGCCTGGAGATTTCACTTGAAATATGATTTGGACCTATTACTACCCCTATATATTTATGGAGGTAAGTATTCAACTGAGGTAAGTAGTTTGCAACTGAAAAGAAAATTTGTGTTCTCAACAAGCTCCTAAAAGTACGGATTTCAACCACACTTATCTCTGAACTGAGCATGGGGTGGGACGTTCTTCCCCTAGCACATAAGAAACGGTTTCCTGGAAAAATTTTACTCTGTTTCTCAGTCTGTTTCCTAGAGCCGATTTGTATTTCCTGCAGTTTTCACTACTACACAGAGTTGGAGGTAATAGCTACACACATATATATATACGGAGTGTAGTATTCAACTTAATATATACCATTTTCCCAAGAAGTATTTAGAAGGACGCCTTTCACACACAGTTAACTATCAGATCTAAGCACGTTGAGAGATGTTCGTTCAACTAGCACAAAGTGAGCGGGTTGCAAAGAAACTTTTAGTCTGGGTTCTCAGTCTGTTTCATAGTGCCTATTTGAATTGCCTGCAGTTTTTAGAGAAAAACTGCGTTGAATCTACTTCCTTCCCATATGTATGTATGAAGTGTAGCATGCAAATGAAAATAAAATTTGTGTTCCCAAAATGCTAGGTGAAGGACTGCTTTCAAACAAACTTATATCTCAGAACTGAGCAAGTGTAGAGACGGTCTTTATTCTAGCACAAAAGGAAAGGTTTTAAATAGAAAGTTTTTCTCTGGTTTCCCAGTCTGTTTCCCAGTGCTGCTTTGAATTTCCTGCAGTTTTCATTGGAAAATGATTTGGAGCTATTGCCTCCTCTTATAAATTCATGAGTTGCAATTTCAACTGAAAACATACTTAGTCTTCCCAAAAAATTATGTTAAGGGCGGCTTTATCAGAGAGATTTTTCTCAGTTCACTGCATGTAGAGAGAAGATCGTTCATGTAGCACAAGTGTAATGGTTTGCAGGAGAAAATATTACTCTGGATTCTCAGTCTGTTTCCCAGTGCCGATTTGAAGTTCCTGCAGTGTTTGCAGGAAAACGGTGTTTTAGCTACCAAATCCCCATTTATAGGTAAAGAGTTTAGCATGCAACTGAAAAGAAATTTTGTGTTCCCAACAATTTCTGTTAAGGACTGCTTACACACACACTATTCTCTCCGAACGGAACAACTGGAGAGACTTTCGTTCATGTAGCAAGAGGGGAACGGTTTGCAAAAAAAATTTTACTCTAGTTTCTCAGTCTCTTTTTTAAGTGCCTGTTAGAAGTTCCTGCAGTTTTTACTTATAAACCGAGTTGGATGTAGTGTCACCAAATATATATATATAGATATATGGAGGGCATTTTTCAGCTGAAAAGTAACCGTTTTCCCAAAAAGATATGTGAAATGCCGCATTCACTCACAGTTACCTATCAGTTCTGAGCATGCTGCAAGACGTTCGATCATGCAGAAAATAGCAACAAATTGTAGGTGATACTTTTACTCTGGTTTCTCATTCAGTTTACTTATGCTGCAATTACGTGCCTGCAGTTTTACAGGAAAACCGAGTTGGTGGTAATTCCTCCTAATACATATGTTTGGGTTTAGATTGCAAATGAAATGAAATTTTGTGTTGCCAACAAAGTAGGTAAAGGTCGGCTTACAAACACACTTATATCTCAGAACTGAGTGCGTGGAGAGATGTTCGTACATCTAGCACAAAATAGAAAGGTTTGAAGGAGAAAATTTAACTCTGGATGCTAAGTCGGTTTCCTAGTGCCGCTTGGAAGTTCCTGCAGTTATCCTTGGAAAAGAGAGTTGGAGCTTGTACCCCTCCGTATATATCTATGGATTGTAGTTTGCAAATTAATTGAGAATACATCTTCCTAACAAGACAGGTAAAGACGGCTTTAAACACATCTATATCTCAAAAATGAGAATCTGTTGAGACGTTGGTTCCTCTACCTCCATGGGATCGGTTTTCAGGTGGAACTTATAATCTGGTATCTCAGTCTGTTTCCAAGTGCCGCTTTGAATTTCTTGGAGTTTTCACTGGAAAATAGATTTGGAGTTAGTACCTCCCCACATATATGTATGGATGTAAGCTTGCAACTGAAATACAACATTGTGTTCCCAACAAGCTTCGTGAAGCATGGTTTAAAGACATGCTTATCTCTCAGACCTGAGTATCTGGAGAGAAGTTCTTTCATCTAACAGCATGTGATCGGGTTGAAGGGGAATGTTTTACTCTGGTTCCTCAGACTGTTTCCTAGTGCCAGTTTGAAGTTCCTGCATTATCGTTTTAAAGACGATTTGGAGCTTGTACCAACTCATATAAACTAATGGTGTGTTGTTTGCAACTGAAAAGGAACTTTGTGTTCCCTACAAGCTAGGTGAATGTCGGAATAGAAAAACATTAATCTCTGAGTCCTGAGCATGTGGAGAGACATGCGTTCATGGAGCAAAATAAAGGGTTGTAGGGAAAAGCTTTACCATGTTTTCTCAGACATTTTAAAACAAACTGTTTAAAATTCCTGCAGATTTACTTCAAAACCGAGTTGGAAATATTATCTACCCATATATATTTAAGGAGTGTAGTTTGCAACTGTAAAGAATGTTTGTGTTCCCTACAAGCTAGATGAAGTTCAGCTTTCCAACACTCTAATTTCTCATAATTGAGCAGATGAAGGGACGTTCCTTCATCTAGCACAAATTTATCAGGCTACACGAGAAACTGTTACTCTGGTTTATTAGCCTCTTTCCTCTTTATGTTTTGAAATTCCTGCTGTTTTCACTGTATAAATGAACTGAAGCTAGATCCTTCGCATTTATATGTGTGGATTGTTGCATGCATCTGAAAAGAATCTTTGTGTTCCCAACAAGCTGGATTAATTTCGGATTACATATGCACTTAACTCTCAGATCTGAGCATTTGCAGAGATATTCATTCATCTGCAAAAATGGAATGCGTTGCAGGAGAAATTTTTACTGATCTTTCTCAAGCTTCTTCCAAGAGCTGTTATGAATTTCCTGCAGTTTTCAATGTAAAACCCAGTTGAATATAGTACCTCCCAGTATAGATATATGGAGTGTAGTTTGCAACTTAAAAGTAGCTTTGAGTTCCCAACAAGTAATGTGAAGAATGGATTTAAACGCACTTATATCTCTGAACTCAACATGTGGTGAGAAGTTTGTTCATCTAGCACAAAGGGATGGGATTACAGGAGGAACTTTTTCTCTGGTTTCTCAGTCAGTTTTTTAGTGCCGCTTTGAATTCCCGGGAGATTTCACTTGAAACACGATTTGGACCTATTACATCCCCTATATATTTATGGAGGTAAGTATTCAACTGAGGCAAGTATTTTGCAACTGAATAGAAACATTGTGTTCTCAACAAGCTCTTTAAGGAACGGCTTTCACCCACACTTATCTCTCCGAACTGAGCATGTGGTGGGACGTTCATTCCCGTAGCACATAAGAAAGGGTTTCCTGGAAATATTTACTGTGTTTCTCAGTCTGTTTCCTAGAGTCTATTTTAATTTCCTGCAGTTTTCACTACTACACAGAGTTTGAGGTATTAGCTACACACATATATATATACGGATTGTAGTATTCAACTGAAAATATACAATGTTCCCAACATGTATGGTGAAGGACGCCTTTCACACACAGTTAACTATCAGATCTATGCATTTTGAAAGATGTTCGTTCACCTAGCACAAAATGAGCGGGTTGCAGGGAACTTTTAGTCTGGGTTCTCAGTCTGTTTTATAGGGCCAATTTAAAGTGCCTGCAGTTTATAGAGAAAAACTGCGGTGGAGATACTAATTTCCCATATGTATGTATGAAGTGTTATGCAAATGAAAATAAAATTGGTTTCCCCAAAATGCTAGGTGAAGGACGGCTTTCAAACAAATTTATATCTCAGAACTGAACAAGTGTAGAGACGGTCGTTCTTCTAGCACAAAAGGAACGGTTTAAAATAGAAAGTTTTTCTCTGGTTTCCCAGACTGTTTCCCAGTGCTGCTTTGAATTTCCTGCAGTTTTAAATGGAAAACGATTTGGAGCTATTGCCTCATCTTATATATTCATGAGTTGCAATTACAACTGAAAGTATTCTTAGTCTTCCCAAAAAAGTATGTTAAGGGCGGCTTTATCAGAGAGATTTTTCTCAGTACTCTTAATGTAGAGAGAAGTTCGTTCATGTAGCACAAGTGTAATTGTTTGCAGGAGAAAATATTACTCTGGATTCTCAGTCTGTTTCCCAGTGCCGATTTGAAGTTCCTGCAGTGTTTGCAGGAAAACGGTATTTTAGCTACCAAGTCCCCATTTATATGTAAAGAGTTTAGCTTCCAAATGAAAAAAAATTTTGTGTTCCCAACAATTACTGTTAAGGACTGCTTACACACAAACAAATCTCTCCGAGCGGAACAAGTGGAGAGACTATCGTTCATCTAGCAAGAGGGGAAAGGTTTGCAGGAGAAATTTTACTCTAGTTTCTCAGTCTGTATTCTAGTGCCTGTTAGAAGTTCCTGCAGTTTTTACTTATAAACCGAGTTTTATGAAGTGTCTCCACATACATATATATATGGAGGGCATTATTCAGCTGAAAATTAACCGTTTTCCCAAAATTCTATGTGAATTACCGCATTCAATCACAGTTACCTATCAGTTCTGAGCATGCTACGAGAGGTTCTTTCATGCAGAAAAAAGGAACAGATTGTAGGTGTTACTTTTACTCTGTTTTCTCATTCTGTTTCCTAGTGCCGCAATTAAGTGCCTGCAGTTTTACAGGAAAACCGAGTTGGAGCTAATTCCTTCTCATACATATGTTTGGATTTAGATTGCAACTGAAATGAATCTTTGTGTTGCCAACAAAGTAGGTGAAGGACGGCTTACAAACACTCTTGTATCTCAGAAATGGGTGCGTGGAGAGATGTTCGTTCAGATAGCACAAAAAAGAATGTTTTGCAGGAGAAAAGTTTACTCTGGATTCTCAGTCGGTTTCCTAGTGCCGCTTGAAATTTCCTGCAGTTTTCCATGGAAAAGAGAGTTGGAGTTAGTACCCCTCTATATATATATATGGATTGTAGTTTGCAACTTAATAGAAAATACATCTTCCTAACAAGATAGGTAAAGACGGCTTTAAACACATTTATATCTCAGAACTGAGAATCTGGTGAGACGTTGTTTCCTCTACCTCCATTGGATCGGTTTTCAGGTGGAACTTTTATTCTGGTATCTCGGTCTGTTTCCAAGTGCCGCTTTGAATTTCTTGAAGTTTTCACTGGAAAATAGATTTGGAGTTAGTACCTCCCCACATATATGTATGGATGTAAGCTTGAAACTGAAATACAACATTGTGATCGCAGCAAGCTTGGTGAAGCATGGTTTAAAGACATGCTTACCTGTCAGACCTGAGTATCTGGAAAGACGTTCTTTCATCCAAAAACATGTGATCTGGTTTAAGGGGAATGTTTTACTCTGGTTCCTCAGACTGTTTCCTAGTGCCAGTTTGAAGTTCCTGCATTTATATGTGTAAAGGGGATTTGGAGCTTGTAACAACTCATATAAAGTAATGTTGTGTTGTTTGCAACTGAAAAGGAACTTTGTGTTCCCTACAAGCTAGGTGAATGCTGGAAGTGAAACAGAGTAATCTCTCAGACCTGAGCATGTGGAGACACGTTCTTTCATAAAGCACAAAAGAACGGGTTGTAGGGAAAATATTTACACTGGTTTCTCAGACTTTTTAAAATAGACGGTTTATAATTCCTGCAGATTTTCTTCTAAACCGAGTTGGAAATATTACCACCCAAAATATATTTAAGGAGTGTAGTTTGCAACCGTAAAGAAAGTTTGTGTTCCGTACAAGATAGATGAAGTACAGCTTACACACTCTCTAATTTCTCAAAATTGAGCAAATTAAATTACGTTCCTTCATCTATCAAAAATGGATCAGGCTACACGAGAACATGTTACTCTGGTTTCTTAGTCTCTTTCCTTTTTATGTTTTGAAGTTCCTGATTTTTTCACTCTATAAATGAACTGAAGCTAGTACATCGCCATTTATATGTGTGGAATGTTGCATGCAACTGAAAAGAAACTTTGTGTTCCCATCAAGCTGGATTAATTTTAGCTTCCATATGCACTTAACTCTCAGTACTGAGCATTTGGAGAGATTTTGATTCACCTGCAAAAATGGAATGCTTTGCAGTAGAAATTTTTACTCAGTTTTCTCAGGCTTTTTCCAAGTCCTGGTATGAATTTCCTGCAGTTTTCAATGTATGGAGTGTTGTTTGCAACTTAAAAGAAGCTTTGAGTTCCCAACAAGTAATGAGAAGAATCGATTTAAACGCACTTATAACTCTAAAATGAGCATGAGTTGAGAAGATTGTTCATCTAGCAAAAAGGGATGGGATTAAAGGAGGAACTTTTTCTCTGGTGTCTCAGTCAGTTTTTTAGTGCCGCATTGAATTTCCTGGAGATTTCACTTGAAATCTGATTTCGACCTATTACCTCCCCTATACATTTATGGAGGTAAGAATTCAACTGAGGTAAGTAGTTTGCAACTGAATAGAAACTTTGTGTTATCAACAAGCTCCTTAAAGTACGGCTTTTTCCCACACTAATCTCTCCGAACTGAGCATGGGTTGGGACTTTCATTCCCCTAGCACATAAGAAACGGTTCCCTGGAAAAATTTTACTCTGTTTCTCAGTATGATTCCTAGAGCCGATTTTTTATTTCCTGCAGTTTTCACTACTAAACAGAGTTGGTGGTAATATCTACACACATATATATATACGGAGTGTAGTATTCAACTGAATATATACCATGTTCCAAGAAGTATGTTGAAGGACGCCTTTCACACACAGTTAACTATCAGATCAAAGCATGTTGAGAGATGTTCGTTCACCTAGCACAAAGTGAGTGGGTTGCAGGGAAACTTTAATTTGGGTTCTCAGTCTGTTTCATAGAGACAATTTGAAGTGCCTGCAGTTTTTAGAGAAAAAATGCGTTGGAGCTAATTCCTTCCCATATGTATGTATGAAGTGTAGCATGCAAGTGAAAACAAAATTTGTGTTCCCAATTAGCTAGGTGAAGGACGGCTTCCATACAAACTTATATCTCAGAACTGAGGAAGTGTAGAGACGGTCGTTCTTCTAGCCCAATAGGAACGGTTTTCATTAGAAAGTTTTTCTCTGGTTTCCCAGTCTGTTTCCGAGTGCTGCTTTGGATTTCCTGCATTTTTCAATGGAAAACGATTTGGAGCTATTGAATCCTCTTATAAATACATGAGTTGCATTTTCAACTGAAAATATTCTTAGTTTTCCCAAAAAAGTATGTTAAAAGCGGCTTTATCAGAGAGATTTTTCTCAGTACTCTGCATGTGGAGAGATGTTCGTTCATGTAGCACAAGTGTAATGGTTTGCAGGAGAAAATATTACTCTGGATACTCAGTCTGATTCCCAGTGCCGATTTGAAGTTCCTGCAGTGTTTGCAGGAAAACTGTGTTTTAGATACAAAGTCCCCATTTATAGGTAAAGATTTTAGCTTGCAACTGAAAAGAAATTATGTGTTCCCAACAATTTCTGTTAAGGAATGCTTACACACACACTAATCTCTCCGAAAAGAACAAGTGGAGAGACTGTCTTTCATGTAGCAAGAGGGGAACGTTTTGCAGGAGAAATTTTACTCTAGTTTCTCAGTCTGTTTTCTAGTGCCTGTTAGAAGTTCCTGCAGTTTTTCATTATAAACCGAGTTGGATGTAGTGTCTCCAAATAAATATATATATGGAGGGCATTTTTCAGCTGAAAAGTAACATTTTACCCAAAATGTTATGTGAAGGATCGCATTCACTCACAGTTACCTATCAGTTCTGAGCATGCTGTGAGACGTTCGTTCATGCAGAAAAAGGAACAGATTGTAGGTGATACTTTTACTCTGGTTTCTCATTCTGTTTCCTTGTGCCGCACTGAAGTGCCTGCAGTTTTACAGGAAAAACGAGTTGGAGCTAATTCCTCCTCAAACATAAGTTTGGGTTTAGATTGCAACTGAAATGAAACTTTGTGTTGCCAACAAAGTAGGTGAAGGACGGCTTACAAACACACTAATATCTAAGAACTGAGTGCGTGGAGAGATGTTCGTTCATCTAGCACAGAAAAGAAAGTTTTGCAGGAGAAAATTTTACTCTGGATTCTCAGTCGGTTTCCTAGTGCCGCTTGGATGTTCCTGCAGTTTTCCTTGGAAAAAAGAGTTGGAGCTTGTACCCCTCCGTATATATCTGTGGATTGTAGTTTGCAACTTAATAGAAAATACATCTTCCTAACAAGATAGGTGAAGACGGCTTTAAACACATTTATATCTCAGAACTGAGAATCTGGTGAGACGTTTGTTCCTCTACCTCCATGAGATCGTTTTTCAGGTGGAACTTATATTCTGGTATCTCAGTCTGTTCCCAAGTGCCGCTTTGAATTTCTTGGAGTTTTCACTGGAAAATAGATTTGGAGTTAGTACCTCCCCACATATATGTATGGATGTAAACTTGCAACTGAAATACAATATTGTGTTCCCAACAAGCTTGGTGAAGCATGGTTTAAAGACATGCTTATCCCTCAGACCTGAGTATCTGGAGAGACGTTCTTTCTTCTAACAACATGTGATCGGGTTGAAGGGGAATGTTTTACTCTGGTTCCTCAGAATGTTTCTTAGTGCCGGTTTGAAGTTCCTGCAGTTATCGGTTTAAAGAAGTTTTGGAGCTTGTACCAACTCATATAAATTAATGGAGTGTTGTTTGCAACTGAAAAGGAACTTTGTGTTCCCTACAAGCTAGGTGAATGTCAGAAACGAAACACATTAATCTCTCAGACCTGAGCATGTGGAGAGACGTTCGTTCATCAAGCACAAAGGAACGGGTTGTAGGTAAAAGTTTTACCATGGTTTCTCACACTTTTTAAAATAGACGGTTTAAAATTCCTGCAGATTTACTTCAAAACCGAGTTGGAAATATTACCTCCCCATATATATTTAAGGATTGTACTTTGCAACCGTAAAGAATGTTTGTGTTCCCTACAAGCTAGATGAAGTACAGCTTTCACACACTCTAATTTCTCAGAATTGAGCACATGAAGAGACGTTCCTTCATCAAGCACAAATTTATCAGGCTACACGAGAAACTGTTACTCTGGTTTCTTATTCTCTTTCCTCTTTATGTTTTGAAGTTCCTGCTGTTTTCACTGTATAAATGAACTGAAGATAGAACCTCCGCATTTATATGTGTGGATTGTTGCAAGCAACTGAAAAGAAACTTTGTGTTCCCAACAAGCTGGATTAATTTCGGATTACATATGCACTTAACTCTCAGAACTGAGCATTTGCAGAGATGTTTATTCATCTGCAAAAATGGATTGCGTTGCAGGAGAAATTTTTACTCAGCTTTCTCAAGTTCTTCCAAGTGCTGGTATGAATTTCCTGCAGTTTTCAATGTAAAACCCAGTTGAATATAGTACCACCCAGTATAGATATATGGAGTGTAGTTTGCAACTTAAAAGAAGCTTTGAGTTCCCAACAAGGAATGTGAAGAATGAATTTAAACGCACTTATATCTCTGAACTGAGCATGTGGTGAGAAGTTTGTTCATCAAGCACAAAGTGATGGGATTACAGGAGGAACTTTTTCTCTGGTTTCTCAGTCAGTTTTTTAGTGCCGCTTTGAATTTCCAGGAGATTTCACTTGAAATCCGATTTCGACCTATTACCTCCACTATATATTTATGGAGGTAATTATTCAACTGTGATAAGTAGTTTGTAACTGAATAGAAACATTGTGTTCTCAACAAGCTCAATAAAGTACGGCTTTAACCCACACTAATCTCTCCGAATGCGCATGTGTAGGGACTTTCATTCCCCTAGCACATAAGAAACGGTTTCCTGAAAAACTTTTACTCTGTTTCCCAGTTTGTTTCCTAGATCCGTTTTGTATTTCCTACAGTTTACACTACTACACAGAGTTGGAGTTATTAGCTACACACATATATATATACGGAGTTTAGTATTCAACTGAAAATATACCATGTTCCCAAGATGTATGTTGAACGACGCGTTTCACACACAGTTATCTATCAGATCTAAGCATATTGAGAGATATTCATTCACCTAGCACAAAGTGAGCGGGTTGCAGGGAAACTTTTATTCTGGGTTCTCAGTCTATTTCATAGTGCCAATTTGAAGTGCCTGCAGTTTTAGAGAAATACTGCGTTGCAGCTTCTTCCTTCCCATATGTATGTATGAAGTGTAGCATGCAAATGAAAATAAAATTTGTGTTCCCAAAAAGCTAGGTTAAGGACAGCTTCCATACAAACTTATATCTCAGAACTGAGCAAGTGTAGAGAAGATCGTTCTTCTAGCACAAAAGGAACGGTTTACAATAGAAAGTGTTTCTCTGGTTTCCCAGTCTGTTTCCCAGTGCTGCTTTGAATTTCCTGCAGTTTTCAATGGAAAACGATTTGGAGCTATTGCATCCTCTTATATATTCATGAGTTGCAATTTCAACTGAAAAGATTCTTAGTCTTCCCAAAAAAGTATGTTAAGGGCAGCTTTATCAGAGAGATTTTCTCAGTACGCTCCATGTGGAGAGAAGTTCGTTCATGTAGCACAAGTGTAATGGTTTGGAGGAGAAAATATTACTCTGGTTTCTCAGTCTGTTTCCCAGTGCCGATTTGAAGTTCCTGCAGTGTTTGGAGGATAAAATTGTTTCAGCTACCAAGTCCCTATTTATAATAAAGATTTTAGCTTGCAACTGAAAAGAAATTTTGGGTTCCCAACAATTTCTGTTAAGGAATGCTTACACACACACTAATCTCTCCGAAAGGAACAAGTGGAGGGACTTTCTTTCATCTAGCAAGAGGGGAACGTTTTGCAGGAGAAATTTTACTCTAGTTTCTCAGTCTGTTTTCTAGTGCCTGTTAGAAGTTCCTGCAGTTTTTACTTTTAAACCGAGTTGGATGTAGTTTCTCCACATATATATATATATGGAGGGCATTTTTCAGCTGAAAAGTAACCGTTTTCCCAAAACGTTATGTGAAGTACCGCATTCACTCACAGTTACCTATCAGTTCTGAGCATGCTGCGAGGCGTTCGTTCATGAAGAAAAAAGGAACAGATTGTAGGTGATACTTTTACTCTGGTTTCTCATTTTGTTTCCTTGTGCCGCAATGAAGTGCCTGCAGTTTTACAGGAAAAACGAGTTGGAGCTAATTCCTCCTCAAACATATGTTTGGGTTTATATTGCAACTGAAATGAAACTTTATGTTGCCAACTAAGTAGGTGAAGGACGGCTTACAAACACTCTTATATCTCAGAACTGAGTGCGTGGAGTGATGTTCGTTCATCTAGCACAAAAAAGAAAGTTTGCAGGAGAAAATTTTACTCTGGATTCTCAGTCTATTTCCTAGTACCGCTTGGATGTTCTTGCAGTTTTCATTGAAAAACAGAGTTGGAATTTGTACCCCTCCGTATATATTTATGGATTGTAGTTTGCAACTTAATAGAAAATACATCTTCCTAACAAGATAGATAAAGACGTCTTTAAACACATTTATATCTCAGAACTGAGAATCTGTTGAGACGTTTTTTCCTCTACCTCCATGGGATCGGTTTTCAGGTGGAACTTATATTTTGGTATCTCAGTCTGTTTCCAAATGCCGCTTTGAATTTCTTGGATTTTTCACTGAAAAAAATAGATTTGGAGTTAGTACCTCCCCACATATATGTATGGATGTAAGCTTGCAACTAAAATACAACATTGTGTTCACAACAAGCTTGGTGAAGCATGGTTTAAAGCCATGATTATCTCTCAGACTTGAGTATCTGGAGAGACGTTCTTTCATCTAACAACATGTGATCGGGTTGAAGGGGAATGTTTTACTCTGGTTCCTCAGACTGTTTCCTAGTGCCAGTTTGAAGTTCCTGCAGTTATCTATTTAAAGACGATTTGGAGCTTGTACCAACTGATATAAATTAATGGTGTGTTGTTTGCAACTGAAAATGAACTTTGTGTTCCCTACAAGCTAGGTGAATGTCGGAAACGAAACACATTAATCTCTCAGACATGAGCATGTGGAGACACGTTCGTTCATGAAGCACAAAGGAACGGGCTGTACGGAAAATTTTACCCTGGTTTCTCAGACTTTTTAAAATAGACGGTTAAAAGTTCCTGCAGATTTACTTCAAAACCGAGTTGGAATTATTACCTCCCCATATATATGTAAGAAGTGTAGTTTGCAAACGTAAGGATTGTTTGTCTTCCGTACAAGACAGATCAAGTACAGCTTTCACACTCTCTAACATCTCCGAATTGAGCAAAAGAAGATACGTTCTTTCATCTATCAAAAATGGTTCAGACTACACGAGAATCTGTTACTCTGGTTTCTTAGTCTCTTTCCTTTTTATGTTTTGAAGTTCCTGCCTTTTTCTCTCTCTAAATGAACTGAAGTTTGAACCTCCCCATTTATATGTGTGGAATGTTGCATGCAACTGAAAAGAAACTTTGTGTTCCCAACAATCTGGATTAATTTCGGCTTCCATATGCACTTAACTCTCAGTAGAGAGCATTCGGAGAAATGTTCATTCATCTGCAAAAGTGGAAAGCGTTGCAGGAGAAATTTTTACTCAGCTTTCTCAGGATTTTTCCAAGTGCTGGTATGAATTTCCTGCAGTTTTCAATGTAAAACCGAGTTGAATATAGTACCTACCAGTTTAGATATATGCAGTGTTGTTTGCAAATTAAAAGAAACTATGAGTTCCCAACAAGGAATGTAAAGAAATGCTTTAAACGCACTTATATCTCTGAACTGAGCATGTGGTGAGAAGTTTGTTCATCTAGCACAAAGGGATGGGATTACAGGAGGAATTTTTCTCTGGTTTCTCAGTCAGTTTTTTAGTGCCGCTTTGAATTTCCAGGAGATTTCACTTGAAATCCGATTTCGACCTATTACCTCCACTATATATTTATGTAGGTAATTATTCAACTTAGATAAGTAGTTTGCAACTGAATAGAAACTTTGTGTTCTCAACAAGCTCAATAAAGTACGGCTTTAACCCACACTAATCTCTCCGAATGGGCATGTGTAGGGACTTTCATTCGCCTAGCACATAAGAAACGGTTTCCTGGAAACATTTTACTCTGTTTCTCAGTCTGTTTCCTAGATCCGATTTGTATTTCCTGCAGTTTACACTATTACACAGAGTTGGAGTTATTAGCTACACACATATATATATAAGGAGTTTAGTATTCAACTGAATATATACAATGTTCCCAAGATGTATGTTGAACGACGCCTTTCACACAAAGATAACTATCAGATCTAAGCATGTTGAGAGATGTTCGTTCACCTAGCACAAAGTGAGCGGGTTGCAGGGAAACTTTTGTTCTGGGTTCTCAGTATAATCCATAGTGCCAATTTGAAGTGCCTGCAGTTTTAGAGAAATACTGCGTTGCAGCTACTTCCTTCCCATATGTATGTATGAAGTGTAGCATGCAAATTAAAATAAAATTTGTGTTCCCAAAAAGCTAGGTTAAGGACAGCTTCCATACAAACTTATATCTCAGAACTGAGCAAGTGTAGAGAAGATCGTTCTTCTAGCACAAAAGGAACGGTTTACAATAGAAAGTGTTTCTCTGGTTTCCCAGTCTGTTTCCCAGTGCTGCTTTGAATTTCCTGCAGTTTTCAATGGAAAACGATTTGGAGCTATTGCATCCTCTTATATATTCATGAGTTGCAATTTCAACTGAAAAGATTCTTAGTCTTCCCAAAAAAGTATGTTAAGGGCGGCTTTATCAGAGAGATTTTCTCAGTACGCTCCATGTGGAGAGAAGTTCATTCATGTAGCACAGGTGTAATGGTTTGCAGGAGAAAATATTACTCTGGTTTCTCAGTCTGTTTCCCAGTGCCGATTTGAAGTTCCTGCAATGTTTGCAGGAAAACTGTGTTTTTTCTACCCAGTCCCCATTTATAGGTAAAGATTTTAGCTTGCAACTGAAAAGAAATTTTGGGTTCCCAACAATTTCTGTTAAGGAATGCTTACACACACACTAATTTCTCCGAAAGGAACAAGTGGAGAGACTGTCTTTCATCTAGCAAGAGGGGAACGTTTTGCAGGAGAAATTTTACTCTAGTTTCTCAGTCTGTTTTCTAGTGCCTGTTAGAAGTTCCTGCAATTTTTCATTATAAACCGAGTTGGATGTAGTGTCTCCACATATATATATATATGGAGGGCATTTTTCAGCTGAAAAGTAACCGTTTTCCCAAAACTTTATGTGAAGTACCGCATTCACTCACAGTTACCTATCAGTTCTGAGCATGCTGCGAGATGTTCGTTCATGAAGAAAAAAGGAACAGATTGTAGGTGATACTTTTACTCTGGTTTCTCATTTTGTTTCCTTGTGCCGCACTGAAGTGCCTGCAGTTTTACAGGAAAAACGAGTTGGAGCTAATTCCTCCTCAAACATATGTTTGGGTTTATATTGCAACTGAAATGAAACTTTAGGTTGCCAACTAAGTAGGTGAAGGACGGCTTACAAACACACTTATATCTCAGAACTGAGTGCGTGGAGAGATGTTCGTTCATCTAGCACAAAAAAGAAAGTTTGCAGGAGAAAATTTTACTCTGGATTCTCAGTCTGTTTCCTAGTACCGCTTGGATGTTCTTGCAGTTTTCGTTGAAAAACAGAGTTGGAATTTGTACCCCTCCGTATATATTTATGGATTGTAGTTTGCAACTTAATAGAAAATACATCTTCCTAACAAGATAGATAAAGACGGCTTTAAAAACATTTATATCTCAGAACTGAGAATCTGTTGAGACGATTTTTCCTCTACCTCCATGGGATCGGTTTTCAGGTGGAACTTATATTTTGGTATCTCAGTCTGTTTCCAAATGCCGCTTTGAATTTCTTGGATTTTTCACTGAAAAAAATAGATTTGGAGTTAATACCTCCCCACATATATGTATGGATGTAAGCTTGCAACTAAAATACAACATTGTGTTCACAACAAGCTTGGTGAAGCATGGTTTAAAGCCATGATTATCTCTCAGACTTGAGTATCTGGAGAGACGTTCTTTCATCTAACAACATGTGATCGGGTTGAAGGGGAATGTTTTACTCTGGTTCCTCAGACTGTTTCCTAGTGCCAGTTTGAAGTTCCTGCAGTTACCTGTTTAAAGACGATTTGGAGCTTGTACCAACTGATATAAATTAATGGTGTGTTGTTTGCAACTGAAAAGGAACTTTGTGTTCCCTACAAGCTAGGTGAATGTCGGAAACGAAACACATTAATCTCTCAGACATGAGCATGTGGAGACACGTTCGTTCATGAAGCACAAAGGAACGGGCTGTATGGAAAATTTTACCCTGGTTTCTCAGACTTTTTAAAATAGACGGTTAAAAGTTCCTGCAGATTTACTTCAAAACCGAGTTGGAATTATTACCTCCCCATATATATGTAAGAAGTGTAGTTTGCAAACGTAAGGATTGTTTGTCTTCCGTACAAGACAGATCAAGTACAGCTTTCACACTCTCTAACATCTCCGAATTGAGCAAAAGAAGATACGTTCTTTCATCTATCAAAAATGGTTCAGGCTACACGAGAATCTGTTACTCTGGTTTCTTAGTCTCTTTCCTTTTTATGTTTTGAAGATCCTGCCTTTTTCTCTCTCTAAATGAACTGAAGTTTGAACCTCCCCATTTATATGTGTGGAATGTTGCATGCAACTGAAAAGAAACTTTGTGTTCCCAACAATCTGGATTAATTTCGGCTTCCATATGCACTTAACTCTCAGTAGAGAGCATTCGGAGAAATGTTCATTCATCTGCAAAAGTGGAAAGCGTTGCAGGAGAAATTTTTACTCAGCTTTCTCAGGAGTTTTCCAAGTGCTGGTATGAATTTCCTGCAGTTTTCAATGTAAAACCGAGTTGAATATAGTACCTACCAGTTTAGATATATGCAGTGTTGTTTGCAAATTAAAAGAAACTATGAGTTCCCAACAAGGAATGTAAAGAAATGCTTTAAACGCACTTATATCTCTGAACTGAGCATGTGGTGAGAAGTTTGTTCATCTAGCACAAAGGGATGGGATTACAGGAGGAACTTTTTCTCTGGTTTCTCAGTCAGTTTTTTAGTGCCGCTTTGAATTTCCAGGAGATTTCACTTGAAATCCGATTTCGACCTATTACCTCCACTATATATTTATGTAGGTAATTATTCAACTGAGATAAGTAGGTTGCAACTGAATAGAAACTTTGTGTTCTCAACAAGCTCAATAAAGTACGGCTTTAACCCACACTAATCTCTCCGAATGCGCATGTGTAGGGACTTTCATTCGCCTAGCACATAAGAAACGGTTTCCTGGAAACATTTTACTCTGTTTCTCAGTCTGTTTCCTAGATCCGATTTGTATTTCCTGCAGTTTACACTATTACACAGAGTTGGAGTTATTAGCTACACACATATATATATACGGAGTTTAGTATTCAACTGAATATATACAATGTTCCCAAGATGTATGTTGAACGACGCCTTTCACACAAAGTTAACTATCAGATCTAAGCATGTTGAGAGATGTTCGTTCACCTAGCACAAAGTGAGCGGGTTGCAGGGAAACTTTTGGTCTGGGTTCTGAGTATATTTCATAGTGCCAATTTGAAGTGCCTGCCGTTTTAGAGAAAAACTGCGTTGGAGCTACTTCCTTCCCATATGTATGTATGAAGTGTATCATGCAAATGAAAATAAAATTTATGTTCTCAAAAAGCTAGGTGAAGGACAGCTTCCATACAAACTTATATCTCACAACTGAGCAAGTGTAGAGACGGTCTTACTTCTAGCACAAAAGGAACGGTTTTCAATAGAAATTCTTTCTCTGGTTTCCCAATCTGTTTCCCAGTGCTGCTTTGAATTTCCTGCAGTTTTCAATGGAAAACGATTTGGAGCTAATGCCTCTTCTTATATATTCATGAGTTGCAATTTCAACTGAAAAGATACTTATTCGTCCCAATAATATATGTTAAGGGCGGTTTATCAGAGAGATTTTTCTCAGTACTCTGCATGTGGAGAGATGTTCTTTCATATATCACAAGTGTAATGGTTTGCAGGAGAATATATTACTTTCGATTCTCAGTCTGTTTCCCAGTGCCAATTTGAAGTTACTGCAGTGTTTGCAGGAAAACGGTGTTTTAGCTACCAAGTCCCCATAATATTTAAAGAGTTTAGTTTGCAGCTGAAAAGAAATTACTGTCACCAATAATTTCTGTTAAGGACTGCATACACACACACTAATTTCTAATAACGGAACAAGTGGAGAGACTGTCGTTCATCTAGTAAGAAGGGAAAGGTTTGCAGGAGAAAATTTACTCTAATTTCTCAGTCTGTATTCTAGTGCCTGTTAGAAGTTCCTGTAGTTTTTACATATAAACCGATTTGGATTTAGTGTCTCCACATATATATATATATATAGGGAATTTTTCAGCTGAAAAGTAACCGTTTTCCCAAAATGCTATGTGAAAGACCGCATTCACTCACAGTTACCTATCAGTTCTGAGCATGCTGCGAGACGTTCGTTCATGAAAAAAAAGGAACAGATTGTAGGTGATACCTTTACTCTGGTTTCTCATTCTGTTTCCTAGTGCCGCAATTAAGTGCCTGCACTTTTACAGGAAAACCGAGTTGGAGCTTATTCCTCCTCATACATATTTTGGGTTTAGATTGCAACTGAAATGAAACTTTGTGTTGCCAACCAAGTAGGTGAAGTACGGCTTACAATCACACTTATAACTCAGAACTG
Organism: Camelus dromedarius; assembly: GCF_036321535.1. Taxonomy (NCBI): domain Eukaryota; kingdom Metazoa; phylum Chordata; class Mammalia; order Artiodactyla; family Camelidae; genus Camelus; species Camelus dromedarius. The sequence goes on along the minus strand of NC_087473.1, from coordinate 3,182,320 downwards.
AGTGCGTGTAGAGATGTTCGTTCATCTAGAACAGAAAAGAAAGGTTTGCAGGAGAAAAGTTTACTCTGTATTCTCAGTCGGTTTCCTAGTGCCGCTTGGAAGTTCCTGCAGTTTTCCTTGGAAAAGAGAGTTGGAGCTTGTACCCCTCCGTATATAACTATGGATTGTAGTTTGCAACTTAATAGAAAATACATCTTCCTAACAAGATAGGTAATGACGGCTTTAAACACATTTATATCTCAGAACTGAGAATCTGTTGAGACGTTTGTTCCTCTACCTCCATGGGATCGGTTTTCAGGTGGAACTTATATTCTGGTATCTCAGTCTGTTTCCAAGTGCCGCTTTAAATTTCTTGGAGTTTTCACTGGAAAATAAATTTGGACTTAGTACCTCCCCACATATATGTATGAATATAAGCTTGCAACTGAAATACAACAATGTGTTCGCAACAAGATTGGTGAAGCATGGTTTAAAGACATGCTTACCTCTCAGACCTGAGTATCTGGAGAGACGTTCTTTCATCTAACAACATGTGATCGATTTCAAAGGGAATGTTTTACTCTGGATCCTCAGACTGTTTCCTAGTGCCATTTTGAATTTCCTGCAGTTATCGGTTTAAAGCAGATTTGGAGCTTGCACCAACTCATATAAAGTAATGGTGTGTTGTTTGCAACTGAAAAGGGACTTTGTGTTCCCTACAAGATAGTTGAATATCGTAAATTAAACACATTATTCTCTCAGACCTGAGCATGTGGAGAGACGTTCGTTCATCAAGCACAAAGGAACTGGTTGTAGGTAAAAGTTTTACCATTGTTTCTCACACTTTTTAAAATAGACGGTTTAAAATTCCTGCAGATTTACTTCAAAACCGAGTTGGAAATATTACCTCCCCATATATATTTAAGGATTGTACTTTGCAACCGTAAAGAATGTTTGTGTTCCCTACAAGCTAGATGAAGTACAGCTTTCACACACTCTAATTTCTCAGAATTGATCAGATGAAGAGACGTTCCTTCATCAAGCACAAATTTATCAGACTACACGAGAAACTGTTACTCTGGTTTCTTATTCTCTTTCCTCTTTATGTTTTGAAGTTCCTGCTGTTTTCACTGTATAAATGAACTGAAGCTAGAACCTCCGCATTTATATGTGTGGATTGTTGCAAGCAACTGAAAAGAAACTTTGTGTTCCCAACAAGCTGGATTAATTTCGGATTACATATGCACTTAACTCTCAGAACTGAGCATTTGCAGAGATGTTTATTCATCTGCAAAAATGGATTGCGTTGCAGGAGAAATTTTTACTCAGCTTTCTCAAGTTCTTCCAAGTGCTGGTATGAATTTCCTGCAGTTTTCAATGTAAAACCCAGTTGAATATAGTACCACCCAGTATAGATATATGGAGTGTAGTTTGCAACTTAAAAGAAGCTTTGAGTTCCCAACAAGGAATGTGAAGAATGAATTTAAACGCACTTATATCTCTGAACTGAGCATGTGGTGAGAAGTTTGTTCATCTGGCACAAAGGGATGGGATTACAGGAGGAACTGTTTCTCTGATTTCTCAGTCGGTTTTTTAGTGCCACTTTGAATTTCCTGGAGATTTCACTTGAAATACGATTTTTACCTATTACCTCCCCTATATATTTATGGAGGTAAATATTCAACTGAGGCAAGTAGTTTGCAACTGAATAGAAACTTTGTGTTCTCAACAAGCTCCTTAAAGTACGGCTTTCACCCACACTTATCTCTCCAAGCTGAGCATGTGGTGGGACGTTCATTCCCCTAGCACGTAAGAAAGCGTATCCTGGAAAAATTTACTGTGTTTCTGAGTCTGTTTCCTAGAGTCTATTTTTATTTCCTGCAGTTTTCGCTACTACACAGAGTTTGAGGTATTAGCTACACACATACATATATACGGATTTTAGTATTCCACTGAAAATATAATATGTTCCCAAGATGTATGGTGAAGGACGCCTTTCACACACAGTTAACTATCAGATCTACGCATTTTGAGAGATGTTCGTGCACCTAGCACAAAATGAGCGGGTTGCAGGGAAATTTTAGTCTGGGTTCTCAGTCTGTTTTATAGGGCCAATTTAAAGTGTCTGCAGTTTATAGAGAAAAACTGCGGTGGAGATACTAATTTCCCATATGTATGTATGAAGTGTTATGCAAATGAAAATAAAACTGTTTTCCCCAAAAAGCTAGGTGAAGAACGGCTTTCAAACAAAATTATATCTCAGAAGTGAGCAAGTGTAGAGACGGTCGTTCTTATAGCACAAAAGGAACGGTTTAAAATAGAAACTTTTTCTCTGGTTTCCCAGTCTGTTTCCCAGTGCTGCTTTTTAATTTCCTGCAGTTTTAAATGGAAAACGATTTGGAGCTATTGCCTCCTCTTATATATTCATGAGTTGCAATTTCAACTGAAAAGATTCTTGTCTTCCCAAAAAAGTATGTTCAGGGCGGCTTTATCAGAGAGATTTTTCTCAGAACTCTTCATGTGGAGAGAAGTTCGTTCATGTAGCACAAATGTACTGGTTTGCAGGAGAATATATTACTCTGGATTCTCAGTCTGTTTCCCAGTGCCGATTTGAAGTTCCTGCAGTGTTTGCAGGAAAGCGGTGTTTTAGCTACCAAGTCCCCATTTATACTTAAAGAGTTTAGCTTGCAACTGAAAAAAAATTTTGTGTTCCCAACAATTTCTGTTAAGGACTGCTTACATACACACTAATTTCTAATAACGGAACAAGTGGAGAGACTGTCGTTCATCTAGCAAGAGGGGAAATGTTTGCAGGAGAAATTTTACCCTAATTTCTCAGTCTGTATTCTAGTGCCTGTTAGAAGTTCCTGCAGTTTTTACTTATAAACCGAGTTTTATGAAGTGTCTCCACATATATATATATATGGAGGGCATTTTTCAGTTGAAAATTAACCGTTTTCCCAAAATGCTATGTGAATTACCGCATTCACTCACAGTTACATATAAGTTCTGAGCATGCTACGAGAGGTTCTTTCATGCAGAAAAAAGGAACAGATTTTAGGTGTTACTTTTACTCTGGTTTCTCATTCTGTTTCCTAGTGCCGCAATTAAGTGCCTGCAGTTTTACACGAAAACCGAGTTAGAGATAATTCCTTCTCATACATATGTTTGGATTTAGATTGCAACTGAAATGAAACTTTGTGTTGCCAACAAAGTAGGTGAAGGACGGCTTACAAACTCTCTTATATCTCAGAACTGAGTGGGTGGAGAGATGTTCGTTCATCTAGCACAAAAAAGAAAGATTTGCAGGAGAAAAGTTTACTCTGGATTCTCAGTCGGTTTCCTAGTGCCGCTTGGAATTTCCTGCAGTTTTCCATGGAAAAGAGATTTGGAGCTTTTACCCCTCTGTATAAATCTATGAATTGTAGTTTGCAACTTAATAGAAAATACTTCTTCCTAACAAGATAGGTAAAGACGGCTTTAAACACATTTATATCTCAGAACTGAGAATCTGGTGAGACGTTGTTTCCTCTACCTCCATTGGATCGGTTTTCAGGTGGAACTTTTATTCTGGTATCTCAGTCTGTTTCCAAGTGCCGCTTTGAATTTCTTGGAGTTTTCACTGGAAAATAGATTTGGAGTTAGTACCTCCCCACATATATGTATGGATGTAAGCTTGCAACTGAAATACAACATTGTGATCGCAGCAAGCTTGGTGAAGCATGGTTTAAAGACATGCTTAACTCTCAGACCTGAGTATCTGGAAAGACGTTCTTTCATCCAACAACATGTGATCGGGTTGAAGGGGAATGTTTTACTCTGGTTCCTCAGACTGTTTCCTACTGCCAGTTTGAAGTTCCTGCAGTTGTCGGTGTAAAGACGATTTGGAGCTTGTACCAACTCATATAAAGTAATGGTGTGTTGTTTGCATCTGAAAAGGAACTTTGTGTTCCCTACAAGCTAGGTGAATGTCGGAAACGGAACATATTAATCTCTCAGACATGAGCATGTGGAGACACGTTCGTTCATGAAGCACAAAGGAACGGGCTGTACGGAAAATTTTACACTGGTTTCTCAGACTTTTTAAAATAGACGGTTAAAAATTCCTGCAGATTTACTTCAAAACCGAGTTGGAATTATTACCTCCCCATTTATATGTAAGAAGTGTAGTTTGCAAACATAAGGAATGTTTGTCTTCCGTACAAGGCAGATCAAGTACAGCTTTCACACTCTCTAACATCTCCGAATTGAGCAAAAGAAGATACGTTCTTTCATCTATCAAAAATGGTTCAGGCTACACGAGAATCTGTTACTCTGGTTTCTTAGTCTCTTTCCTTTTTATGTTTTGAAGTTCCTGCCTTTTTCTCTCTCTAAATGAACTGAAGTTAGAACCTCCCCATTTATATGTGTGGAGTGTTGCATGCAACTGAAAAGAAACTTTGTGTTCCCTACAATCTTGATTAATTTCGGCTTCCATATGCACTTAACTCTCAGTAGTGAGCATTTGGAGAGATGTTCATTCATCTGCAAAAATGGAAAGCGTTGCAGGAGAAATTTTTACTCAGCTTTTTCAGGATTTTTCCAAGTGCTGGTATGAATTTCCTGCAGTTTTCAATGTAACACCTAGTTGAATATAGTACTTCCCAGTATAGATATATGGAGTGATGTTTGCAACTTAAAATAAGCTTTGAGTTCCCAACAAGGAATGAGAAGAATGGCTTTAAATGCACTTATATCTCTTAACTGAGTATGTGGTGAGGAGTTTGTTCATCTAGCACAAATGGATGGGAATACAGGAGTAACTTATTCTCTGGTTTCTCAGTCAATTTTTTAGTGCCGCTTTGAATTTCCTTGAGATTTCACTTGAAATCCGATTTGGACCTTTTACCTCCCCTATATATTTATGGAGGTAAGTATTCAACTGAGTTAATAGTTTGCAAGTGAATAGAAACATTGTGTTCTCAACAAGCTCCTTAAAGTACGGCTTCACCCACACTTATCTCTCAGAACTGAGCATGGGGTGGGACGTTCTTTCCTCTAGCACATAAGAAACGGTATCCTGGAAAAATTTTACTCTGTTTTTCAGTCTGTTTCCTAGAGCCGATTTGTATTTCCTGCAGTTTTCACTACTACACAGATTTGGAGGTATAAGCAACAAACATACATGTATACGGAGTGTAGTATTCAACTGAATATATACCATGTTCCCAAGAAGTGTGTTGAAGGACGCCTTTCACACACAGTTAACTATAAGATCTATGCATGTTGAGAGATGTTCGTTCACCTAGCACAAAATTAGAGGTTGCAGGAAACTTTTAGTCTGGATTCTCAGTCTGTTTCCCAGTGCCGATTTGAAGTTCCTGCAGTGTTTGCAGGAAAACGGTGTTTTAGCTACCAAAACCCCATTTATAAGTAAAGAGTTTAGTTTGCAACTGAAAAGAAATTTTGTGTTCCCAAAAATTTCTGTTAAGGACTGCTTACACACACACTAAATTCTCCTAATGGAACAAGTGGAGAGACTGTCTTTCATATAGCAAGAAGAGAACGGTTTGCAGGAGAAATTTTACTCTAGTTTCTCAGTATTTTTTCTAGTGCCTGTTAGAAGTTCCTGCAGTTTTTACTTATAAACCGAGTTGGATGTAGTTTCTCCACATAAATATATACAAATATGGAGGGCATTTTTCAGCTGAAATGTAAAAGTTTTCCCAAAATGCTATGTCAAAGACAGCATTCACTCACAGTTACCTATCAGTTCTGAGCATGCTGTGAGACATTCGTTCATGCAGAATGAAGGAACAGATTGTAGGTTATACTTTTACTCTGGTTACTCATTCTATTTCCTAGTGCCGCAATTAAGTGCCTGCACTTTTACAGGAAAACCGAGTTGGAGCTAATTCCCCTCATACATATGTTTGGCTTTAGATTGCAACTGAAATGAAATTTTGTGTTGCGAACAAAGTAGGTGAAGGACGGCTTACAAACATACTTATCTCAGAAATGAGTGCGTGCATAGATGTTCGTACATCTAGCACAAAAAAGAAAGTTTTGCAGGAGAAAATTATACTCTGGATTCTCAGTCGGTTTCCTAGTGCCGCTTGGATGTTCCTGCAGTTATCCTTGGAAAAGAGATTTGGAGCTTGTACCCCTCCGTATATATCTATGGATTGTTGTTTGCTACTTAATAGAAAATACATCTTCCTAACAAGATACGTAAAGACGGCTTTAAACACATTTATATCTCAGAACTGAGAATCTGTTGAGAATTTGGTTCCTCTACCTCCATGGGACCGGTTTTCAGGTGGAACTTATATTCTGGTATCTCAGTCTGTTTCCAAGTGCGGCTTTGAATTTGTTGGAGTTTTCACTGGAAAATTGATTTGGAGTTAGTACCTCCCCACATATATGTTTGGATGTAAGCTTGCAACTGAAATACAACATTGTGTTCCCAACAATCTTGTGAAGCATGGTTTAAAGACATGCTTATCTCTCAGACCTGGGTATCTGGAGAGACGTTCTTTCATCTAACAACATGTGATCGGGTTGAAGGGGAATGTTTTACTCTGGTTCCTCACACTGTTTCCTAGTGCCAGTTTGAGGTTCCTGCAGTTATCCGTGTAAAGGCGATTTGGAACTTGTACCAACTCCTATAATGTAATGGTGTGTTGTTTGCAACTGAAAAGGAACTTTGTGTTCATTACAAGTTAGGTGAATGTCGGAATTGAAACACATTAATCTCTCAGACCTGAGAATGTGGAGACACGTTCGTTCATGGAGAACAATGATACGGGTTGTAGGGAAAAGTTTTACCCTGGTTTCTCAGACTTTTTAAAATAGACGGTTTAAAATTCCTGCAGATTTACTTGAAAACCGAGTTGGAAATATTACCTCCCCATGTATATTTAAGGAGTGTAGTATGCAACCGTAAAGAATGTTTGTGTTCCCTACAAGCTAGATGAAGTACACCTTCCACACACTCTAATTTCTCAGAATTGAGCAGATGAAAAGACTTTCCTTCATCTAGCACAAATGGATCAGGCTACACGAGAAACTGTTTCTCTTGTTTGTTAGTCTCTTTCCTATTTATATTTTGAAGTTCCTGCTGTTTTCACTGTATAAATGAACTGGAGCAAGAACCTCCCCATTTATATGTGTGGAATGTTGCATGCAACTGAAGAGAAATTCTGTGTTCCAACAAGCTGGATTAATTTTGGCTTACATATGCACTTAACTCTCAGAACTGAACATTTTGAGAGATGTTAATTCATCTGCAAAAATGGAATGCGTTGCATGAGAAATTTTTACTCTGTTTTTTCAGGCTTTTTCCAAGTACTGATATTAATTTCCTGCAGTTTTCAATGTAAAACTGAGTTGAATATAATACTTCCCCCTATAGATATATGGAGTGTAGTTTGCAACTTAAAAGAAGCTTTGAGTACCCAAAAAGGAATGTTAAGAATGGCTTTAAACGCACTTATAACTCTGAACTGAGCATGTGGTGAGAAGTTTGTTCATTTAGCACAAAGGGATGAGATTACAGAAGGAACTTTTTCTCTGGTTTCTCAGTCAGTTTTTTAGTGACGCTTTGAATTTCCTGGAGATTTCACTTGAAGTCCGATTTGGAACTTTTACAACCCCTATAAATTTATGGAGGTAAGTATTCAACTGAGGTAAGTATTTTACAACTGAATAGAAACTTTGTGTTCTCAACAAGCTCCTTAAAGTACGGCTTTCACCCACATTTGTCTCTCAGAAATGAGCATGGGGTGGAAAATTCTTTCCCATAGCACATAAGAAACCGTTTCCTGGAAATATTTTACACTGTTTCTCAGTCTGTTTCCTAGAGCCGATTTGTATTTACTGCAGTTTTCTCTACTACACAGAGTTGGAGGTATTATCTACACACATATAATATATGGAGTGTAGCATTCAACTGAAAATATACAATGTTCCCAACAAGTATGTCGAAGGACGCCTTTCACACACAGTTAACTATCAGATCTATGCATGTTGAGAGATGTTCCTTCACCTAGCACAAAATGAGCGGTTTGCAGGAAACTTTTAGTCTGGGTTCTCAGTCGGTTCCATAGTGCCAATTTTAAGTGCCTGCTGTTTTGAGAGAAAAATTGCTTTGGAGCTAATACCATCCCATATGTATGTATGAATTGTAGCAATCAAATGAAAATAAAATTTTTGTTCCCAAAAAGCTAGGTGAAGGACGGCTTCCATACAAACTTATATCTCAGAACTCAGCAAGTGTAGAGACGGTCGTTCTTCTAGCACAAAATTAACGGTTTTCAATAGAAAGTGTTTCTCTGGTTTCCCAGTCTGTTGCCCAGTGCTGCTTTGAATTTCCGGCAGTTTTCAATGGAAAATGATTTGGAGCTTTTGCCTCTTCTTATATATTCATAAGTTGCAATTTCATCTGAAAACATACTTAGTCTTCCCAAGAAAGTTTGTTAAGGGCGGCTTTATAAGAGAGATTTTTCTCAGTACTCTGCATGTAGAGAGAAGTTCGTTCATGTAGCCCAAGAGTAATGGTTTGCAGGAGAAAATATTACTCTGGATTCTCAGTCTGTTTCCCAGTGCCGTTTTGAAGTTCCTGCAGTGTTTGCAGGAAAAAGGTGTTTTAGCTACCAAATCCCCATTTATAGTTAAAGAGTTTAGTTGGCAACTGAAAAGTAATTTTGTGTTCTCAAGAATTTCTGTTAAGGACTGCTTACAAACACACTAAATTCTCCTAATGGAACAAGTGGAGAGACTGTCGTTCATCTAGTAAGAAGGGAACGGTTTGCAGGAGAAATTTTACTCTAGATTATCAGTCTGTTTTCTAGTGCCTGTTAGAATTTCCTGCAGTTTTTACTTATAAACCGAGTTGGATGTAGTGTCTCCACTTATATATACACATGGAGGGCATTTTTCAGCTGAAAATTAAAACTTTTCCAAAAATGCTATGTGAAAGAACGCATTCACTCACAGTTACCTATCAGTTCTGAGCATGCTGCGAGACGTTCGTACATGCAGGATAAAGGAACAGATTGTAGGTGATACTTTTACTATGGTTTCTCATTCTGTTTCCTAGTGCCGCAATTAAGTGCCTGCACTTTTACAGGAAAACCGAGTTGGAGATAATTCCTCCTCATACATATGTTTGGGTTTAGATTGCATGTGAAATGAATCTTGTGTTGCCAACAAAGTAGGTGAAGGACGGCTTATAAACATACTTATATCTCAGAAATGAGTGCGTGGATAGATGTTCGTTCATCTAGCACAGAAAAGAAAGTTTTGCAGGAGAAAATTTTACTCTGGATTCTCAGTCGGTTTCCTAGTGCCGCTTGGATTTTCCTGCAGTTTTCCTTGGAAAAGAGAGTTGGAGCTTGTACCCTTCCGTATATATCTATGGATTGTAGTTTGCCACTTAATAGAAAATACATCTTCCTAACAAGATAGGTGAAGACGGCTTTAAACACATTTATATCTCAGAACTGAGAATCTGTTGAGACGTTGGTTCCTCTATCTCCATGGGATCGGTTTAAAGTTGGAACTTATATTCTGGTTTCTCAGTCTGTTTCCATGTGCCGCTTTGAATTTTTTGGAGTTTTCCCTCTAAAATAGATTTGGAGATAGTACCTCCCCACATATATGTTTGGATGTAAGCTAGCAACTGAAATACATCATTGCGTTCCCAACAAGCTTGGTGAAGCATGGTTTAAAGACATGCTTATCTCTCAGACCTGAGTATCTGGAGAGACGTTCTTTCATCTAACAACATGTGAACGGGTTGAAGTGGAATGTTTTACTCTGGTTCCTCACACTGTTTCCTAGTTCCAGTTAGAAGTTCCTGCATTTATCCGTGTAAATACGATTTGGAGCTTATACCACTTAATATAAAATAATGGTGTGTTATTTGCAACTGAAAAGGAACTTTGTGTTCCCTACAAGTAAGGTGAATGTCGGAATTGAAACACATTAATCTCTCAGACCTGATAATGTGGACACTCTTTCGTTCATGGATACAAAGATACTGGTTGTAGGGAAAATTTTACCCTGGTTTCTCAGACTTTTTAAAATATACGGTTTAAAATTCCAGCAGATTTACTTCAAAACCGAGTTGGAAATAATACCTCCCCATATATATTTAAGGAGTGTAGTTTGCAACCGTAAAGAATGTTTGTGTTCCCTACAAGCTAGATGAAGTACAGCTTCCACACACTCTAATTTCTCAGAATTGAGCAGATGTAGAGACGTTCCTTCATCAAGCACAAATGGATCAGTCTACACGAGAAACTGTTTCTCTTGTTTCCTAGTCTCTTTAATTTTAAAATTTTGAAGTTCCTGCTGTTTTCACTGTATAAATGAACTGAAGCAAGAACCTCCCCATTTATATGTGTGGAATGTTGCATGCAACTGAAGAGAAATTTTGTGTTCCCAACAAGCTGTATTAATTTTGGCTTACATATGCACTTAACTCTCAGAACTGAGCAATTTGAGAGATGTTAATTCATCTGCAAAAATGGAATGCGTTGCATGAGAAATTTTTACTCTGGTTTCTCAGGAATTTTCCAAGTGCTGGTATGAATTTCCTGCAGTTTTCAATGTAAAACTGAGTTGAATATAGTACCTCCCAGTATAGATATATGGAGTGTAGTTTGCAACTTATAAGAAGCCATGATTTCCCAACAAGGAATGTGAAGAATGTCTTTAAACGCACTTATATCTCTGAACTGAGCATGTGGTGAGAAGTTTGTTCATCTAGCAAAAAGTGATGGGATTACAGGAGGAACTTTTTCTCTGGTTTCTCAGTCAGTTATTTAGTGCCGCTTTGAATTTCCTGGAGATTTCACTTGAAATCCGATTTTGACCTATTACAACCACTATATATTTATGGAGGTAATTATTCAACTAAGGTAAGTGGTTTGCAACTGAATTGAAATTTTGTGTTCTCAACAAGCTCCTTAAAGTACGGCTTTCACCCACACTTATCTCTCCGAACTGAGCATGGGGTGGGACATTCTTACACTAGCACATATGAAACGGCTTCCTGGAAACATTTTACTCTGTTTCTCAGTCTGTTTCCTAGTGCCGATTTGTATTTCCTGCAGTTTTCATTACTACACAGAGTTGGAGGTATTCGCTACACACATATATATATACGGAGTGTAGTATTCAACTGAAAATATATCATATTACCAACAAGTATGGTGAAGGACGCCTTTCACACACAGTTAACTATCAGATCTATGCATGTTGAGAGATGTTCGTTTACCTAGCACAAAATGAGCGGGTTGCAGGAAACTTTTAGTCTGGAATCTCTGTCGGTTCCATAGTGCCAATTTGAAGTGCCTGCAGTTTTGAGAGAAATACTGCTTTGGAGCTACTTCCATCCCATATGTATGTATGAAGTGTAGCATGGAAATGAAAATAAAATTTGTGTTCCCAAAAAGCTAGGTGAAGGACGGCTTCCATACAAACTTATAACTCAGAACTGAGCAAGTGTAGAGACGGTCGTTCTTCTAGCACAAAAGGAACGTTTTTCAATAGAAAGTGTTTCTCTGGTTTCCCAGTCTGTTGCCCAGTGCTGCTTTGAATTTCCTGCAGTTTTCAATGGAAAATGATTTGGAGCTTTTGCCTCTTCTTATATATTCATAAGTTGCAATTTCATCTGAAAACATACTTAGTCTTCCCAAGAAAGTTTGTTAAGGGCGGCTTTATAAGAGAGATTTTTCTCAGTACTCTGCATGTAGAGAGAAGTTCGTTCATGTAGCCCAAGAGTAATGGTTTGCAGGAGAAAATATTACTCTGGATTCTCAGTCTGTTTCCCAGTGCCGTTTTGAAGTTCCTGCAGTGTTTGCAGGAAAAAGGTGTTTTAGCTACCAAATCCCCATTTATAGTTAAAGAGTTTAGTTGGCAACTGAAAAGTAATTTTGTGTTCTCAAGAATTTCTGTTAAGGACTGCTTACAAACACACTAAATTCTCCTAATGGAACAAGTGGAGAGACTGTCGTTCATCTAGTAAGAAGGGAACGGTTTGCAGGAGAAATTTTACTCTAGATTATCAGTCTGTTTTCTAGTGCCTGTTAGAATTTCCTGCAGTTTTTACTTATAAACCGAGTTGGATGTAGTGTCTCCACTTATATATACACATGGAGGGCATTTTTCAGCTGAAAATTAAAACTTTTCCAAAAATGCTATGTGAAAGAACGCATTCACTCACAGTTACCTATCAGTTCTGAGCATGCTGCGAGACGTTCGTACATGCAGGATAAAGGAACAGATTGTAGGTGATACTTTTACTATGGTTTCTCATTCTGTTTCCTAGTGCCGCAATTAAGTGCCTGCACTTTTACAGGAAAACCGAGTTGGAGATAATTCCTCCTCATACATATGTTTGGGTTTAGATTGCATGTGAAATGAATCTTGTGTTGCCAACAAAGTAGGTGAAGGACGGCTTATAAACATACTTATATCTCAGAAATGAGTGCGTGGATAGATGTTCGTTCATCTAGCACAGAAAAGAAAGTTTTGCAGGAGAAAATTTTACTCTGGATTCTCAGTCGGTTTCCTAGTGCCGCTTGGATTTTCCTGCAGTTTTCCTTGGAAAAGAGAGTTGGAGCTTGTACCCTTCCGTATATATCTATGGATTGTAGTTTGCCACTTAATAGAAAATACATCTTCCTAACAAGATAGGTGAAGACGGCTTTAAACACATTTATATCTCAGAACTGAGAATCTGTTGAGACGTTGGTTCCTCTATCTCCATGGGATCGGTTTAAAGTTGGAACTTATATTCTGGTTTCTCAGTCTGTTTCCATGTGCCGCTTTGAATTTTTTGGAGTTTTCCCTCTAAAATAGATTTGGAGATAGTACCTCCCCACATATATGTTTGGATGTAAGCTAGCAACTGAAATACATCATTGCGTTCCCAACAAGCTTGGTGAAGCATGGTTTAAAGACATGCTTATCTCTCAGACCTGAGTATCTGGAGAGACGTTCTTTCATCTAACAACATGTGAACGGGTTGAAGTGGAATGTTTTACTCTGGTTCCTCACACTGTTTCCTAGTGCCAGTTTGAAGTTCCTACAGTTATCACTGTAAAGTAGTTTTGGAGATTTTACCAACTCATATAAAATAATGGTGTGTTGTTTGCAACTGAAAAGGAACTTTGTGTTCCCTACAAGTAAGGTGAATGTCGGAATTGAAACACATTAATCTCTCAGACCTGAGAATGTGGAGAAACTTTCGTTCATGGAGTACAAAGATACTGGTAGTAGGGAAAATTTTACCCTGGTTTCTCAGACTTTTTAAAATACACGGTTGAAAATTCCAGCAGATTTACTTCAAAACCGAGTTGGAAATATTACCTCCCCATATATATTTAAGGAGTGTAGTTTGCAACCGTAAAGAATGTTTGTGTTCCCTACAAGCTAGATGAAGTACAGCTTCCACACACTCTAATTTCTCAGAATTGAGCAGATGAAGAGACGTTCCTTCATCTAGCACAAATGGATCAGTCTACACGAGAAACTGTTTCTCTTGTTTCCTAGTCTCTTTCCTTTTTATATTTTGAAGTTCCTGCTGTTTTCACTGTATAAATGAACTGAAGCAAGAACCTCCCCATTTATATGTGTGGAATGTTGCATGCAACTGAAGAGAAATTCTGTGTTCCCAACAAGCTGGATTAATTTTGGCTTACATATGCACTTAACTCTCAGAACTGAGCATTTTGAGAGATGTTATTTCATCTGCAATAATGGAATGCGTTCCATGAGAAATGTTTACTCTGGTTTCTCAGGGTTTTCCATATGCTGGTATGAATTTCCTGCAGTTTTCAATGTAAAACTGAGTTGAATATAGTAGCTCCCATTATAGATATATGGAATGTAGTTTTCAACTTAAAAGTATCTTTGAATTCCCAAAAAGGAATGTGAAGGATGTATTTAAACGCACTTATATCTCTGAACTGAGCATGTGGTAAGAAGATTGTTCATCTAGAACAAAGGGATGGGATTACAGGAGGAACTTTTTCTCTGGTTTCTCAGTCATTTTTTTAGTGCCACTTGGAATTTCCTGGAGATTTCACTTGAAATCCGATTTGGACCTTTTACAACCCCTATATATTTATGGAGGTAAGTATTCAACTGAGGTAAGTAGTTTGCAACTGAATAGAAACTTTGTGTTCTCAACAAGCTCCTTAAAGTACGGCTTTCACCCACACTTATCTCTCCGAAATGAGCATGGGGTGGGACATTCTTTCCCCTAGCACATAAGAAACGGTTTCCTGGAAACATTTTACTCTGTTTCTCAGTCTGTTTCCTAGAGCCGATTTGTATTTCCTGCAGTTTTCACTAATACAGAGTTGGAGGTATTAGCCACACACATATATATATACGGAGTGTAGTATTCAACTGAAAATATACCATTTTAACAACATGTATGTTGAAGGACGCCTTTCACACACAGTTAACTATCAGATCTATGCATGTTGAGAGATGTTCGTTTACCTAGCACAAAATGAGCGGGTTGCAGGAAACTTTTAGTCTGGGTTCTCAGTCTGTTTCATAGTGACAATTTGAAGTGCCTGCAGTTTTGAGAGAAAAACTGCTTTGGAGCTACTTCCATCCCATATGTATGTATGAAGTGTAGCATGCAAATGAAAATAAAATTTGTGTTCCCAAAAAGCTAGGTGAAGGACGGCTTCCATACAAACTTATATCACAGAACTGAGCAAGTGTAGAGACGGTCGTTCTTCTAGCACAAAAGGAACGATTTTCAATAGAAAGTGTTTCTGTGGTTTTCCAGTCTATTTCCCAGTGCTGCTTTGAATTTCCTGCAGTTTTTAATGGAAAACTATTTGGAGATTTTGCCTCCTCTTATATATTCATGAGTTGCAATTTCAACTGAAAACATACTTAGTAGTCCCATAAAAGTTTTTAAGGGCGGGTTTATCCGAGAGATTTTTCTCAGTACTCTGCATGTAGAGAGAAATTCGTTCATGTAGCACAAGTGTAATGGTTTGCAGGAGAAAATATTACTCTGGGGTCTCAGTCGGTATCCCAGTGCAGATTTGAATTTCCTGCAGTGTTTGCAGGAAAACGGTGTTTTGGCTACCAAATCCCCATTTATAGGTAAAGATTTTAGTTTGCAACTGAAAATAAATTTTGTGTTCCCAACAATTTCTTCTACGGACTGCTTACACACACACAAAATTCTCCTAACGGAACATGTGGAGAGACTGTCATTCATCTAGCAAGAAGGGAACGGTTTGCAGGAGACATTTTACTCTAGTTTCTCAGTCTGTTTTCTAGTGCCTGTTAGAAGTTCCTGCAGTTTTTACTTATAAACCGTGTTTGATGTAGTGTCTCCACATATATATACATATGGAGGGCATTTCTCAGCTGAAAAGTAAAATTTTCCCAAAATGCTTTGTGAAAGACCGCATTCACTCACAGTTACTTATCAGTTCTGAGCATGCTGCGAGACGTTCGTTCATGCAGAATAAAGGATCTGATTGTAGGTGATACTTTTACTCTGGTTTCTCATTCTGTTTCCTAGTGCTGCAATTAAGTGCCTGCACTTTTACAGGAAAACCGAGTTGGAGCTAATTCCTCCTCATACATATGTTTGGGTTTAGATTGCAACTGAAATGAAACTTTGTGTTGCCAACCAAGTAGGTGAAGGACGGCTTACAATCATACTTATATATCAGAACTGAGTGCGTGGATACATGTTCGTTCATCTAGCAGAGAAAAGAAAGTTTTGCAGGAGAAAATTTTACTCTGGATTCTCAGTCGGTTTCCTAGTGCCGCTTGGATGTTCCTGCAGTTTTCCTTGGAAAAGAGAGTTGGAGCTTGTACCCCTCCGTATATATCTATGGATTGTAGTTTGCAACTTAATAGAAAATACATCTTCCTAACAAGATACGTAAAGACGGCTTTAAACACATTTATATCTCAGAACTGAGAATCTGTTGAGACTTTGGTTCCTCTACCTCCATGGGACCGGTTTTCAGGTGGAACTTATATTCTGTTATCTCAGTCTGTTTCCAAGTGCGGCTTTGAATTTGTTGGAGTTTTCACTGGAAAATACATTTGGAGTTAGTACCTCCCCACATATATGTTTGGATGTAAGCTTGCAAATGAAATACAACATTGTGTTCCCAACAATCTTGGTGAAGCATGGTATAAAGACATGCTTACCTCTCAGACCTGGGTTTCTGCAGAGACGATCTTTCATCTAACAACATGTGATCG
This sequence comes from Camelus dromedarius, assembly GCF_036321535.1. Lineage (NCBI taxonomy): Eukaryota > Metazoa > Chordata > Mammalia > Artiodactyla > Camelidae > Camelus > Camelus dromedarius. The sequence continues at coordinate 3,166,093 of NC_087473.1, read as the reverse complement.
GGTTGAAGGGGAATGTTTTACTCTGGTTCCTCACACTGTTTCCTAGTGCCAGTTTGAGGTTCCTGCAGTTATCCTTTTAAAGACGATTTGGAAATTGTACCAACTCCTATAATGTAATGGTGTGTTGTTTGCAACTGAAAAGGAACTTTGTGTTCATTACAAGTTAGGTGAATGTCGGAATTGAAACACATTAATCTCTCAGACCTGAGAATGTGGAGACACGTTCGTTCATGGAGTACAATGATACGGATTGTAGGGAAAATTTAACCCTTATTTCTCAGACTTTTTAAAATAGACGGTTTAAAATTCCTGCAGATTTACTTCAAAACCGAGTTGGAAATATTACCTCCCCATATATATTTAAGGAGTGTAGTATGCAAACATAAAGAATGTTTGTTTTCCCTACAAGCTAGATGAAGTACATCTTCCACACACTCTAATTTCTCAGAATTGAGCAGATGAAGAGACTTTCCTTCCTCTAGCACAAATGGATCAATCTACACGAGAAACTGTTTCTCTTGTTTCCTAGTCTCTTTCCTTTTTATATTTTGAAGTTCCTGCTCTTTCACTGTATAAATGAACTGAAGCAAGAACCTCCCCATTTATATGTGTGGAATGTTGCATGCAACTGAAGAGAAATTCAGTGTTCCCAACAAGCTGGATTAATTTTGGCTTCCATATGCACTTAAATCTCAGAACTGAACATTTTGAGAGATGTTAATTCATCTGCAAAAATGGAATGCGTTGCATGAGGAATTTTTACTCTGGTTTTTCAGGTTTTTCCAAATACTGATATGAATTTCCTGCAGTTTTCAATGTAAAACTGAGTTGAATATAATACCTCCCCCTATAGATATATGGAGTGTTGATTGCAACTTAAAAGAAGCTTTGAGTTCCCAAGAAGGAATTTGAAGAATGGCTTTAAACGCACTTATATCTCTGAACTGAGCATGTGGTGAAAAGTTTGTTCTTTTAGCACAAAGGGATATGATTACAGGAGGAACTTTTTCTCTGGTTTCTCAGTCAGTTATTTAGTGCCGCTTTGAATTTCCTGGAGATTTCACTTGAAATCCGATTTGGACCTATTACAACCCCTATATATTTATGGGGGTAAGTATTCAACTGAGGTAAGTGGTTTGCAACTGAATAGAAAATTTGTGTTCTCAAAAAGCTCCTTAAATTACGGGTTTCACCCAAACATATCTCTCCGAACTAAGCATGGGGTGGGACATTCTTTCCCCTAGCACATAAGAAACGGTTTCCTGGAAACATTTTACTCTGTTTCTCAGTCTGTTTCCTAGAGCCGATTTGTATTTCCTGCAGTTTTCACTACTACACAGACTTGGAGGTATTCGCTACACACATATATATATACGGAGTGTAGTATTCAACAGAAAATATACAATGTTCCCTACAAAGATGTTGAAGGACGCCTTTCACACACAGTTAACTATCAGATCTATGCATGTTGAGGGATATTCGTTCACCTAGCACAAAATTAGCGGGATGCAGGAAACTTTTAATCTGGGTTCTCTGTCGGTTCCATAGTGCCAATTTGAAGTGCCTGCAGTTTTGAGAGAAAAACTGCTTTGGAGCTACTTCCATCCCATATGTATGTATGAAGTGTAGCATGCAAATGAAAATAAAATTTGTGTTCCCAAAAAGCTAGGTGAAGTACGGCTTCCATACAAACTTATATCTCAGAACTGAGCAAGTGTATGGACGGTCGTTCTTCTAGCACAAAAAGAACGGTTTTCAATAGAAAGTGTTTCTCTGGTTTCCCAGTCTGTTTCCCAGTGCTGCTTTGAATTTCCTGCACTTTTCAATGGAAAACGATTTGGAAATTTTGCCTCCTCTTATATATTCATGAGTTGCAATTTCAACTGGAAACATACTTTGTCTTCCCAAAAACGTTTGTTAAGAGCGGCTTTAACAGAGAGATTTTTCTCAGTACTCTGCATGTAGAGAGAAGCTCGTTCATGTAGCAAAAGTGTAATGGTTGGCAGGAGATAATATTACTCTGGATTCTCAGTCTGTTTCCTAGTGCTGATTTGAAGTTCCTGCAGTGTTTGCAGGAAAACGGTTTTTTAGCTACCAAATCCCCATTTCTAGGTAAAGAGATTAGTTTGCAACTGAAAAGAAATTTTGTGTTCCCAACAATTTCTGTTAAGGACTGCTTACACACACACTAAATTCTCCTAACGGAACAAGTGGAGAGACACTCGTTCATCTAGCAAGAAGAGAATGGTTTGCAGGAGAAATTTTACTCTAGTTTCTCAGTCTGTTTTCTAGTGCATGTTAGAAGTTCCTGCAGTTTTTACTTATAAACCGAGTTGGATGTAGTGTCTCCACTTATATATATATTTGGAGGGAATTTTTCAGTTGAAAAATAAAATTTTTCCCAATATGCTATGTGAAAGACCGCATTCACTCAGAGTTACCTATCAGTTCTGAGCATGCTGCGAGACGTTCGTTCATGCAGAATAATGGAACAGATTGTAGGTGATACTTTTACTCTGGTTTCTCATTCTGTTTCCTAGTGCCGCAATGAAGTGCCTGCACTTTTACAGGAAAACCGAGTTGGAGCTAATTCCTCCTCACACATATGTTTGGGTTTAGATTGCAACTGAAATGAAACTTTGTGTTGCAAACAAAGTAGGTGAATGAAGGCTTACATACATACTTATATCTCAGAAATGAGTGCGTGCATAGATGTTCGTTCATCTAGTACAAAAAGAAAGATTTGCACGAGAAAATTTTACTCTGGATTCTCAGTCGGTTTCCTAGTGCCGCTTGGATGTTCCTGCAGTTTTCCTTGGAAAAGAGAGTTGGAGCTTGTAACCCTCCGTATATAACTATGGATTGTAGTTTGCAACTTAATAGAAAATACATCTTGCTTACAAGATACGTAAAGACGGCTTTAAACACATTTATATCTCAGAATTGAGAATCTGTTGAGACGTTGGTTCCTCTATTTCCATGGGATCGGTTTAAAGGTGGAACTTATATTCTGGTTTCTCAGTCTGTTTCCAAGTGCCGCTTTGAATTTTTTGGAGTTTTCACTGGAAAATAGATTTGGAGATAGTACCTCCCCACATATATTTTTGGATGTAAGCTTGCAACTGAAATACATCATTGCGTTCCCAACAAGCTTGGTTAAGCATGGTTTAAAGACATGCTTATCTCTCAGACCTGAGTATCTGGAGAGACGTTCTTTCATCTAACAACATGTGAACGGGTTGAAGTGGAATGTTTTACTCTGGTTCCTCACACTGTTTCCTAGTTCCAGTTTGAAGTTCCTGCATTTATCCTTGTAAATAAGATTTGGAGCTTGTACCACCTCATATAAAATAATGGTTTGTTGTTTGCAACTGAAAAGGAACTTTGTGTTCCCTACATGTAAGGTGAATGTCGGAAGTGAAACACATTAATCTCTCAGACCTGAGTATGTGGAGACACGTTCGTTCATGGAGTACAAAGATACGGGTTGTAGGGAAAAGTTTTACCCTGGTTTCTCAGACTTTTTAAAATAGACGGTTTAAAATTCCAGCAGATTTAATTCAAAACCGAGTTGGAAATATTACCTCCCCATATATATTTAAGGAGTGTAGTTTGCAACCGTAAAGAATGTTTGTGTTCCCTACAAGCTAGATGAAGTACAGCTTCCACACACTCTAATTTCTCAGAATTGAGCAGATGAAGAGACGTTCCTTCATCCAGCACAAATGGATCAGTCTACACGAGAAACTGTTTCTCTTGTTTCCTAGTCTCTTTCCTTTTTATATTTTGAAGTTCCTGCTGTTTTCACTGTATAAATGAACTGAAGCAAGAACCTCCCCATTTATGTGTGTGGAATGTTGCATACAACTGAAGAGAAATTCTGTGTTCCCAACAAGCTGGATTAATTTTGGCTTACATAAGCACTTAACTCTCAGAACTGAGCATTTTGAGAGATGTTAATTCATCTGCAAAAATGGAATGCGTTGCATGAGAAATTTTTAATCAGGTTTCTCAGGATTTTTCCAAGTGCTGGTATGAATTTCCTGCAGTTTTCAATGTAAAATTGAGTTGAATATAGTACCTCCCATTATAGATATATGGAGTGTATTTTGCAACTTAAATGAAGCTTTGAGTTCCCAACAAGGAATGGGAAGAATGTCTTTAAACGCACTTATATCTCTGAACTGAGCATGTGGTGAGAAGTTTGTTCATCTAGCACAAAGGGATGGGATTACAGGAGGAACTATTTCTCTGGTTTCTCAGTCAGTTTTTTAGTGCCGCTTTGAATTTCCTGGAGATTTCACTTGAAATCCGATTTGGACCTTTTACAACCCCTATATATTTATGGAGGTAAGTATTCAACTGAGGTAAGTGGTTTGCAACTGAATAGAAACTTTGTGTTCTCAACAAGCTCCTTAAAGTACGGCTTTCACCCGCAAATATCTCTCTGAACTGAACATGGGGTGGGACATTCTTTCCCCTAGCACATAAGAAACCGTTTCGGGGAAACATTTTACTCTGTTTCTCAGTCTGTTTCCTAGAGCCGATTTGTATTTCCTGCAGTTTTCACTACTACACAGAGTTGGAGGATTTAGCTACACACATATATATATACGGAGTGTAGCATTCAACTGAAAATATAACATTTTCCCAACAAGTATCTTGAAGGACGCCTTTCACACACAGTTAACTATCAGATCTATGCATGTTGAGAGATGTTCGTTCACCTAGCACAAAATGAGCGGTTTGCAGGAAACTTTTACTCTTGGTTCTCAGTCGGTTCCACTTCAAACAGCCAATTTGAAGTGCCTGCAGTTTTGAGAGAAAAAATGCGTTGGAGCTACTTCCATCCCATATGTATGTATGAAGTGTAGCATGCAAATGAAAATAAAATTTGTGTTCCCAAAAAGCTAAGTGAAGGACGGCTTCCATACAAACTTATATCTCAGAACTGAGCAAGTGTAGAGACGGTCGTTCTTCCAGCACAAAAGGAACGTTTTTCAATAGAAAGTGTTTCTCTGGTTTCCCAGTCTGTTTCCCAGTGCTGCTTTGAATTTCCTGCAGTTTTCAATGGAAAACGATTTGGAGCCTTTGCCTCCTCTAATAAATTCATGAGTTGCAATTTCAACTGAAAAGATACTTAGCCTTCCCAAAAAAGTTTGTTAAGGGCGACTTTATCAGAGAGATTTTTTCAGTACTCTGCATGTAGAGAGAAGTTCGTTCATGTAGCACAAGTGTAATGGCTTGCAGGAGAAAATATTACTCTGGATTGTCAGTCTGTTTCCCAGTGCCGATTTGAAGTTCCTGCAGTGTTTGCAGGAAAACGGTGTTTTAGCTACCAAATCCCCATTTATAGGTAAAGAGATTAGTTTGCAACTGAAAAGAAATTTTGTGTTCCCAAGAATTTCTGTTAAGGACTGCTTACACACACACTAAATTCTCCTAACGGAACAAGTGGAGAGACTGTCGTTCATCTAGCAAGAAGGGAACGGTTTGCAGGAGAAATTTTACTCTAGTTTCTCAGTCTGTTTTCTAGTGCCTGTTAGAAGTTCCTGCATTTTTTACTAATAAACCGAGTTGGATGTAGTGTCTCCAAATATATATATATATATATTTAGGGCATTTTTCAGTTGAAAAGTAAAAGTTTTCCCAAAATGCTATGTGAAAGACCGCATTCACTCACAGTTACCTATCAGTTCTGAGCATGCTGCGAGACGTTCGTTCATGCAGAATAAAGGAACAGATTGTAGGTGATACTTTTACTATGGTTTCTCATTCTGTTTCCTAGTGCCCCAATAAAGTGCCTGCACTTTTACAGGAAAACCGAGTTGGAGCTAATTCCTCCTCATACATATGTTTGGGTTTAGATTGCAAGTGAAATGAATCTTGTGTTGCCAACAAAGTAGGTGAAGGACGGCTTACAAACATACTTATATCTCAGAACTGAGTGCGTGGATAGATGTTCGTTCATCTAGCACAGAAAAGAAAGTTTTGCAGGAGAAAATTTACTCTGGATTCTCAGTCGGTTTCCTAGTGCCGCTTGGATGTTCCTGCAGTTTTCCGTGGAAAAGAGAGTTGGAGCTTGTACCCCTCCGTATATATCTATGGATTGTAGTTTGCAACTTAATAGAAAATACATCTTCCTAACAAGATAGGTGAAGACGGCTTTAAACACATTTATATCTCAGAACTGAGAATCTGTTGAGACGTTGGTTCCTCTATCTCCATGGGATCGGATTAAAGGTGGAACTTATATTCTGGTTTCTCAGTCTGTTTCCAAGTGCCGCTTTGAATTTTTTGGAGTTTTCACTGGAAAATAGATTTGGAGATAGTACCTCCCCACATATATATTTGGATGTAAGCTTGCAACTGAAATACATCATTGCGTTCCCAACATGCTTGGTGAAGCATGGTTTAAAGACATGCTTATCTCTCAGACCTGAGTATCTGGAGAGACGTTCTTTCATCTAACAACATGTGAACGGGTTGAAGTGGAATGTTTTACTCTGGTTCCTCACACTGTTTCCTAGTTCCAGTTAGAAGTTCCTGCATTTATCCGTGTAAATACGATTTGGAGATTATACCACATAATATAAAATAATGGTGTGTTGTTTGCAACTGAAAAGGAACTTTGTGTTCCCTACAAGTAAGGTGAATGTCGGAATTGAAACACATTAATCTCTCAGACCTGAGAATGTGGAGACACGTTCGTTCATGGAGTACAAAGATACTGGTAGTAGGGAAAAATTTTACCCTGGTTTCTCAGACTTTTTAAAATATACGGTTTAAAATTCCAGCAGATTTACTTCAAAACCGAGTTGGAAATATTACCTCCCCATATATATTTAAGGAGTGTAGTTTGCAACCGTAAAGAATGTTTGTGTTCCCTACAAGCTAGATGAAGTACAGCTTCCACACACTCAAAATTCTCAGAATTGAGCAGATGAAGAGACGTTCCTTCATCTAGCACAAATGGATCAGTCTACACGAGAAACTGTTTCTCTTGTTTCCTAGTCTCTTTCCTTTTTATATTTTGAAGTTCCTGCTGTTTTCACTGTATAAATGAACTGAAGCAAGAACCTCCCCATTTATATGTGTGGAATGTTGCATGCAACTGAAGAGAAATTCCGTGTTCCCAACAAGCTGGATTAATTTTGGCTTACATATGCACTTAACTCTCAGAACTGAGCATTTTGAGAGATGTTAATTCGTCTGCAAAAATGGAATGCGTTTCATGAGATATTTTTACTCTGGTTTCTCAGGATTTTTCCAAGTGCTGGTATGAATTTCCTGCAGTTTTCAATATAAAACAGAGTTGAATATAGTACCTCCCAGTATAGATATTTTGAGTGTAGTTTGCAACTTAAATGAAGCCTTTAGTTCCCAACAAGGAATGTGAAGAATGTCTTTAAACGCACTTATAATTCTGAACTGAGCATGTGGTGAGAAGTTTGTTCATCTAGCACAAAGGGATGGGATTACAGGAGGAACTTTTTCTCTGGTTTCTCAGTCAGTTATTTAGTGCCGCTTTGAATTTCCTGGAGATTTCACTTGAAATCCGATTTGGAACTATTACAACCCCTATATATTTAAGGAGGTAAGTATTCAACTGAGGTAAGTGGTTTGCAACTGAATAGAAACTTTGTGTTCTCAACAAGCTCCTTAAAGTACGGCTTTCACCCACACTTATCTCTCCGAACTGAGCATGGGGTGGGACATTCTTTCCCCTAGCACATAAGAAACGGTTTCCTGGAAACATTTTACTCTGTTTCTCAGTCTGTTTCCTAGAGCCGATTTGTATTTCCTGCAGTTTTCACTACTACACAGAGTTGGAGGTATTCGCTACACACATATATATATACGGAGTGTAGTATTCAACTGAAAATATACCATGTTCCCAACAAGTATGGTGAAGGACGCCTTTCACACACAGTTAACTATCAGATCTATGCATGTTGAGAGATGTTCGTTCACCTAGCACAAAATGAGCGGGTTGCAGGGAACTTTTAGTCTGGGATATCTGTCGGTTCCATAGTGCCAATTTGAAGTGCCTGCAGTTTTGAGAGAAAAACTGCTTTGGAGCTACTTCCATCCCATATGTATTTATGAAGTGTAGCATGGAAATGAAAATAAAATTTGTGTTCCCAAAAAGCTAGGTGAAGGACGGCTTCCATACAAACTTATATCTCAGAACTGAGCAAGTGTAGAGACGGTCGTTCTTCTAGCAAAAAAGGAAAGGTTTTCAATAGAAAGTGTTTCTCTGGTTTCCCAGTCTGTTTCCCAGTGCTGCTTTGAATTTCCTGCAGTTTTCAATGGAAAACGATTTGGAGCCTTTGCCTCCTCTAATAAATTCATGAGTTGCAATTTCAACTGAAAAGATACTTAGCCTTCCCAAAAAAGTTTGTTAAGGGCGACTTTATCAGAGAGATTTTTTTCAGTACTCTGCATGTAGAGAGAAGTTCGTTCATGTAGCACAAGTGTAATGGCTTGCAGGAGAAAATATTACTCTGGATTCTCAGTCTGTTTCCCAGTGCCGATTTGAAGTTCCTGCAGTGTTTGCAGGAAAACGGTGTTTTAGCTACCAAATCCCCATTTATAGGTAAAGAGATTAGTTTGCAACTGAAAAGAAATTTTGTGTTCCCAAGAATTTCTGTTAAGGACTGCTTACACACACACTAAATTTTCCTAACTGAACAAGTGGAGAGACTGTCGTTCATCTAGCAAGAAGGGAACGGTTTGCAGGAGAAATTTTACTCTAGTTTCTCAGTCTGTTTTTTAGTGCCTGTTAGAAGTTCCTGCATTTTTTACTAATAAACCGAGTTGGATGTAGTGTTTCCACATATATATATATATATTTAGGGCATTTTTCAGCTGAAAAGTAAAAGTTTTCCCAAAATGCTATGTGAAAGACCGCATTCACTCACAGTTACCTATCAGTTCTGAGCATGCTGCGAGACGTTCGTTCATGCAGAATAAAGGAACAGATTGTAGGTGATACTTTTACTATGGTTTCCCATTCTGTTTCCTAGTGCCGCAATTAAGTGCCTGCACTTTTACAGGAAAACCGAGTTGGAGCTAATTCCTCCTCATACATATGTTTGGGTTTAGATTGCAAGTGAAATGAATCTTGTGTTGCCAACAAAGTAGGTGAAGGACGGCTTACAAACATACTTATATCTCAGAACTGAGTGCGTGTATAGATGTTCGTTCATCTAGCACAGAAAAGAAAGTTTTGCAGGAGAAAATTTTTCTCTGGATTCTCAGTCGGTTTCCTAGTGCCGCTTGGATGTTCCTGCAGTTTTCCTGGGAAAAGAGACTTGGAGCTTGTAACCCTCCGTATATATCTATGGATTGTAGTTTGCAACTTAATAGATAATACATCTTCCTAACAAGATAGGTGAAGACGGCTTTAAACACATTTATATCTCGGAACTGAGAATCTGTTGAGACGTTGGTTCCTCTACCTCCATGGGATCGGTTTACAGGTGGAACTTATATTCTGGTTTCTCAGTCTGTTTCCAAGTGCCGCTTTGAATTTTTTGGAGTTTTCACTGGAAAATAGATTTGGAGATAGTACCTCCCCACATATATGTTTGGATGTAAGCTTGCAACTGAAATACATCATTGCGTTCCCAACAAGTTGGTGAAGCATGGTTTAAAGACATGCTTATCTCTCAGACCTGAGTATCTGGAGAGACGTTCTTTCATCTAACAACATGTGAACGGGTTGAAGTGGAATGTTTTACTCTGGTTCCTCACACTGTTTCCAATTTCAGTTAGAAGTTCCTGCATTTATCCGTGTAAATACGATTTGGAGCTTATACCACTTAATATAAATTAATGGTGTGTTGTTTGCAACTGAAAAGGAACTTTGTGTTCCCTACAAGTAAGGTGAATGTCGGAATTGAAACACATTAATCTCTCAGACCTGAGAATGGGGACACACGTTCGTTCATGTGGTAGAAAGATATTGGTAGTAGGGAAAAATTTTACCCTGGTTTCTCAGACTTTTTAAAATATACGGTTTAAAATTCCAGCAGATTTACTTCAAAACCGAGTTGGAAATATTACCTCCCCATATATATTTAAGGAGTGTAGTTTGCAACCGTAAAGAATGTTTGTGTTCCCTACAAGCTAGATGAAGTACAGCTTCCACACACTCAAAATTCTCAGAATTGAGCAGATGAAGAGACGTTCCTTCATCTAGCACAAATGGATCAGTCTACACGAGAAACTGTTTCTCTTGTTTCCTAGTCTTTCCTTTTTATATTTTGAAGTTCCTGCTGTTTTCACTGTATAAATGAACTGAAGCAAGAACCTCCCCATTTATATGTGTGGAATGTTGCGTGCAACTGAAGAGAAATTCCGTGTTCCCAACAAGCTGGATTAATTTTGGCTTACATATGCACTTAAATCTCAGAACTGAGCATTTTGAGAGATGTTAATTCATCTGCAAAATGGAATGCGTTGCATGAGATATTTTTACTCTGGTTTCTCAGGATTTTTCCAAGGGCTGGTATGAATTTCCTGCAGTTTTCAATATAAAACAGAGTTGAATATAGTACCTCCCAGTATAGATATTTTGAGTGTAGTTTGCAACTTAAATGAAGCCTTTAGTTCCCAACAAGCAATGTGAAGAATGTCTTTAAACGCACTTATAATTCTGAACTGAGCATGTGGTGAGAAGTTTGTTCATCTAGCACAAAGGGATGGGATTACAGGAGGAACTTTTTCTCTGGTTTCTCAGTCAGTTATTTAGTGCCGCTTTGAATTTCCTGGAGATTTCACTTGAAATCCGATTTGGACCTATTACAACCCCTATATATTTAAGGAGGTAAGTATTCAACTGAGGTAAGTGGTTTGCAACTGAATAGAAACTTTGTGTTCTCAACAAGCTCCTTAAAGTACGGCTTTCACCCACACTTATCTCTCCGAACTGAGCATGGGGTGGGACATTCTTTCCCCTAGCACATAAGAAACGGTTTCCTGGAAACATTTTACTCTGTTTCTCAGTCTGTTTCCTAGAGCCGATTTGTATTTCCTGCAGTTTTCACTACTACACAGAGTTGGAGGTATTCGCTACACACATATATATATACGGAGTGTAGTATTCAACTGAAAATATACCATGTTCCCAACAAGTATGGTGAAGGACGCCTTTCACACACAGTTAACTATCAGATCTATGCATGTTGAGAGATGTTCGTTCACCTAGCACAAAATGAGCGGGTTGCAGGAAACTTTTAGTTTGGGATATCTGTCGGTTCCATAGTGCCAATTTGAAGTGCCTGCAGTTTTGAGAGAAAAAATGCGTTGGAGCTACTTCCATCCCATATGTATGTATGAAGTGTAGCATGGAAATGAAAATAAAATTTGTGTTCCCAAAAAGCTAGGTGAAGGACGGCTTCCATACAAACTTATATCTCAGAACTGAGCAAGTGTAGAGACGGTCGTTCTTCTAGCACAAAAGGAACGGTTTTCAATAGAAAGTGTTTCTCTGGTTTCCCAGTCTGTTTCCCAGTGCTGCTTTGAATTTCCTGCAGTTTTCAATGGAAAACGATTTGGAGCCTTTGCCTCCTCTAATAAATTCATGAGTTGCAATTTCAACTGAAAAGATACTTAGCCTTCCCAAAAAAGTTTGTTAAGGGCGACTTTATCAGAGAGATTTTTTCAGTACTCTGCATGTAGAGAGAAGTTCGTTCATGTAGCACAAGTGTTATGGCTTGCAGGAGAAAATATTACTCTGGATTCTCAGTCTGTTTCCCAGTGCCGATTTGAAGTTCCTGCAGTGTTTGCAGGAAAACGGTGTTTTAGCTACCAATTCCCCATTTATAGGTAAAGAGATTAGTTTGCAACTGAAAAGAAATTTTGTGTTCCCAAGGATTTCTGTTAAGGACTGCTTACCCACACACTAAATTCTCCTAACTGAACAAGTGGAGAGACTGTCGTTCATCTAGCAAGAAGGGAACGGTTTGCAGGAGAAATTTTACTCTAGTTTCTCAGTCTGTTTTCTAGTGCCTGTTAGAAGTTCCTGCATTTTTTACTAATAAACCGAGTTGGATGTAGTGTCTCCAAATATATATATATATATTTAGGGCATTTTTCAGTTGAAAAGTAAAAGTTTTCCCAAAATGCTATGTGAAAGACCGCATTCACTCACAGTTACCTATCAGTTCTGAGCATGCTGCGAGACGTTCGTTCATGCAGAATAAAGGAACAGATTGTAGGTGATACTTTTACTATGGTTTCTCATTCTGTTTCCTAGTGCCCCAATTAAGTGCCTGCACTTTTACAGGAGAACCGAGTTGGAGCTAATTCCTCCTCATACATATGTTTGGGTTTAGATTGCAAGTGAAATGAATCTTGTGTTGCCAAAAAAGTAGGTGAAGGACGGCTTACAAACATACTTATATATCAGAACTGAGTGCGTGGATAGATGTTCGTTCATCCAGCACAGAAAAGAAAGTTTTGCAGGAGAAAATTTTACTCTGGATTCTCAGTCGGTTTCCTAGTGCCGCTTGGATGTTCCTGCAGTTTTCCGTGGAAAAGAGAGTTGGAGCTTGTACCCCTCCGTATATATCTATGGATTGTAGTTTGCAACTTAATAGAAAATACATCTTCCTAACAAGATAGGTGAAGACGGCTTTAAACACATTTATATCTCAGAACTGAGAATCTGTTGAGACGTTGGTTCCTCTATCTCCATGGGATCGGATTAAAGGTGGAACTTATATTCTGGTTTCTCAGTCTGTTTCCAAGTGCCGCTTTGAATTTTTTGGAGTTTTCACTGGAAAATAGATTTGGAGATAGTACCTCCCCACATATATATTTGGATGTAAGCTTGCAACTGAAATACATCATTGCGTTCCCAACAAGTTGGTGAAGCATGGTTTAAAGACATGCTTATCTCTCAGACCTGAGTATCTGGAGAGACGTTCTTTCATCTAACAACATGTGAACGGGTTGAAGTGGAATGTTTTACTCTGGTTCCTCACACTGTTTCCAATTTCAGTTAGAAGTTCCTGCATTTATCCGTGTAAATACGATTTGGAGCTTATACCACTTAATATAAATTAATGGTGTGTTGTTTGCAACTGAAAAGGAACTTTGTGTTCCCTACAAGTAAGGTGAATGTCGGAATTGAAACACATTAATCTCTCAGACCTGAGAATGGGGACACACGTTCGTTCATGTGGTAGAAAGATATTGGTAGTAGGGAAAAATTTTACCCTGGTTTCTCAGACTTTTTAAAATATACGGTTTAAAATTCCAGCAGATTTACTTCAAAACCGAGTTGGAAATATTACCTCCCCATATATATTTAAGGAGTGTAGTTTGCAACCGTAAAGAATGTTTGTGTTCCCTACAAGCTAGATGAAGTACAGCTTCCACACACTCAAAATTCTCAGAATTGAGCAGATGAAGAGACGTTCCTTCATCTAGCACAAATGGATCAGTCTACACGAGAAACTGTTTCTCTTGTTTCCTAGTCTTTCCTTTTTATATTTTGAAGTTCCTGCTGTTTTCACTGTATAAATGAACTGAAGCAAGAACCTCCCCATTTATATGTGTGGAATGTTGCGTGCAACTGAAGAGAAATTCCGTGTTCCCAACAAGCTGGATTAATTTTGGCTTACATATGCACTTAAATCTCAGAACTGAGCATTTTGAGAGATGTTAATTCATCTGCAAAATGGAATGCGTTGCATGAGATATTTTTACTCTGGTTTCTCAGGATTTTTCCAAGGGCTGGTATGAATTTCCTGCAGTTTTCAATATAAAACAGAGTTGAATATAGTACCTCCCAGTATAGATATTTTGAGTGTAGTTTGCAACTTAAATGAAGCCTTTAGTTCCCAACAAGCAATGTGAAGAATGTCTTTAAACGCACTTATAATTCTGAACTGAGCATGTGGTGAGAAGTTTGTTCATCTAGCACAAAGGGATGGGATTACAGGAGGAACTTTTTCTCTGGTTTCTCAGTCAGTTATTTAGTGCCGCTTTGAATTTCCTGGAGATTTCACTTGAAATCCGATTTGGACCTATTACAACCCCTATATATTTAAGGAGGTAAGTATTCAACTGAGGTAAGTGGTTTGCAACTGAATAGAAACTTTGTGTTCTCAACAAGCTCCTTAAAGTACGGCTTTCACCCACACTTATCTCTCCGAACTGAGCATGGGGTGGGACATTCTTTCCCCTAGCACATAAGAAACGGTTTCCTGGAAACATTTTACTCTGTTTCTCAGTCTGTTTCCTAGAGCCGATTTGTATTTCCTGCAGTTTTCACTACTACACAGAGTTGGAGGTATTCGCTACACACATATATATATACGGAGTGTAGTATTCAACTGAAAATATACCATGTTCCCAACAAGTATGGTGAAGGACGCCTTTCACACACAGTTAACTATCAGATCTATGCATGTTGAGAGATGTTCGTTCACCTAGCACAAAATGAGCGGGTTGCAGGAAACTTTTAGTTTGGGATATCTGTCGGTTCCATAGTGCCAATTTGAAGTGCCTGCAGTTTTGAGAGAAAAAATGCGTTGGAGCTACTTCCATCCCATATGTATGTATGAAGTGTAGCATGGAAATGAAAATAAAATTTGTGTTCCCAAAAAGCTAGGTGAAGGACGGCTTCCATACAAACTTATATCTCAGAACTGAGCAAGTGTAGAGACGGTCGTTCTTCTAGCACAAAAGGAACGGTTTTCAATAGAAAGTGTTTCTCTGGTTTCCCAGTCTGTTTCCCAGTGCTGCTTTGAATTTCCTGCAGTTTTCAATGGAAAACGATTTGGAGCCTTTGCCTCCTCTAATAAATTCATGAGTTGCAATTTCAACTGAAAAGATACTTAGCCTTCCCAAAAAAGTTTGTTAAGGGCGACTTTATCAGAGAGATTTTTTCAGTACTCTGCATGTAGAGAGAAGTTCGTTCATGTAGCACAAGTGTTATGGCTTGCAGGAGAAAATATTACTCTGGATTCTCAGTCTGTTTCCCAGTGCCGATTTGAAGTTCCTGCAGTGTTTGCAGGAAAACGGTGTTTTAGCTACCAATTCCCCATTTATAGGTAAAGAGATTAGTTTGCAACTGAAAAGAAATTTTGTGTTCCCAAGGATTTCTGTTAAGGACTGCTTACCCACACACTAAATTCTCCTAACTGAACAAGTGGAGAGACTGTCGTTCATCTAGCAAGAAGGGAACGGTTTGCAGGAGAAATTTTACTCTAGTTTCTCAGTCTGTTTTCTAGTGCCTGTTAGAAGTTCCTGCATTTTTTACTAATAAACCGAGTTGGATGTAGTGTCTCCAAATATATATATATATATTTAGGGCATTTTTCAGTTGAAAAGTAAAAGTTTTCCCAAAATGCTATGTGAAAGACCGCATTCACTCACAGTTACCTATCAGTTCTGAGCATGCTGCGAGACGTTCGTTCATGCAGAATAAAGGAACAGATTGTAGGTGATACTTTTACTATGGTTTCTCATTCTGTTTCCTAGTGCCCCAATTAAGTGCCTGCACTTTTACAGGAGAACCGAGTTGGAGCTAATTCCTCCTCATACATATGTTTGGGTTTAGATTGCAAGTGAAATGAATCTTGTGTTGCCAAAAAAGTAGGTGAAGGACGGCTTACAAACATACTTATATATCAGAACTGAGTGCGTGGATAGATGTTCGTTCATCCAGCACAGAAAAGAAAGTTTTGCAGGAGAAAATTTTACTCTGGATTCTCAGTCGGTTTCCTAGTGCCGCTTGGATGTTCCTGCAGTTTTCCGTGGAAAAGAGAGTTGGAGCTTGTACCCCTCCGTATATATCTATGGATTGTAGTTTGCAACTTAATAGAAAATACATCTTCCTAACAAGATAGGTGAAGACGGCTTTAAACACATTTATATCTCAGAACTGAGAATCTGTTGAGACGTTGGTTCCTCTATCTCCATGGGATCGGATTAAAGGTGGAACTTATATTCTGGTTTCTCAGTCTGTTTCCAAGTGCCGCTTTGAATTTTTTGGAGTTTTCACTGGAAAATAGATTTGGAGATAGTACCTCCCCACATATATATTTGGATGTAAGCTTGCAACTGAAATACATCATTGCGTTCCCAACATGCTTGGTGAAGCATGGTTTAAAGACATGCTTATCTCTCAGACCTGAGTATCTGGAGAGACGTTCTTTCATCTAACAACATGTGAACGGGTTGAAGTGGAATGTTTTACTCTGGTTCCTCACACTGTTTCCTAGTTCCAGTTAGAAGTTCCTGCATTTATCCGTGTAAATACGATTTGGAGCTTATACCACATAATATAAAATAATGGTGTGTTGTTTGCAACTGAAAAGGAACTTTGTGTTCCCTACAAGTAAGGTGAATGTCGGAATTGAAACACATTAATCTCTCAGACCTGAGAATGTGGAGACACGTTCGTTCATGGAGTACAAAGATACTGGTAGTAGGGAAAAATTTTACCCTGGTTTCTCAGACTTTTTAAAATATACGGTTTAAAATTCCAGCAGATTTACTTCAAAACCGAGTTGGAAATATTACCTCCCCATATATATTTAAGGAGTGTAGTTTGCAACCGTAAAGAATGTTTGTGTTCCCTACAAGCTAGATGAAGTACAGCTTCCACACACTCAAAATTCTCAGAATTGAGCAGATGAAGAGACGTTCCTTCATCTAGCACAAATGGATCAGTCTACACGAGAAACTGTTTCTCTTGTTTCCTAGTCTCTTTCCTTTTTATATTTTGAAGTTCCTGCTGTTTTCACTGTATAAATGAACTGAAGCAAGAACCTCCCCATTTATATGTGTGGAATGTTGCGTGCAACTGAAGAGAAATTCCGTGTTCCCAACAAGCTGGATTAATTTTGGCTTACATATGCACTTAAATCTCAGAACTGAGCATTTTGAGAGATGTTAATTCATCTGCAAAAATGGAATGCGTTTCATGAGATATTTTTACTCTGGTTTCTCAGGATTTTTCCAAGTGCTGGTATGAATTTCCTGCAGTTTTCAATATAAAACAGAGTTGAATATAGTACCTCCCAGTATAGATATTTTGAGTGTAGTTTGCAACTTAAATGAAGCCTTTAGTTCCCAACAAGCAATGTGAAGAATGTCTTTAAACGCACTTATAATTCTGAACTGAGCATGTGGTGAGAAGTTTGTTCATCTAGCACAAAGGGATGGGATTACAGGAGGAACTTTTTCTCTGGTTTCTCAGTCAGTTATTTAGTGCCGCTTTGAATTTCCTGGAGATTTCACTTGAAATCCGATTTGGACCTATTACAACCCCTATATATTTAAGGAGGTAAGTATTCAACTGAGGTAAGTGGTTTGCAACTGAATAGAAACTTTGTGTTCTCAACAAGCTCCTTAAAGTACGGCTTTCACCCACACTTATCTCTCCGAACTGAGCATGGGGTGGGACATTCTTTCCCCTATCACATAAGAAACGGTTTCCTGGAAACATTTTACTCTGTTTCTCAGTCTGTTTCCTAGAGCCGATTTGTATTTCCTGCAGTTTTCACTACTACACAGAGTTGGAGGTATTCGCTACACACATATATATATACGGAGTGTAGTATTCAACTGAAAATATACCATGTTCCCAACAAGTATGGTGAAGGACGCCTTTCACACACAGTTAACTATCAGATCTATGCATGTTGAGAGATGTTCGTTCACCTAGCACAAAATGAGCGGGTTGCAGGGAACTTTTAGTCTGGGTTCTCTGTCGGTTCCATAGTGCCAATTTGAAGTGCCTGCAGTTTTGAGAGAAAAACTGCTTTGGAGCTACTTCCATCCCATATGTATGTATGAAGTGTAGCATGGAAATGAAAATAAAATTTGTGTTCCCAAAAAGCTAGGTGAAGGACGGCTTCCATACAAACTTATATCTCAGAACTGAGCAAGTGTAGAGACGGTCGTTCTTCTAGCAAAAAAGGAAAGGTTTTCAATAGAAAGTGTTTCTCTGGTTTCCCAGTCTGTTTCCCAGTGCTGCTTTGAATTTCCTGCAGTTTCCAATGGAAAACAATTTGGAGCCTTTGCCTCCTCTTATATAATCATGAGTTGCAATTTCAACTGAAAAGATACTTAGTCTTCCCAAAAAAGTTTGTTAAGGGCGGCTTTATCAGAGAGATTTTTCTCAGTACTCTGCATGTAGAGAGAAGTTCGTTCATGTAGCACAAGTGTAATGGTTTGCAGGAGAAAATATTACTCTGGATTCTCAGTCTGTTTCCCAGTGCCGATTTGAAGTTCCTGGAGTGTTTGCAGGAAAACGGTGTTTTAGCTACCAAATCCCCATTTATAGGTAAAGAGATTAGTTTGCAACTGAAAAGAAATTTTGTGTTCCCAAGAATTTCTGTTAAGGACTGCTTACACACACACTAAATTTTCCTAACTGAAAAAGTGGAGAGACTGTCGTTCATCTAGCAAGAAGGGAACGGTTTGCAGGAGAAATTTTACTCTAGTTTCTCAGTCTGTTTTCTAGTGCCTGTTAGAAGTTCTTGTATTTTTTACATATAAACCGAGTTGGATGTAGTGTTTCCACATATATATATATATATATTTAGGGCATTTTTCAGCTGAAAAGTAAAAGTTTTCCCAAAATGCTATGTGAAAGACCGCATTCACTCACAGTTACCTATCAGTTCTGAGCATGCTGCGAGACGTTCGTTCATGCAGAATAAAGGAACAGATTGTAGGTGATACTTTTACTATGGTTTCTCATTCTGTTTCCTAGTGCCGCAATTAAGTGCCTGCACTTTTACAGGAGAACCGAGTTGGAGCTAATTCCTCCTCATACATATGTTTGGGTTTAGATTGCAACTGAAATGAAACTTTGTGTTGCCAACAAAGTAGGTGAAGGACGGCTTACAATCATACTTATATATCAGAGCTGAGTGCGTGGATAGATGTTCGTTCATCTAGCAGAAAAAAGAAAGTTTTGCAGAAGAAAATTTTACTCTGGATTCTCAGTCGGTTTCCTAGTGCCGCTTGGATGTTCCTGCAGTTTTCCTGGTAAAAGAGAGTTGGAGCTTGTACCCCTCCGTATATATCTATGGATTGTAGTTTGCAACTTAATAGAAAATACATCTTCCTAACAAGATAGGTAAAGACGGCTTTATACACATTTATATTTCAGAACAGAGAATCTGGTGAGATGTTGGTTCCTCTACCTACATGGGATCGGTTTTCAGGTGGAACATATATTCTGGTATCTTAGTCTGTTTCCAAGTGCCGCTTTGAATTTCTTGGAGTTTTCACTGGAAAATAGATTTGAAGTTACTACCTCCCCACATATATGTATGGATGTAAGCTTGCAACTAAAAAAAACATTGTGTCCTCAAAAAGCATGGGGAATTATGGTTTAAAGTCACGCTTATCCCTCAGACATTAGTATCTGGAGAGACGTTCTTTTATCTAACTACATGTGATCTTGTTGAAGGGGAATGTTTTACTCTGGTTCCTCAGAATGTTTCCTAGTGTCAGTTTGAAGTTCCTGCATTTAACGGTGTAAGGCAATTTGGAGGTTGTACCAAGTCATATAAAGTAATGGTTTGTTATTGGCAACTGAAATGGAACTTTGTGTTCCCTACAAGCTAGGTCAATGTCGGACTTCAAACACATTAATCTCTCTGACCTGAGCATGTGGAGACACTTTCGTTCATGAAGCACAAAATAACGGGTTGTAGGGAATATTTTACAGTGGTTTCTCAGGCTTTTTAAAATAGACGTTTAAAATTCCTGCAGATTTACTTCAAAACCGAGTTGGAAATATTAGCTCCCCATATATATTTAAGGAGTGTAATTTGCAACCGTAAAGAATGTTTGTTTTCCCTACAAGCTAGATGAAGTACAGCTTTCACACACACTTTTTTCAGAATAGAGCAGATGAAGAGACGTTCCTTCATCTAGCAGAAATGGATCAGGCTACAGGAGAAACTGTTACTCTGGTTTCTTAGTCTCATCCCTTGTTATGTTTTGAAGTTCATGTTGTTTTAACTGTATAAATGTACTGAAGCTATAACCTCCCCTTTATATATGTGGAGTGTTGAATGCAACTGGAAAGAAACTTTGTGTTCCCAACAAGCTGGACTAATTTCGGCTTACATATGCACTGAAGTCTCAGAACTGAGCATTTGGAGAGATGTTCATTCATGTGCAAAAATGGAATGCTTTGCAGGAGAAATTTATACTCTGGTTTCTCAGGCTTTTTCCAAGTTCTGGTAGGAATTTCCTGCAGTTTTCAATGTAAAACCGAATTGAATATAGTACCTCCCCTTGTATAAATATGGAGTGTTTTTTGCAGCTTTAAAGTAGCTTTGAGTTCCCAACAAGGATTATGATGGATGGCTTTAAACACACTTACATCTCTGAACTGTGTATTTGGTGAGAAGTTTGTTCATCTAGCACAAAGGGATGGGATTACAAGAGGAACTCTTTTTCTGGATTCTCAGTCAGTTTTTTATTGCCACTTTGAATTTCCTGGAGATTTTACTTGTAATCCGATTTGGGCCTAGTACATCCCATATACATTTACGGAGTTAAGTATTCAATTGAGGTAAGTAGTTTGCAACTGAATAGAAACTTTGTGTTCTGAACAAGCTCCTTGAAGTACGGCTTTCACACACACTTTTCTATCTGAGCTGAGCATGGGGAGGGACGATCGTTCCCCTAGCACATATGAAATGTATTCCAGGAAAATTTTACTCTGTTTCTCAGTCTGTTTCCTAGAGCCGATTTGTATTTCCTGCAGTTTTCACTACTACACAGAGTTGGAGTTATTAGCTACAGACATATATATATATACAGAGTGTAGTATTCAACTGAATATATAAAATGTTCCCAACAAGAATGGTGAAGGACCCCTTTTCCACACAGTTAACTATCAGATCTAAGCTTGTTGAGAGATGTTCGCTCACCTTGCACAATTTGAGCGGGTTGCAGGGAAACTTTTATTCTGGGTTCTCAGTCTGTTTCATAGTGCCAATTTGAAGTGCCTGCAGTTTTTAGAGAAAAAATGCGTTGGAGCTACTTATTTCCCATATGTATGTATGAAGTGTAGTATGCAAATGAAAATAAAATCTGTGTTCCCAAAAATCTAGGTGAAGGACGGCTTTCAAACAAACTTATATCTCAGAACTGAGCAAGTGTATAGACGGTCGTTCTTCTAACACAAAAGGAACGGTTTTCAATAGAAGGTTTTTCTCTGGTTTCCCAGTCTGTTTCCCAGTGCTGCTTTGAATTTCCTGCAGTTTTCAATGGAAAATGATTTAGAGCTATTGCCTCCTCTTATATATTCATGCGTTGCAATTTCAATTGAAAAGATACTTAGTCTTCCCTAAAATGTATGTTAAGAGCGGCTTTATCAGAGAGATTTTTCTCAGTATTCTGCATGTGGAGAGAAGTTCGTTCATGTAGCACAAGTGTAATGGTTTGCAGGAGAAAATATTACTCTGGTTTCTCAGTCTGTTTCCCAGTGCCGATTTGAAGTTCCTGCAGTTTTTGGAGGATAAAATTGTTTCAGCTACCAAGTCCCTATTTATAATAAAGAGTTTAGTTTGCAACTGAAAAGAAATTTTGTGTTCCCAACTATTTCTGTTAAGGACTGCTTACACACACACTAATCTCTCCGAACGGAACAAGTGGAGAGACTGTCGTTCATCTAGCAAGAGGGGAACGGTTTTCAGGAGAAATTTTACTCTATTTTCTCAGTCTGTTTTCTAGTACTTGTTTGAAGTTCCTGCAGTTTTTACATATAAACCAAGTTGGATGTAGTGTCTCCACATATATATATAGATGGAAGGTATTTTTCAGCTGAAAAGAAACCGTTTTCCCAAAATGCTATGTGAAGGACCGCATTCACTCACAGTTACCTATCAGAATTGAGCATGCTGCGAGACGTTCGTTCATGCAGCAAAAAGGAACAGGTTGTAGGTGTTACTTTTACTATGGTTTCTCATTCTGTTTATTAGTGCCGCAGTGAAGTGCCTGCAGTTTTACAGGAAAACCGCGTTGGATTTAATTCCTCCTCATACATATGTTTGGTTTTAGATTGCAACTGTAATGTAACTTTGTGTTGCCAATAAAGTAGGTGAAGGACGGCTTACAAACACACTTATATCTCAGAATTGAGTGCGTGGACAGATGGTCGTTCATCTAGCACAAAAAAGAAAGGTTTGCAGGAGAAAATTTTACTCTGGTTTCTCAGTCGGTTTCCTAGTGCCGCTTTGAAGTTCCTGCAGTTTTCCCAGGAAAACAGAGTTGGAGCTTGTACCCCTCCGTATAAGTCTATGGATTGTATTTGGCAAGTCAATAGAAAATACATCTTCCTAACAAGATAAGTAAAGACGGCTTTAAACACATTTATATCACAGAACTGAGAATCTGTTGAGACGTTGGTTCCTCTACTTCAATGGGATCGGATTTCAGGTGGAACTTATATTCTGGTAACTCAGTCTGTTCCCAAGAGCCACTTTGAATTTCTTGGAGCTTTCACTGGAAAATAGATTTGGAGTTAGTACCTCCCCACATATATGTATGGATGTAATCTTGCAACAGAAATACAACAGTGTGTTCCCAATAAGCTTGGGGAAGCATGGTTTAAAGACACGCTTATCTCTCAGACCTGAGTATCTGGAGAGACGTCTTTCATCTCACAACATGTGATCGGGTTGAAGGGGAATATTTTACTCTGGTTCCTCAGACTGTTTCCTAGTGCCAGGTTGAAGTTCCTGCAGTTATTGGTGTAAAGCCGATTTGCAGCTTGTAGCAACTCATATAAAGTAATGGTGTGTTGTTGGCAAATGAAAAGGAACTTTGTGTTCCCTACAAGCTAGGTGAATTTCGGAATTCAAACACATTAATCTCTCGGACCTGAGCATGTGGAGACACTTTCGTTCATGAAGCACAAAGGAACGGGTTATAGGGAAAAGTTTTACCGTGGTTTCTCAGACTTTTTAAAATATATGGTTTAAAATTCCTGCAGATATACTTCAAAATCGAGTTGGAAATATTACCTCCCCATATATATATAAGGAGTGTATTTTGCAACTGTAAAGAATGTTTGTGTTCCCTACAAGCTAGATGAAGTACAGCTTTCACACACACTTTTTTCAGAATACAGCAGATGAAGAGACGTTCCTTCATCTAGCAAAAATGGATCAGGCTACACGAGAAACTGTTACTCTGGTTTCTTAGTCTCATCCCTTGTTATGTTTTGAAGTTCATGTTGTTTTAACTGTATAAATGAACTGAAGCTATAACCTCCCCTTTATATATGTGGAGTGTTGAAAGCAACTGGAAAGAAACTTTGTGTTCCCAACAAGCTGGACTAATTTCGGCTTACATATGCACTTAAGTCTCAGAACTGAGCATTTGGAGAGATGTTCATTCATGTGCAAAAATGGAATGCATTGCAGGAGAAATTTTTACTCTGGTTTCTCAGGCTTTTTCCAAGTGCTGGTATGAATTTCCTGCAGTTTTCAATGTAAAACCGAGTTGAATATTGTACCTCCCCTTGTATATATATGGAGTGTTTTTTGCAGCTTTAAAGTAGCTTTGAGTTCAAAACAAGGATTATGAAGGATGGCTTTAAACACACTTACATCTCTGAACTGAGTATTTGGTGAGAAGTTTGTTCATCTAGCACAAAGGGATGGGATTACAAGAGGAACTCTTTTTCTGGATTCTCAGTCAGTTTTTTATTGCCATTTTGAATTTCCTGGAGATTTCACTTGTAATCCGATTTGGGCCTAGTACATCCCATATATATTTACGGAGTTAAGTATTCAATTGAGGTAAGTAGTTTGCAACTGAATAGAAACTTTGTGTTCTGAACAAGCTCCTTGAAGTACGGCTTTCACACACACTTTTCTATCTGAGCTGAGCATGGGGAGGGACGATCGTTCCCCTAGCACATAGGAAATGTTTTCCAGGAAAATTTTACTCTGTTTCTCAGTCTGTTTCCTAGAGCCGATTTGTATTTCCTGCAGTTTTCAAACACACACTAAATTCTCCTAACGGAACAAGTGGAGAGACACTCGTTCATCTAGCAAGAAGAGAATGGTTTGCAGGAGAAATTTTACTCTAGTTTCTCAGTCTGTTTTCTAGTGCATGTTAGAAGTTCCTGCAGTTTTTACTTATAAACCGAGTTGGATGTAGTGTCTCCACTTATATATATATTTGGAGGGAATTTTTCAGTTGAAAAATAAAATTTTTCCCAATATGCTATGTGAAAGACCGCATTCACTCAGAGTTACCTATCAGTTCTGAGCATGCTGCGAGACGTTCGTTCATGCAGAATAAAGGAACAGATTGTAGGTGATACTTTTACTCTGGTTTCTCATTCTGTTTCCTAGTGCCGCAATGAAGTGCCTGCACTTTTATAGGAAAACCGAGTTGGAGCTAATTCCTCCTCACACATATGTTTGGGTTTAGATTGCAACTGAAATGAAACTTTGTGTTGCAAACAAAGTAGGTGAATGAAGGCTTACATACATACTTATATCTCAGAAATGAGTGCGTGCATAGATGTTCGTTCATCTAGCACAAAAAGAAAGATTTGCACGAGAAAATTTTACTCTGGATTCTCAGTCGGTTTCCTAGTGCCGCTTGGATGTTCCTGCAGTTTTCCTTGGAAAAGAAAGTTGGAGCTTGTAACCCTCCGTATATAACTATGGATTGTAGTTTGCAACTTAATAGAAAATACATCTTGCTTACAAGATACGTAAAGACGGCTTTAAACACATTTATATCTCAGAATTGAGAATCTGTTGAGACGTTGGTTCCTCTATTTCCATGGGATCGGTTTAAAGGTGGAACTTATATTCTGGTTTCTCAGTCTGTTTCCAAGTGCCGCTTTGAATTTTTTGGAGTTTTCACTGGAAAATAGATTTGGAGATAGTACCTCCCCACATATATTTTTGGATGTAAGCTTGCAACTGAAATACATCATTGCGTTCCCAACAAGCTTGGTTAAGCATGGTTTAAAGACATGCTTATCTCTCAGACCTGAGTATCTGGAGAGACGTTCTTTCATCTAACAACATGTGAACGGGTTGAAGTGGAATGTTTTACTCTGGTTCCTCACACTGTTTCCTAGTTCCAGTTAGAAGTTCCTGCATTTATCCTTGTAAATAAGATTTGGAGCTTGTACCACCTCATATAAAATAATGGTTTGTTGTTTGCAACTGAAAAGGAACTTTGTGTTCCCTACATGTAAGGTGAATGTCGGAAGTGAAACACATTAATCTCTCAGACCTGAGTATGTGGAGACACGTTCGTTCATGGAGTACAAAGATACGGTTTGTAGGGAAAAGTTTTACCCTGGTTTCTCAGACTTTTTAAAATAGACGGTTTAAAATTCCAGCAGATTTACTTCAAAACCGAGTTGGAAATATTACCTCCCCATATATATTTAAGGAGTGTAGTTTGCAACCGTAAAGAATGTTTGTGTTCCCTACAAGCTAGATGAAGTACAGCTTCCACACACTCTAATTTCTCAGAATTGAGCAGATGAAGAGACGTTCCTTCATCTAGCACAAATGGATCAGTCTACACGAGAAACTGTTTCTCTTGTTTCCTAGTCTCTTTCCTTTTTATATTTTGAAGTTCCTGCTGTTTTCACTGTATAAATGAACTGAAGCAAGAACCTCCCCATTTATGTGTGTGGAATGTTGCATACAACTGAAGAGAAATTCTGTGTTCCCAACAAGCTGGATTAATTTTGGCTTACATATGCACTTAACTCTCAGAACTGAGCATTTTGAGAGATGTTAATTCATCTGCAAAAATGGAATGCGTTGCATGAGAAATTTTTAATCAGGTTTCTCAGGATTTTTCCAAGTGCTGGTATGAATTTCCTGCAGTTTTCAATGTAAAATTGAGTTGAATATAGTACCTCCCAATATAGATATATGGAGTGTATTTTGCAACTTAAATGAAGCTTTGAGTTCCCAACAAGGAATGGGAAGAATGTCTTTAAACGCACTTATATCTCTGAACTGAGCATGTGGTGAGAAGTTTGTTCATCTAGCACAAAGGGATGGGATTACAGGAGGAACTATTTCTCTGGTTTCTCAGTAAGTTTTTTAGTGCCGCTTTGAATTTCCTGGAGATTTCACTTGAAATCCGATTTGGACCTTTTACAACCCCTATATATTTATGGAGGTAAGTATTCAACTGAGGTAAGTGGTTTGCAACTGAATAGAAACTTTGTGTTCTCAACAAGCTCCTTAAAGTACGGCTTTCACCCGCAAATATCTCTCTGAACTGAACATGGGGTGGGACATTCTTTCCCCTAGCACATAAGAAACCGTTTCGTGGAAACATTTTACTCTGTTTCTCAGTCTGTTTCCTAGAGCCGATTTGTATTTCCTGCAGTTTTCACTACTACACAGAGTTGGAGGATTTAGCTACACACATATATATATACGGAGTGTAGCATTCAACTGAAAATATAACATTTTCCCAACAAGTATCTTGAAGGACGCCTTTCACACACAGTTAACTATCAGATCTATGCATGTTGAGAGATGTTCGTTCACCTAGCACAAAATGAGCGGTTTGCAGGAAACTTTTACTCTTGGTTCTCAGTCGGTTCCACTTCAAACAGCCAATTTGAAGTGCCTGCTGTTTTGAGAGAAAAACTGCTTTGGAGCTACTTCCATCCCATATGTATGTATGAAGTGTAGCATGCAAATGAAAATAAAATTTGTGTTCCCAAAAAGCTAGGTGAAGGACGGCTTCCATACAAACTTATATCTCAGAACTCAGCAATTGTAGAGACGGTCGTTCTTATAGCACAAAAGGAACGGTTTTCAATAGAAAGTGTTTCTCTTGTTTCCCAGTCTATTTCCCAGTGTTGCTTTGAATTTCCTGCAGTTTTCAATGGAAAACGTTTTGGACCCTTTGCCTCCTCTTATATATTCATGAGTTGCAATTTCAACTGAAAACATACTTAGTCTTCCCAAAAAAGTTTATTAAGGGCGGCTTTATCGGAGAGATTTTTCTCAGTACTCTGCATGTAGAGAGAAGATCGTTCATGTAGCACAAGTGTAATGGTTTGCAGGAGAAAATATTACTCTGGATTCTCAGTCTGTTTCCCAGTGCCGATTTGAAGTTCCTGCAGTGTTTGCAGGAAAACGGTGTTTTAGCTACCAAATCCCCATTTCTAGGTAAAGAGTTTAGTTTGCAACTGAAAATAAATTTTTTGTTCCCAACAATTTCTATTAAGGACTGCTTACACACACATTAAATTCTCCTAACGGAACAAGTGGATAGACTGTCGTTCATCTAGCAAGAAGGGAACGGTTTGCAGGAGAAATTTTACTCAATTTTCTCAGTCTGTTTTCTAGTGCCTGTTAGAAGTTCCTGCAGTTTTTACTTATAAACCGAGTTTGATGTTGTGTCTCCACATATATATATATATATATGGAGGGCATTTTTCAGCTGAAAAGTAAAAGTTTCCCCAAAATGCTATGTGAAAGACCGCATTCACTCACAGTTACGTATCAGTTCAGAGCATGCTGGGAGACGTTCGTTCATGCAGAATAAAGGAACAGATTGTAGGTGATACTTTTACTATGGTTTCTCATTATGTTTCCTAGTGCTGCAATTAAGTGCCTGCACTTTTACAGGAAAACCGAGGTGGAGCTAATTCCTCTCATACATATTTTTGGGTTTAGATTGCAACTGAAATGAAACTTTGTGTTGCCAACAAAGTAGGTGTAGTACGGCTTACAAACATACTTATATCTCAGAACTGAGTGCTTGGAGAGATGTTCGTTCATCTAGCACAAAAAAGAATGTTTTGCAGGAGAAAATTTTACTCTGGATTCTCAGTCGGTTTCCTAGTGCCGCTTGGATATTCCTGCAGTTTTCCTGGGAAAAGAGAATTGGAGCTTGTACCCCTCCGTATATATCTATGGATTGTAATTTGCAACTTAATAGAAAATACATCTTCCTAACAAGATAGGTAAAGACGGCATTAAACACATTTAAATCTCAGAACTGAGAATCTGTTGAGACGTTGGTTCCTCTATCTCCATGGGATTGGTTTTCAGGTGGAACTTATATTCTGGTATCTCAGTCTGTTTCCAAGTGCCGCTTTGAAATTTTTGGAGTTTTCACTGGAAAATACATTTGGAGTTAGTACCTCCCCACATATATGTTTGGATGTAAGCGTGCAACTGAAATACAACATTGTGTTCCAAACAAGCTTGGTGAATCTTGGTTTAAAGGCATGCTTATCTCTCAGACCTGAGTATCTGGAGAGAGGTTCTTTCATCTAACTACATGTGATCGGGTTGAAGGGGAATGTTTTACTCTGGTCCCTCACAATGTTTCCTAGTTCCAGATTGAAGTTCCTGCAGTTATCACTGTAAAGAAGTATTGGAGATTATAACAACTCATATATATTAATGGTGTGTTGTTTGCAACTGAAAAGGGACTTTGTGTTACCTACAAGTAAGGTGAATGTTGGAATTGAAACACATTAATCTCTCAGACCTGAGAATGTGGAGACACGTTCTTTCATGGAGTACAAAGATACTGGTAGTAGGGAAAATTTTACCCTGGTTTCTCAGACTTTTTAAAATAGACGGTTTAAAATTCCAGCAGATTTACTTCAAAACCGAGTTGGAATTATTACCTCCCCATATATATTTAAGGAGTGTAGTTTGCAACCGTTAAGAATGTTTGTGTTCCCTACAAGCTAGATGAAGTTCAGCTTCCACACACTCTAATTTCTCAGAATTGAGCAGATGAAGAGACGTTCCTTCATCTAGCACAAATGGATCAGTCTACACGAGAAACTGTTTCTCTTGTTTCCTAGTCTCTTTTCTTTTTATATTTTGATGTTCCTGCTGTTTTCACTGTATAAATGAACTGAAGCAAGAACCTCCCCATTTATATGTGTGGAATGTTGCATGCAACTGAAGAGAATTTCTGTGTTCCCAACAAGCTGGATTAATTTTGGCTTACATATGCACTTTACTCTCAGAACTGAGCATTTTGAGAGATGTTAATTCATCTGCAAAAATGGAATGCGTTGCATGAAAAACTTTTACTCTGGTTTCTCAGGAATTTTCCAAGTGCTGGTATGAATTTCCTGCAGTTTTCTATGTAAAAGTGAGTTGAATATAGTACCTCCCATTATAGATACATGGAGTATAGTTTGTAAATTAAAAGGAGCCTTGAGTTCCCAACAAGGAATGTGAAGAATGTCTTTAAACGCACTTATATCTCTGAACTGAGCATGTGGTGAGAAGTTTGTTCATCTAGCACAAAGGGATGGGAGTACAGGAGGAACTTTTTCTCTGGTTTCTCAGTCAGTTTTTTAGTGCCGCTTTGAATTTCCTGGAGATTTCACTTGAAATCCGATTTGGACCTATTACAACCCCTATATAGTTAAGGAGGTAAGTATTCAACTGAGGTAAGTATTTTGCAACTGAATAGAAACTTTGTGTTCTCAACAAGCTCCTTAAAGTACGGCTTTCACCCACATTTGTCTATCAGAACTGAGCATGTGGTGGGACATTCTTTCCCCTAGCACATAATAAACAGTTTCCTGGAAATATTATACTCTGTTTCTCAGTCTGTTTCCTAGAGCCGATTTGTATTTCCTGCAGTTTTCACTACTAAACAGAGTTGGAGGTATTAACTACACACATATAATATATGGAGTGTAGCATTCAACTGAAAATATATAATTTTTCCCAACAAGTATGTCGAAGGACGCCTTTCACACACAGTTAACTATCAGATCTATGCATGTTGAGAGATGTTCGTTCACCTAGCACAAAATGAGCGGTATGAAGGAAACTTTTAGTCTGGGTTCTCAGTCGGTCCCATAGTGCCAATTTGAAGTGCCTGCAGTTTTGAGAGAAAAACTGCTTTGGAGCTACTTCCATCCCATATGTATGTATGAAGTGTAGCATGCAAATGAAAATAAAATTTTTGTTCTCAAAAAGCTAGGTGAAGGACTGCTTCCATACAAACTTATATCTCAGAACAGAGCAAGTGTAGAGACGGTCGTTCTTATAGCACAAAATGAACGGTATTCAATAGAAAGTGTTTCTCTGGTTACCCAGTCTATTTCCCAGTGTTGCTTTGAATTTCCTGCAGTTTTCAATGGAAAAAGTATTGGACCCTTTGCCTCCTCTTATATATTCATGAGTTGCAATTTCAACTGAAAACATATTTAGTCTTCCCAAAAAAGTTTATTAAGGGTGGCTTTAACAGAGAGATTTTTCTCAGTACTCTGCATGTAGAGATAAGATCATTCATGTAGCAGAAGTGTAATGGTTTGCAGGAGAAAATATTACTCTGGATTCTCAGTCTGTTTCCCAGTGCCGATTTGAAGTTCCTGCAGTGTTTGCAGGAAAACGGTGTTTTAGCTACCAAATCCCCATTTCTAGGTAAAGAGATTAGTTTGCAACTGAAAATAAATTTTGTGTTCCCAACAATTTCTGTTAAGGACTGCTTACACACACATTAAATTCTCCTAACGGAACAAGTGGAGAGACATTCGTTCATCTAGCAAGAGGGGAACGGTTTGCAGGAGAAATTTTACTCAAGTTTCTCAGTCTGTTTTCTAGTGCCTTTTAGAAGTTTCTGCAGTTTTTACTTATAAACCGAGTTGGATGTTGTGTCTCCCCATATATATATAAATGGAGGGCATTTTTCAGCTGAAAATTAAAAGTTTTCCCAAAATGCTATGTGAAAGAACGCATTCACTCACAGTTACCTATCAGTTCAGAGCATGCTGGGAAACGTTCGTTCATGCAGAATAATGGAACAGATTGTAGGTGATACTTTTATTCTAGTTTCTCATTCTGTTTCCTAGTGCTGCAATTAAGTGCCTGCACTTTTACAGGAAAACCGATTTTGAGCTAATTCCTCTCATACATATGTTTGGGTTTAGATTGCAACTGAAATGAAAATTAGTGTTGCCAACAAAGTAGGTGAAGGACGGCTTACAAACATACTTATATCTCAGAACTGAGTGCGTGGATAGATGTTCGTTCATCTAGCACAGAAAAGAAAGTTTTGCAGGAGAAAATTTTACTCTGGATTCTCAGTCGGTTTCCTAGTGCCGCTTGGATGTTCCTGCAGTTTTCCTTGGAAAAGAGAGTTGGAGCTTGTACCCCTCCGTATATATCTATGGATTGTAGTTTGCAACTTAATAGAAAATACATCTTCTTAACAAGATAGGTGAAGACGGCTTTAAACACATTTATATCTCAGAACTGAGAATCTGTTGAGACGTTGGTTCCTCTATCTACATGGGATCGGTTTAAAGGTGGAACTTATATTCTGGTTTCTCAGTCTGTTTCCAAATCCGCTTTCAATTTTTTGGAGTTTTCACTGGAAAATAGATTTGGAGATAGTACCTCCCCACATATATATTTTTGGATGTAAGCTTGCAACTGAAATACATCATTGCGTTCCCAACAAGCTTTGTGAAGCATGGTTTAAAGACATGCTTATCTCTCAGACCTGAGTATCTGGAGAGACGTTCTTTCATCTAACAACATGTGAAAGGGTGGAAGTGGAATGTTTTAATCTGGTTCCTCACACTGTTTCCTAGTTCCAGTTAGAATTTCCTGCATTTATCCATGTAAAAACGATTTGAAGATTATACTACTTTATATAAAATAATGGTGTGTTGTTTGCAACTGAAAAGAAACTTTGTGTTCCCTACAAGTAAGGTGAATGTCGGAATTGAAACACATTAATCCTCAGACCTGAGAATTTGGACACACTTTCGTTCATGTAGTACTAAGATACTGGTAGTAGGGAAAATTTTACCCTGGTTTCTCAGACTTTTTAAAATAGACGGTTTAAAATTCCAGCAGATTTACTTCAAAACCGAGCTGGAAATATTTCCTCCCCATATATATTTAAGGAGTGTAGTTTGCAACCGTAAAGAATGTTTGTGTTCCCTACAAGCTAGATGAAGTACAGCTTCCACACACTCAAAATTCTCAGAATTGAGCAGATGAAGAGACGTTCCTTCATCTAGCACAAATGGATCAGTCTACACGAGAAACTGTTTCTCTTGTTTCCTAGTCTCTTTCCTTTTTATATTTTGAAGTTCCTGCTGTTTTCACTGTATAAATGAACTGAAGCAAGAACCTCCCCATTTATATGTGTGGAATGTTGCATGCAACTGAAGAGAAATTCCGTGTTCCCAACAAGCTGGATTAATTTTGGCTTACATATGCACTTAACTCTCAGAACTGAGCATTTTGAGAGATGTTAATTCATCTGCAAAAATGGAATGCGTTGCATGAGATATTTTTACTCTGGTTTCTCAGGATTTTTCCAAGTGCTGGTATGAATTTCCTGCAGTTTTCAATATAAAACAGAGTTGAATATAGTACCTCTCAGTATAGATATTTTGAGTGTAGTTTGCAACTTAAATGAAGCCTTTAGTTCCCAACAAGGAATGTGAAGAATGTCTTTAAACGCACTTATAAATCTGAACTGAGCATGTGGTGAGAAGTTTGTTCATCTAGCACAAAGGGATGGGATTACAGGAGGAACTTTTTCTCTGGTTTCTCAGTCAGTTATTTAGTGCCGCTTTGAATTTCCTGGAGATTTCACTTGAAATCCGATTTGGACCTATTACAACCCCTATATATTTAAGGAGGTAAGTATTCAACTGAGGTAAGTGGTTTGCAACTGAATAGAAACTTTGTGTTCTCAACAAGCTCCTTAAAGTACGGCTTTCACCCACACTTATCTCTCCGAACTGAGCATGGGGTGGGACATTCTTTCCCCTAGCACATAAGAAACGGTTTCCTGGAAACATTTTACTCTGTTTCTCAGTCTGTTTCCTAGAGCCGATTTGTATTTCCTGCAGTTTTCACTACTACACAGAGTTGGAGGTATTCGCTACACACATATATATATACGGAGTGTAGTATTCAACTGAAAATATACCATGTTCCCAACAAGTATGGTGAAGGACGCCTTTCACACACAGTTAACTATCAGATCTATGCATGTTGAGAGATGTTCGTTCACCTAGCACACAATGAGCGGGTTGCAGGAAACTTTTAGTCTGGGATATCTGTCGGTTCCATAGTGCCAATTTGAAGTGCCTGCAGTTTTGAGAGAAAAAATGCGTTGGAGCTACTTCCATCCCATATGTATTTATGAAGTGTAGCATGCAAATGAAAATAAAATTTGTGTTCCCAAAAAGCTAGGTGAAGGACGGCTTCCATACAAACTTATATCTCAGAACTGAGCAAGTGTAGAGACGGTCGTTCTTCTAGCACAAAAGGAACGTTTTTCAATAGAAAGTTTTTCTCTGGTTTCCCAGTCTGTTTCCCAGTGCTGCTTTGAATTTCCTGCAGTTTTCAATGGAAAACGATTTGGAGCCTTTGCCTCCTCTAATAAATTCATGAGTTGCAATTTCAACTGAAAAGATACTTAGCCTTCCCAAAAAAGTTTGTTAAGGGCGACTTTATCAGAGAGATTTTTTCAGTACTCTGCATGTAGAGAGAAGTTCGTTCATGTAGCACAAGTGTAATGGCTTGCAGGAGAAAATATTACTCTGGATTGTCAGTCTGTATCCCAGTGCCGATTTGAAGTTCCTGCAGTGTTTGCAGGAAAACGGTGTTTTAGCTACCAAATCCCCATTTATAGGTAAAGAGATTAGTTTGCAACTGAAAAGAAATTTTGTGTTCCCAAGAATTTCTGTTAAGGACTGCTTACACACACACTAAATTCTCCTAACGGAACAAGTGGAGAGACTGTCGTTCATCTAGCAAGAAGGGAACGGTTTGCAGGAGAAATTTTACTCTAGTTTCTCAGTCTGTTTTCTAGTGCCTGTTAGAAGTTCCTGCATTTTTTACTAATAAACCGAGTTGGATGTAGTGTCTCCAAATATATATATATATATATTTAGGGCATTTTTCAGTTGAAAAGTAAAAGTTTTCCCAAAATGCTATGTGAAAGACCGCATTCACTCACAGTTACCTATCAGTTCTGAGCATGCTGCGAGACGTTCGTTCATGCAGAATAAAGGAACAGATTGTAGGTGATACTTTTACTATGGTTTCTCATTCTGTTTCCTAGTGCCCCAATAAAGTGCCTGCACTTTTACAGGAAAACCGAGTTGGAGCTAATTCTTCCTCATACATATATTTGGGTTTAGATTGCAAGTGAAATGAATCTTGTGTTGCCAACAAAGTAGGTGAAGGACGGCTTACAAACATACTTATATCTCAGAACTGAGTTCGTGGATAGATGTTCGTTCATCTAGCACAGAAAAGAAAGTTTTGCAGGAGAAAATTTTACTCTGGATTCTCAGTCGGTTTCCTAGTGCCGCTTGGATGTTCCTGCAGTTTTCCTGGGAAAAGAGAGTTTTAGCTTGTACCCCTCCGTATATATCTATGGATTGTAGTTTGCAACTTAATAGAAAATACATCTTCCTAACAAGATAGGTGAAGACGGCTTTAAACACATTTATATCTCAGAACTGAGAATCTGTTGAGACGTTGGTTCCTCTATCTCCATGGGATCGGATTAAAGGTGGAACTTATATTCTGGTTTCTCAGTCTGTTTCCAAGTGCCGCTTTGAATTTTTTGGAGTTTTCACTGGAAAATAGATTTGGAGATAGTACCTCCCCACATATATATTTGGATGTAAGCTTGCAACTGAAATACATCATTGCGTTCCCAACATGCTTGGTGAAGCATGGTTTAAAGACATGCTTATCTCTCAGACCTGAGTATCTGGAGAGACGTTCTTTCATCTAACAACATGTTAACGGGTTGAAGTGGAATGTTTTACTCTGGTTCCTCACACTGTTTCCTAGTTCCAGTTAGAAGTTCCTGCATTTATCCGTGTAAATACGATTTGGAGCTTATACCACATAATATAAAATAATGGTGTGTTGTTTGCAACTGAAAAGGAACTTTGTGTTCCCTACAAGTAAGGTGAATGTCGGAATTGAAACACATTAATCTCTCAGACCTGAGAATGTGGAGACACGTTCGTTCATGGAGTACAAAGATACTGGTAGTAGGGAAAAATTTTACCCTGGTTTCTCAGACTTTTTAAAATATACGGTTTAAAATTCCAGCAGATTTACTTCAAAACCGAGTTGGAAATATTACCTCCCCATATATATTTAAGGAGTGTAGTTTGCAACCGTAAAGAATGTTTGTGTTCCCTACAAGCTAGATGAAGTACAGCTTCCACACACTCAAAATTCTCAGAATTGAGCAGATGAAAAGACGTTCCTTCATCTAGCACAAATGGATCAGTCTACACGAGAAACTGTTTCTCTTGTTTCCTAGTCTCTTTCCTTTTTATATTTTGAAGTTCCTGCTGTTTTCACTGTATAAATGAACTGAAGCAAGAACCTCCCCATTTATATGTGTGGAATGTTGCATGCAACTGAAGAGAAATTCCGTGTTCCCAACAAGCTGGATTAATTTTGGCTTACATATGCACTTAACTCTCAGAACTGAGCATTTTGAGAGATGTTAATTCATCTGCAAAAATGGAATGCGTTGCATGAGATATTTTTACTCTGGTTTCTCAGGATTTTTCCAAGTGCTGGTATGAATTTCCTGCAGTTTTCAATATAAAACAGAGTTGAATATAGTACCTCTCAGTATAGATATTTTGAGTGTAGTTTGCAACTTAAATGAAACCTTTAGGTCCCAACAAGGAATGTGAAGAATGTCTTTAAACGCACTTATAATTCTGAACTGAGCATGTGGTGAGAAGTTTGTTCATCTAGCACAAAGGGATGGGATTACAGGAGGAACTTTTTCTCTGGTTTCTCAGTCAGTTATTTAGTGCCGCTTTGAATTTCCTGGAGATTTCACTTGAAATCCGATTTGGACCTATTACAACCCCTATATATTTAAGGAGGTAAGTATTCAACTGAGGTAAGTGGTTTGCAACTGAATAGAAACTTTGTGTTCTCAACAAGCTCCTTAAAGTACGGCTTTCACCCACACTTATCTCTCCGAACTGAGCAT
This sequence comes from Camelus dromedarius, assembly GCF_036321535.1. Taxonomy (NCBI): domain Eukaryota; kingdom Metazoa; phylum Chordata; class Mammalia; order Artiodactyla; family Camelidae; genus Camelus; species Camelus dromedarius. The sequence continues at coordinate 3,130,078 of NC_087473.1, read as the reverse complement.
GGGGTGGGACATTCTTTCCCCTAGCACATAAGAAACGGTTTCCTGGAAACATTTTACTCTGTTTCTCAGTCTGTTTCCTAGAGCCGATTTGTATTTCCTGCAGTTTTCACTACTACACAGAGTTGGAGGTATTCGCTACACACATATATATATACGGAGTGTAGTATTCAACTGAAAATATACCATGTTCCCAACAAGTATGGTGAAGGACGCCTTTCACACACAGTTAACTATCAGATCTATGCATGTTGAGAGATGTTCGTTCACCTAGCACACAATGAGCGGGTTGCAGGAAACTTTTAGTCTGGGATATCTGTCGGTTCCATAGTGCCAATTTGAAGTGCCTGCAGTTTTGAGAGAAAAAATGCGTTGGAGCTACTTCCATCCCATATGTATTTATGAAGTGTAGCATGCAAATGAAAATAAAATTTGTGTTCCCAAAAAGCTAGGTGAAGGACGGCTTCCATACAAACTTATATCTCAGAACTGAGCAAGTGTAGAGACGGTCGTTCTTCTAGCACAAAAGGAACGTTTTTCAATAGAAAGTGTTTCTCTGGTTTCCCAGTCTGTTTCCCAGTGCTGCTTTGAATTTCCTGCAGTTTTCAATGGAAAACGATTTGGAGCCTTTGCCTCCTCTAATAAATTCATGAGTTGCAATTTCAACTGAAAAGATACTTAGCCTTCCCAAAAAAGTTTGTTAAGGGCGACTTTATCAGAGAGATTTTTTCAGTACTCTGCATGTAGAGAGAAGTTCGTTCATGTAGCACAAGTGTAATGGCTTGCAGGAGAAAATATTACTCTGGATTGTCAGTCTGTATCCCAGTGCCGATTTGAAGTTCCTGCAGTGTTTGCAGGAAAACGGTGTTTTAGCTACCAAATCCCCATTTATAGGTAAAGAGATTAGTTTGCAACTGAAAAGAAATTTTGTGTTCCCAAGAATTTCTGTTAAGGACTGCTTACACACACACTAAATTCTCCTAACTGAACAAGTGGAGAGACTGTCGTTCATCTAGCAAGAAGGGAACGGTTTGCAGGAGAAATTTTACTCTAGTTTCTCAGTCTGTTTTCTAGTGCCTGTTAGAAGTTCCTGCATTTTTTACTTATAAACCGAGTTGGATGTAGTGTCTCCAAATATATATATATATATTTAGGGCATTTTTCAGTTGAAAAGTAAAAGTTTTCCCAAAATGCTATGTGAAAGACCGCATTCACTCACAGTTACCTATCAGTTCTGAGCATGCTGCGAGACGTTCGTTCATGCAGAATAAAGGAACAGATTGTAGGTGATACTTTTACTATGGTTTCTCATTCTGTTTCCTAGTGCCCCAATAAAGTGCCTGCACTTTTACAGGAAAACCGAGTTGGAGCTAATTCTTCCTCATACATATATTTGGGTTTAGATTGCAAGTGAAATGAATCTTGTGTTGCCAACAAAGTAGGTGAAGGACGGCTTACAAACATACTTATATCTCAGAACTGAGTTCGTGGATAGATGTTCGTTCATCTAGCACAGAAAAGAAAGTTTTGCAGGAGAAAATTTTACTCTGGATTCTCAGTCGGTTTCCTAGTGCCGCTTGGATGTTCCTGCAGTTTTCCTGGGAAAAGAGAGTTTTAGCTTGTACCCCTCCGTATATATCTATGGATTGTAGTTTGCAACTTAATAGAAAATACATCTTCCTAACAAGATAGGTGAAGACGGCTTTAAACACATTTATATCTCAGAACTGAGAATCTGTTGAGACGTTGGTTCCTCTATCTCCATGGGATCGGATTAAAGGTGGAACTTATATTCTGGTTTCTCAGTCTGTTTCCAAGTGCCGCTTTGAATTTTTTGGAGTTTTCACTGGAAAATAGATTTGGAGATAGTACCTCCCCACATATATATTTGGATGTAAGCTTGCAACTGAAATACATCATTGCGTTCCCAACATGCTTGGTGAAGCATGGTTTAAAGACATGCTTATCTCTCAGACCTGAGTATCTGGAGAGACGTTCTTTCATCTAACAACATGTGAACGGGTTGAAGTGGAATGTTTTACTCTGGTTCCTCACACTGTTTCCTAGTTCCAGTTAGAAGTTCCTGCATTTATCCGTGTAAATACGATTTGGAGCTTATACCACATAATATAAAATAATGGTGTGTTGTTTGCAACTGAAAAGGAACTTTGTGTTCCCTACAAGTAAGGTGAATGTCGGAATTGAAACACATTAATCTCTCAGACCTGAGAATGTGGAGACACGTTCGTTCATGGAGTACAAAGATACTGGTAGTAGGGAAAAATTTTACCCTGGTTTCTCAGACTTTTTAAAATATACGGTTTAAAATTCCAGCAGATTTACTTCAAAACCGAGTTGGAAATATTACCTCCCCATATATATTTAAGGAGTGTAGTTTGCAACCGTAAAGAATGTTTGTGTTCCCTACAAGCTAGATGAAGTACAGCTTCCACACACTCAAAATTCTCAGAATTGAGCAGATGAAAAGACGTTCCTTCATCTAGCACAAATGGATCAGTCTACACGAGAAACTGTTTCTCTTGTTTCCTAGTCTCTTTCCTTTTTATATTTTGAAGTTCCTGCTGTTTTCACTGTATAAATGAACTGAAGCAAGAACCTCCCCATTTATATGTGTGGAATGTTGCATGCAACTGAAGAGAAATTCCGTGTTCCCAACAAGCTGGATTAATTTTGGCTTACATATGCACTTAACTCTCAGAACTGAGCATTTTGAGAGATGTTAATTCATCTGCAAAAATGGAATGCGTTGCATGAGATATTTTTACTCTGGTTTCTCAGGATTTTTCCAAGTGCTGGTATGAATTTCCTGCAGTTTTCAATATAAAACAGAGTTGAATATAGTACCTCTCAGTATAGATATTTTGAGTGTAGTTTGCAACTTAAATGAAACCTTTAGGTCCCAACAAGGAATGTGAAGAATGTCTTTAAACGCACTTATAATTCTGAACTGAGCATGTGGTGAGAAGTTTGTTCATCTAGCACAAAGGGATGGGATTACAGGAGGAACTTTTTCTCTGGTTTCTCAGTCAGTTATTTAGTGCCGCTTTGAATTTCCTGGAGATTTCACTTGAAATCCGATTTGGACCTATTACAACCCCTATATATTTAAGGAGGTAAGTATTCAACTGAGGTAAGTGGTTTGCAACTGAATAGAAACTTTGTGTTCTCAACAAGCTCCTTAAAGTACGGCTTTCACCCACACTTATCTCTCCGAACTGAGCATGGGGTGGGACATTCTTTCCCCTAGCACATAAGAAACGGTTTCCTGGAAACATTTTACTCTGTTTCTCAGTCTGTTTCCTAGAGCCGATTTGTATTTCCTGCAGTTTTCACTACTACACAGAGTTGGAGGTATTCGCTACACACATATATATATACGGAGTGTAGTATTCAACTGAAAATATACCATGTTCCCAACAAGTATGGTGAAGGACGCCTTTCACACACAGTTAACTATCAGATCTATGCATGTTGAGAGATGTTCGTTCACCTAGCACACAATGAGCGGGTTGCAGGAAACTTTTAGTCTGGGATATCTGTCGGTTCCATAGTGCCAATTTGAAGTGCCTGCAGTTTTGAGAGAAAAAATGCGTTGGAGCTACTTCCATCCCATATGTATTTATGAAGTGTAGCATGCAAATGAAAATAAAATTTGTGTTCCCAAAAAGCTAGGTGAAGGACGGCTTCCATACAAACTTATATCTCAGAACTGAGCAAGTGTAGAGACGGTCGTTCTTCTAGCACAAAAGGAACGTTTTTCAATAGAAAGTGTTTCTCTGGTTTCCCAGTCTGTTTCCCAGTGCTGCTTTGAATTTCCTGCAGTTTTCAATGGAAAACGATTTGGAGCCTTTGCCTCCTCTAATAAATTCATGAGTTGCAATTTCAACTGAAAAGATACTTAGCCTTCCCAAAAAAGTTTGTTAAGGGCGACTTTATCAGAGAGATTTTTTCAGTACTCTGCATGTAGAGAGAAGTTCGTTCATGTAGCACAAGTGTAATGGCTTGCAGGAGAAAATATTACTCTGGATTGTCAGTCTGTATCCCAGTGCCGATTTGAAGTTCCTGCAGTGTTTGCAGGAAAACGGTGTTTTAGCTACCAAATCCCCATTTATAGGTAAAGAGATTAGTTTGCAACTGAAAAGAAATTTTGTGTTCCCAAGAATTTCTGTTAAGGACTGCTTACACACACACTAAATTCTCCTAACTGAACAAGTGGAGAGACTGTCGTTCATCTAGCAAGAAGGGAACGGTTTGCAGGAGAAATTTTACTCTAGTTTCTCAGTCTGTTTTCTAGTGCCTGTTAGAAGTTCCTGCATTTTTTACTTATAAACCGAGTTGGATGTAGTGTCTCCAAATATATATATATATATTTAGGGCATTTTTCAGTTGAAAAGTAAAAGTTTTCCCAAAATGCTATGTGAAAGACCGCATTCACTCACAGTTACCTATCAGTTCTGAGCATGCTGCGAGACGTTCGTTCATGCAGAATAAAGGAACAGATTGTAGGTGATACTTTTACTATGGTTTCTCATTCTGTTTCCTAGTGCCCCAATAAAGTGCCTGCACTTTTACAGGAAAACCGAGTTGGAGCTAATTCTTCCTCATACATATATTTGGGTTTAGATTGCAAGTGAAATGAATCTTGTGTTGCCAACAAAGTAGGTGAAGGACGGCTTACAAACATACTTATATCTCAGAACTGAGTTCGTGGATAGATGTTCGTTCATCTAGCACAGAAAAGAAAGTTTTGCAGGAGAAAATTTTACTCTGGATTCTCAGTCGGTTTCCTAGTGCCGCTTGGATGTTCCTGCAGTTTTCCTGGGAAAAGAGAGTTTTAGCTTGTACCCCTCCGTATATATCTATGGATTGTAGTTTGCAACTTAATAGAAAATACATCTTCCTAACAAGATAGGTGAAGACGGCTTTAAACACATTTATATCTCAGAACTGAGAATCTGTTGAGACGTTGGTTCCTCTATCTCCATGGGATCGGATTAAAGGTGGAACTTATATTCTGGTTTCTCAGTCTGTTTCCAAGTGCCGCTTTGAATTTTTTGGAGTTTTCACTGGAAAATAGATTTGGAGATAGTACCTCCCCACATATATATTTGGATGTAAGCTTGCAACTGAAATACATCATTGCGTTCCCAACATGCTTGGTGAAGCATGGTTTAAAGACATGCTTATCTCTCAGACCTGAGTATCTGGAGAGACGTTCTTTCATCTAACAACATGTGAACGGGTTGAAGTGGAATGTTTTACTCTGGTTCCTCACACTGTTTCCTAGTTCCAGTTAGAAGTTCCTGCATTTATCCGTGTAAATACGATTTGGAGCTTATACCACATAATATAAAATAATGGTGTGTTGTTTGCAACTGAAAAGGAACTTTGTGTTCCCTACAAGTAAGGTGAATGTCGGAATTGAAACACATTAATCTCTCAGACCTGAGAATGTGGAGACACGTTCGTTCATGGAGTACAAAGATACTGGTAGTAGGGAAAAATTTTACCCTGGTTTCTCAGACTTTTTAAAATATACGGTTTAAAATTCCAGCAGATTTACTTCAAAACCGAGTTGGAAATATTACCTCCCCATATATATTTAAGGAGTGTAGTTTGCAACCGTAAAGAATGTTTGTGTTCCCTACAAGCTAGATGAAGTACAGCTTCCACACACTCAAAATTCTCAGAATTGAGCAGATGAAAAGACGTTCCTTCATCTAGCACAAATGGATCAGTCTACACGAGAAACTGTTTCTCTTGTTTCCTAGTCTCTTTCCTTTTTATATTTTGAAGTTCCTGCTGTTTTCACTGTATAAATGAACTGAAGCAAGAACCTCCCCATTTATATGTGTGGAATGTTGCATGCAACTGAAGAGAAATTCCGTGTTCCCAACAAGCTGGATTAATTTTGGCTTACATATGCACTTAACTCTCAGAACTGAGCATTTTGAGAGATGTTAATTCATCTGCAAAAATGGAATGCGTTGCATGAGATATTTTTACTCTGGTTTCTCAGGATTTTTCCAAGTGCTGGTATGAATTTCCTGCAGTTTTCAATATAAAACAGAGTTGAATATAGTACCTCTCAGTATAGATATTTTGAGTGTAGTTTGCAACTTAATGAAGCCTTTAGTTCCCAACAAGGAATGTGAAGAATGTCTTTAAACGCACTTATAAATCTGAACTGAGCATGTGGTGAGAAGTTTGTTCATCTAGCACAAAGGGATGGGATTACAGGAGGAACTTTTTCTCTGGTTTCTCAGTCAGTTATTTAGTGCCGCTTTGAATTTCCTGGAGATTTCACTTGAAATCCGATTTGGACCTATTACAACCCCTATATATTTAAGGAGGTAAGTATTCAACTGAGGTAAGTGGTTTGCAACTGAATAGAAACTTTGTGTTCTCAACAAGCTCCTTAAAGTACGGCTTTCACCCACACTTATCTCTCCGAACTGAGCATGGGGTGGGACATTCTTTCCCCTAGCACATAAGAAACGGTTTCCTGGAAACATTTTACTCTGTTTCTCAGTCTGTTTCCTAGAGCCGATTTGTATTTCCTGCAGTTTTCACTACTACACAGAGTTGGAGGTATTCGCTACACACATATATATATACGGAGTGTAGTATTCAACTGAAAATATACCATGTTCCCAACAAGTATGGTGAAGGACGCCTTTCACACACAGTTAACTATCAGATCTAAGCTTGTTGAGAGATGTTCGTTCACCTAGCACAAAATGAGCGGGTTGCAGGAAACTTTTAGTCTGGGATATCTGTCGGTTCCATAGTGCCAATTTGAAGTGCCTGCAGTTTTGAGAGAAAAATGCGTTGGAGCTACTTCCATCCCATATGTATTTATGAAGTGTAGCATGCAAATGAAAATAAAATTTGTGTTCCCAAAAAGCTAGGTGAAGGACGGCTTCCATACAAACTTATATCTCAGAACTGAGCAAGTGTAGAGACGGTCGTTCTTCTAGCACAAAAGGAACGTTTTTCAATAGAAAGTGTTTCTCTGGTTTCCCAGTCTGTTTCCCAGTGCTGCTTTGAATTTCCTGCAGTTTTCAATGGAAAACGATTTGGAGCCTTTGCCTCCTCTAATAAATTCATGAGTTGCAATTTCAACTGAAAAGATACTTAGCCTTCCCAAAAAAGTTTGTTAAGGGCGACTTTATCAGAGAGATTTTTTCAGTACTCTGCATGTAGAGAGAAGTTCGTTCATGTAGCACAAGTGTAATGGCTTGCAGGAGAAAATATTACTCTGGATTGTCAGTCTGTATCCCAGTGCCGATTTGAAGTTCCTGCAGTGTTTGCAGGAAAACGGTGTTTTAGCTACCAAATCCCCATTTATAGGTAAAGAGATTAGTTTGCAACTGAAAAGAAATTTTGTGTTCCCAAGAATTTCTGTTAAGGACTGCTTACACACACACTAAATTCTCCTAACTGAACAAGTGGAGAGACTGTCGTTCATCTAGCAAGAAGGGAACGGTTTGCAGGAGAAATTTTACTCTAGTTTCTCAGTCTGTTTTCTAGTGCCTGTTAGAAGTTCCTGCATTTTTTACTTATAAACCGAGTTGGATGTAGTGTCTCCAAATATATATATATATATTTAGGGCATTTTTCAGTTGAAAAGTAAAAGTTTTCCCAAAATGCTATGTGAAAGACCGCATTCACTCACAGTTACCTATCAGTTCTGAGCATGCTGCGAGACGTTCGTTCATGCAGAATAAAGGAACAGATTGTAGGTGATACTTTTACTATGGTTTCTCATTCTGTTTCCTAGTGCCCCAATAAAGTGCCTGCACTTTTACAGGAAAACCGAGTTGGAGCTAATTCTTCCTCATACATATATTTGGGTTTAGATTGCAAGTGAAATGAATCTTGTGTTGCCAACAAAGTAGGTGAAGGACGGCTTACAAACATACTTATATCTCAGAACTGAGTTCGTGGATAGATGTTCGTTCATCTAGCACAGAAAAGAAAGTTTTGCAGGAGAAAATTTTACTCTGGATTCTCAGTCGGTTTCCTAGTGCCGCTTGGATGTTCCTGCAGTTTTCCTGGGAAAAGAGAGTTTTAGCTTGTACCCCTCCGTATATATCTATGGATTGTAGTTTGCAACTTAATAGAAAATACATCTTCCTAACAAGATAGGTGAAGACGGCTTTAAACACATTTATATCTCAGAACTGAGAATCTGTTGAGACGTTGGTTCCTCTATCTCCATGGGATCGGATTAAAGGTGGAACTTATATTCTGGTTTCTCAGTCTGTTTCCAAGTGCCGCTTTGAATTTTTTGGAGTTTTCACTGGAAAATAGATTTGGAGATAGTACCTCCCCACATATATATTTGGATGTAAGCTTGCAACTGAAATACATCATTGCGTTCCCAACATGCTTGGTGAAGCATGGTTTAAAGACATGCTTATCTCTCAGACCTGAGTATCTGGAGAGACGTTCTTTCATCTAACAACATGTGAACGGGTTGAAGTGGAATGTTTTACTCTGGTTCCTCACACTGTTTCCTAGTTCCAGTTAGAAGTTCCTGCATTTATCCGTGTAAATACGATTTGGAGCTTATACCACATAATATAAAATAATGGTGTGTTGTTTGCAACTGAAAAGGAACTTTGTGTTCCCTACAAGTAAGGTGAATGTCGGAATTGAAACACATTAATCTCTCAGACCTGAGAATGTGGAGACACGTTCGTTCATGGAGTACAAAGATACTGGTAGTAGGGAAAAATTTTACCCTGGTTTCTCAGACTTTTTAAAATATACGGTTTAAAATTCCAGCAGATTTACTTCAAAACCGAGTTGGAAATATTACCTCCCCATATATATTTAAGGAGTGTAGTTTGCAACCGTAAAGAATGTTTGTGTTCCCTACAAGCTAGATGAAGTACAGCTTCCACACACTCAAAATTCTCAGAATTGAGCAGATGAAAAGACGTTCCTTCATCTAGCACAAATGGATCAGTCTACACGAGAAACTGTTTCTCTTGTTTCCTAGTCTCTTTCCTTTTTATATTTTGAAGTTCCTGCTGTTTTCACTGTATAAATGAACTGAAGCAAGAACCTCCCCATTTATATGTGTGGAATGTTGCATGCAACTGAAGAGAAATTCCGTGTTCCCAACAAGCTGGATTAATTTTGGCTTACATATGCACTTAACTCTCAGAACTGAGCATTTTGAGAGATGTTAATTCATCTGCAAAAATGGAATGCGTTGCATGAGATATTTTTACTCTGGTTTCTCAGGATTTTTCCAAGTGCTGGTATGAATTTCCTGCAGTTTTCAATATAAAACAGAGTTGAATATAGTACCTCTCAGTATAGATATTTTGAGTGTAGTTTGCAACTTAAATGAAACCTTTAGGTCCCAACAAGGAATGTGAAGAATGTCTTTAAACGCACTTATAATTCTGAACTGAGCATGTGGTGAGAAGTTTGTTCATCTAGCACAAAGGGATGGGATTACAGGAGGAACTTTTTCTCTGGTTTCTCAGTCAGTTATTTAGTGCCGCTTTGAATTTCCTGGAGATTTCACTTGAAATCCGATTTGGACCTATTACAACCCCTATATATTTAAGGAGGTAAGTATTCAACTGAGGTAAGTGGTTTGCAACTGAATAGAAACTTTGTGTTCTCAACAAGCTCCTTAAAGTACGGCTTTCACCCACACTTATCTCTCCGAACTGAGCATGGGGTGGGACATTCTTTCCCCTAGCACATAAGAAACGGTTTCCTGGAAACATTTTACTCTGTTTCTCAGTCTGTTTCCTAGAGCCGATTTGTATTTCCTGCAGTTTTCACTACTACACAGAGTTGGAGGTATTCGCTACACACATATATATATACGGAGTGTAGTATTCAACTGAAAATATACCATGTTCCCAACAAGTATGGTGAAGGACGCCTTTCACACACAGTTAACTATCAGATCTATGCATGTTGAGAGATGTTCATTCACCTAGCACACAATGAGCGGGTTGCAGGAAACTTTTAGTCTGGGATATCTGTCGGTTCCATAGTGCCAATTTGAAGTGCCTGCAGTTTTGAGAGAAAAAATGCGTTGGAGCTACTTCCATCCCATATGTATGTATGAAGTGTAGCATGCAAATGAAAATAAAATTTGTGTTCCCAAAAAGCTAGGTGAAGGACGGCTTCCATACAAACTTATATCTCAGAACTGAGCAAGTGTAGAGACGGTCGTTCTTCCAGCACAAAAGGAACGTTTTTCAATAGAAAGTGTTTCTCTGGTTTCCCAGTCTGTTTCCCAGTGCTGCTTTGAATTTCCTGCAGTTTTCAATGGAAAACGATTTGGAGCCTTTGCCTCCTCTAATAAATTCATGAGTTGCAATTTCAACTGAAAAGATACTTAGCCTTCCCAAAAAAGTTTGTTAAGGGCGACTTTATCAGAGAGATTTTTTCAGTACTCTGCATGTAGAGAGAAGTTCGTTCATGTAGCACAAGTGTAATGGCTTGCAGGAGAAAATATTACTCTGGATTCTCAGTCTGTTTCCCAGTGCCGATTTGAAGTTCCTGCAGTGTTTGCAGGAAAACGGTGTTTTAGCTACCAAATCCCCATTTATAGGTAAAGAGATTAGTTTGCAACTGAAAAGAAATTTTGTGTTCCCAAGAATTTCTGTTAAGGACTGCTTACACACACACTAAATTCTCCTAACTGAACAAGTGGAGAGACTGTCGTTCATCTAGCAAGAAGGGAACGGTTTGCAGGAGAAATTTTACTCTAGTTTCTCAGTCTGTTTTCTAGTGCCTGTTAGAAGTTCCTGCATTTTTTACTTATAAACCGAGTTGGATGTAGTGTCTCCAAATATATATATATATATTTAGGGCATTTTTCAGTTGAAAAGTAAAAGTTTTCCCAAAATGCTATGTGAAAGACCGCATTCACTCACAGTTACCTATCAGTTCTGAGCATGCTGCGAGACGTTCGTTCATGCAGAATAAAGGAACAGATTGTAGGTGATACTTTTACTATGGTTTCTCATTCTGTTTCCTAGTGCCCCAATAAAGTGCCTGCACTTTTACAGGAAAACCGAGTTGGAGCTAATTCCTCCTCATACATATGTTTGGGTTTAGATTGCAAGTGAAATGAATCTTGTGTTGCCAACAAAGTAGGTGAAGGACGGCTTACAAACATACTTATATCTCAGAACTGAGTGCGTGGATAGATGTTCGTTCATCTAGCACAGAAAAGAAAGTTTTGCAGGAGAAAATTTTACTCTGGATTCTCAGTCGGTTTCCTAGTGCCGCTTGGATGTTCCTGCAGTTTTCCTTGGAAAAGAGAGTTGGAGCTTGTACCCCTCCGTATATATCTATGGATTGTAGTTTGCAACTTAATAGAAAATACATCTTCCTAACAAGATAGGTGAAGACGGCTTTAAACACATTTATATCTCAGAACTGAGAATCTGTTGAGACGTTGGTTCCTCTATCTCCATGGGATCGGATTAAAGGTGGAACTTATATTCTGGTTTCTCAGTCTGTTTCCAAGTGCCGCTTTGAATTTTTTGGAGTTTTCACTGGAAAATAGATTTGGAGATAGTACCTCCCCACATATATATTTGGATGTAAGCTTGCAACTGAAATACATCATTGCGTTCCCAACATGCTTGGTGAAGCATGGTTTAAAGACATGCTTATCTCTCAGACCTGAGTATCTGGAGAGACGTTCTTTCATCTAACAACATGTGAACGGATTGAAGTGGAATGTTTTACTCTGTTTCCTCACACTGTTTCCTAGTTCCAGTTAGAAGTTCCTGCATTTATCCGTGTAAATACGATTTGGAGCTTATACCACATAATATAAAATAATGGTGTGTTGTTTGCAACTGAAAAGGAACTTTGTGTTCCCTACAAGTAAGGTGAATGTCGGAATTGAAACACATTAATCTCTCAGACCTGAGAATGTGGAGACACGTTCGTTCATGGAGTACAAAGATACTGGTAGTAGGGAAAAATTTTACCCTGGTTTCTCAGACTTTTTAAAATATACGGTTTAAAATTCCAGCAGATTTACTTCAAAACCGAGTTGGAAATATTACCTCCCCATATATATTTAAGGAGTGTAGTTTGCAACCGTAAAGAATGTTTGTGTTCCCTACAAGCTAGATGAAGTACAGCTTCCACACACTCAAAATCCTCAGAATTGAGCAGATGAAGAGACGTTCCTTCATCTAGCACAAATGGATCAGTCTACACGAGAAACTGTTTCTCTTGTTTCCTAGTCTCTTTCCTTTTTATATTTTGAAGTTCCTGCTGTTTTCACTGTATAAATGAACTGAAGCAAGAACCTCCCCATTTATATGTGTGGAATGTTGCATGCAACTGAAGAGAAATTCCGTGTTCCCAACAAGCTGGATTAATTTTGGCTTACATATGCACTTAACTCCCAGAACTGAGCATTTTGAGAGATGTTAATTCATCTGCAAAAATGGAATGCGTTGCATGAGATATTTTTACTCTGGTTTCTCAGGATTTTTCCAAGTGCTGGTATGAATTTCCTGCAGTTTTCAATATAAAACAGAGTTGAATATAGTACCTCCCAGTATAGATATTTTGAGTGTAGTTTGCAACTTAAATGAAGCCTTTAGTTCCCAACAAGGAATGTGAAGAATGTCTTTAAACGCACTTATAATTCTGAACTGAGCATGTGGTGAGAAGTTTGTTCATCTAGCACAAAGGGATGGGATTACAGGAGGAACTTTTTCTCTGGTTTCTCAGTCAGTTATTTAGTGCCGCTTTGAATTTCCTGGAGATTTCACTTGAAATCCGATTTGGACCTATTACAACCCCTATATATTTAAGGAGGTAAGTATTCAACTGAGGTAAGTGGTTTGCAACTGAATAGAAACTTTGTGTTCTCAACAAGCTCCTTAAAGTACGGCTTTCACCCACACTTATCTCTCCGAACTGAGCATGGGGTGGGACATTCTTTCCCCTAGCACATAAGAAACGGTTTCCTGGAAACATTTTACTCTGTTTCTCAGTCTGTTTCCTAGAGCCGATTTGTATTTCCTGCAGTTTTCACTACTACACAGAGTTGGAGGTATTCGCTACACACATATATATATACGGAGTGTAGTATTCAACTGAAAATATACCATGTTCCCAACAAGTATGGTGAAGGACGCCTTTCACACACAGTTAACTATCAGATCTATGCATGTTGAGAGATGTTCGTTCACCTAGCACAAAATGAGCGGGTTGCAGGAAACTTTTAGTCTGGGATATCTGTCGGTTCCATAGTGCCAATTTGAAGTGCCTGCAGTTTTGAGAGAAAAAATGCGTTGGAGCTACTTCCATCCCATATGTATGTATGAAGTGTAGCATGCAAATGAAAATAAAATTTGTGTTCCCAAAAAGCTAGGTGAAGGACGGCTTCCATACAAACTTATATCTCAGAACTGAGCAAGTGTAGAGACGGTCGTTCTTCTAGCACAAAAGGAACGTTTTTCAATAGAAAGTGTTTCTCTGGTTTCCCAGTCTGTTTCCCAGTGCTGCTTTGAATTTCCTGCAGTTTTCAATGGAAAACGATTTGGAGCCTTTGCCTCCTCTAATAAATTCATGAGTTGCAATTTCAACTGAAAAGATACTTAGCCTTCCCAAAAAAGTTTGTTAAGGGCGACTTTATCAGAGAGATTTTTTCAGTACTCTGCATGTAGAGAGAAGTTCGTTCATGTAGCACAAGTGTAATGGCTTGCAGGAGAAAATATTACTCTGGATTCTCAGTCTGTTTCCCAGTGCCGATTTGAAGTTCCTGCAGTGTTTGCAGGAAAACGGTGTTTTAGCTACCAAATCCCCATTTATAGGTAAAGAGATTAGTTTGCAACTGAAAAGAAATTTTGTGTTCCCAAGAATTTCTGTTAAGGACTGCTTACACACACACTAAATTCTCCTAACTGAACAAGTGGAGAGACTTTCGTTCATCTAGCAAGAAGGGAACGGTTTGCAGGAGAAATTTTACTCTAGTTTCTCAGTCTGTTTTCTAGTGCCTGTTAGAAGTTCCTGCATTTTTTACTAATAAACCGAGTTGGATGTTGTGTCTTCAAATATATATATATATATATTTAGGGCATTTTTCATTTGAAAAGTAAAAGTTTTCCCAAAATGCTATGTGAAAGACCGCATTCACTCACAGTTACCTATCAGTTCTGAGCATGCTGCGAGACGTTCGTTCATGCAGAATAAAGGAACAGATTGTAGGTGATACTTTTACTATGGTTTCTCATTCTGTTTCCTAGTGCCCCAATAAAGTGCCTGCACTTTTACAGGAAAACCGAGTTGGAGCTAATTCCTCCTCATACATATGTTTGGGTTTAGATTGCAAGTGAAATGAATCTTGTGTTGCCAACAATGTAGGAGAAGGACGGCTTACAAACATACTTATATCTCAGAACTGAGTGCGTGGATAGATGTTCGTTCATCTAGCACAGAAAAGAAAGTTTTGCAGGAGAAAATTTTACTCTGGATTCTCAGTCGGTTTCCTAGTGCCGCTTGGATGTTCCTGCAGTTTTCCGTGGAAAAGAGAGTTGGAGCTTGTACCCCTCCGTATATATCTATGGATTGTAGTTTGCAACTTAATAGAAAATACATCTTCCTAACAAGATAGGTGAAGACGGCTTTAAACACATTTATATCTCAGAACTGAGAATCTGTTGAGACGTTGGTTCCTCTATCTCCATGGGATCGGATTAAAGTTGGAACTTATATTCTGGTTTCTCAGTCTGTTTCCAAGTGCCGCTTTGAATTTTTTGGAGTTTTCACTGGAAAATAGATTTGGAGATAGTACCTCCCCACATATATATTTGGATGTAAGCTTGCAACTGAAATACATCATTGCGTTCCCAACATGCTTGGTGAAGCATGGTTTAAAGACATGCTTATCTCTCAGACCTGAGTATCTGGAGAGAAGTTCTTTCATCTAACAACATGTGAACGGGTTGAAGTGGAATGTTTTACTCTGGTTCCTCACACTGTTTCCTAGTTCCAGTTAGAAGTTCCTGCATTTATCCGTGTAAATACGATTTGGAGCTTATACCACATAATATAAAATAATGGTGTGTTGTTTGCAACTGAAAAGGAACTTTGTGTTCCCTACAAGTAAGGTGAATGTCGGAATTGAAACACATTAATCTCTCAGACCTGAGAATGTGGAGACACGTTCGTTCATGGAGTACAAAGATACTGGTAGTAGGGAAAAATTTTACCCTGGTTTCTCAGACTTTTTAAAATATACGGTTTAAAATTCCAGCAGATTTACTTCAAAACCGAGTTGGAAATATTACCTCCCCATATATATTTAAGGAGTGTAGTTTGCAACCGTAAAGAATGTTTGTGTTCCCTACAAGCTAGATGAAGTACAGCTTCCACACACTCAAAATTCTCAGAATTGAGCAGATGAAGAGACGTTCCTTCATCTAGCACAAATGGATCAGTCTACACGAGAAACTGTTTCTCTTGTTTCCTAGTCTCTTTCCTTTTTATATTTTGAAGTTCCTGCTGTTTTCACTGTATAAATGAACTGAAGCAAGAACCTCCCCATTTATATGTGTGGAATGTTGCATGCAACTGAAGAGAAATTCCGTGTTCCCAACAAGCTGGATTAATTTTGGCTTACATATGCACTTAACTCTCAGAACTGAGCATTTTGAGAGATGTTAATTCATCTGCAAAAATGGAATGCGTTGCATGAGATATTTTTACTCTGGTTTCTCAGGATTTTTCCAAGTGCTGGTATGAATTTCCTGCAGTTTTCAATATAAAACAGAGTTGAATATAGTACCTCCCAGTATAGATATTTTGAGTGTAGTTTGCAACTTAAATGAAGCCTTTAGTTCCCAACAAGGAATGTGAAGAATGTCTTTAAACGCACTTATAATTCTGAACTGAGCATGTGGTGAGAAGTTTGTTCATCTAGCACAAAGGGATGGGATTACAGGAGGAACTTTTTCTCTGGTTTCTCAGTCAGTTATTTAGTGCCGCTTTGAATTTCCTGGAGATTTCACTTGAAATCCGATTTGGACCTATTACAACCCCTATATATTTAAGGAGGTAAGTATTCAACTGAGGTAAGTGGTTTGCAACTGAATAGAAACTTTGTGTTCTCAACAAGCTCCTTAAAGTACGGCTTTCACCCACACTTATCTCTCCGAACTGAGCATGGGGTGGGACATTCTTTCCCCTAGCACATAAGAAACGGTTTCCTGGAAACATTTTACTCTGTTTCTCAGTCTGTTTCCTAGAGCCGATTTGTATTTCCTGCAGTTTTCACTACTACACAGAGTTGGAGGTATTCGCTACAAACATATATATATACGGAGTGTAGTATTCAACTGAAAATATACCATGTTCCCAACAAGTATGGTGAAGGACGCCTTTCACACACAGTTAACTATCAGATCTATGCATGTTGAGAGATGTTCGTTCACCTAGCACAAAATGAGCGGGTTGCAGGAAACATTTAGTCTGGGATATCTGTCGGTTCCATAGTGCCAATTTGAAGTGCCTGCAGTTTTGAGAGAAAAAATGCGTTGGAGCTACTTCCATCCCATATGTATGTATGAAGTGTAGCATGCAAATGAAAATAAAATTTGTGTTCCCAAAAAGCTAGGTGAAGGACGGCTTCCATACAAACTTATACCTCAGAACTGAGCAAGTGTAGAGACGGTCGTTCTTCTAGCACAAAAGGAACGTTTTTCAATAGAAAGTGTTTCTCTGGTTTCCCAGTCTGTTTCCCAGTGCTGCTTTGAATTTCCTGCAGTTTTCAATGGAAAACGATTTGGAGCCTTTGCCTCCTCTAATAAATTCATGAGTTGCAATTTCAACTGAAAAGATACTTAGCCTTCCCAAAAAAGTTTGTTAAGGGCGACTTTATCAGAGAGATTTTTTCAGTACTCTGCATGTAGAGAGAAGTTCGTTCATGTAGCACAAGTGTAATGGCTTGCAGGAGAAAATATTACTCTGGATTCTCAGTCTGTTTCCCAGTGCCGATTTGAAGTTCCTGCAGTGTTTGCAGGAAAACGGTGTTTTAGCTACCAAATCCCCATTTATAGGTAAAGAGATTAGTTTGCAACTGAAAAGAAATTTTGTGTTCCCAAGAATTTCTGTTAAGGACTGCTTACACACACACTAAATTCTCCTAACTGAACAAGTGGAGAGACTGTCGTTCATCTAGCAAGAAGGGAACGGTTTGCAGGAGAAATTTTACTCTAGTTTCTCAGTCTGTTTTCTAGTGCCTGTTAGAAGTTCCTGCATTTTTTACTAATAAACCGAGTTGGATGTT
This sequence comes from Camelus dromedarius, assembly GCF_036321535.1. NCBI lineage: Eukaryota > Metazoa > Chordata > Mammalia > Artiodactyla > Camelidae > Camelus > Camelus dromedarius. Next base: position 3,112,752 of record NC_087473.1, on the reverse strand, counting down.
GTGTCTCCAAATATATATATATATATATTTAGGGCATTTTTCAGTTGAAAAGTAAAAGTTTTCCCAAAATGCTATGTGAAAGACCGCATTCACTCACAGTTACCTATCAGTTCTGAGCATGCTGCGAGACGTTCGTTCATGCAGAATAAAGGAACAGATTGTAGGTGATACTTTTAATATGGTTTCTCATTCTGTTTCCTAGTGCCCCAATAAAGTGCCTGCACTTTTACAGGAAAACCGAGTTGGAGCTAATTCCTCCTCATACATATGTTTGGGTTTAGATTGCAAGTGAAATGAATCTTGTGTTGCCAACAAAGTAGGTGAAGGACGGCTTACAAACATACTTATATCTCAGAACTGAGTGCGTGGATAGATGTTCGTTCATCTAGCACAGAAAAGAAAGTTTTGCAGGAGAAAATTTTACTCTGGATTCTCAGTCGGTTTCCTAGTGCCGCTTGGATGTTCCTGCAGTTTTCCGTGGAAAAGAGAGTTGGAGCTTGTACCCCTCCGTATATATCTATGGATTGTAGTTTGCAACTTAATAGAAAATACATCTTCCTAACAAGATAGGTGAAGACGGCTTTAAACACATTTATATCTCAGAACTGAGAATCTGTTGAGACGTTGGTTCCTCTATCTCCATGGGATCGGATTAAAGTTGGAACTTATATTCTGGTTTCTCAGTCTGTTTCCAAGTGCCGCTTTGAATTTTTTGGAGTTTTCACTGGAAAATAGATTTGGAGATAGTACCTCCCCACATATATATTTGGATGTAAGCTTGCAACTGAAATACATCATTGCGTTCCCAACATGCTTGGTGAAGCATGGTTTAAAGACATGCTTATCTCTCAGACCTGAGTATCTGGAGAGAAGTTCTTTCATCTAACAACATGTGAACGGGTTGAAGTGGAATGTTTTACTCTGGTTCCTCACACTGTTTCCTAGTTCCAGTTAGAAGTTCCTGCATTTATCCGTGTAAATACGATTTGGAGCTTATACCACATAATATAAAATAATGGTGTGTTGTTTGCAACTGAAAAGGAACTTTGTGTTCCCTACAAGTAAGGTGAATGTCGGAATTGAAACACATTAATCTCTCAGACCTGAGAATGTGGAGACACGTTCGTTCATGGAGTACAAAGATACTGGTAGTAGGGAAAAATTTTACCCTGGTTTCTCAGACTTTTTAAAATATACGGTTTAAAATTCCAGCAGATTTACTTCAAAACCGAGTTGGAAATATTACCTCCCCATATATATTTAAGGAGTGTAGTTTGCAACCGTAAAGAATGTTTGTGTTCCCTACAAGCTAGATGAAGTACAGCTTCCACACACTCAAAATTCTCAGAATTGAGCAGATGAAGAGACGTTCCTTCATCTAGCACAAATGGATCAGTCTACACGAGAAACTGTTTCTCTTGTTTCCTAGTCTCTTTCCTTTTTATATTTTGAAGTTCCTGCTGTTTTCACTGTATAAATGAACTGAAGCAAGAACCTCCCCATTTATATGTGTGGAATGTTGCATGCAACTGAAGAGAAATTCCGTGTTCCCAACAAGCTGGATTAATTTTGGCTTACATATGCACTTAACTCTCAGAACTGAGCATTTTGAGAGATGTTAATTCGTCTGCAAAAATGGAATGCGTTTCATGAGATATTTTTACTCTGGTTTCTCAGGATTTTTCCAAGTGCTGGTATGAATTTCCTGCAGTTTTCAATATAAAACAGAGTTGAATATAGTACCTCCCAGTATAGATATTTTGAGTGTAGTTTGCAAATTAAATGAAGCCTTTAGTTCCCAACAATGAATGTGAAGAATGTCTTTAAACGCACTTATAATTCTGAACTGAGCATGTGGTGAGAAGTTTGTTCATCTAGCACAAAGGGATGGGATTACAGGAGGAACTTTTTCTCTGGTTTCTCAGTCAGTTATTTAGTGCCGCTTTGAATTTCCTGGAGATTTCACTTGAAATCCGATTTGGACCTATTACAACCCCTATATATTTAAGGAGGTAAGTATTCAACTGAGGTAAGTGGTTTGCAACTGAATAGAAACTTTGTGTTCTCAACAAGCTCCTTAAAGTACGGCTTTCACCCACACTTATCTCTCCGAACTGAGCATGGGGTGGGACATTCTTTCCCCTAGCACATAAGAAACGGTTTCCTGGAAACATTTTACTCTGTTTCTCAGTCTGTTTCCTAGAGCCGATTTGTATTTCCTGCAGTTTTCACTACTACACAGAGTTGGAGGCATTCGCTACACACATATATATATACGGAGTGTAGTATTCAACTGAAAATATACCATGTTCCCAACAAGTATGGTGAAGGACGCCTTTCACACACAGTTAACTATCAGATCTATGCATGTTGAGAGATGTTCGTTCACCTAGCACAAAATGAGCGGGTTGCAGGGAACTTTTAGTCTGGGTTCTCTGTCGGTTCCATAGTGCCAATTTGAAGTGCCTGCAGTTTTGAGAGAAAAACTGCTTTGGAGCTACTTCCATCCCATATGTATGTATGAAGTGTAGCATGCAAATGAAAATAAAATTTGTGTTCCCAAAAAGCTAGGTGAAGGACGGCTTCCATACAAACTTATATCTGAGAACTGAGCAAGTGTAGAGACGGTCGTTCTTCTAGCAAAAAAGGAAAGGTTTTCAATAGAAAGTGTTTCTCTGGTTTCCCAGTCTGTTTCCCAGTGCTGCTTTGAATTTCCTGCAGTTTTCAATGGAAAACGATTTGGAGCCTTTGCCTCCTCTAATAAATTCATGAGTTGCAATTTCAACTGAAAAGATACTTAGCCTTCCCAAAAAAGTTTGTTAAGGGCGACTTTATCAGAGAGATTTTTTCAGTACTCTGCATGTAGAGAGAAGTTCGTTCATGTAGCACAAGTGTAATGGCTTGCAGGAGAAAATATTACTCTGGATTGTCAGTCTGTTTCCCAGTGCCGATTTGAAGTTCCTGCAGTGTTTGCAGGAAAACGGTGTTTTAGCTACCAAATCCCCATTTATAGGTAAAGAGATTAGTTTGCAACTGAAAAGAAATTTTGTGTTCCCAAGAATTTCTGTTAAGGACTGCTTACACACACACTAAATTCTCCTAACTGAACAAGTGGAGAGACTGTCGTTCATCTAGCAAGAAGGGAACGGTTTGCAGGAGAAATTTTACTCTAGTTTCTCAGTCTGTTTTCTAGTGCCTGTTAGAAGTTCCTGCATTTTTTACTTATAAACCGAGTTGGATGTAGTGTCTCCAAATATATATATATATATATTTAGGGCATTTTTCAGTTGAAAAGTAAAAGTTTTCCCAAAATGCTATGTGAAAGACCGCATTCACTCACAGTTACCTATCAGTTCTGAGCATGCTGCGAGACGTTCGTTCATGCAGAATAAAGGAACAGATTGTAGGTGATACTTTTACTATGGTTTCTCATTCTGTTTCCTAGTGCCCCAATAAAGTGCCTGCACTTTTACAGGAAAACCGAGTTGGAGCTAATTCCTCCTCATACATATGTTTGGGTTTAGATTGCAAGTGAAATGAATCTTGTGTTGCCAACAAAGTAGGTGAAGGACGGCTTACAAACATACTTATATCTCAGAACTGAGTGCGTGGATAGATGTTCGTTCATCTAGCACAGAAAAGAAAGTTTTGCAGGAGAAAATTTTACTCTGGATTCTCAGTCGGTTTCCTAGTGCCGCTTGGATGTTCCTGCAGTTTTCCGTGGAAAAGAGAGTTGGAGCTTGTACCCCTCCGTATATATCTATGGATTGTAGTTTGCAACTTAATAGAAAATACATCTTCCTAACAAGATAGGTGAAGACGGCTTTAAACACATTTATATCTCAGAACTGAGAATCTGTTTAGACGTTGGTTCCTCTATCTCCATGGGATCGGATTAAAGGTGGAACTTATATTCTGGTTTCTCAGTCTGTTTCCAAGTGCCGCTTTGAATTTTTTGGAGTTTTCACTGGAAAATAGATTTGGAGATAGTACCTCCCCACATATATATTTGGATGTAAGCTTGCAACTGAAATACATCATTGCGTTCCCAACATGCTTGGTGAAGCATGGTTTAAAGACATGCTTATCTCTCAGACCTGAGTATCTGGAGAGACGTTCTTTCATCTAACAACATGTGAACGGGTTGAAGTGGAATGTTTTACTCTGGTTCCTCACACTGTTTCCTAGTTCCAGTTAGAAGTTCCTGCATTTATCCGTGTAAATACGATTTGGAGCTTATACCACATAATATAAAATAATGGTGTGTTGTTTGCAACTGAAAAGGAACTTTGTGTTCCCTACAAGTAAGGTGAATGTCGGAATTGAAACACATTAATCTCTCAGACCTGAGAATGTGGAGACACGTTCGTTCATGGAGTACAAAGATACTGGTAGTAGGGAAAAATTTTACCCTGGTTTCTCAGACTTTTTAAAATATACGGTTTAAAATTCCAGCAGATTTACTTCAAAACCGAGTTGGAAATATTACCTCCCCATATATATTTAAGGAGTGTAGTTTGCAACCGTAAAGAATGTTTGTGTTCCCTACAAGCTAGATGAAGTACAGCTTCCACACACTCAAAATCCTCAGAATTGAGCAGATGAAGAGACGTTCCTTCATCTAGCACAAATGGATCAGTCTACACGAGAAACTGTTTCTCTTGTTTCCTAGTCTCTTTCCTTTTTATATTTTGAAGTTCCTGCTGTTTTCACTGTATAAATGAACTGAAGCAAGAACCTCCCCATTTATATGTGTGGAATGTTGCATGCAACTGAAGAGAAATTCCGTGTTCCCAACAAGCTGGATTAATTTTGGCTTACATATGCACTTAACTCTCAGAACTGAGCATTTTGAGAGATGTTAATTCATCTGCAAAAATGGAATGCGTTGCATGAGATATTTTTACTCTGGTTTCTCAGGATTTTTCCAAGTGCTGGTATGAATTTCCTGCAGTTTTCAATATAAAACAGAGTTGAATATAGTACCTCCCAGTATAGATATTTTGAGTGTAGTTTGCAACTTAAATGAAGCCTTTAGTTCCCAACAATGAATGTGAAGAATGTCTTTAAACGCACTTATAATTCTGAACTGAGCATGTGGTGAGAAGTTTGTTCATCTAGCACAAAGGGATGGGATTACAGGAGGAACTTTTTCTCTGGTTTCTCAGTCAGTTATTTAGTGCCGCTTTGAATTTCCTGGAGATTTCACTTGAAATCCGATTTGGACCTATTACAACCCCTATATATTTAAGGAGGTAAGTATTCAACTGAGGTAAGTGGTTTGCAACTGAATAGAAACTTTGTGTTCTCAACAAGCTCCTTAAAGTACGGCTTTCACCCACACTTATCTCTCCGAACTGAGCATGGGGTGGGACATTCTTTCCCCTAGCACATAAGAAACGGTTTCCTGGAAACATTTTACTCTGTTTCTCAGTCTGTTTCCTAGAGCCGATTTGTATTTCCTGCAGTTTTCACTACTACACAGAGTTGGAGGTATTCGCTACACACATATATATATACGGAGTGTAGTATTCAACTGAAAATATACCATGTTCCCAACAAGTATGGTGAAGGACGCCTTTCACACACAGTTAACTATCAGATCTATGCATGTTGAGAGATGTTCGTTCACCTAGCACAAAATGAGCGGGTTGCAGGGAACTTTTAGTCTGGGTTCTCTGTCGGTTCCATAGTGCCAATTTGAAGTGCCTGCAGTTTTGAGAGAAAAACTGCTTTGGAGCTACTTCCATCCCATATGTATGTATGAAGTGTAGCATGGAAATGAAAATAAAATTTGTGTTCCCAAAAAGCTAGGTGAAGGACGGCTTCCATACAAACTTATATCTCAGAACTGAGCAAGTGTAGAGACGGTCGTTCTTCTAGCAAAAAAGGAAAGGTTTTCAATAGAAAGTGTTTCTCTGGTTTCCCAGTCTGTTTCCCAGTGCTGCTTTGAATTTCCTGCAGTTTTCAATGGAAAACGATTTGGAGCCTTTGCCTCCTCTAATAAATTCATGAGTTGCAATTTCAACTGAAAAGATACTTAGCCTTCCCAAAAAAGTTTGTTAAGGGCGACTTTATCAGAGAGATTTTTTTCAGTACTCTGCATGTAGAGAGAAGTTCGTTCAAGTAGCACAAGTGTAATGGCTTGCAGGAGAAAATATTACTCTGGATTGTCAGTCTGTTTCCCAGTGCCGATTTGAAGTTCCTGCAGTGTTTGCAGGAAAACGGTGTTTTAGCTACCAAATCCCCATTTATAGGTAAAGAGATTAGTTTGCAACTGAAAAGAAATTTTGTGTTCCCAAGAATTTCTGTTAAGGACTGCTTACACACACACTAAATTCTCCTAACTGAACAAGTGGAGAGACTGTCGTTCATCTAGCAAGAAGGGAACGGTTTGCAGGAGAAATTTTACTCTAGTTTCTCAGTCTGTTTTTTAGTGCCTGTTAGAAGTTCCTGCATTTTTTACTAATAAACCGAGTTGGATGTAGTGTTTCCACATATATATATATATATTTAGGGCATTTTTCAGCTGAAAAGTAAAAGTTTTACCAAAATGCTATGTGAAAGACCGCATTCACTCACAGTTACCTATCAGTTCTGAGCATGCTGCGAGACGTTCGTTCATGCAGAATAAAGGAACAGATTGTAGGTGATACTTTTACTATGGTTTCCCATTCTGTTTCCTAGTGCCGCAATTAAGTGCCTGCACTTTTACAGGAAAACCGAGTTGGAGCTAATTCCTCCTCATACATATGTTTGGGTTTAGATTGCAAGTGAAATGAATCTTGTGTTGCCAACAAAGTAGGTGAAGGACGGCTTACAATCATACTTATATCTCAGAACTGAGTGCGTGGATAGATGTTCGTTCATCTAGCACAGAAAAGAAAGTTTTGCAGGAGAAAATTTTACTCTGGATTCTCAGTCGGTTTCCTAGTGCCGCTTGGATGTTCCTGCAGTTTTCCGTGGAAAAGAGAGTTGGAGCTTGTACCCCTCCGTATATATCTATGGATTGTAGTTTGCAACTTAATAGAAAATACATCTTCCTAACAAGATAGGTGAAGACGGCTTTAAACACATTTATATCTCAGAACTGAGAATCTGTTGAGACGTTGGTTCCTCTATCTCCATGGGATCGGATTAAAGGTGGAACTTATATTCTGGTTTCTCAGTCTGTTTCCAAGTGCCGCTTTGAATTTTTTGGAGTTTTCACTGGAAAATAGATTTGGAGATAGTACCTCCCCACATATATATTTGGATGTAAGCTTGCAACTGAAATACATCATTGCGTTCCCAACATGCTTGGTGAAGCATGGTTTAAAGACATGCTTATCTCTCAGACCTGAGTATCTGGAGAGACGTTCTTTCATCTAACAACATGTGAACGGGTTGAAGTGGAATGTTTTACTCTGGTTCCTCACACTGTTTCCTAGTTCCAGTTAGAAGTTCCTGCATTTATCCGTGTAAATACGATTTGGAGCTTATACCACATAATATAAAATAATGGTGTGTTGTTTGCAACTGAAAAGGAACTTTGTGTTCCCTACAAGTAAGGTGAATGTCGGAATTGAAACACATTAATCTCTCAGACCTGAGAATGTGGAGACACGTTCGTTCATGGAGTACAAAGATACTGGTAGTAGGGAAAAATTTTACCCTGGTTTCTCAGACTTTTTAAAATATACGGTTTAAAATTCCAGCAGATTTACTTCAAAACCGAGTTGGAAATATTACCTCCCCATATATATTTAAGGAGTGTAGTTTGCAACCGTAAAGAATGTTTGTGTTCCCTACAAGCTAGATGAAGTACAGCTTCCACACACTCAAAATTCTCAGAATTGAGCAGATGAAGAGACGTTCCTTCATCTAGCACAAATGGATCAGTCTACACGAGAAACTGTTTCTCTTGTTTCCTAGTCTTTCCTTTTTATATTTTGAAGTTCCTGCTGTTTTCACTGTATAAATGAACTGAAGCAAGAACCTCCCCATTTATATGTGTGGAATGTTACATGCAACTGAAGAGAAATTCTGTGTTCCCAACAAGCTGGATTAATTTTGGCTTACATATGCACTTAAATCTCAGAACTGAGCATTTTGAGAGATGTTAATTCATCTGCAAAAATGGAATGCGTTTCATGAGATATTTTTACTCTGGTTTCTCAGGATTTTTCCAAGTGCTGGTATGAATTTCCTGCAGTTTTCAATATAAAAGAGAGTTGAATATAGTACCTCCCAGTATAGATATTTTGAGTGTAGTTTGCAACTTAAATGAAGCCTTTAGTTCCCAACAAGGAATGTGAAGAATGTCTTTAAACGCACTTATAATTCTGAACTGAGCATGTGGTGAGAAGTTTGTTCATCTAGCACAAAGGGATGGGATTACAGGAGGAACTTTTTCTCTGGTTTCTCAGTCAGTTATTTAGTGCCGCTTTGAATTTCCTGGAGATTTCACTTGAAATCCGATTTGGACCTATTACAACCCCTATATATTTAAGGAGGTAAGTATTCAACTGAGGTAAGTGGTTTGCAACTGAATAGAAACTTTGTGTTCTCAACAAGCTCCTTAAAGTACGGCTTTCACCCACACTTATCTCTCCGAACTGAGCATGGGGTGGGACATTCTTTCCCCTAGCACATAAGAAACGGTTTCCTGGAAATATTTTACTCTGTTTCTCAGTCTGTTTCCTAGAGCCGATTTGTATTTCCTGCAGTTTTCACTACTACACAGAGTTGGAGGTATTCGCTACACACATATATATATACGGAGTGTAGTATTCAACTGAAAATATACCATGTTCCCAACAAGTATGGTGAAGGACGCCTTTCACACACAGTTAACTATCAGATCTATGCATGTTTAGAGATGTTCGTTCACCTAGCACAAAATGAGCGGGTTGCAGGGAACTTTTAGTCTGGGTTCTCTGTCGGTTCCATAGTGCCAATTTGAAGTGCCTGCAGTTTTGAGAGAAAAACTGCTTTGGAGCTACTTCCATCCCATATGTATGTATGAAGTGTAGCATGCAAATGAAAATAAAATTTGTGTTCCCAAAAAGCTAGGTGAAGGACGGCTTCCATACAAACTTATATCTCAGAACTGAGCAAGTGTAGAGACGGTCGTTCTTCTAGCAAAAAAGGAAAGGTTTTCAATAGAAAGTGTTTCTCTGGTTTCCCAGTCTGTTTCCCAGTGCTGCTTTGAATTTCCTGCAGTTTCCAATGGAAAACAATTTGGAGCCTTTGCCTCCTCTTATATAATCATGAGTTGCAATTTCAACTGAAAAGATACTTAGTTTTCCCAAAAAAGTTTGTTAAGGGCGGCTTTATCAGAGAGATTTTTCTCAGTACTCTGCATGTAGAGAGAAGTTCGTTCATGTAGCACAAGTGTAATGGTTTGCAGGAGAAAATATTACTCTGGATTCTCAGTCTGTTTCCCAGTGCCGATTTGAAGTTCCTGCAGTGTTTGCAGGAAAACGGTGTTTTAGCTACCAAATCCCCATTTATAGGTAAAGAGATTAGTTTGCAACTGAAAAGAAATTTTGTGTTTCCAAGAATTTCTGTTAAGGACTGCTTACACACACACTAAATTTTCCTAACTGAACAAGTGGAGAGACTGTCGTTCATCTAGCAAGAAGGGAACGGTTTGCAGGAGAAATTTTACTCTAGTTTCTCAGTCTGTTTTCTAGTGCCTGTTAGAAGTTCTTGTATTTTTTACATATAAACTGAGTTGGATGTAGTGTTTCCACATATATATATATATATTTAGGGCATTTTTCAGCTGAAAAGTAAAAGTTTTCCCAAATGCTATGTGAAAGACCGCATTCACTCACAGTTACCTATCAGTTCTGAGCATGCTGCGAGACGTTCGTTCATGCAGAATAAAGGAACAGATTGTAGGTGATACTTTTACTATGGTTTCTCATTCTGTTTCCTAGTGCCCCAATAAAGTGCCTGCACTTTTACAGGAAAACCGAGTTGGAGCTAATTCCTCCTCATACATATGTTTGGGTTTAGATTGCAAGTGAAATGAATTTTGTGTTGCCAACAAAGTAGGAGAAGGACGGCTTACAAACATACTTATATATCAGAACTGAGTGCGTGGATAGATGTTCGTTCATCTAGCACAGAAAAGAAAGTTTTGCAGGAGAAAATTTTACTCTGGATTCTCAGTCGGTTTCCTAGTGCCGCTTGGATGTTCCTGCAGTTTTCCGTGGAAAAGAGAGTTGGAGCTTGTACCCCTCCGTATATATCTATGGATTGTAGTTTGCAACTTAATAGAAAATACATCTTCCTAACAAGATAGGTGAAGACGGCTTTAAACACATTTATATCTCAGAACTGAGAATCTGTTGAGACGTTGGTTCCTCTATCTCCATGGGATCGGATTAAAGGTGGAACTTATATTCTGGTTTCTCAGTCTGTTTCCAAGTGCCGCTTTGAATTTTTTGGAGTTTTCACTGGAAAATAGATTTGGAGATAGTACCTCCCCACATATATATTTGGATGTAAGCTTGCAACTGAAATACATCATTGCGTTCCCAACATGCTTGGTGAAGCATGGTTTAAAGACATGCTTATCTCTCAGACCTGAGTATCTGGAGAGACGTTCTTTCATCTAACAACATGTGAACGGGTTGAAGTGGAATGTTTTACTCTGGTTCCTCACACTGTTTCCTAGTTCCAGTTAGAAGTTCCTGCATTTATCCGTGTAAATACGATTTGGAGCTTATACCACATAATATAAAATAATGGTGTGTTGTTTGCAACTGAAAAGGAACTTTGTGTTCCCTACAAGTAAGGTGAATGTCGGAATTGAAACACATTAATCTCTCAGACCTGAGAATGTGGAGACACGTTCGTTCATGGAGTACAAAGATACTGGTAGTAGGGAAAAATTTTACCCTGGTTTCTCAGACTTTTTAAAATATACGGTTTAAAATTCCAGCAGATTTACTTCAAAACCGAGTTGGAAATATTACCTCCCCATATATATTTAAGGAGTGTAGTTTGCAACCGTAAAGAATGTTTGTGTTCCCTACAAGCTAGATGAAGTACAGCTTCCACACACTCAAAATTCTCAGAATTGAGCAGATGAAGAGACGTTCCTTCATCTAGCACAAATGGATCAGTCTACACGAGAAACTGTTTCTCTTGTTTCCTAGTCTCTTTCCTTTTTATATTTTGAAGTTCCTGCTGTTTTCACTGTATAAATGAACTGAAGCAAGAACCTCCCCATTTATATGTGTGGAATGTTGCATGCAACTGAAGAGAAATTCCGTGTTCCCAACAAGCTGGATTAATTTTGGCTTACATATGCACTTAACTCTCAGAACTGAGCATTTTGAGAGATGTTAATTCATCTGCAAAAATGGAATGCGTTTCATGAGATATTTTTACTCTGGTTTCTCAGGATTTTTCCAAGTGCTGGTATGAATTTCCTGCAGTTTTCAATATAAAACAGAGTTGAATATAGTACCTCCCAGTATAGATATTTTGAGTGTAGTTTGCAACTTAAATGAAGCCTTTAGTTCCCAACAAGGAATGTGAAGAATGTCTTTAAACGCACTTATAATTCTGAACTGAGCATGTGGTGAGAAGTTTGTTCATCTAGCACAAAGGGATGGGATTACAGGAGGAACTTTTTCTCTGGTTTCTCAGTCAGTTATTTAGTGCCGATTTGAATTTCCTGGAGATTTCACTTGAAATCCGATTTGGACCTATTACAACCCCTATATATTTAAGGAGGTAAGTATTCAACTGAGGTAAGTGGTTTGCAACTGAATAGAAACTTTGTGTTCTCAACAAGCTCCTTAAAGTACGGCTTTCACCCACACTTATCTCTCCGAACTGAGCATGGGGTGGGACATTCTTTCCCCTAGCACATAAGAAACGGTTTCCTGGAAACATTTTACTCTGTTTCTCAGTCTGTTTCCTAGAGCCGATTTGTATTTCCTGCAGTTTTCACTACTACACAGAGTTGGAGGTATTCGCTAAACACATATATATATACGGAGTGTAGTATTCAACTGAAAATATACCATGTTCCCAACAAGTATGGTGAAGGACGCCTTTCAAACACAGTTAACTATCAGATCTATGCATGTTGAGAGATGTTCATTCACCTAGCACAAAATGAGCGGGTTGCAGGAAACTTTTAGTCTGGGATATCTGTCGGTTCCATAGTGCCAATTTGAAGTGCCTGCAGTTTTGAGAGAAAAAATGCGTTGGAGCTACTTCCATCCCATATGTATGTATGAAGTGTAGCATGCAAATGAAAATAAAATTTGTGTTCCCAAAAATCTAGGTGAAGGACGGCTTCCATACAAACATATATCTCAGAACTGAGCAAGTGTAGAGACGGTCGTTCTTCTAGCACAAAAGGAACGTTTTTCAATAGAAAGTGTTTCTCTGGTTTCCCAGTCTGTTTCCCAGTGCTGCTTTGAATTTCCTGCAGTTTTCAATGGAAAACGATTTGGAGCCTTTGCCTCCTCTAATAAATTCATGAGTTGCAATTTCAACTGAAAAGATACTTAGCCTTCCCAAAAAAGTTTGTTAAGGGCGACTTTATCAGAGAGATTTTTTTCAGTACTCTGCATGTAGAGAGAAGTTCGTTCATGTAGCACAAGTGTAATGGCTTGCAGGAGAAAATATTACTCTGGATTATCAGTCTGTTTCCCAGTGCCGATTTGAAGTTCCTGCAGTGTTTGCAGGAAAACGGTGTTTTAGCTACCAAATCCCCATTTATAGGTAAAGAGATTAGTTTGCAACTGAAAAGAAATTTTGTGTTCCCAAGAATTTCTGTTAAGGACTGCTTACACACACACTAAATTCTCCTAACTGAACAAGTGGAGAGACTGTCGTTCATCTAGCAAGAAGGGAACGGTTTGCAGGAGAAATTTTACTCTAGTTTCTCAGTCTGTTTTCTAGTGCCTGTTAGAAGTTCCTGCATTTTTTACTAATAAACCGAGTTGGATGTTGTGTCTCCAAATATATATATATATATATTTAGGGCATTTTTCAGTTGAAAAGTAAAAGTTTTCCCAAAATGCTATGTGAAAGACCGCATTCACTCACAGTTACCTATCAGTTCTGAGCATGCTGCGAGACGTTCGTTCATGCAGAATAAAGGAACAGATTGTAGGTGATACTTTTACTATGGTTTCTCATTCTGTTTCCTAGTGCCCCAATAAAGTGCCTGCACTTTTACAGGAAAACCGAGTTGGAGCTAATTCCTCCTCATACATATGTTTGGGTTTAGATTGCAAGTGAAATGAATCTTGTGTTGCCAACCAAGTAGGAGAAGGACGGCTTACAAACATACTTATATATCAGAACTGAGTGCGTGGATAGATGTTCGTTCATCTAGCACAGAAAAGAAAGTTTTGCAGGAGAAAATTTTACTCTGGATTCTCAGTCGGTTTCCTAGTGCCGCTTGGATGTTCCTGCAGTTTTCCGTGGAAAAGAGAGTTGGAGCTTGTACCCCTCCGTATATATCTATGGATTGTAGTTTGCAACTTAATAGAAAATACATCTTCCTAACAAGATAGGTGAAGACGGCTTTAAACACATTTATATCTCAGAACTGAGAATCTGTTGAGACGTTGGTTCCTCTATCTCCATGGGATCGGATTAAAGGTGGAACTTATATTCTGGTTTCTCAGTCTGTTTCCAAGTGCCGCTTTGAATTTTTTGGAGTTTTCACTGGAAAATAGATTTGGAGATAGTACCTCCCCACATATATATTTGGATGTAAGCTTGCAACTGAAATACATCATTGCGTTCCCAACATGCTTGGTGAAGCATGGTTTAAAGACATGCTTATCTCTCAGACCTGAGTATCTGGAGAGACGTTCTTTCATCTAACAACATGTGAACGGGTTGAAGTGGAATGTTTTACTCTGGTTCCTCACACTGTTTCCTAGTTCCAGTTAGAAGTTCCTGCATTTATCCGTGTAAATACGATTTGGAGCTTATACCACATAATATAAAATAATGGTGTGTTGTTTGCAACTGAAAAGGAACTTTGTGTTCCCTACAAGTAAGGTGAATGTCGGAATTGAAACACATTAATCTCTCAGACCTGAGAATGTGGAGACACGTTCGTTCATGGAGTACAAAGATACTGGTAGTAGGGAAAAATTTTACCCTGGTTTCTCAGACTTTTTAAAATATACGGTTTAAAATTCCAGCAGATTTACTTCAAAACCGAGTTGGAAATATTACCTCCCCATATATATTTAAGGAGTGTAGTTTGCAACCGTAAAGAATGTTTGTGTTCCCTACAAGCTAGATGAAGTACAGCTTCCACACACTCAAAATTCTCAGAATTGAGCAGATGAAGAGACGTTCCTTCATCTAGCACAAATGGATCAGTCTACACGAGAAACTGTTTCTCTTGTTTCCTAGTCTCTTTCCTTTTTATATTTTGAAGTTCCTGCTGTTTTCACTGTATAAATGAACTGAAGCAAGAACCTCCCCATTTATATGTGTGGAATGTTGCATGCAACTGAAGAGAAATTCCGTGTTCCCAACAAGCTGGATTAATTTTGGCTTACATATGCACTTAACTCTCAGAACTGAGCATTTTGAGAGATGTTAATTCATCTGCAAAAATGGAATGCGTTGCATGAGATATTTTTACTCTGGTTTCTCAGGATTTTTCCAAGTGCTGGTATGAATTTCCTGCAGTTTTCAATATAAAACAGAGTTGAATATAGTACCTCCCAGTATAGATATTTTGAGTGTAGTTTGCAACTTAAATGAAGCCTTTAGTTCCCAACAAGGAATGTGAAGAATGTCTTTAAACGCACTTATAATTCTGAACTGAGCATGTGGTGAGAAGTTTGTTCATCTAGCACAAAGGGATGGGATTACAGGAGGAACTTTTTCTCTGGTTTCTCAGTCAGTTATTTAGTGCCGATTTGAATTTCCTGGAGATTTCACTTGAAATCCGATTTGGACCTATTACAACCCCTATATATTTAAGGAGGTAAGTATTCAACTGAGGTAAGTGGTTTGCAACTGAATAGAAACTTTGTGTTCTCAACAAGCTCCTTAAAGTACGGCTTTCACCCACACTTATCTCTCCGAACTGAGCATGGGGTGGGACATTCTTTCCCCTAGCACATAAGAAACGGTTTCCTGGAAACATTTTACTCTGTTTCTCAGTCTGTTTCCTAGAGCCGATTTGTATTTCCTGCAGTTTTCACTACTACACAGAGTTGGAGGTATTCGCTAAACACATATATATATACGGAGTGTAGTATTCAACTGAAAATATACCATGTTCCCAACAAGTATGGTGAAGGACGCCTTTCACACACAGTTAACTATCAGATCTATGCATGTTGAGAGATGTTCATTCACCTAGCACAAAATGAGCGGGTTGCAGGAAACTTTTAGTCTGGGATATCTGTCGGTTCCATAGTGCCAATTTGAAGTGCCTGCAGTTTTGAGAGAAAAAATGCGTTGGAGCTACTTCCATCCCATATGTATGTATGAAGTGTAGCATGCAAATGAAAATAAAATTTGTGTTCCCAAAAATCTAGGTGAAGGACGGCTTCCATACAAACATATATCTCAGAACTGAGCAAGTGTAGAGACGGTCGTTCTTCTAGCACAAAAGGAACGTTTTTCAATAGAAAGTGTTTCTCTGGTTTCCCAGTCTGTTTCCCAGTGCTGCTTTGAATTTCCTGCAGTTTTCAATGGAAAACGATTTGGAGCCTTTGCCTCCTCTAATAAATTCATGAGTTGCAATTTCAACTGAAAAGATACTTAGCCTTCCCAAAAAAGTTTGTTAAGGGCGACTTTATCAGAGAGATTTTTTTCAGTACTCTGCATGTAGAGAGAAGTTCGTTCATGTAGCACAAGTGTAATGGCTTGCAGGAGAAAATATTACTCTGGATTATCAGTCTGTTTCCCAGTGCCGATTTGAAGTTCCTGCAGTGTTTGCAGGAAAACGGTGTTTTAGCTACCAAATCCCCATTTATAGGTAAAGAGATTAGTTTGCAACTGAAAAGAAATTTTGTGTTCCCAAGAATTTCTGTTAAGGACTGCTTACACACACACTAAATTCTCCTAACTGAACAAGTGGAGAGACTGTCGTTCATCTAGCAAGAAGGGAACGGTTTGCAGGAGAAATTTTACTCTAGTTTCTCAGTCTGTTTTCTAGTGCCTGTTAGAAGTTCCTGCATTTTTTACTAATAAACCGAGTTGGATGTTGTGTCTCCAAATATATATATATATATATTTAGGGCATTTTTCAGTTGAAAAGTAAAAGTTTTCCCAAAATGCTATGTGAAAGACCGCATTCACTCACAGTTACCTATCAGTTCTGAGCATGCTGCGAGACGTTCGTTCATGCAGAATAAAGGAACAGATTGTAGGTGATACTTTTACTATGGTTTCTCATTCTGTTTCCTAGTGCCCCAATAAAGTGCCTGCACTTTTACAGGAAAACCGAGTTGGAGCTAATTCCTCCTCATACATATGTTTGGGTTTAGATTGCAAGTGAAATGAATCTTGTGTTGCCAACCAAGTAGGAGAAGGACGGCTTACAAACATACTTATATATCAGAACTGAGTGCGTGGATAGATGTTCGTTCATCTAGCACAGAAAAGAAAGTTTTGCAGGAGAAAATTTTACTCTGGATTCTCAGTCGGTTTCCTAGTGCCGCTTGGATGTTCCTGCAGTTTTCCGTGGAAAAGAGAGTTGGAGCTTGTACCCCTCCGTATATATCTATGGATTGTAGTTTGCAACTTAATAGAAAATACATCTTCCTAACAAGATAGGTGAAGACGGCTTTAAACACATTTATATCTCAGAACTGAGAATCTGTTGAGACGTTGGTTCCTCTATCTCCATGGGATCGGATTAAAGGTGGAACTTATATTCTGGTTTCTCAGTCTGTTTCCAAGTGCCGCTTTGAATTTTTTGGAGTTTTCACTGGAAAATAGATTTGGAGATAGTACCTCCCCACATATATATTTGGATGTAAGCTTGCAACTGAAATACATCATTGCGTTCCCAACATGCTTGGTGAAGCATGGTTTAAAGACATGCTTATCTCTCAGACCTGAGTATCTGGAGAGACGTTCTTTCATCTAACAACATGTGAACGGGTTGAAGTGGAATGTTTTACTCTGGTTCCTCACACTGTTTCCTAGTTCCAGTTAGAAGTTCCTGCATTTATCCGTGTAAATACGATTTGGAGCTTATACCACATAATATAAAATAATGGTGTGTTGTTTGCAACTGAAAAGGAACTTTGTGTTCCCTACAAGTAAGGTGAATGTCGGAATTGAAACACATTAATCTCTCAGACCTGAGAATGTGGAGACACGTTCGTTCATGGAGTACAAAGATACTGGTAGTAGGGAAAAATTTTACCCTGGTTTCTCAGACTTTTTAAAATATACGGTTTAAAATTCCAGCAGATTTACTTCAAAACCGAGTTGGAAATATTACCTCCCCATATATATTTAAGGAGTGTAGTTTGCAACCGTAAAGAATGTTTGTGTTCCCTACAAGCTAGATGAAGTACAGCTTCCACACACTCAAAATTCTCAGAATTGAGCAGATGAAGAGACGTTCCTTCATCTAGCACAAATGGATCAGTCTACACGAGAAACTGTTTCTCTTGTTTCCTAGTCTCTTTCCTTTTTATATTTTGAAGTTCCTGCTGTTTTCACTGTATAAATGAACTGAAGCAAGAACCTCCCCATTTATATGTGTGGAATGTTGCATGCAACTGAAGAGAAATTCCGTGTTCCCAACAAGCTGGATTAATTTTGGCTTACATATGCACTTAACTCTCAGAACTGAGCATTTTGAGAGATGTTAATTCATCTGCAAAAATGGAATGCGTTTCATGAGATATTTTTACTCTGGTTTCTCAGGATTTTTCCAAGTGCTGGTATGAATTTCCTGCAGTTTTCAATATAAAACAGAGTTGAATATAGTACCTCCCAGTATAGATATTTTGAGTGTAGTTTGCAACTTAAATGAAGCCTTTAGTTCCCAACAAGGAATGTGAAGAATGTCTTTAAACGCACTTATAATTCTGAACTGAGCATGTGGTGAGAAGTTTGTTCATCTAGCACAAAGGGATGGGATTACAGGAGGAACTTTTTCTCTGGTTTCTCAGTCAGTTATTTAGTGCCGCTTTGAATTTCCTGGAGATTTCACTTGAAATCCGATTTGGACCTATTACAACCCCTATATATTTAAGGAGGTAAGTATTCAACTGAGGTAAGTGGTTTGCAACTGAATAGAAACTTTGTGTTCTCAACAAGCTCCTTAAAGTACGGCTTTCACCCACACTTATCTCTCCGAACTGAGCATGGGGTGGGACATTCTTTCCCCTAGCACATAAGAAACGGTTTCCTGGAAACATTTTACTCTGTTTCTCAGTCTGTTTCCTAGAGCCGATTTGTATTTCCTGCAGTTTTCACTACTACACAGAGTTGGAGGTATTCGCTACACACATATATATATACGGAGTGTAGTATTCAACTGAAATTATACCATGTTCCCAACAAGTATGGTGAAGGACGCCTTTCACACACAGTTAACTATCAGATCTATGCATGTTGAGAGATGTTCGTTCACCTAGCACAAAATGAGCGGGTTGCAGGAAACTTTTAGTCTGGGTTCTCTGTCGGTTCCATAGTGCCAATTTGAAGTGCCTGCAGTTTTGAGAGAAAAACTGCTTTGGAGCTACTTCCATCCCATATGTATGTATGAAGTGTAGCATGGAAATGAAAATAAAATTTGTGTTCCCAAAAAGCTAGGTGAAGGACGGCTTCCATACAAACTTATATCTCAGAACTGAGCAAGTGTAGAGACGGTCGTTCTTCTAGCAAAAAAGGAAAGGTTTTCAATAGAAAGTGTTTCTCTGGTTTCCCAGTCTGTTTCCCAGTGCTGCTTTGAATTTCCTGCAGTTTTCAATGGAAAACGATTTGGAGCCTTTGCCTCCTCTAATAAATTCATGAGTTGCAATTTCAACTGAAAAGATACTTAGCCTTCCCAAAAAAGTTTGTTAAGGGCGACTTTATCAGAGAGATTTTTTCAGTACTCTGCATGTAGAGAGAAGCTCGTTCATGTAGCACAAGTGTAATGGCTTGCAGGAGAAAATATTACTCTGGATTGTCAGTCTGTTTCCCAGTGCCGATTTGAAGTTCCTGCAGTGTTTGCAGGAAAACGGTGTTTTAGCTACCAAATCCCCATTTATAGGTAAAGAGATTAGTTTGCAACTGAAAAGAAATTTTGTGTTCCCAAGAATTTCTTTTAAGGACTGCTTACACACACACTAAATTCTCCTAACTGAACAAGTGGAGAGACTGTCGTTCATCTAGCAAGAAGGGAACGGTTTGCAGGAGAAATTTTACTCTAGTTTCTCAGTCTGTTTTCTAGTGCCTGTTAGAAGTTCCTGCATTTTTTACTTATAAACCGAGTTGGATGTAGTTTCTCCAAATATATATATATATATTTAGGGCATTTTTCAGTTGAAAAGTAAAAGTTTTCCCAAAATGCTATGTGAAAGACCGCATTCACTCACAGTTACCTATCAGTTCTGAGCATGCTGCGAGACGTTCGTTCATGCAGAATAAAGGAACAGATTGTAGGTGATACTTTTACTATGGTTTCTCATTCTGTTTCCTAGTGCCCCAATAAAGTGCCTGCACTTTTACAGGAAAACCGAGTTGGAGCTAATTCCTCCTCATACATATGTTTGGGTTTAGATTGCAAGTGTAATGAATCTTGTGTTGCCAACAAAGTAGGTGAAGGACGGCTTACAAACATACTTATATCTCAGAAATGAGTGCGTGGATAGATGTTCGTTCATCTAGCACAGAAAAGAAAGTTTTGCAGGAGAAAATTTTACTCTGGATTCTCAGTCGGTTTCCTAGTGCCGCTTGGATGTTCCTGCAGTTTTCCTTGGAAAAGAGAGTTGGAGCTTGTACCCCTCCGTATATATCTATGGATTGTAGTTTGCAACTTAATAGAAAATACATCTTCCTAACAAGATAGGTGAAGACGGCTTTAAACACATTTATATCTCAGAACTGAGAATCTGTTGAGACGTTGGTTCCTCTATCTCCATGGGATCGGATTAAAGGTGGAACTTATATTCTGGTTTCTCAGTCTGTTTCCAAGTGCCGCTTTGAATTTTTTGGAGTTTTCACTGGAAAATAGATTTGGAGATAGTACCTCCCCACATATATATTTGGATGTAAGCTTGCAACTGAAATACATCATTGCGTTCCCAACATGCTTGGTGAAGCATGGTTTAAAGACATGCTTATCTCTCAGACCTGAGTATCTGGAGAGACGTTCTTTCATCTAACAACATGTGAACGGGTTGAAGTGGAATGTTTTACTCTGGTTCCTCACACTGTTTCCTAGTTCCAGTTAGAAGTTCCTGCATTTATCCGTGTAAATACGATTTGGAGCTTATACCACATAATATAAAATAATGGTGTGTTGTTTGCAACTGAAAAGGAACTTTGTGTTCCCTACAAGTAAGGTGAATGTCGGAATTGAAACACATTAATCTCTCAGACCTGAGAATGTGGAGACACGTTCGTTCATGGAGTACAAAGATACTGGTAGTAGGGAAAAATTTTACCCTGGTTTCTCAGACTTTTTAAAATATACGGTTTAAAATTCCAGCAGATTTACTTCAAAACCGAGTTGGAAATATTACCTCCCCATATATATTTAAGGAGTGTAGTTTGCAACCGTAAAGAATGTTTGTGTTCCCTACAAGCTAGATGAAGTACAGCTTCCACACACTCAAAATTCTCAGAATTGAGCAGATGAAGAGACGTTCCTTCATCTAGCACAAATGGATCAGTCTACACGAGAAACTGTTTCTCTTGTTTCCTAGTCTCTTTCCTTTTTATATTTTGAAGTTCCTGCTGTTTTCACTGTATAAATGAACTGAAGCAAGAACCTCCCCATTTATATGTGTGGAATGTTGCATGCAACTGAAGAGAAATTCCGTGTTCCCAACAAGCTGGATTAATTTTGGCTTACATATGCACTTAACTCTCAGAACTGAGCATTTTGAGAGATGTTAATTCATCTGCAAAAATGGAATGCGTTTCATGAGATATTTTTACTCTGGTTTCTCAGGATTTTTCCAAGTGCTGGTATGAATTTCCTGCAGTTTTCAATATAAAACAGAGTTGAATATAGTACCTCTCAGTATAGATATTTTGAGTGTAGTTTGCAACTTAAATGAAGCCTTTAGTTCCCAACAAGGAATGTGAAGAATGTCTTTAAACGCACTTATAATTCTGAACTGAGCATGTGGTGAGAAGTTTGTTCATCTAGCACAAAGGGATGGGATTACAGGAGGAACTTTTTCTCTGGTTTCTCAGTCAGTTATTTAGTGCCGCTTTGAATTTCCTGGAGATTTCACTTGAAATCCGATTTGGACCTATTACAACCCCTATATATTTAAGGAGGTAAGTATTCAACTGAGGTAAGTGGTTTGCAACTGAATAGAAACTTTGTGTTCTCAACAAGCTCCTTAAAGTACGGCTTTCACCCACACTTATCTCTCCGAACTGAGCATGGGGTGGGACATTCTTTCCCCTAGCACATAAGAAACGGTTTCCTGGAAACATTTTACTCTGTTTCTCAGTCTGTTTCCTAGAGCCGATTTGTATTTCCTGCAGTTTTCACTACTACACAGAGTTGGAGGTATTCGCTACACACATATATATATACGGAGTGTAGTATTCAACTGAAAATATACCATGTTCCCAACAAGTATGGTGAAGGACGCCTTTCACACACAGTTAACTATCAGATCTATGCATGTTGAGAGATGTTCATTCACCTAGCACAAAATGAGCGGGTTGCAGGAAACTTTTAGTCTGGGATATCTGTCGGTTCCATAGTGCCAATTTGAAGTGCCTGCAGTTTTGAGAGAAAAAATGCGTTGGAGCTACTTCCATCCCATATGTATGTATGAAGTGTAGCATGCAAATGAAAATAAAATTTGTGTTCCCAAAAAGCTAGGTGAAGGACGGCTTCCATACAAACTTATATCTCAGAACTGAGCAAGTGTAGAGACGGTCGTTCTTCCAGCACAAAAGGAACGTTTTTCAATAGAAAGTGTTTCTCTGGTTTCCCAGTCTGTTTCCCAGTGCTGCTTTGAATTTCCTGCAGTTTTCAATGGAAAACGATTTGGAGCCTTTGCCTCCTCTAATAAATTCATGAGTTGCAATTTCAACTGAAAAGATACTTAGCCTTCCCAAAAAAGTTTGTTAAGGGCGACTTTATCAGAGAGCTTTTTTCAGTACTCTGCATGTAGAGAGAAGTTCGTTCATGTAGCACAAGTGTAATGGCTTGCAGGAGAAAATATTACTCTGGATTGTCAGTCTGTTTCCCAGTGCCGATTTGAAGTTCCTGCAGTGTTTGCAGGAAAACGGTGTTTTAACTACCAAATCCCCATTTATAGGTAAAGAGATTAGTTTGCAACTGAAAAGAAATTTTGTGTTCCCAAGAATTTCTGTTAAGGACTGCTTACACACACACTAAATTCTCCTAACTGAACAAGTGGAGAGACTGTCGTTCATCTAGCAAGAAGGGAACGGTTTGCAGGAGAAATTTTACTCTAGTTTCTCAGTCTGTTTTCTAGTGCCTGTTAGAAGTTCCTGCATTTTTTACTTATAAACCGAGTTGGATGTAGTGTCTCCAAATATATATATATATATTTAGGGCATTTTTCAGTTGAAAAGTAAAAGTTTTCCCAAAATGCTATGTGAAAGACCGCATTCACTCACAGTTACCTATCAGTTCTGAGCATGCTGCGAGACGTTCGTTCATGCAGAATAAAGGAACAGATTGTAGGTGATACTTTTACTATGGTTTCTCATTCTGTTTCCTAGTGCCCCAATAAAGTGCCTGCACTTTTACAGGAAAACCGAGTTGGAGCTAATTCCTCCTCATACATATGTTTGGGTTTAGATTGCAAGTGAAATGAATCTTGTGTTGCCAACAAAGTAGGTGAAGGACGGCTTACAAACATACTTATATCTCAGAACTGAGTGCGTGGATAGATGTTCGTTCATCTAGCACAGAAAAGAAAGTTTTGCAGGAGAAAATTTTACTCTGGATTCTCAGTCGGTTTCCTAGTGCCGCTTGGATGTTCCTGCAGTTTTCCGTGGAAAAGAGAGTTGGAGCTTGTACCCCTCCGTATATATCTATGGATTGTAGTTTGCAACTTAATAGAAAATACATCTTCCTAACAAGATAGGTGAAGACGGCTTTAAACACATTTATATCTCAGAACTGAGAATCTGTTGAGACGTTGGTTCCTCTATCTCCATGGGATCGGATTAAAGGTGGAACTTATATTCTGGTTTCTCAGTCTGTTTCCAAGTGCCGCTTTGAATTTTTTGGAGTTTTCACTGGAAAATAGATTTGGAGATAGTACCTCCCCACATATATATTTGGATGTAAGCTTGCAACTGAAATACATCATTGCGTTCCCAACATGCTTGGTGAAGCATGGTTTAAAGACATGCTTATCTCTCAGACCTGAGTATCTGGAGAGACGTTCTTTCATCTAACAACATGTGAACGGGTTGAAGTGGAATGTTTTACTCTGGTTCCTCACACTGTTTCCTAGTTCCAGTTAGAAGTTCCTGCATTTATCCGTGTAAATACGATTTGGAGCTTATACCACATAATATAAAATAATGGTGTGTTGTTTGCAACTGAAAAGGAACTTTGTGTTCCCTACAAGTAAGGTGAATGTCGGAATTGAAACACATTAATCTCTCAGACCTGAGAATGTGGAGACACGTTCGTTCATGGAGTACAAAGATACTGGTAGTAGGGAAAAATTTTACCCTGGTTTCTCAGACTTTTTAAAATATACGGTTTAAAATTCCAGCAGATTTACTTCAAAACCGAGTTGGAAATATTACCTCCCCATATATATTTAAGGAGTGTAGTTTGCAACCGTAAAGAATGTTTGTGTTCCCTACAAGCTAGATGAAGTACAGCTTCCACACACTCAAAATTCTCAGAATTGAGCAGATGAAGAGACGTTCCTTCATCTAGCACAAATGGATCAGTCTACACGAGAAACTGTTTCTCTTGTTTCCTAGTCTCTTTCCTTTTTATATTTTGAAGTTCCTGCTGTTTTCACTGTATAAATGAACTGAAGCAAGAACCTCCCCATTTATATGTGTGGAATGTTGCATGCAACTGAAGAGAAATTCCGTGTTCCCAACAAGCTGGATTAATTTTGGCTTACATATGCACTTAACTCTCAGAACTGAGCATTTTGAGAGATGTTAATTCATCTGCAAAAATGGAATGCGTTGCATGAGATATTTTTACTCTGGTTTCTCAGGATTTTTCCAAGTGCTGGTATGAATTTCCTGCAGTTTTCAATATAAAACAGAGTTGAATATAGTACCTCCCAGTATAGATATTTTGAGTGTAGTTTGCAACTTAAATGAAGCCTTTAGTTCCCAACAAGGAATGTGAAGAATGTCTTTAAACGCACTTATAATTCTGAAGTGAGCATGTGGTGAGAAGTTTGTTCATCTAGCACAAAGGGATGGGATTACAGGAGGAACTTTTTCTCTGGTTTCTCAGTCAGTTATTTAGTGCCGCTTTGAATTTCCTGGAGATTTCACTTGAAATCCGATTTGGACCTATTACAACCCCTATATATTTAAGGAGGTAAGTATTCAAATGAGGTAAGTGGTTTGCAACTGAATAGAAACTTTGTGTTCTCAACAAGCTCCTTAAAGTACGGCTTTCACCCACACTTATCTCTCCGAACTGAGCATGGGGTGGGACATTCTTTCCCCTAGCACATAAGAAACGGTTTCCTGGAAATATTTTACTCTGTTTCTCAGTCTGTTTCCTAGAGCCGATTTGTATTTCCTGCAGTTTTCACTACTACACAGAGTTGGAGGTATTCGCTACACACATATATATATACGGAGTGTAGTATTCAACTGAAAATATACCATGTTCCCAACAAGTATGGTGAAGGACGCCTTTCACACACAGTTAACTATCAGATCTATGCATGTTGAGAGATGTTCGTTCACCTAGCACAAAATGAGCGGGTTGCAGGAAACTTTTAGTCTGGGATATCTGTCGGTTCCATAGTGCCAATTTGAAGTGCCTGCAGTTTTGAGAGAAAAAATGCGTTGGAGCTACTTCCATCCCATATGTATGTATGAAGTGTAGCATGCAAATGAAAATAAAATTTGTGTTCCCAAAAAGCTAGGTGAAGGACGGCTTCCATACAAACTTATATCTCAGAACTGAGCAAGTGTAGAGACGGTCGTTCTTCTAGCACAAAAGGGACGTTTTTCAATAGAAAGTGTTTCTCTGGTTTCCCAGTCTGTTTCCCAGTGCTGCTTTGAATTTCCTGCAGTTTTCAATGGAAAACGATTTGGAGCCTTTGCCTCCTCTAATAAATTCAT
The DNA here is from genome assembly GCF_036321535.1 of Camelus dromedarius. Lineage (NCBI taxonomy): Eukaryota > Metazoa > Chordata > Mammalia > Artiodactyla > Camelidae > Camelus > Camelus dromedarius. Next base: position 3,087,288 of record NC_087473.1, on the reverse strand, counting down.
GAGTTGCAATTTCAACTGAAAAGATATTTAGCCTTCCCAAAAAAGTTTGTTAAGGGCGACTTTATCAGAGAGATTTTTTCAGTACTCTGCATGTAGAGAGAAGTTCGTTCATGTAGCACAAGTGTAATGGCTTGCAGGAGAAAATATTACTCTGGATTCTCAGTCTGTTTCCCAGTGCCGATTTGAAGTTCCTGCAGTGTTTGCAGGAAAACGGTGTTTTAGCTACCAAATCCCCATTTATAGGTAAAGAGATTAGTTTGCAACTGAAAAGAAATTTTGTGTTCCCAAGAATTTCTGTTAAGGACTGCTTACACACACACTAAATTCTCCTAACTGAACAAGTGGAGAGACTGTCGTTCATCTAGCAAGAAGGGAACGGTTTGCAGGAGAAATTTTACTCTAGTTTCTCAGTCTGTTTTCTAGTGCCTGTTAGAAGTTCCTGCATTTTTTACTAATAAACCGAGTTGGATGTTGTGTCTTCAAATATATATATATATATATTTAGGGCATTTTTCAGTTGAAAAGTAAAAGTTTTCCCAAAATGCTATGTGAAAGACCGCATTCACTCACAGTTACCTATCAGTTCTGAGCATGCTGCGAGACGTTCGTTCATGCAGAATAAAGGAACAGATTGTAGGTGATACTTTTACTATGGTTTCTCATTCTGTTTCCTAGTGCCCCAATAAAGTGCCTGCACTTTTACAGGAAAACCGAGTTGGAGCTAATTCCTCCTCATACATATGTTTGGGTTTAGATTGCAAGTGAAATGAATCTTGTGTTGCCAACAAAGTAGGAGAAGGACGGCTTACAAACATACTTATATCTCAGAACTGAGTGCGTGGATAGATGTTCGTTCATCTAGCACAGAAAAGAAAGTTTTGCAGGAGAAAATTTTACTCTGGATTCTCAGTCGGTTTCCTAGTGCCGCTTGGATGTTCCTGCAGTTTTCCGTGGAAAAGAGAGTTGGAGCTTGTACCCCTCCGTATATATCTATGGATTGTAGTTTGCAACTTAATAGAAAATACATCTTCCTAACAAGATAGGTGAAGACGGCTTTAAACACATTTATATCTCAGAACTGAGAATCTGTTGAGACGTTGGTTCCTCTATCTCCATGGGATCGGATTAAAGGTGGAACTTATATTCTGGTTTCTCAGTCTGTTTCCAAGTGCCGCTTTGAATTTTTTGGAGTTTTCACTGGAAAATAGATTTGGAGATAGTACCTCCCCACATATATATTTGGATGTAAGCTTGCAACTGAAATACATCATTGCGTTCCCAACATGCTTGGTGAAGCATGGTTTAAAGACATGCTTATCTCTCAGACCTGAGTATCTGGAGAGAAGTTCTTTCATCTAACAACATGTGAACGGGTTGAAGTGGAATGTTTTACTCTGGCTCCTCACACTGTTTCCTAGTTCCAGTTAGAAGTTCCTGCATTTATCCGTGTAAATACGATTTGGAGCTTATACCACATAATATAAAATAATGGTGTGTTGTTTGCAACTGAAAAGGAACTTTGTGTTCCCTACAAGTAAGGTGAATGTCGGAATTGAAACACATTAATCTCTCAGACCTGAGAATGTGGAGACACGTTCGTTCATGGAGTACAAAGATACTGGTAGTAGGGAAAAATTTTACCCTGGTTTCTCAGACTTTTTAAAATATACGGTTTAAAATTCCAGCAGATTTACTTCAAAACCGAGTTGGAAATATTACCTCCCCATATATATTTAAGGAGTGTAGTTTGCAACCGTAAAGAATGTTTGTGTTCCCTACAAGCTAGATGAAGTACAGCTTCCACACACTCAAAATTCTCAGAATTGAGCAGATGAAGAGACGTTCCTTCATCTAGCACAAATGGATCAGTCTACACGAGAAACTGTTTCTCTTGTTTCCTAGTCCCTTTCCTTTTTATATTTTGAAGTTCCTGCTGTTTTCACTGTATAAATGAACTGAAGCAAGAACCTCCCCATTTATATGTGTGGAATGTTGCATGCAACTGAAGAGAAATTCCGTGTTCCCAACAAGCTGGATTAATTTTGGCTTACATATGCACTTAACTCTCAGAACTGAGCATTTTGAGAGATGTTAATTCATCTGCAAAAATGGAATGCGTTGCATGAGATATTTTTACTCTGGTTTCTCAGGATTTTTCCAAGTGCTGGTATGAATTTCCTGCAGTTTTCAATATAAAACAGAGTTGAATATAGTACCTCCCAGTATAGATATTTTGAGTGTAGTTTGCAACTTAAATGAAGCCTTTAGTTCCCAACAATGAATGTGAAGAATGTCTTTAAACGCACTTATAATTCTGAACTGAGCATGTGGTGAGAAGTTTGTTCATCTAGCACAAAGGGATGGGATTACAGGAGGAACTTTTTCTCTGGTTTCTCAGTCAGTTATTTAGTGCCGCTTTGAATTTCCTGGAGATTTCACTTGAAATCCGATTTGGACCTATTACAACCCCTATATATTTAAGGAGGTAAGTATTCAACTGAGGTAAGTGGTTTGCAACTGAATAGAAACTTTGTGTTCTCAACAAGCTCCTTAAAGTACGGCTTTCACCCACACTTATCTCTCCGAACTGAGCATGGGGTGGGACATTCTTTCCCCTAGCACATAAGAAACGGTTTCCTGGAAACATTTTACTCTGTTTCTCAGTCTGTTTCCTAGAGCCGATTTGTATTTCCTGCAGTTTTCACTACTACACAGAGTTGGAGGTATTCGCTACACACATATATATATACGGAGTGTAGTATTCAACTGAAAATATACCATGTTCCCAACAAGTATGGTGAAGGACGCCTTTCACACACAGTTAACTATCAGATCTATGCATGTTGAGAGATGTTCGTTCACCTAGCACAAAATGAGCGGGTTGCAGGCAACATTTAGTCTGGGATATCTGTCGGTTCCATAGTGCCAATTTGAAGTGCCTGCACTTTTGAGAGAAAAAATGCGTTGGAGCTACTTCCATCCCATATGTATGTATGAAGTGTAGCATGCAAATGAAAATAAAATTTGTGTTCCCAAAAAGCTAGGTGAAGGACGGCTTCCATACAAAATTATATCTCAGAACTGAGCAAGTGTAGAGACGGTCGTTCTTCTAGCACAAAAGTAACGTTTTTCAATAGAAAGTGTTTCTCTGGTTTCCCAGTCTGTTTCCCAGTGCTGCTTTGAATTTCCTGCAGTTTTCAATGGAAAACGATTTGGAGCCTTTGCCTCCTCTAATTCATGAGTTGCAATTTCAACTGAAAAAATACTTAGCCTTCCCAAAAAAGTTTGTTATGGGCGACTTTATCAGAGAGATTTTTTCAGTAATCTGCATGTAGAGAGAAGTTCGTTCATGTAGCACAAGTGTAATGGCTTGCAGGAGAAAATATTACTCTGGATTGTCAGTCTGTTTCCCAGTGCCGATTTGAAGTTCCTGCAGTGTTTGCAGGAAAACGGTGTTTTAGCTACCAAATCCCCATTTATAGGTAAAGAGATTAGTTTGCAACTGAAAAGAAATTTTGTGTTCCCAAGAATTTCTGTTAAGGACTGCTTACACACACACTAAATTCTCCTAACTGAACAAGTGGAGAGACTGTCGTTCATCTAGCAAGAAGGGAACGGTTTGCAGGAGAAATTTTACTCTAGTTTCTCAGTCTGTTTTCTAGTGCCTGTTAGAAGTTCCTGCATTTTTTACTAATAAACCGAGTTGGATGTTGTGTCTTCAAATATATATATATATATATTTAGGGCATTTTTCAGTTGAAAAGTAAAAGTTTTCCCAAAATGCTATGTGAAAGACCGCATTCACTCACAGTTACCTATCAGTTCTGAGCATGCTGCGAGACGTTCGTTCATGCAGAATAAAGGAACAGATTGTAGGTGATACTTTTACTATGGTTTCTCATTCTGTTTCCTAGTGCCCCAATAAAGTGCCTGCACTTTTACAGGAAAACCGAGTTGGAGCTAATTCCTCCTCATACATATGTTTGGGTTTAGATTGCAAGTGAAATGAATCTTGTGTTGCCAACCAAGTAGGAGAAGGACGGCTTACAAACATACTTATATCTCAGAACTGAGTGCGTGGATAGATGTTCGTTCATCTAGCACAGAAAAGAAAGTTTTGCAGGAGAAAATTTTACTCTGGATTCTCAGTCGGTTTCCTAGTGCCGCTTGGATGTTCCTGCAGTTTTCCGTGGAAAAGAGAGTTGGAGCTTGTACCCCTCCGTATATATCTATGGATTGTAGTTTGCAACTTAATAGAAAATACATCTTCCTAACAAGATAGGTGAAGACGGCTTTAAACACATTTATATCTCAGAACTGAGAATCTGTTGAGACGTTGGTTCCTCTATCTCCATGGGATCGGATTAAAGGTGGAACTTATATTCTGGTTTCTCAGTCTGTTTCCAAGTGCCGCTTTGAATTTTTTGGAGTTTTCACTGGAAAATAGATTTGGAGATAGTACCTCCCCACATATATATTTGGATGTAAGCTTGCAACTGAAATACATCATTGCGTTCCCAACATGCTTGGTGAAGCATGGTTTAAAGACATGCTTATCTCTCAGACCTGAGTATCTGGAGAGACGTTCTTTCATCTAACAACATGTGAACGGGTTGAAGTGGAATGTTTTACTCTGGTTCCTCACACTGTTTCCTAGTTCCAGTTAGAAGTTCCTGCATTTATCCGTGTAAATACGATTTGGAGCTTATACCACATAATATAAAATAATGGTGTGTTGTTTGCAACTGAAAAGGAACTTTGTGTTCCCTACAAGTAAGGTGAATGTCGGAATTGAAACACATTAATCTCTCAGACCTGAGAATGTGGAGACACGTTCGTTCATGGAGTACAAAGATACTGGTAGTAGGGAAAAATTTTACCCTGGTTTCTCAGACTTTTTAAAATATACGGTTTAAAATTCCAGCAGATTTACTTCAAAACCGAGTTGGAAATATTACCTCCCCATATATATTTAAGGAGTGTAGTTTGCAACCGTAAAGAATGTTTGTGTTCCCTACAAGCTAGATGAAGTACAGCTTCCACACACTCAAAATTCTCAGAATTGAGCAGATGAAGAGACGTTCCTTCATCTAGCACAAATGGATCAGTCTACACGAGAAACTGTTTCTCTTGTTTCCTAGTCTCTTTCCTTTTTATATTTTGAAGTTCCTGCTGTTTTCACTGTATAAATGAACTGAAGCAAGAACCTCCCCATTTATATGTGTGGAATGTTGCATGCAACAGAAGAGAAATTCCGTGTTCCCAACAAGCTGGATTAATTTTGGCTTACATATGCACTTAACTCTCAGAACTGAGCATTTTGAGAGATGTTAATTCGTCTGCAAAAATGGAATGCGTTGCATGAGATATTTTTACTCTGGTTTCTCAGGATTTTTCCAAGTGCTGGTATGAATTTCCTGCAGTTTTCAATATAAAACAGAGTTGAATATAGTACCTCCCAGTATAGATATTTTGAGTGTAGTTTGCAACTTAAATGAAGCCTTTAGTTCCCAACAAGGAATGTGAAGAATGTCTTTAAACGCACTTATAATTCTGAACTGAGCATGTGGTGAGAAGTTTGTTCATCTAGCACAAAGGGATGGGATTACCGGAGGAACTTTTTCTCTGGTTTCTCAGTCAGTTATTTAGTGCCGCTTTGAATTTCCTGGAGATTTCACTTGAAATCCGATTTGGATCTATTACAACCCCTATATATTTAAGGAGGTAAGTATTCAACTGAGGTAAGTGGTTTGCAACTGAATAGAAACTTTGTGTTCTCAACAAGCTCCTTAAAGTACGGCTTTCACCCACACTTATCTCTCCGAACTGAGCATGGGGTGGGACATTCTTTCCCCTAGCACATAAGAAACGGTTTCCTGGAAACATTTTACTCTGTTTCTCAGTCTGTTTCCTAGAGCCGATTTGTATTTCCTGCAGTTTTCACTACTACACAGAGTTGGAGGTATTCGCTACACACATATATATATACGGAGTGTAGTATTCAACTGAAAATATACCATGTTCCCAACAAGTATGGTGAAGGACGCCTTTCACACACAGTTAACTATCAGATCTATGCATGTTGAGAGATGTTCGTTCACCTAGCACAAAATGAGCGGGTTGCAGGGAACTTTTAGTCTGGGTTCTCTGTCGGTTCCATAGTGCCAATTTGAAGTGCCTGCAGTTTTGAGAGAAAAACTGCTTTGGAGCTACTTCCATCCCATATGTATGTATGAAGTGTAGCATGCAAATGAAAATAAAATTTGTGTTCCCAAAAAGCTAGGTGAAGGACGGCTTCCATACAAACTTATATCTCAGAACTGAGCAAGTGTAGAGACGGTCGTTCTTCTAGCAAAAAAGGAAAGGTTTTCAATAGAAAGTGTTTCTCTGGTTTCCCAGTCTGTTTCCCAGTGCTGCTTTGAATTTCCTGCAGTTTTCAATGGAAAACGATTTGGAGCCTTTGCCTCCTCTAATAAATTCATGAGTTGCAATTTCAACTGAAAAGATACTTAGCCTTCCCAAAAAAGTTTGTTAAGGGCGACTTTATCAGAGAGCTTTTTTCAGTACTCTGCATGTAGAGAGAAGCTCGTTCATGTAGCACAAGTGTAATGGCTTGCAGGAGAAAATATTACTCTGGATTGTCAGTCTGTTTCCCAGTGCCGATTTGAAGTTCCTGCAGTGTTTGCAGGAAAACGGTGTTTTAGCTACCAAATCCCCATTTATAGGTAAAGAGATTAGTTTGCAACTGAAAAGAAATTTTGTGTTCCCAAGAATTTCTGTTAAGGACTGCTTACACACACACTAAATTCTCCTAACTGAACAAGTGGAGAGACTGTCGTTCATCTAGCAAGAAGGGAACGGTTTGCAGGAGAAATTTTACTCTAGTTTCTCAGTCTGTTTTCTAGTGCCTGTTAGAAGTTCCTGCATTTTTTACTTATAAACCGAGTTGGATGTAGTGTCTCCAAATATATATATATATATTTAGGGCATTTTTCAGTTGAAAAGTAAAAGTTTTCCCAAAATGCTATGTGAAAGACCGCATTCACTCACAGTTACCTATCAGTTCTGAGCATGCTGCGAGACGTTCGTTCATGCAGAATAAAGGAACAGATTGTAGGTGATACTTTTACTATGGTTTCTCATTCTGTTTCCTAGTGCCCCAATAAAGTGCCTGCACTTTTACAGGAAAACCGAGTTGGAGCTAATTCCTCCTCATACATATGTTTGGGTTTAGATTGCAAGTGAAATGAATCTTGTGTTGCCAACAAAGTAGGTGAAGGACGGCTTACAAACATACTTATATCTCAGAACTGAGTGCGTGGATAGATGTTCGTTCATCTAGCACAGAAAAGAAAGTTTTGCAGGAGAAAATTTTACTCTGGATTCTCAGTCGGTTTCCTAGTGCCGCTTGGATGTTCCTGCAGTTTTCCGTGGAAAAGAGAGTTGGAGCTTGTACCCCTCCGTATATATCTATGGATTGTAGTTTGCAACTTAATAGAAAATACATCTTCCTAACAAGATAGGTGAAGACGGCTTTAAACACATTTATATCTCAGAACTGAGAATCTGTTGAGACGTTGGTTCCTCTATCTCCATGGGATCGGATTAAAGGTGGAACTTATATTCTGGTTTCTCAGTCTGTTTCCAAGTGCCGCTTTGAATTTTTTGGAGTTTTCACTGGAAAATAGATTTGGAGATAGTACCTCCCCACATATATATTTGGATGTAAGCTTGCAACTGAAATACATCATTGCGTTCCCAACATGCTTGGTGAAGCATGGTTTAAAGACATGCTTATCTCTCAGACCTGAGTATCTGGAGAGACGTTCTTTCATCTAACAACATGTGAACGGGTTGAAGTGGAATGTTTTACTCTGGTTCCTCACACTGTTTCCTAGTTCCAGTTAGAAGTTCCTGCATTTATCCGTGTAAATACGATTTGGAGCTTATACCACATAATATAAAATAATGGTGTGTTGTTTGCAACTGAAAAGGAACTTTGTGTTCCCTACAAGTAAGGTGAATGTCGGAATTGAAACACATTAATCTCTCAGACCTGAGAATGTGGAGACACGTTCGTTCATGGAGTACAAAGATACTGGTAGTAGGGAAAAATTTTACCCTGGTTTCTCAGACTTTTTAAAATATACGGTTTAAAATTCCAGCAGATTTACTTCAAAACCGAGTTGGAAATATTACCTCCCCATATATATTTAAGGAGTGTAGTTTGCAACCGTAAAGAATGTTTGTGTTCCCTACAAGCTAGATGAAGTACAGCTTCCACACACTCAAAATTCTCAGAATTGAGCAGATGAAGAGACGTTCCTTCATCTAGCACAAATGGATCAGTCTACACGAGAAACTGTTTCTCTTGTTTCCTAGTCTCTTTCCTTTTTATATTTTGAAGTTCCTGCTGTTTTCACTGTATAAATGAACTGAAGCAAGAACCTCCCCATTTATATGTGTGGAATGTTGCATGCAACTGAAGAGAAATTCCGTGTTCCCAACAAGCTGGATTAATTTTGGCTTACATATGCACTTAACTCTCAGAACTGAGCATTTTGAGAGATGTTAATTCATCTGCAAAAATGGAATGCGTTGCATGAGATATTTTTACTCTGGTTTCTCAGGATTTTTCCAAGTGCTGGTATGAATTTCCTGCAGTTTTCAATATAAAACAGAGTTGAATATAGTACCTCCCAGTATAGATATTTTGAGTGTAGTTTGCAACTTAAATGAAGCCTTTAGTTCCCAACAAGGAATGTGAAGAATGTCTTTAAACGCACTTATAATTCTGAAGTGAGCATGTGGTGAGAAGTTTGTTCATCTAGCACAAAGGGATGGGATTACAGGAGGAACTTTTTCTCTGGTTTCTCAGTCAGTTATTTAGTGCCGCTTTGAATTTCCTGGAGATTTCACTTGAAATCCGATTTGGACCTATTACAACCCCTATATATTTAAGGAGGTAAGTATTCAACTGAGGTAAGTGGTTTGCAACTGAATAGAAACTTTGTGTTCTCAACAAGCTCCTTAAAGTACGGCTTTCACCCACACTTATCTCTCCGAACTGAGCATGGGGTGGGACATTCTTTCCCCTAGCACATAAGAAACGGTTTCCTGGAAACATTTTACTCTGTTTCTCAGTCTGTTTCCTAGAGCCGATTTGTATTTCCTGCAGTTTTCACTACTACACAGAGTTGGAGGTATTCGCTACACACATATATATATACGGAGTGTAGTATTCAACTGAAAATATACCATGTTCCCAACAAGTATGGTGAAGGACGCCTTTCACACACAGTTAACTATCAGATCTATGCATGTTGAGAGATGTTCGTTCACCTAGCACAAAATGAGCGGGTTGCAGGAAACTTTTAGTCTGGGATATCTGTCGGTTCCATAGTGCCAATTTGAAGTGCCTGCAGTTTTGAGAGAAAAAATGCGTTGGAGCTACTTCCATCCCATATGTATGTATGAAGTGTAGCATGCAAATGAAAATAAAATTTGTGTTCCCAAAAAGCTAGGTGAAGGACGGCTTCCATACAAACTTATATCTCAGAACTGAGCAAGTGTAGAGACGGTCGTTCTTCTAGCACAAAAGGAACGTTTTTCAATAGAAAGTGTTTCTCTGGTTTCCCAGTCTGTTTCCCAGTGCTGCTTTGAATTTCCTGCAGTTTTCAATGGAAAACGATTTGGAGCCTTTGCCTCCTCTAATAAATTCATGAGATGCAATTTCAACTGAAAAGATACTTAGCCTTCCCAAAAAAGTTTGTTAAGGGCGACTTTATCAGAGAGATTTTTTCAGTACTCTGCATGTAGAGAGAAGTTCGTTCATGTAGCACAAGTGTAATGGCTTGCAGGAGAAAATATTACTCTGGATTGTCAGTCTGTTTCCCAGTGCCGATTTGAAGTTCCTGCAGTGTTTGCAGGAAAACGGTGTTTTAGCTACCAAATCCCCATTTATAGGTAAAGAGATTAGTTTGCAACTGAAAAGAAATTTTGTGTTCCCAAGAATTTCTGTTAAGGACTGCTTACACACACACTAAATTCTCCTAACTGAACAAGTGGAGAATCTGTCGTTCATCTAGCAAGAAGGGAACGGTTTGCAGGAGAAATTTTACTCTAGTTTCTCAGTCTGTTTTCTAGTGCCTGTTAGAAGTTCCTGCATTTTTTACTTATAAACCGAGTTGGATGTAGTGTCTCCAAATATATATATATATATTTAGGGCATTTTTCAGTTGAAAAGTAAAAGTTTTCCCAAAATGCTATGTGAAAGACCGCATTCACTCACAGTTACCTATCAGTTCTGAGCATGCTGCGAGACGTTCGTTCATGCAGAATAAAGGAACAGATTGTAGGTGATACTTTTACTATGGTTTCTCATTCTGTTTCCTAGTGCCCCAATAAAGTGCCTGCACTTTTACAGGAAAACCGAGTTGGAGCTAATTCCTCCTCATACATATGTTTGGGTTTAGATTGCAAGTGAAATGAATCTTGTGTTGCCAACAAAGTAGGTGAAGGACGGCTTACAAACATACTTATATCTCAGAACTGAGTGCGTGGATAGATGTTCGTTCATCTAGCACAGAAAAGAAAGTTTTGCAGGAGAAAATTTTACTCTGGATTCTCAGTCGGTTTCCTAGTGCCGCTTGGATGTTCCTGCAGTTTTCCGTGGAAAAGAGAGTTGGAGCTTGTACCCCTCCGTATATATCTATGGATTGTAGTTTGCAACTTAATAGAAAATACATCTTCCTAACAAGATAGGTGAAGACGGCTTTAAACACATTTATATCTCAGAACTGAGAATCTGTTGAGACGTTGGTTCCTCTATCTCCATGGGATCGGATTAAAGGTGGAACTTATATTCTGGTTTCTCAGTCTGTTTCCAAGTGCCGCTTTGAATTTTTTGGAGTTTTCACTGGAAAATAGATTTGGAGATAGTACCTCCCCACATATATATTTGGATGTAAGCTTGCAACTGAAATACATCATTGCGTTCCCAACATGCTTGGTGAAGCATGGTTTAAAGACATGCTTATCTCTCAGACCTGAGTATCTGGAGAGACGTTCTTTCATCTAACAACATGTGAACGGGTTGAAGTGGAATGTTTTACTCTGGTTCCTCACACTGTTTCCTAGTTCCAGTTAGAAGTTCCTGCATTTATCCGTGTAAATACGATTTGGAGCTTATACCACATAATATAAAATAATGGTGTGTTGTTTGCAACTGAAAAGGAACTTTGTGTTCCCTACAAGTAAGGTGAATGTCGGAATTGAAACACATTAATCTCTCAGACCTGAGAATGTGGAGACACGTTCGTTCATGGAGTACAAAGATACTGGTAGTAGGGAAAAATTTTACCCTGGTTTCTCAGACTTTTTAAAATATACGGTTTAAAATTCCAGCAGATTTACTTCAAAACCGAGTTGGAAATATTACCTCCCCATATATATTTAAGGAGTGTAGTTTGCAACCGTAAAGAATGTTTGTGTTCCCTACAAGCTAGATGAAGTACAGCTTCCACACACTCAAAATTCTCAGAATTGAGCAGATGAAGAGACGTTCCTTCATCTAGCACAAATGGATCAGTCTACACGAGAAACTGTTTCTCTAGTTTCCTAGTCTCTTTCCTTTTTATATTTTGAAGTTCCTGCTGTTTTCACTGTATAAATGAACTGAAGCAAGAACCTCCCCATTTATATGTGTGGAATGTTGCATGCAACTGAAGAGAAATTCCGTGTTCCCAACAAGCTGGATTAATTTTGGCTTACATATGCACTTAACTCTCAGAACTGAGCATTTTGAGAGATGTTAATTCATCTGCAAAAATGGAATGCGTTGCATGAGATATTTTTACTCTGGTTTCTCAGGATTTTTCCAAGTGCTGGTATGAATTTCCTGCAGTTTTCAATATAAAACAGAGTTGAATATAGTACCTCCCAGTATAGATATTTTGAGTGTAGTTTGCAACTTAAATGAAGCCTTTAGTTCCCAACAAGGAATGTGAAGAATGTCTTTAAACGCACTTATAATTCTGAACTGAGCATGTGGTGAGAAGTTTGTTCATCTAGCACAAAGGGATGGGATTACAGGAGGAACTTTTTCTCTGGTTTCTCAGTCAGTTATTTAGTGCCGCTTTGAATTTCCTGGAGATTTCACTTGAAATCCGATTTGGACCTATTACAACCCCTATATATTTAAGGAGGTAAGTATTCAACTGAGGTAAGTGGTTTGCAACTGAATAGAAACTTTGTGTTCTCAACAAGCTCCTTAAAGTACGGCTTTCACCCACACTTATCTCTCCGAACTGAGCATGGGGTGGGACATTCTTTCCCCTAGCACATAAGAAACGGTTTCCTGGAAACATTTTACTCTGTTTCTCAGTCTGTTTCCTAGAGCCGATTTGTATTTCCTGCAGTTTTCACTACTACACAGAGTTGGAGGTATTCGCTACACACATATATATATACGGAGTGTAGTATTCAACTGAAAATATACCATGTTCCCAACAAGTATGGTGAAGGACGCCTTTCACACACAGTTAACTATCAGATCTATGCATGTTGAGAGATGTTCGTTCACCTAGCACAAAATGAGCGGGTTGCAGGAAACATTTAGTCTGGGATATCTGTCGGTTCCATAGTGCCAATTTGAAGTGCCTGCAGTTTTGAGAGAAAAAATGCGTTGGAGCTACTTCCATCCCATATGTATGTATGAAGTGTAGCATGCAAATGAAAATAAAATTTGTGTTCCCAAAAAGCTAGGTGAAGGACGGCTTCCATACAAACTTATATCTCAGAACTGAGCAAGTGTAGAGACGGTCGTTCTTCTAGCACAAAAGGAACGTTTTTCAATAGAAAGTGTTTCTCTGGTTTCCCAGTCTGTTTCCCAGTGCTGCTTTGAATTTCCTGCAGTTTTCAATGGAAAACGATTTGGAGCCTTTGCCTCCTCTAATAAATTCATGAGTTGCAATTTCAACTGAAAAGATACTTAGCCTTCCCAAAAAAGTTTGTTAAGGGCGACTTTATCAGAGAGATTTTTTCAGTACTCTGCATGTAGAGAGAAGTTCGTTCATGTAGCACAAGTGTAATGGCTTGCAGGAGAAAATATTACTCTGGATTGTCAGTCTGTTTCCCAGTGCTGATTTGAAGTTCCTGCAGTGTTTGCAGGAAAACGGTGTTTTAGCTACCAAATCCCCATTTATAGGTAAAGAGATTAGTTTGCAACTGAAAAGAAATTTTGTGTTCCCAAGAATTTCTGTTAAGGACTGCTTACACACACACTAAATTCTCCTAACTGAACAAGTGGAGAGACTGTCGTTCATCTAGCAAGAAGGGAACGGTTTGCAGGAGAAATTTTACTCTAGTTTCTCAGTCTGTTTTCTAGTGCCTGTTAGAAGTTCCTGCATTTTTTACTAATAAACCGAGTTGGATGTAGTGTCTCCAAATATATATATATATATATTTAGGGCATTTTTCAGTTGAAAAGTAAAAGTTTTCCCAAAATGCTATGTGAAAGACCGCATTCACTCACAGTTACCTATCAGTTCTGAGCATGCTGCGAGACGTTCGTTCATGCAGAATAAAGGAACAGATTGTAGGTGATACTTTTACTATGGTTTCTCATTCTGTTTCCTAGTGCCCCAATAAAGTGCCTGCACTTTTACAGGAAAACCGAGTTGGAGCTAATTCCTCCTCATACATATGTTTGGGTTTAGATTGCAAGTGAAATGAATCTTGTGTTGCCAACAAAGTAGGTGAAGGACGGCTTACAAACATACTTATATCTCAGAACTGAGTGCGTGGATAGATGTTCGTTCATCTAGCACAGAAAAGAAAGTTTTGCAGGAGAAAATTTTACTCTGGATTCTCAGTCGGTTTCCTAGTGCCGCTTGGATGTTCCTGCAGTTTTCCGTGGAAAAGAGAGTTGGAGCTTGTACCCCTCCGTATATATCTATGGATTGTAGTTTGCAACTTAATAGAAAATACATCTTCCTAACAAGATAGGTGAAGACGGCTTTAAACACATTTATATCTCAGAACTGAGAATCTGTTGAGACGTTGGTTCCTCTATCTCCATGGGATCGGATTAAAGGTGGAACTTATATTCTGGTTTCTCAGTCTGTTTCCAAGTGCCGCTTTGAATTTTTTGGAGTTTTCACTGGAAAATAGATTTGGAGATAGTACCTCCCCACATATATATTTGGATGTAAGCTTGCAACTGAAATACATCATTGCGTTCCCAACATGCTTGGTGAAGCATGGTTTAAAGACATGCTTATCTCTCAGACCTGAGTATCTGGAGAGACGTTCTTTCATCTAACAACATGTGAACGGGTTGAAGTGGAATGTTTTACTCTGGTTCCTCACACTGTTTCCTAGTTCCAGTTAGAAGTTCCTGCATTTATCCGTGTAAATACGATTTGGAGCTTATACCACATAATATAAAATAATGGTGTGTTGTTTGCAACTGAAAAGGAACTTTGTGTTCCCTACAAGTAAGGTGAATGTCGGAATTGAAACACATTAATCTCTCAGACCTGAGAATGTGGAGACACGTTCGTTCATGGAGTACAAAGATACTGGTAGTAGGGAAAAATTTTACCCTGGTTTCTCAGACTTTTTAAAATATACGGTTTAAAATTCCAGCAGATTTACTTCAAAACCGAGTTGGAAATATTACCTCCCCATATATATTTAAGGAGTGTAGTTTGCAACCGTAAAGAATGTTTGTGTTCCCTACAAGCTAGATGAAGTACAGCTTCCACACACTCAAAATTCTCAGAATTGAGCAGATGAAGAGACGTTCCTTCATCTAGCACAAATGGATCAGTCTACACGAGAAACTGTTTCTCTTGTTTCCTAGTCTCTTTCCTTTTTATATTTTGAAGTTCCTGCTGTTTTCACTGTATAAATGAACTGAAGCAAGAACCTCCCCATTTATATGTGTGGAATGTTGCATGCAACTGAAGAGAAATTCCGTGTTCCCAACAAGCTGGATTAATTTTGGCTTACATATGCACTTAACTCTCAGAACTGAGCATTTTGAGAGATGTTAATTCATCTGCAAAAATGGAATGCGTTGCATGAGATATTTTTACTCTGGTTTCTCAGGATTTTTCCAAGTGCTGGTATGAATTTCCTGCAGTTTTCAATATAAAACAGAGTTGAATATAGTACCTCCCAGTATAGATAATTTGAGTGTAGTTTGCAACTTAAATGAAGCCTTTAGTTCCCAACAAGGAATGTGAATAATGTCTTTAAACGCACTTATAATTCTGAACTGAGCATGTGGTGAGAAGTTTGTTCATCTAGCACAAAGGGATGGGATTACAGGAGGAACTTTTTCTCTGGTTTCTCAGTCAGTTATTTAGTGCCGCTTTGAATTTCCTGGAGATTTCACTTGAAATCCGATTTGGACCTATTACAACCCCTATATATTTAAGGAGGTAAGTATTCAACTGAGGTAAGTGGTTTGCAACTGAATAGAAACTTTGTGTTCTCAACAAGCTCCTTAAAGTACGGCTTTCACCCACACTTATCTCTCCGAACTGAGCATGGGGTGGGACATTCTTTCCCCTAGCACATAAGAAACGGTTTCCTGGAAACATTTTACTCTGTTTCTCAGTCTGTTTCCTAGAGCCGATTTGTATTTCCTGCAGTTTTCACTACTACACAGAGTTGGAGGTATTCGCTACACACATATATATATACGGAGTGTAGTATTCAACTGAAATTATACCATGTTCCCAACAAGTATGGTGAAGGACGCCTTTCACACACAGTTAACTATCAGATCTATGCATGTTGAGAGATGTTCGTTCACCTAGCACAAAATGAGCGGGTTGCAGGAAACTTTTAGTCTGGGTTCTCTGTCGGTTCCATAGTGCCAATTTGAAGTGCCTGCAGTTTTGAGAGAAAAACTGCTTTGGAGCTACTTCCATCCCATATGTATGTATGAAGTGTAGCATGGAAATGAAAATAAAATTTGTGTTCCCAAAAAGCTAGGTGAAGGACGGCTTCCATACAAACTTATATCTCAGAACTGAGCAAGTGTAGAGACGGTCGTTCTTCTAGCAAAAAAGGAAAGGTTTTCAATAGAAAGTGTTTCTCTGGTTTCCCAGTCTGTTTCCCAGTGCTGCTTTGAATTTCCTGCAGTTTTCAATGGAAAACGATTTGGAGCCTTTGCCTCCTCTAATAAATTCATGAGTTGCAATTTCAACTGAAAAGATACTTAGCCTTCCCAAAAAAGTTTGTTAAGGGCGACTTTATCAGAGAGATTTTTTCAGTACTCTGCATGTAGAGAGAAGCTCGTTCATGTAGCACAAGTGTAATGGCTTGCAGGAGAAAATATTACTCTGGATTGTCAGTCTGTTTCCCAGTGCCGATTTGAAGTTCCTGCAGTGTTTGCAGGAAAACGGTGTTTTAGCTACCAAATCCCCATTTATAGGTAAAGAGATTAGTTTGCAACTGAAAAGAAATTTTGTGTTCCCAAGAATTTCTTTTAAGGACTGCTTACACACACACTAAATTCTCCTAACTGAACAAGTGGAGAGACTGTCGTTCATCTAGCAAGAAGGGAACGGTTTGCAGGAGAAATTTTACTCTAGTTTCTCAGTCTGTTTTCTAGTGCCTGTTAGAAGTTCCTGCATTTTTTACTTATAAACCGAGTTGGATGTAGTTTCTCCAAATATATATATATATATTTAGGGCATTTTTCAGTTGAAAAGTAAAAGTTTTCCCAAAATGCTATGTGAAAGACCGCATTCACTCACAGTTACCTATCAGTTCTGAGCATGCTGCGAGACGTTCGTTCATGCAGAATAAAGGAACAGATTGTAGGTGATACTTTTACTATGGTTTCTCATTCTGTTTCCTAGTGCCCCAATAAAGTGCCTGCACTTTTACAGGAAAACCGAGTTGGAGCTAATTCCTCCTCATACATATGTTTGGGTTTAGATTGCAAGTGAAATGAATCTTGTGTTGCCAACAAAGTAGGTGAAGGACGGCTTACAAACATACTTATATCTCAGAACTGAGTGCGTGGATAGATGTTCGTTCATCTAGCACAGAAAAGAAAGTTTTGCAGGAGAAAATTTTACTCTGGATTCTCAGTCGGTTTCCTAGTGCCGCTTGGATGTTCCTGCAGTTTTCCTTGGAAAAGAGAGTTGGAGCTTGTACCCCTCCGTATATATCTATGGATTGTAGTTTGCAACTTAATAGAAAATACATCTTCCTAACAAGATAGGTGAAGACGGCTTTAAACACATTTATATCTCAGAACTGAGAATCTGTTGAGACGTTGGTTCCTCTATCTCCATGGGATCGGATTAAAGGTGGAACTTATATTCTGGTTTCTCAGTCTGTTTCCAAGTGCCGCTTTGAATTTTTTGGAGTTTTCACTGGAAAATAGATTTGGAGATAGTACCTCCCCACATATATATTTGGATGTAAGCTTGCAACTGAAATACATCATTGCGTTCCCAACATGCTTGGTGAAGCATGGTTTAAAGACATGCTTATCTCTCAGACCTGAGTATCTGGAGAGACGTTCTTTCATCTAACAACATGTGAACGGGTTGAAGTGGAATGTTTTACTCTGGTTCCTCACACTGTTTCCTAGTTCCAGTTAGAAGTTCCTGCATTTATCCGTGTAAATACGATTTGGAGCTTATACCACATAATATAAAATAATGGTGTGTTGTTTGCAACTGAAAAGGAACTTTGTGTTCCCTACAAGTAAGGTGAATGTCGGAATTGAAACACATTAATCTCTCAGACCTGAGAATGTGGAGACACGTTCGTTCATGGAGTACAAAGATACTGGTAGTAGGGAAAAATTTTACCCTGGTTTCTCAGACTTTTTAAAATATACGGTTTAAAATTCCAGCAGATTTACTTCAAAACCGAGTTGGAAATATTACCTCCCCATATATATTTAAGGAGTGTAGTTTGCAACCGTAAAGAATGTTTGTGTTCCCTACAAGCTAGATGAAGTACAGCTTCCACACACTCAAAATTCTCAGAATTGAGCAGATGAAGAGACGTTCCTTCATCTAGCACAAATGGATCAGTCTACACGAGAAACTGTTTCTCTTGTTTCCTAGTCTCTTTCCTTTTTATATTTTGAAGTTCCTGCTGTTTTCACTGTATAAATGAACTGAAGCAAGAACCTCCCCATTTATATGTGTGGAATGTTGCATGCAACTGAAGAGAAATTCCGTGTTCCCAACAAGCTGGATTAATTTTGGCTTACATATGCACTTAACTCTCAGAACTGAGCATTTTGAGAGATGTTAATTCATCTGCAAAAATGGAATGCGTTGCATGAGATATTTTTACTCTGGTTTCTCAGGATTTTTCCAAGTGCTGGTATGAATTTCCTGCAGTTTTCAATATAAAACAGAGTTGAATATAGTACCTCCCAGTATAGATATTTTGAGTGTAGTTTGCAACTTAAATGAAGCCTTTAGTTCCCAACAAGGAATGTGAATAATGTCTTTAAACGCACTTATAATTCTGAACTGAGCATGTGGTGAGAAGTTTGTTCATCTAGCACAAAGGGATGGGATTACAGGAGGAACTTTTTCTCTGGTTTCTCAGTCAGTTATTTAGTGCCGCTTTGAATTTCCTGGAGATTTCACTTGAAATCCGATTTGGACCTATTACAACCCCTATATATTTAAGGAGGTAAGTATTCAACTGAGGTAAGTGGTTTGCAACTGAATAGAAACTTTGTGTTCTCAACAAGCTCCTTAAAGTACGGCTTTCACCCACACTTATCTCTCCGAACTGAGCATGGGGTGGGACATTCTTTCCCCTAGCACATAAGAAACGGTTTCCTGGAAACATTTTACTCTGTTTCTCAGTCTGTTTCCTAGAGCCGATTTGTATTTCCTGCAGTTTTCACTACTACACAGAGTTGGAGGTATTCGCTACACACATATATATATACGGAGTGTAGTATTCAACTGAAATTATACCATGTTCCCAACAAGTATGGTGAAGGACGCCTTTCACACACAGTTAACTATCAGATCTATGCATGTTGAGAGATGTTCGTTCACCTAGCACAAAATGAGCGGGTTGCAGGAAACTTTTAGTCTGGGTTCTCTGTCGGTTCCATAGTGCCAATTTGAAGTGCCTGCAGTTTTGAGAGAAAAACTGCTTTGGAGCTACTTCCATCCCATATGTATGTATGAAGTGTAGCATGGAAATGAAAATAAAATTTGTGTTCCCAAAAAGCTAGGTGAAGGACGGCTTCCATACAAACTTATATCTCAGAACTGAGCAAGTGTAGAGACGGTCGTTCTTCTAGCAAAAAAGGAAAGGTTTTCAATAGAAAGTGTTTCTCTGGTTTCCCAGTCTGTTTCCCAGTGCTGCTTTGAATTTCCTGCAGTTTTCAATGGAAAACGATTTGGAGCCTTTGCCTCCTCTAATAAATTCATGAGTTGCAATTTCAACTGAAAAGATACTTAGCCTTCCCAAAAAAGTTTGTTAAGGGCGACTTTATCAGAGAGATTTTTTCAGTACTCTGCATGTAGAGAGAAGCTCGTTCATGTAGCACAAGTGTAATGGCTTGCAGGAGAAAATATTACTCTGGATTGTCAGTCTGTTTCCCAGTGCCGATTTGAAGTTCCTGCAGTGTTTGCAGGAAAACGGTGTTTTAGCTACCAAATCCCCATTTATAGGTAAAGAGATTAGTTTGCAACTGAAAAGAAATTTTGTGTTCCCAAGAATTTCTTTTAAGGACTGCTTACACACACACTAAATTCTCCTAACTGAACAAGTGGAGAGACTGTCGTTCATCTAGCAAGAAGGGAACGGTTTGCAGGAGAAATTTTACTCTAGTTTCTCAGTCTGTTTTCTAGTGCCTGTTAGAAGTTCCTGCATTTTTTACTTATAAACCGAGTTGGATGTAGTTTCTCCAAATATATATATATATATTTAGGGCATTTTTCAGTTGAAAAGTAAAAGTTTTCCCAAAATGCTATGTGAAAGACCGCATTCACTCACAGTTACCTATCAGTTCTGAGCATGCTGCGAGACGTTCGTTCATGCAGAATAAAGGAACAGATTGTAGGTGATACTTTTACTATGGTTTCTCATTCTGTTTCCTAGTGCCCCAATAAAGTGCCTGCACTTTTACAGGAAAACCGAGTTGGAGCTAATTCCTCCTCATACATATGTTTGGGTTTAGATTGCAAGTGAAATGAATCTTGTGTTGCCAACAAAGTAGGTGAAGGACGGCTTACAAACATACTTATATCTCAGAACTGAGTGCGTGGATAGATGTTCGTTCATCTAGCACAGAAAAGAAAGTTTTGCAGGAGAAAATTTTACTCTGGATTCTCAGTCGGTTTCCTAGTGCCGCTTGGATGTTCCTGCAGTTTTCCTTGGAAAAGAGAGTTGGAGCTTGTACCCCTCCGTATATATCTATGGATTGTAGTTTGCAACTTAATAGAAAATACATCTTCCTAACAAGATAGGTGAAGACGGCTTTAAACACATTTATATCTCAGAACTGAGAATCTGTTGAGACGTTGGTTCCTCTATCTCCATGGGATCGGATTAAAGGTGGAACTTATATTCTGGTTTCTCAGTCTGTTTCCAAGTGCCGCTTTGAATTTTTTGGAGTTTTCACTGGAAAATAGATTTGGAGATAGTACCTCCCCACATATATATTTGGATGTAAGCTTGCAACTGAAATACATCATTGCGTTCCCAACATGCTTGGTGAAGCATGGTTTAAAGACATGCTTATCTCTCAGACCTGAGTATCTGGAGAGACGTTCTTTCATCTAACAACATGTGAACGGGTTGAAGTGGAATGTTTTACTCTGGTTCCTCACACTGTTTCCTAGTTCCAGTTAGAAGTTCCTGCATTTATCCGTGTAAATACGATTTGGAGCTTATACCACATAATATAAAATAATGGTGTGTTGTTTGCAACTGAAAAGGAACTTTGTGTTCCCTACAAGTAAGGTGAATGTCGGAATTGAAACACATTAATCTCTCAGACCTGAGAATGTGGAGACACGTTCGTTCATGGAGTACAAAGATACTGGTAGTAGGGAAAAATTTTACCCTGGTTTCTCAGACTTTTTAAAATATACGGTTTAAAATTCCAGCAGATTTACTTCAAAACCGAGTTGGAAATATTACCTCCCCATATATATTTAAGGAGTGTAGTTTGCAACCGTAAAGAATGTTTGTGTTCCCTACAAGCTAGATGAAGTACAGCTTCCACACACTCAAAATTCTCAGAATTGAGCAGATGAAGAGACGTTCCTTCATCTAGCACAAATGGATCAGTCTACACGAGAAACTGTTTCTCTTGTTTCCTAGTCTCTTTCCTTTTTATATTTTGAAGTTCCTGCTGTTTTCACTGTATAAATGAACTGAAGCAAGAACCTCCCCATTTATATGTGTGGAATGTTGCATGCAACTGAAGAGAAATTCCGTGTTCCCAACAAGCTGGATTAATTTTGGCTTACATATGCACTTAACTCTCAGAACTGAGCATTTTGAGAGATGTTAATTCATCTGCAAAAATGGAATGCGTTGCATGAGATATTTTTACTCTGGTTTCTCAGGATTTTTCCAAGTGCTGGTATGAATTTCCTGCAGTTTTCAATATAAAACAGAGTTGAATATAGTACCTCTCAGTATAGATATTTTGAGTGTAGTTTGCAACTTAAATGAAGCCTTTAGTTCCCAACAAGGAATGTGAAGAATGTCTTTAAACGCACTTATAATTCTGAACTGAGCATGTGGTGAGAAGTTTGTTCATCTAGCACAAAGGGATGGGATTACAGGAGGAACTTTTTCTCTGGTTTCTCAGTCAGTTATTTAGTGCCGATTTGAATTTCCTGGAGATTTCACTTGAAATCCGATTTGGACCTATTACAACCCCTATATATTTAAGGAGGTAAGTATTCAACTGAGGTAAGTGGTTTGCAACTGAATAGAAACTTTGTGTTCTCAACAAGCTCCTTAAAGTACGGCTTTCACCCACACTTATCTCTCCGAACTGAGCATGGGGTGGGACATTCTTTCCCCTAGCACATAAGAAACGGTTTCCTGGAAACATTTTACTCTGTTTCTCAGTCTGTTTCCTAGAGCCGATTTGTATTTCCTGCAGTTTTCACTACTACACAGAGTTGGAGGTATTCGCTACACACATATATATATACGGAGTGTAGTATTCAACTGAAAATATACCATGTTCCCAACAAGTATGGTGAAGGACGCCTTTCACACACAGTTAACTATCAGATCTATGCATGTTGAGAGATGTTCATTCACCTAGCACAAAATGAGCGGGTTGCAGGAAACTTTTAGTCTGGGATATCTGTCGGTTCCATAGTGCCAATTTGAAGTGCCTGCAGTTTTGAGAGAAAAAATGCGTTGGAGCTACTTCCATCCCATATGTATGTATGAAGTGTAGCATGCAAATGAAAATAAAATTTGTGTTCCCAAAAAGCTAGGTGAAGGACGGCTTCCATACAAACTTATATCTCAGAACTGAGCAAGTGTAGAGACGGTCGTTCTTCCAGCACAAAAGGAACGTTTTTCAATAGAAAGTGTTTCTCTGGTTTCCCAGTCTGTTTCCCAGTGCTGCTTTGAATTTCCTGCAGTTTTCAATGGAAAACGATTTGGAGCCTTTGCCTCCTCTAATAAATTCATGAGTTGCAATTTCAACTGAAAAGATACTTAGCCTTCCCAAAAAAGTTTGTTAAGGGCGACTTTATCAGAGAGCTTTTTTCAGTACTCTGCATGTAGAGAGAAGTTCGTTCATGTAGCACAAGTGTAATGGCTTGCAGGAGAAAATATTACTCTGGATTGTCAGTCTGTTTCCCAGTGCCGATTTGAAGTTCCTGCAGTGTTTGCAGGAAAACGGTGTTTTAGCTACCAAATCCCCATTTATAGGTAAAGAGATTAGTTTGCAACTGAAAAGAAATTTTGTGTTCCCAAGAATTTCTGTTAAGGACTGCTTACACACACACTAAATTCTCCTAACTGAACAAGTGGAGAGACTGTCGTTCATCTAGCAAGAAGGGAACGGTTTGCAGGAGAAATTTTACTCTAGTTTCTCAGTCTGTTTTCTAGTGCCTGTTAGAAGTTCCTGCATTTTTTACTTATAAACCGAGTTGGATGTAGTGTCTCCAAATATATATATATATATTTAGGGCATTTTTCAGTTGAAAAGTAAAAGTTTTCCCAAAATGCTATGTGAAAGACCGCATTCACTCACAGTTACCTATCAGTTCTGAGCATGCTGCGAGACGTTCGTTCATGCAGAATAAAGGAACAGATTGTAGGTGATACTTTTACTATGGTTTCTCATTCTGTTTCCTAGTGCCCCAATAAAGTGCCTGCACTTTTACAGGAAAACCGAGTTGGAGCTAATTCCTCCTCATACATATGTTTGGGTTTAGATTGCAAGTGAAATGAATCTTGTGTTGCCAACAAAGTAGGTGAAGGACGGCTTACAAACATACTTATATCTCAGAACTGAGTGCGTGGATAGATGTTCGTTCATCTAGCACAGAAAAGAAAGTTTTGCAGGAGAAAATTTTACTCTGGATTCTCAGTCGGTTTCCTAGTGCCGCTTGGATGTTCCTGCAGTTTTCCTTGGAAAAGAGAGTTGGAGCTTGTACCCCTCCGTATATATCTATGGATTGTAGTTTGCAACTTAATAGAAAATACATCTTCCTAACAAGATAGGTGAAGACGGCTTTAAACACATTTATATCTCAGAACTGAGAATCTGTTGAGACGTTGGTTCCTCTATCTCCATGGGATCGGATTAAAGGTGGAACTTATATTCTGGTTTCTCAGTCTGTTTCCAAGTGCCGCTTTGAATTTTTTGGAGTTTTCACTGGAAAATAGATTTGGAGATAGTACCTCCCCACATATATATTTGGATGTAAGCTTGCAACTGAAATACATCATTGCGTTCCCAACATGCTTGGTGAAGCATGGTTTAAAGACATGCTTATCTCTCAGACCTGAGTATCTGGAGAGACGTTCTTTCATCTAACAACATGTGAACGGGTTGAAGTGGAATGTTTTACTCTGGTTCCTCACACTGTTTCCTAGTTCCAGTTAGAAGTTCCTGCATTTATCCGTGTAAATACGATTTGGAGCTTATACCACATAATATAAAATAATGGTGTGTTGTTTGCAACTGAAAAGGAACTTTGTGTTCCCTACAAGTAAGGTGAATGTCGGAATTGAAACACATTAATCTCTCAGACCTGAGAATGTGGAGACACGTTCGTTCATGGAGTACAAAGATACTGGTAGTAGGGAAAAATTTTACCCTGGTTTCTCAGACTTTTTAAAATATACGGTTTAAAATTCCAGCAGATTTACTTCAAAACCGAGTTGGAAATATTACCTCCCCATATATATTTAAGGAGTGTAGTTTGCAACCGTAAAGAATGTTTGTGTTCCCTACAAGCTAGATGAAGTACAGCTTCCACACACTCAAAATTCTCAGAATTGAGCAGATGAAGAGACGTTCCTTCATCTAGCACAAATGGATCAGTCTACACGAGAAACTGTTTCTCTTGTTTCCTAGTCTCTTTCCTTTTTATATTTTGAAGTTCCTGCTGTTTTCACTGTATAAATGAACTGAAGCAAGAACCTCCCCATTTATATGTGTGGAATGTTGCATGCAACTGAAGAGAAATTCCGTGTTCCCAACAAGCTGGATTAATTTTGGCTTACATATGCACTTAACTCTCAGAACTGAGCATTTTGAGAGATGTTAATTCATCTGCAAAAATGGAATGCGTTGCATGAGATATTTTTACTCTGGTTTCTCAGGATTTTTCCAAGTGCTGGTATGAATTTCCTGCAGTTTTCAATATAAAACAGAGTTGAATATAGTACCTCTCAGTATAGATATTTTGAGTGTAGTTTGCAACTTAAATGAAGCCTTTAGTTCCCAACAAGGAATGTGAAGAATGTCTTTAAACGCACTTATAATTCTGAACTGAGCATGTGGTGAGAAGTTTGTTCATCTAGCACAAAGGGATGGGATTACAGGAGGAACTTTTTCTCTGGTTTCTCAGTCAGTTATTTAGTGCCGATTTGAATTTCCTGGAGATTTCACTTGAAATCCGATTTGGACCTATTACAACCCCTATATATTTAAGGAGGTAAGTATTCAACTGAGGTAAGTGGTTTGCAACTGAATAGAAACTTTGTGTTCTCAACAAGCTCCTTAAAGTACGGCTTTCACCCACACTTATCTCTCCGAACTGAGCATGGGGTGGGACATTCTTTCCCCTAGCACATAAGAAACGGTTTCCTGGAAACATTTTACTCTGTTTCTCAGTCTGTTTCCTAGAGCCGATTTGTATTTCCTGCAGTTTTCACTACTACACAGAGTTGGAGGTATTCGCTACACACATATATATATACGGAGTGTAGTATTCAACTGAAAATATACCATGTTCCCAACAAGTATGGTGAAGGACGCCTTTCACACACAGTTAACTATCAGATCTATGCATGTTGAGAGATGTTCATTCACCTAGCACAAAATGAGCGGGTTGCAGGAAACTTTTAGTCTGGGATATCTGTCGGTTCCATAGTGCCAATTTGAAGTGCCTGCAGTTTTGAGAGAAAAAATGCGTTGGAGCTACTTCCATCCCATATGTATGTATGAAGTGTAGCATGCAAATGAAAATAAAATTTGTGTTCCCAAAAAGCTAGGTGAAGGACGGCTTCCATACAAACTTATATCTCAGAACTGAGCAAGTGTAGAGACGGTCGTTCTTCCAGCACAAAAGGAACGTTTTTCAATAGAAAGTGTTTCTCTGGTTTCCCAGTCTGTTTCCCAGTGCTGCTTTGAATTTCCTGCAGTTTTCAATGGAAAACGATTTGGAGCCTTTGCCTCCTCTAATAAATTCATGAGTTGCAATTTCAACTGAAAAGATACTTAGCCTTCCCAAAAAAGTTTGTTAAGGGCGACTTTATCAGAGAGCTTTTTTCAGTACTCTGCATGTAGAGAGAAGTTCGTTCATGTAGCACAAGTGTAATGGCTTGCAGGAGAAAATATTACTCTGGATTGTCAGTCTGTTTCCCAGTGCCGATTTGAAGTTCCTGCAGTGTTTGCAGGAAAACGGTGTTTTAGCTACCAAATCCCCATTTATAGGTAAAGAGATTAGTTTGCAACTGAAAAGAAATTTTGTGTTCCCAAGAATTTCTGTTAAGGACTGCTTACACACACACTAAATTCTCCTAACTGAACAAGTGGAGAGACTGTCGTTCATCTAGCAAGAAGGGAACGGTTTGCAGGAGAAATTTTACTCTAGTTTCTCAGTCTGTTTTCTAGTGCCTGTTAGAAGTTCCTGCATTTTTTACTTATAAACCGAGTTGGATGTAGTGTCTCCAAATATATATATATATATTTAGGGCATTTTTCAGTTGAAAAGTAAAAGTTTTCCCAAAATGCTATGTGAAAGACCGCATTCACTCACAGTTACCTATCAGTTCTGAGCATGCTGCGAGACGTTCGTTCATGCAGAATAAAGGAACAGATTGTAGGTGATACTTTTACTATGGTTTCTCATTCTGTTTCCTAGTGCCCCAATAAAGTGCCTGCACTTTTACAGGAAAACCGAGTTGGAGCTAATTCCTCCTCATACATATGTTTGGGTTTAGATTGCAAGTGAAATGAATCTTGTGTTGCCAACAAAGTAGGTGAAGGACGGCTTACAAACATACTTATATCTCAGAACTGAGTGCGTGGATAGATGTTCGTTCATCTAGCACAGAAAAGAAAGTTTTGCAGGAGAAAATTTTACTCTGGATTCTCAGTCGGTTTCCTAGTGCCGCTTGGATGTTCCTGCAGTTTTCCGTGGAAAAGAGAGTTGGAGCTTGTACCCCTCCGTATATATCTATGGATTGTAGTTTGCAACTTAATAGAAAATACATCTTCCTAACAAGATAGGTGAAGACGGCTTTAAACACATTTATATCTCAGAACTGAGAATCTGTTGAGACGTTGGTTCCTCTATCTCCATGGGATCGGATTAAAGGTGGAACTTATATTCTGGTTTCTCAGTCTGTTTCCAAGTGCCGCTTTGAATTTTTTGGAGTTTTCACTGGAAAATAGATTTGGAGATAGTACCTCCCCACATATATATTTGGATGTAAGCTTGCAACTGAAATACATCATTGCGTTCCCAACATGCTTGGTGAAGCATGGTTTAAAGACATGCTTATCTCTCAGACCTGAGTATCTGGAGAGACGTTCTTTCATCTAACAACATGTGAACGGGTTGAAGTGGAATGTTTTACTCTGGTTCCTCACACTGTTTCCTAGTTCCAGTTAGAAGTTCCTGCATTTATCCGTGTAAATACGATTTGGAGCTTATACCACATAATATAAAATAATGGTGTGTTGTTTGCAACTGAAAAGGAACTTTGTGTTCCCTACAAGTAAGGTGAATGTCGGAATTGAAACACATTAATCTCTCAGACCTGAGAATGTGGAGACACGTTCGTTCATGGAGTACAAAGATACTGGTAGTAGGGAAAAATTTTACCCTGGTTTCTCAGACTTTTTAAAATATACGGTTTAAAATTCCAGCAGATTTACTTCAAAACCGAGTTGGAAATATTACCTCCCCATATATATTTAAGGAGTGTAGTTTGCAACCGTAAAGAATGTTTGTGTTCCCTACAAGCTAGATGAAGTACAGCTTCCACACACTCAAAATTCTCAGAATTGAGCAGATGAAGAGACGTTCCTTCATCTAGCACAAATGGATCAGTCTACACGAGAAACTGTTTCTCTTGTTTCCTAGTCTCTTTCCTTTTTATATTTTGAAGTTCCTGCTGTTTTCACTGTATAAATGAACTGAAGCAAGAACCTCCCCATTTATATGTGTGGAATGTTGCATGCAACAGAAGAGAAATTCCGTGTTCCCAACAAGCTGGATTAATTTTGGCTTACATATGCACTTAACTCTCAGAACTGAGCATTTTGAGAGATGTTAATTCGTCTGCAAAAATGGAATGCGTTGCATGAGATATTTTTACTCTGGTTTCTCAGGATTTTTCCAAGTGCTGGTATGAATTTCCTGCAGTTTTCAATATAAAACAGAGTTGAATATAGTACCTCCCAGTATAGATATTTTGAGTGTAGTTTGCAACTTAAATGAAGCCTTTAGTTCCCAACAAGGAATGTGAAGAATGTCTTTAAACGCACTTATAATTCTGAACTGAGCATGTGGTGAGAAGTTTGTTCATCTAGCACAAAGGGATGGGATTACCGGAGGAACTTTTTCTCTGGTTTCTCAGTCAGTTATTTAGTGCCGCTTTGAATTTCCTGGAGATTTCACTTGAAATCCGATTTGGATCTATTACAACCCCTATATATTTAAGGAGGTAAGTATTCAACTGAGGTAAGTGGTTTGCAACTGAATAGAAACTTTGTGTTCTCAACAAGCTCCTTAAAGTACGGCTTTCACCCACACTTATCTCTCCGAACTGAGCATGGGGTGGGACATTCTTTCCCCTAGCACATAAGAAACGGTTTCCTGGAAACATTTTACTCTGTTTCTCAGTCTGTTTCCTAGAGCCGATTTGTATTTCCTGCAGTTTTCACTACTACACAGAGTTGGAGTTATTCGCTACACACATATATATATACGGAGTGTAGTATTCAACTGAAAATATACCATGTTCCCAACAAGTATGGTGAAGGACGCCTTTCACACACAGTTAACTATCAGATCTATGCATGTTGAGAGATGTTCGTTCACCTAGCACAAAATGAGCGGGTTGCAGGGAACTTTTAGTCTGGGTTCTCTGTCGGTTCCATAGTGCCAATTTGAAGTGCCTGCAGTTTTGAGAGAAAAACTGCTTTGGAGCTACTTCCATCCCATATGTATGTATGAAGTGTAGCATGCAAATGAAAATAAAATTTGTGTTCCCAAAAAGCTAGGTGAAGGACGGCTTCCATACAAACTTATATCTCAGAACTGAGCAAGTGTAGAGACGGTCGTTCTTCTAGCAAAAAAGGAAAGGTTTTCAATAGAAAGTGTTTCTCTGGTTTCCCAGTCTGTTTCCCAGTGCTGCTTTGAATTTCCTGCAGTTTTCAATGGAAAACGATTTGGAGCCTTTGCCTCCTCTAATAAATTCATGAGTTGCAATTTCAACTGAAAAGATACTTAGCCTTCCCAAAAAAGTTTGTTAAGGGCGACTTTATCAGAGAGCTTTTTTCAGTACTCTGCATGTAGAGAGAAGCTCGTTCATGTAGCACAAGTGTAATGGCTTGCAGGAGAAAATATTACTCTGGATTGTCAGTCTGTTTCCCAGTGCCGATTTGAAGTTCCTGCAGTGTTTGCAGGAAAACGGTGTTTTAGCTACCAAATCCCCATTTATAGGTAAAGAGATTAGTTTGCAACTGAAAAGAAATTTTGTGTTCCCAAGAATTTCTGTTAAGGACTGCTTACACACACACTAAATTCTCCTAACTGAACAAGTGGAGAGACTGTCGTTCATCTAGCAAGAAGGGAACGGTTTGCAGGAGAAATTTTACTCTAGTTTCTCAGTCTGTTTTCTAGTGCCTGTTAGAAGTTCCTGCATTTTTTACTTATAAACCGAGTTGGATGTAGTGTCTCCAAATATATATATATATATTTAGGGCATTTTTCAGTTGAAAAGTAAAAGTTTTCCCAAAATGCTATGTGAAAGACCGCATTCACTCACAGTTACCTATCAGTTCTGAGCATGCTGCGAGACGTTCGTTCATGCAGAATAAAGGAACAGATTGTAGGTGATACTTTTACTATGGTTTCTCATTCTGTTTCCTAGTGCCCCAATAAAGTGCCTGCACTTTTACAGGAAAACCGAGTTGGAGCTAATTCCTCCTCATACATATGTTTGGGTTTAGATTGCAAGTGAAATGAATCTTGTGTTGCCAACAAAGTAGGTGAAGGACGGCTTACAAACATACTTATATCTCAGAACTGAGTGCGTGGATAGATGTTCGTTCATCTAGCACAGAAAAGAAAGTTTTGCAGGAGAAAATTTTACTCTGGATTCTCAGTCGGTTTCCTAGTGCCGCTTGGATGTTCCTGCAGTTTTCCTTGGAAAAGAGAGTTGGAGCTTGTACCCCTCCGTATATATCTATGGATTGTAGTTTGCAACTTAATAGAAAATACATCTTCCTAACAAGATAGGTGAAGACGGCTTTAAACACATTTATATCTCAGAACTGAGAATCTGTTGAGACGTTGGTTCCTCTATCTCCATGGGATCGGATTAAAGGTGGAACTTATATTCTGGTTTCTCAGTCTGTTTCCAAGTGCCGCTTTGAATTTTTTGGAGTTTTCACTGGAAAATAGATTTGGAGATAGTACCTCCCCACATATATATTTGGATGTAAGCTTGCAACTGAAATACATCATTGCGTTCCCAACATGCTTGGTGAAGCATGGTTTAAAGACATGCTTATCTCTCAGACCTGAGTATCTGGAGAGACGTTCTTTCATCTAACAACATGTGAACGGGTTGAAGTGGAATGTTTTACTCTGGTTCCTCACACTGTTTCCTAGTTCCAGTTAGAAGTTCCTGCATTTATCCGTGTAAATACGATTTGGAGCTTATACCACATAATATAAAATAATGGTGTGTTGTTTGCAACTGAAAAGGAACTTTGTGTTCCCTACAAGTAAGGTGAATGTCGGAATTGAAACACATTAATCTCTCAGACCTGAGAATGTGGAGACACGTTCGTTCATGGAGTACAAAGATACTGGTAGTAGGGAAAAATTTTACCCTGGTTTCTCAGACTTTTTAAAATATACGGTTTAAAATTCCAGCAGATTTACTTCAAAACCGAGTTGGAAATATTACCTCCCCATATATATTTAAGGAGTGTAGTTTGCAACCGTAAAGAATGTTTGTGTTCCCTACAAGCTAGATGAAGTACAGCTTCCACACACTCAAAATTCTCAGAATTGAGCAGATGAAGAGACGTTCCTTCATCTAGCACAAATGGATCAGTCTACACGAGAAACTGTTTCTCTTGTTTCCTAGTCTCTTTCCTTTTTATATTTTGAAGTTCCTGCTGTTTTCACTGTATAAATGAACTGAAGCAAGAACCTCCCCATTTATATGTGTGGAATGTTGCATGCAACTGAAGAGAAATTCCGTGTTCCCAACAAGCTGGATTAATTTTGGCTTACATATGCACTTAACTCTCAGAACTGAGCATTTTGAGAGATGTTAATTCATCTGCAAAAATGGAATGCGTTGCATGAGATATTTTTACTCTGGTTTCTCAGGATTTTTCCAAGTGCTGGTATGAATTTCCTGCAGTTTTCAATATAAAACAGAGTTGAATATAGTACCTCCCAGTATAGATATTTTGAGTGTAGTTTGCAACTTAAATGAAGCCTTTAGTTCCCAACAAGGAATGTGAAGAATGTCTTTAAACGCACTTATAATTCTGAACTGAGCATGTGGTGAGAAGTTTGTTCATCTAGCACAAAGGGATGGGATTACAGGAGGAACTTTTTCTCTGGTTTCTCAGTCAGTTATTTAGTGCCGCTTTGAATTTCCTGGAGATTTCACTTGAAATCCGATTTGGACCTATTACAACCCCTATATATTTAAGGAGGTAAGTATTCAACTGAGGTAAGTGGTTTGCAACTGAATAGAAACTTTGTGTTCTCAACAAGCTCCTTAAAGTACGGCTTTCACCCACACTTATCTCTCCGAACTGAGCATGGGGTGGGACATTCTTTCCCCTAGCACATAAGAAACGGTTTCCTGGAAACATTTTACTCTGTTTCTCAGTCTGTTTCCTAGAGCCGATTTGTATTTCCTGCAGTTTTCACTACTACACAGAGTTGGAGGTATTCGCTACACACATATATATATACGGAGTGTAGTATTCAACTGAAAATATACCATGTTCCCAACAAGTATGGTGAAGGACGCCTTTCACACACAGTTAACTATCAGATCTATGCATGTTGAGAGATGTTCGTTCACCTAGCACAAAATGAGCGGGTTGCAGGAAACTTTTAGTCTGGGATATCTGTCGGTTCCATAGTGCCAATTTGAAGTGCCTGCAGTTTTGAGAGAAAAACTGCGTTGGAGCTACTTCCATCCCATATGTATGTATGAAGTGTAGCATGCAAATGAAAATAAAATTTGTGTTCCCAAAAAGCTAGGTGAAGGACGGCTTCCATACAAACTTATATCTCAGAACTGAGCAAGTGTAGAGACGGTCGTTCTTCTAGCACAAAAGGAACGTTTTTCAATAGAAAGTGTTTCTCTGGTTTCCCAGTCTGTTTCCCAGTGCTGCTTTGAATTTCCTGCAGTTTTCAATGGAAAACGATTTGGAGCCTTTGCCTCCTCTAATAAATTCATGAGTTGCAATTTCAACTGAAAAGATACTTAGCCTTCCCAAAAAAGTTTGTTAAGGGCGACTTTATCAGAGAGATTTTTTCAGTACTCTGCATGTAGAGAGAAGTTCGTTCATGTAGCACAAGTGTAATGGCTTGCAGGAGAAAATATTACTCTGGATTGTCAGTCTGTTTCCCAGTGCCGATTTGAAGTTCCTGCAGTGTTTGCAGGAAAACGGTGTTTTAGCTACCAAATCCCCATTTATAGGTAAAGAGATTAGTTTGCAACTGAAAAGAAATTTTGTGTTCCCAAGAATTTCTGTTAAGGACTGCTTACACACACACTAAATTCTCCTAACTGAACAAGTGGAGAGACTGTCGTTCATCTAGCAAGAAGGGAACGGTTTGCAGGAGAAATTTTACTCTAGTTTCTCAGTCTGTTTTCTAGTGCCTGTTAGAAGTTCCTGCATTTTTTACTTATAAACCGAGTTGGATGTAGTGTCTCCAAATATATATATATATATTTAGGGCATTTTTCAGTTGAAAAGTAAAAGTTTTCCCAAAATGCTATGTGAAAGACCGCATTCACTCACAGTTACCTATCAGTTCTGAGCATGCTGCGAGACGTTCGTTCATGCAGAATAAAGGAACAGATTGTAGGTGATACTTTTACTATGGTTTCTCATTCTGTTTCCTAGTGCCCCAATAAAGTGCCTGCACTTTTACAGGAAAACCGAGTTGGAGCTAATTCCTCCTCATACATATGTTTGGGTTTAGATTGCAAGTGAAATGAATCTTGTGTTGCCAACAAAGTAGGTGAAGGACGGCTTACAAACATACTTATATCTCAGAACTGAGTGCGTGGATAGATGTTCGTTCATCTAGCACAGAAAAGAAAGTTTTGCAGGAGAAAATTTTACTCTGGATTCTCAGTCGGTTTCCTAGTGCCGCTTGGATGTTCCTGCAGTTTTCCGTGGAAAAGAGAGTTGGAGCTTGTACCCCTCCGTATATATCTATGGATTGTAGTTTGCAACTTAATAGAAAATACATCTTCCTAACAAGATAGGTGAAGACGGCTTTAAACACATTTATATCTCAGAACTGAGAATCTGTTGAGACGTTGGTTCCTCTATCTCCATGGGATCGGATTAAAGGTGGAACTTATATTCTGGTTTCTCAGTCTGTTTCCAAGTGCCGCTTTGAATTTTTTGGAGTTTTCACTGGAAAATAGATTTGGAGATAGTACCTCCCCACATATATATTTGGATGTAAGCTTGCAACTGAAATACATCATTGCGTTCCCAACATGCTTGGTGAAGCATGGTTTAAAGACATGCTTATCTCTCAGACCTGAGTATCTGGAGAGACGTTCTTTCATCTAACAACATGTGAACGGGTTGAAGTGGAATGTTTTACTCTGGTTCCTCACACTGTTTCCTAGTTCCAGTTAGAAGTTCCTGCATTTATCCGTGTAAATACGATTTGGAGCTTATACCACATAATATAAAATAATGGTGTGTTGTTTGCAACTGAAAAGGAACTTTGTGTTCCCTACAAGTAAGGTGAATGTCGGAATTGAAACACATTAATCTCTCAGACCTGAGAATGTGGAGACACGTTCGTTCATGGAGTACAAAGATACTGGTAGTAGGGAAAAATTTTACCCTGGTTTCTCAGACTTTTTAAAATATACGGTTTAAAATTCCAGCAGATTTACTTCAAAACCGAGTTGGAAATATTACCTCCCCATATATATTTAAGGAGTGTAGTTTGCAACCGTAAAGAATGTTTGTGTTCCCTACAAGCTAGATGAAGTACAGCTTCCACACACTCAAAATTCTCAGAATTGAGCAGATGAAGAGACGTTCCTTCATCTAGCACAAATGGATCAGTCTACACGAGAAACTGTTTCTCTTGTTTCCTAGTCTCTTTCCTTTTTATATTTTGAAGTTCCTGCTGTTTTCACTGTATAAATGAACTGAAGCAAGAACCTCCCCATTTATATGTGTGGAATGTTGCATGCAACTGAAGAGAAATTCCGTGTTCCCAACAAGCTGGATTAATTTTGGCTTACATATGCACTTAACTCTCAGAACTGAGCATTTTGAGAGATGTTAATTCATCTGCAAAAATGGAATGCGTTGCATGAGATATTTTTACTCTGGTTTCTCAGGATTTTTCCAAGTGCTGGTATGAATTTCCTGCAGTTTTCAATATAAAACAGAGTTGAATATAGTACCTCCCAGTATAGATATTTTGAGTGTAGTTTGCAACTTAAATGAAGCCTTTAGTTCCCAACAAGGAATGTGAAGAATGTCTTTAAACGCACTTATAATTCTGAACTGAGCATGTGGTGAGAAGTTTGTTCATCTAGCACAAAGGGATGGGATTACAGGAGGAACTTTTTCTCTGGTTTCTCAGTCAGTTATTTAGTGCCGCTTTGAATTTCCTGGAGATTTCACTTGAAATCCGATTTGGACCTATTACAACCCCTATATATTTAAGGAGGTAAGTATTCAACTGAGGTAAGTGGTTTGCAACTGAATAGAAACTTTGTGTTCTCAACAAGCTCCTTAAAGTACGGCTTTCACCCACACTTATCTCTCCGAACTGAGCATGGGGTGGGACATTCTTTCCCCTAGCACATAAGAAACGGTTTCCTGGAAACATTTTACTCTGTTTCTCAGTCTGTTTCCTAGAGCCGATTTGTATTTCCTGCAGTTTTCACTACTACACAGAGTTGGAGTTATTCGCTACACACATATATATATACGGAGTGTAGTATTCAACTGAAAATATACCATGTTCCCAACAAGTATGGTGAAGGACGCCTTTCACACACAGTTAACTATCAGATCTATGCATGTTGAGAGATGTTCGTTCACCTAGCACAAAATGAGCGGGTTGCAGGAAACTTTTAGTCTGGGATATCTGTCGGTTCCATAGTGCCAATTTGAAGTGCCTGCAGTTTTGAGAGAAAAAATGCGTTGGAGCTACTTCCATCCCATATGTATGTATGAAGTGTAGCATGCAAATGAAAATAAAATTTGTGTTCCCAAAAAGCTAGGTGAAGGACGGCTTCCATACAAACTTATATCTCAGAACTGAGCAAGTGTAGAGACGGTCGTTCTTCTAGCACAAAAGGAACGTTTTTCAATAGAAAGTGTTTCTCTGGTTTCCCAGTCTGTTTCCCAGTGCTGCTTTGAATTTCCTGCAGTTTTCAATGGAAAACGATTTGGAGCCTTTGCCTCCTCTAATAAATTCATGAGTTGCAATTTCAACTGAAAAGATACTTAGCCTTCCCAAAAAAGTTTGTTAAGGGCGACTTTATCAGAGAGATTTTTTCAGTACTCTGCATGTAGAGAGAAGTTCGTTCATGTAGCACAAGTGTAATGGCTTGCAGGAGAAAATATTACTCTGGATTGTCAGTCTGTTTCCCAGTGCCGATTTGAAGTTCCTGCAGTGTTTGCAGGAAAACGGTGTTTTAGCTACCAAATCCCCATTTATAGGTAAAGAGATTAGTTTGCAACTGAAAAGAAATTTTGTGTTCCCAAGAATTTCTGTTAAGGACTGCTTACACACACACTAAATTCTCCTAACTGAACAAGTGGAGAGACTGTCGTTCATCTAGCAAGAAGGGAACGGTTTGCAGGAGAAATTTTACTCTAGTTTCTCAGTCTGTTTTCTAGTGCCTGTTAGAAGTTCCTGCATTTTTTACTTATAAACCGAGTTGGATGTAGTGTCTCCAAATATATATATATATATTTAGGGCATTTTTCAGTTGAAAAGTAAAAGTTTTCCCAAAATGCTATGTGAAAGACCGCATTCACTCACAGTTACCTATCAGTTCTGAGCATGCTGCGAGACGTTCGTTCATGCAGAATAAAGGAACAGATTGTAGGTGATACTTTTACTATGGTTTCTCATTCTGTTTCCTAGTGCCCCAATAAAGTGCCTGCACTTTTACAGGAAAACCGAGTTGGAGCTAATTCCTCCTCATACATATGTTTGGGTTTAGATTGCAAGTGAAATGAATCTTGTGTTGCCAACAAAGTAGGTGAAGGACGGCTTACAAACATACTTATATCTCAGAACTGAGTGCGTGGATAGATGTTCGTTCATCTAGCACAGAAAAGAAAGTTTTGCAGGAGAAAATTTTACTCTGGATTCTCAGTCGGTTTCCTAGTGCCGCTTGGATGTTCCTGCAGTTTTCCGTGGAAAAGAGAGTTGGAGCTTGTACCCCTCCGTATATATCTATGGATTGTAGTTTGCAACTTAATAGAAAATACATCTTCCTAACAAGATAGGTGAAGACGGCTTTAAACACATTTATATCTCAGAACTGAGAATCTGTTGAGACGTTGGTTCCTCTATCTCCATGGGATCGGATTAAAGGTGGAACTTATATTCTGGTTTCTCAGTCTGTTTCCAAGTGCCGCTTTGAATTTTTTGGAGTTTTCACTGGAAAATAGATTTGGAGATAGTACCTCCCCACATATATATTTGGATGTAAGCTTGCAACTGAAATACATCATTGCGTTCCCAACATGCTTGGTGAAGCATGGTTTAAAGACATGCTTATCTCTCAGACCTGAGTATCTGGAGAGACGTTCTTTCATCTAACAACATGTGAACGGGTTGAAGTGGAATGTTTTACTCTGGTTCCTCACACTGTTTCCTAGTTCCAGTTAGAAGTTCCTGCATTTATCCGTGTAAATACGATTTGGAGCTTATACCACATAATATAAAATAATGGTGTGTTGTTTGCAACTGAAAAGGAACTTTGTGTTCCCTACAAGTAAGGTGAATGTCGGAATTGAAACACATTAATCTCTCAGACCTGAGAATGTGGAGACACGTTCGTTCATGGAGTACAAAGATACTGGTAGTAGGGAAAAATTTTACCCTGGTTTCTCAGACTTTTTAAAATATACGGTTTAAAATTCCAGCAGATTTACTTCAAAACCGAGTTGGAAATATTACCTCCCCATATATATTTAAGGAGTGTAGTTTGCAACCGTAAAGAATGTTTGTGTTCCCTACAAGCTAGATGAAGTACAGCTTCCACACACTCAAAATTCTCAGAATTGAGCAGATGAAGAGACGTTCCTTCATCTAGCACAAATGGATCAGTCTACACGAGAAACTGTTTCTCTAGTTTCCTAGTCTCTTTCCTTTTTATATTTTGAAGTTCCTGCTGTTTTCACTGTATAAATGAACTGAAGCAAGAACCTCCCCATTTATATGTGTGGAATGTTGCATGCAACTGAAGAGAAATTCCGTGTTCCCAACAAGCTGGATTAATTTTGGCTTACATATGCACTTAACTCTCAGAACTGAGCATTTTGAGAGATGTTAATTCATCTGCAAAAATGGAATGCGTTGCATGAGATATTTTTACTCTGGTTTCTCAGGATTTTTCCAAGTGCTGGTATGAATTTCCTGCAGTTTTCAATATAAAACAGAGTTGAATATAGTACCTCCCAGTATAGATATTTTGAGTGTAGTTTGCAACTTAAATGAAGCCTTTAGTTCCCAACAAGGAATGTGAAGAATGTCTTTAAACGCACTTATAATTCTGAACTGAGCATGTGGTGAGAAGTTTGTTCATCTAGCACAAAGGGATGGGATTACAGGAGGAACTTTTTCTCTGGTTTCTCAGTCAGTTATTTAGTGCCGCTTTGAATTTCCTGGAGATTTCACTTGAAATCCGATTTGGACCTATTACAACCCCTATATATTTAAGGAGGTAAGTATTCAACTGAGGTAAGTGGTTTGCAACTGAATAGAAACTTTGTGTTCTCAACAAGCTCCTTAAAGTACGGCTTTCACCCACACTTATCTCTCCGAACTTAGCATGGGGTGGGACATTCTTTCCCCTAGCACATAAGAAACGGTTTCCTGGAAACATTTTACTCTGTTTCTCAGTCTGTTTCCTAGAGCCGATTTGTATTTCCTGCAGTTTTCACTACTACACAGAGTTGGAGGTATTCGCTACACACATATATATATACGGAGTGTAGTATTCAACTGAAAATATACCATGTTCCCAACAAGTATGGTGAAGGACGCCTTTCACACACAGTTAACTATCAGATCTATGCATGTTGAGAGATGTTCGTTCACCTAGCACAAAATGAGCGGGTTGCAGGAAACATTTAGTCTGGGATATCTGTCGGTTCCATAGTGCCAATTTGAAGTGCCTGCAGTTTTGAGAGAAAAAATGCGTTGGAGCTACTTCCATCCCATATGTATGTATGAAGTGTAGCATGCAAATGAAAATAAAATTTGTGTTCCCAAAAAGCTAGGTGAAGGACGGCTTCCATACAAACTTATATCTCAGAACTGAGCAAGTGTAGAGACGGTCGTTCTTCTAGCACAAAAGGAACGTTTTTCAATAGAAAGTGTTTCTCTGGTTTCCCAGTCTGTTTCCCAGTGCTGCTTTGAATTTCCTGCAGTTTTCAATGGAAAACGATTTGGAGCCTTTGCCTCCTCTAATAAATTCATGAGTTGCAATTTCAACTGAAAAGATACTTAGCCTTCCCAAAAAAGTTTGTTAAGGGCGACTTTATCAGAGAGATTTTTTCAGTACTCTGCATGTAGAGAGAAGTTCGTTCATGTAGCACAAGTGTAATGGCTTGCAGGAGAAAATATTACTCTGGATTGTCAGTCTGTTTCCCAGTGCCGATTTGAAGTTCCTGCAGTGTTTGCAGGAAAACGGTGTTTTAGCTACCAAATCCCCATTTATAGGTAAAGAGATTAGTTTGCAACTGAAAAGAAATTTTGTGTTCCCAAGAATTTCTGTTAAGGACTGCTTACACACACACTAAATTCTCCTAACTGAACAAGTGGAGAGACTGTCGTTCATCTAGCAAGAAGGGAACGGTTTGCAGGAGAAATTTTACTCTAGTTTCTCAGTCTGTTTTCTAGTGCCTGTTAGAAGTTCCTGCATTTTTTACTAATAAACCGAGTTGGATGTAGTGTCTCCAAATATATATATATATATATTTAGGGCATTTTTCAGTTGAAAAGTAAAAGTTTTCCCAAAATGCTATGTGAAAGACCGCATTCACTCACAGTTACCTATCAGTTCTGAGCATGCTGCGAGACGTTCGTTCATGCAGAATAAAGGAACAGATTGTAGGTGATACTTTTACTATGGTTTCTCATTCTGTTTCCTAGTGCCCCAATAAAGTGTCTGCACTTTTACAGGAAAACCGAGTTGGAGCTAATTCCTCCTCATACATATGTTTGGGTTTAGATTGCAAGTGAAATGAATCTTGTGTTGCCAACAAAGTAGGAGAAGGACGGCTTACAAACATACTTATATATCAGAACTGAGTGCGTGGATAGATGTTCGTTCATCTAGCACAGAAAAGAAAGTTTTGCAGGAGAAAATTTTACTCTGGATTCTCAGTCGGTTTCCTAGTGCCGCTTGGATGTTCCTGCAGTTTTCCGTGGAAAAGAGAGTTGGAGCTTGTACCCCTCCGTATATATCTATGGATTGTAGTTTGCAACTTAATAGAAAATACATCTTCCTAACAAGATAGGTGAAGACGGCTTTAAACACATTTATATCTCAGAACTGAGAATCTGTTGAGACGTTGGTTCCTCTATCTCCATGGGATCGGATTAAAGGTGGAACTTATATTCTGGTTTCTCAGTCTGTTTCCAAGTGCCGCTTTGAATTTTTTGGAGTTTTCACTGGAAAATAGATTTGGAGATAGTACCTCCCCACATATATATTTGGATGTAAGCTTGCAACTGAAATACATCATTGCGTTCCCAACATGCTTGGTGAAGCATGGTTTAAAGACATGCTTATCTCTCAGACCTGAGTATCTGGAGAGACGTTCTTTCATCTAACAACATGTGAACGGGTTGAAGTGGAATGTTTTACTCTGGTTCCTCACACTGTTTCCTAGTTCCAGTTAGAAGTTCCTGCATTTATCCGTGTAAATACGATTTGGAGCTTATACCACATAATATAAAATAATGGTGTGTTGTTTGCAACTGAAAAGGAACTTTGTGTTCCCTACAAGTAAGGTGAATGTCGGAATTGAAACACATTAATCTCTCAGACCTGAGAATGTGGAGACACGTTCGTTCATGGAGTACAAAGATACTGGTAGTAGGGAAAAATTTTACCCTGGTTTCTCAGACTTTTTAAAATATACGGTTTAAAATTCCAGCAGATTTACTTCAAAACCGAGTTGGAAATATTACCTCCCCATATATATTTAAGGAGTGTAGTTTGCAACCGTAAAGAATGTTTGTGTTCCCTACAAGCTAGATGAAGTACAGCTTCCACACACTCAAAATTCTCAGAATTGAGCAGATGAAGAGACGTTCCTTCATCTAGCACAAATGGATCAGTCTACACGAGAAACTGTTTCTCTTGTTTCCTAGTCTCTTTCCTTTTTATATTTTGAAGTTCCTGCTGTTTTCACTGTA
Organism: Camelus dromedarius; assembly: GCF_036321535.1. Classification (NCBI taxonomy): domain Eukaryota; kingdom Metazoa; phylum Chordata; class Mammalia; order Artiodactyla; family Camelidae; genus Camelus; species Camelus dromedarius. The sequence continues at coordinate 3,046,447 of NC_087473.1, read as the reverse complement.
TAAATGAACTGAAGCAAGAACCTCCCCATTTATATGTGTGGAATGTTGCATGCAACTGAAGAGAAATTCCGTGTTCCCAACAAGCTGGATTAATTTTGGCTTACATATGCACTTAACTCTCAGAACTGAGCATTTTGAGAGATGTTAATTCGTTTGCAAAAATGGAATGCGTTTCATGAGATATTTTTACTCTGGTTTCTCAGGATTTTTCCAAGTGCTGGTATGAATTTCCTGCAGTTTTCAATATAAAACAGAGTTGAATATAGTACCTCCCAGTATAGATATTTTGAGTGTAGTTTGCAACTTAAATGAAGCCTTTAGTTCCCAACAAGGAATGTGAAGAATGTCTTTAAACGCACTTATAATTCTGAACTGAGCATGTGGTGAGAAGTTTGTTCATCTAGCACAAAGGGATGGGATTACAGGAGGAACTTTTTCTCTGGTTTCTCAGTCAGTTATTTAGTGCCGCTTTGAATTTCCTGGAGATTTCACTTGAAATCCGATTTGGACCTATTACAACCCCTATATATTTAAGGAGGTAAGTATTCAACTGAGGTAAGTGGTTTGCAACTGAATAGAAACTTTGTGTTCTCAACAAGCTCCTTAAAGTACGGCTTTCACCCACACTTATCTCTCCGAACTGAGCATGGGGTGGGACATTCTTTCCCCTAGCACATAAGAAACGGTTTCCTGGAAACATTTTACTCTGTTTCTCAGTCTGTTTCCTAGAGCCGATTTGTATTTCCTGCAGTTTTCACTACTACACAGAGTTGGAGGTATTCGCTACACACATATATATATACGGAGTGTAGTATTCAACTGAAAATATACCATGTTCCCAACAAGTATGGTGAAGGACGCCTTTCACACACAGTTAACTATCAGATCTATGCATGTTGAGAGATGTTCGTTCACCTAGCACAAAATGAGCGGGTTGCAGGGAACTTTTAGTCTGGGTTCTCTGTCGGTTCCATAGTGCCAATTTGAAGTGCCTGCAGTTTTGAGAGAAAAACTGCTTTGGAGCTACTTCCATCCCATATGTATGTATGAAGTGTAGCATGGAAATGAAAATAAAATTTGTGTTCCCAAAAAGCTAGGTGAAGGACGGCTTCCATACAAACTTATATCTCAGAACTGAGCAAGTGTAGAGACGGTCGTTCTTCTAGCAAAAAAGGAAAGGTTTTCAATAGAAAGTTTTTCTCTGGTTTCCCAGTCTGTTTCCCAGTGCTGCTTTGAATTTCCTGCAGTTTTCAATGGAAAACGATTTGGAGCCTTTGCCTCCTCTAATAAATTCATGAGTTGCAATTTCAACTGAAAAGATACTTAGTTTTCCCAAAAAAGTTTGTTAAGGGCGGCTTTATCAGAGAGATTTTTCTCAGTACTCTGCATGTAGAGAGAAGTTCGTTCATGTAGCACAAGTGTAATGGTTTGCAGGAGAAAATATTACTCTGGATTCTCAGTCTGTTTCCCAGTGCCGATTTGAAGTTCCTGCAGTGTTTGCAGGAAAACGGTGTTTTAGCTACCAAATCCCCATTTATAGGTAAAGAGATTAGTTTGCAACTGAAAAGAAATTTTGTGTTTCCAAGAATTTCTGTTAAGGACTGCTTACACACACACTAAATTTTCCTAACTGAACAAGTGGAGAGACTGTCGTTCATCTAGCAAGAAGGGAACGGTTTGCAGGAGAAATTTTACTCTAGTTTCTCAGTCTGTTTTCTAGTGCCTGTTAGAAGTTCTTGTATTTTTTACATATAAACTGAGTTGGATGTAGTGTTTCCACATATATATATATATATATTTAGGGCATTTTTCAGCTGAAAAGTAAAAGTTTTCCCAAATGCTATGTGAAAGACCGCATTCACTCACAGTTACCTATCAGTTCTGAGCATGCTGCGAGACGTTCGTTCATGCAGAATAAAGGAACAGATTGTAGGTGATACTTTTACTATGGTTTCTCATTCTGTTTCCTAGTGCCCCAATAAAGTGCCTGCACTTTTACAGGAAAACCGAGTTGGAGCTAATTCCTCCTCATACATATGTTTGGGTTTAGATTGCAAGTGAAATGAATTTTGTGTTGCCAACAAAGTAGGAGAAGGACGGCTTACAAACATACTTATATATCAGAACTGAGTGCGTGGATAGATGTTCGTTCATCTAGCACAGAAAAGAAAGTTTTGCAGGAGAAAATTTTACTCTGGATTCTCAGTCGGTTTCCTAGTGCCGCTTGGATGTTCCTGCAGTTTTCCGTGGAAAAGAGAGTTGGAGCTTGTACCCCTCCGTATATATCTATGGATTGTAGTTTGCAACTTAATAGAAAATACATCTTCCTAACAAGATAGGTGAAGACGGCTTTAAACACATTTATATCTCAGAACTGAGAATCTGTTGAGACGTTGGTTCCTCTATCTCCATGGGATCGGATTAAAGGTGGAACTTATATTCTGGTTTCTCAGTCTGTTTCCAAGTGCCGCTTTGAATTTTTTGGAGTTTTCACTGGAAAATAGATTTGGAGATAGTACCTCCCCACATATATATTTGGATGTAAGCTTGCAACTGAAATACATCATTGCGTTCCCAACATGCTTGGTGAAGCATGGTTTAAAGACATGCTTATCTCTCAGACCTGAGTATCTGGAGAGACGTTCTTTCATCTAACAACATGTGAACGGGTTGAAGTGGAATGTTTTACTCTGGTTCCTCACACTGTTTCCTAGTTCCAGTTAGAAGTTCCTGCATTTATCCGTGTAAATACGATTTGGAGCTTATACCACATAATATAAAATAATGGTGTGTTGTTTGCAACTGAAAAGGAACTTTGTGTTCCCTACAAGTAAGGTGAATGTCGGAATTGAAACACATTAATCTCTCAGACCTGAGAATGTGGAGACACGTTCGTTCATGGAGTACAAAGATACTGGTAGTAGGGAAAAATTTTACCCTGGTTTCTCAGACTTTTTAAAATATACGGTTTAAAATTCCAGCAGATTTACTTCAAAACCGAGTTGGAAATATTACCTCCCCATATATATTTAAGGAGTGTAGTTTGCAACCGTAAAGAATGTTTGTGTTCCCTACAAGCTAGATGAAGTACAGCTTCCACACACTCAAAATTCTCAGAATTGAGCAGATGAAGAGACGTTCCTTCATCTAGCACAAATGGATCAGTCTACACGAGAAACTGTTTCTCTTGTTTCCTAGTCTCTTTCCTTTTTATATTTTGAAGTTCCTGCTGTTTTCACTGTATAAATGAACTGAAGCAAGAACCTCCCCATTTATATGTGTGGAATGTTGCATGCAACTGAAGAGAAATTCCGTGTTCCCAACAAGCTGGATTAATTTTGGCTTACATATGCACTTAACTCTCAGAACTGAGCATTTTGAGAGATGTTAATTCATCTGCAAAAATGGAATGCGTTGCATGAGATATTTTTACTCTGGTTTCTCAGGATTTTTCCAAGTGCTGGTATGAATTTCCTGCAGTTTTCAATATAAAACAGAGTTGAATATAGTACCTCCCAGTATAGATATTTTGAGTGTAGTTTGCAACTTAAATGAAGCCTTTAGTTCCCAACAAGGAATGTGAAGAATGTCTTTAAACGCACTTATAATTCTGAACTGAGCATGTGGTGAGAAGTTTGTTCATCTAGCACAAAGGGATGGGATTACAGGAGGAACTTTTTCTCTGGTTTCTCAGTCAGTTATTTAGTGCCGCTTTGAATTTCCTGGAGATTTCACTTGAAATCCGATTTGGACCTATTACAACCCCTATATATTTAAGGAGGTAAGTATTCAACTGAGGTAAGTGGTTTGCAACTGAATAGAAACTTTGTGTTCTCAACAAGCTCCTTAAAGTACGGCTTTCACCCACACTTATCTCTCCGAACTGAGCATGGGGTGGGACATTCTTTCCCCTAGCACATAAGAAACGGTTTCCTGGAAACATTTTACTCTGTTTCTCAGTCTGTTTCCTAGAGCCGATTTGTATTTCCTGCAGTTTTCACTACTACACAGAGTTGGAGGTATTCGCTACACACATATATATATACGGAGTGTAGTATTCAACTGAAAATATACCATGTTCCCAACAAGTATGGTGAAGGACGCCTTTCACACACAGTTAACTATCAGATCTATGCATGTTGAGAGATGTTCATTCACCTAGCACAAAATGAGCGGGTTGCAGGAAACTTTTAGTCTGGGATATCTGTCGGTTCCATAGTGCCAATTTGAAGTGCCTGCAGTTTTGAGAGAAAAAATGCGTTGGAGCTACTTCCATCCCATATGTATGTATGAAGTGTAGCATGCAAATGAAAATAAAATTTGTGTTCCCAAAAATCTAGGTGAAGGACGGCTTCCATACAAACATATATCTCAGAACTGAGCAAGTGTAGAGACGGTCGTTCTTCTAGCACAAAAGGAACGTTTTTCAATAGAAAGTGTTTCTCTGGTTTCCCAGTCTGTTTCCCAGTGCTGCTTTGAATTTCCTGCAGTTTTCAATGGAAAACGATTTGGAGCCTTTGCCTCCTCTAATAAATTCATGAGTTGCAATTTCAACTGAAAAGATACTTAGCCTTCCCAAAAAAGTTTGTTAAGGGCGACTTTATCAGAGAGATTTTTTTCAGTACTCTGCATGTAGAGAGAAGTTCGTTCATGTAGCACAAGTGTAATGGCTTGCAGGAGAAAATATTACTCTGGATTATCAGTCTGTTTCCCAGTGCCGATTTGAAGTTCCTGCAGTGTTTGCAGGAAAACGGTGTTTTAGCTACCAAATCCCCATTTATAGGTAAAGAGATTAGTTTGCAACTGAAAAGAAATTTTGTGTTCCCAAGAATTTCTGTTAAGGACTGCTTACACACACACTAAATTCTCCTAACTGAACAAGTGGAGAGACTGTCGTTCATCTAGCAAGAAGGGAACGGTTTGCAGGAGAAATTTTACTCTAGTTTCTCAGTCTGTTTTCTAGTGCCTGTTAGAAGTTCCTGCATTTTTTACTAATAAACCGAGTTGGATGTTGTGTCTCCAAATATATATATATATATATTTAGGGCATTTTTCAGTTGAAAAGTAAAAGTTTTCCCAAAATGCTATGTGAAAGACCGCATTCACTCACAGTTACCTATCAGTTCTGAGCATGCTGCGAGACGTTCGTTCATGCAGAATAAAGGAACAGATTGTAGGTGATACTTTTACTATGGTTTCTCATTCTGTTTCCTAGTGCCCCAATAAAGTGCCTGCACTTTTACAGGAAAACCGAGTTGGAGCTAATTCCTCCTCATACATATGTTTGGGTTTAGATTGCAAGTGAAATGAATCTTGTGTTGCCAACCAAGTAGGAGAAGGACGGCTTACAAACATACTTATATATCAGAACTGAGTGCGTGGATAGATGTTCGTTCATCTAGCACAGAAAAGAAAGTTTTGCAGGAGAAAATTTTACTCTGGATTCTCAGTCGGTTTCCTAGTGCCGCTTGGATGTTCCTGCAGTTTTCCTTGGAAAAGAGAGTTGGAGCTTGTACCCCTCCGTATATATCTATGGATTGTAGTTTGCAACTTAATAGAAAATACATCTTCCTAACAAGATAGGTGAAGACGGCTTTAAACACATTTATATCTCAGAACTGAGAATCTGTTGAGACGTTGGTTCCTCTATCTCCATGGGATCGGATTAAAGGTGGAACTTATATTCTGGTTTCTCAGTCTGTTTCCAAGTGCCGCTTTGAATTTTTTGGAGTTTTCACTGGAAAATAGATTTGGAGATAGTACCTCCCCACATATATATTTGGATGTAAGCTTGCAACTGAAATACATCATTGCGTTCCCAACATGCTTGGTGAAGCATGGTTTAAAGACATGCTTATCTCTCAGACCTGAGTATCTGGAGAGACGTTCTTTCATCTAACAACATGTGAACGGGTTGAAGTGGAATGTTTTACTCTGGTTCCTCACACTGTTTCCTAGTTCCAGTTAGAAGTTCCTGCATTTATCCGTGTAAATACGATTTGGAGCTTATACCACATAATATAAAATAATGGTGTGTTGTTTGCAACTGAAAAGGAACTTTGTGTTCCCTACAAGTAAGGTGAATGTCGGAATTGAAACACATTAATCTCTCAGACCTGAGAATGTGGAGACACGTTCGTTCATGGAGTACAAAGATACTGGTAGTAGGGAAAAATTTTACCCTGGTTTCTCAGACTTTTTAAAATATACGGTTTAAAATTCCAGCAGATTTACTTCAAAACCGAGTTGGAAATATTACCTCCCCATATATATTTAAGGAGTGTAGTTTGCAACCGTAAAGAATGTTTGTGTTCCCTACAAGCTAGATGAAGTACAGCTTCCACACACTCAAAATTCTCAGAATTGAGCAGATGAAGAGACGTTCCTTCATCTAGCACAAATGGATCAGTCTACACGAGAAACTGTTTCTCTTGTTTCCTAGTCTCTTTCCTTTTTATATTTTGAAGTTCCTGCTGTTTTCACTGTATAAATGAACTGAAGCAAGAACCTCCCCATTTATATGTGTGGAATGTTGCATGCAACTGAAGAGAAATTCCGTGTTCCCAACAAGCTGGATTAATTTTGGCTTACATATGCACTTAACTCTCAGAACTGAGCATTTTGAGAGATGTTAATTCATCTGCAAAAATGGAATGCGTTTCATGAGATATTTTTACTCTGGTTTCTCAGGATTTTTCCAAGTGCTGGTATGAATTTCCTGCAGTTTTCAATATAAAACAGAGTTGAATATAGTACCTCCCAGTATAGATATTTTGAGTGTAGTTTGCAACTTAAATGAAGCCTTTAGTTCCCAACAAGGAATGTGAAGAATGTCTTTAAACGCACTTATAATTCTGAACTGAGCATGTGGTGAGAAGTTTGTTCATCTAGCACAAAGGGATGGGATTACAGGAGGAACTTTTTCTCTGGTTTCTCAGTCAGTTATTTAGTGCCGCTTTGAATTTCCTGGAGATTTCACTTGAAATCCGATTTGGACCTATTACAACCCCTATATATTTAAGGAGGTAAGTATTCAACTGAGGTAAGTGGTTTGCAACTGAATAGAAACTTTGTGTTCTCAACAAGCTCCTTAAAGTACGGCTTTCACCCACACTTATCTCTCCGAACTGAGCATGGGGTGGGACATTCTTTCCCCTAGCACATAAGAAACGGTTTCCTGGAAACATTTTACTCTGTTTCTCAGTCTGTTTCCTAGAGCCGATTTGTATTTCCTGCAGTTTTCACTACTACACAGAGTTGGAGGTATTCGCTACACACATATATATATACGGAGTGTAGTATTCAACTGAAATTATACCATGTTCCCAACAAGTATGGTGAAGGACGCCTTTCACACACAGTTAACTATCAGATCTATGCATGTTGAGAGATGTTCGTTCACCTAGCACAAAATGAGCGGGTTGCAGGAAACTTTTAGTCTGGGTTCTCTGTCGGTTCCATAGTGCCAAATTGAAGTGCCTGCAGTTTTGAGAGAAAAACTGCTTTGGAGCTACTTCCATCCCATATGTATGTATGAAGTGTAGCATGGAAATGAAAATAAAATTTGTGTTCCCAAAAAGCTAGGTGAAGGACGGCTTCCATACAAACTTATATCTCAGAACTGAGCAAGTGTAGAGACGGTCGTTCTTCTAGCAAAAAAGGAAAGGTTTTCAATAGAAAGTGTTTCTCTGGTTTCCCAGTCTGTTTCCCAGTGCTGCTTTGAATTTCCTGCAGTTTTCAATGGAAAACGATTTGGAGCCTTTGCCTCCTCTAATAAATTCATGAGTTGCAATTTCAACTGAAAAGATACTTAGCCTTCCCAAAAAAGTTTGTTAAGGGCGACTTTATCAGAGAGATTTTTTCAGTACTCTGCATGTAGAGAGAAGCTCGTTCATGTAGCACAAGTGTAATGGCTTGCAGGAGAAAATATTACTCTGGATTCTCAGTCTGTTTCCCAGTGCCGATTTGAAGTTCCTGCAGTGTTTGCAGGAAAACGGTGTTTTAGCTACCAAATCCCCATTTATAGGTAAAGAGATTAGTTTGCAACTGAAAAGAAATTTTGTGTTCCCAAGAATTTCTTTTAAGGACTGCTTACACACACACTAAATTCTCCTAACTGAACAAGTGGAGAGACTGTCGTTCATCTAGCAAGAAGGGAACGGTTTGCAGGAGAAATTTTACTCTAGTTTCTCAGTCTGTTTTCTAGTGCCTGTTAGAAGTTCCTGCATTTTTTACTTATAAACCGAGTTGGATGTAGTTTCTCCAAATATATATATATATATTTAGGGCATTTTTCAGTTGAAAAGTAAAAGTTTTCCCAAAATGCTATGTGAAAGACCGCATTCACTCACAGTTACCTATCAGTTCTGAGCATGCTGCGAGACGTTCGTTCATGCAGAATAAAGGAACAGATTGTAGGTGATACTTTTACTATGGTTTCTCATTCTGTTTCCTAGTGCCCCAATAAAGTGCCTGCACTTTTACAGGAAAACCGAGTTGGAGCTAATTCCTCCTCATACATATGTTTGGGTTTAGATTGCAAGTGAAATGAATCTTGTGTTGCCAACAAAGTAGGTGAAGGACGGCTTACAAACATACTTATATCTCAGAACTGAGTGCGTGGATAGATGTTCGTTCATCTAGCACAGAAAAGAAAGTTTTGCAGGAGAAAATTTTACTCTGGATTCTCAGTCGGTTTCCTAGTGCCGCTTGGATGTTCCTGCAGTTTTCCTTGGAAAAGAGAGTTGGAGCTTGTACCCCTCCGTATATATCTATGGATTGTAGTTTGCAACTTAATAGAAAATACATCTTCCTAACAAGATAGGTGAAGACGGCTTTAAACACATTTATATCTCAGAACTGAGAATCTGTTGAGACGTTGGTTCCTCTATCTCCATGGGATCGGATTAAAGGTGGAACTTATATTCTGGTTTCTCAGTCTGTTTCCAAGTGCCGCTTTGAATTTTTTGGAGTTTTCACTGGAAAATAGATTTGGAGATAGTACCTCCCCACATATATATTTGGATGTAAGCTTGCAACTGAAATACATCATTGCGTTCCCAACATGCTTGGTGAAGCATGGTTTAAAGACATGCTTATCTCTCAGACCTGAGTATCTGGAGAGACGTTCTTTCATCTAACAACATGTGAACGGGTTGAAGTGGAATGTTTTACTCTGGTTCCTCACACTGTTTCCTAGTTCCAGTTAGAAGTTCCTGCATTTATCCGTGTAAATACGATTTGGAGCTTATACCACATAATATAAAATAATGGTGTGTTGTTTGCAACTGAAAAGGAACTTTGTGTTCCCTACAAGTAAGGTGAATGTCGGAATTGAAACACATTAATCTCTCAGACCTGAGAATGTGGAGACACGTTCGTTCATGGAGTACAAAGATACTGGTAGTAGGGAAAAATTTTACCCTGGTTTCTCAGACTTTTTAAAATATACGGTTTAAAATTCCAGCAGATTTACTTCAAAACCGAGTTGGAAATATTACCTCCCCATATATATTTAAGGAGTGTAGTTTGCAACCGTAAAGAATGTTTGTGTTCCCTACAAGCTAGATGAAGTACAGCTTCCACACACTCAAAATTCTCAGAATTGAGCAGATGAAGAGACGTTCCTTCATCTAGCACAAATGGATCAGTCTACACGAGAAACTGTTTCTCTTGTTTCCTAGTCTCTTTCCTTTTTATATTTTGAAGTTCCTGCTGTTTTCACTGTATAAATGAACTGAAGCAAGAACCTCCCCATTTATATGTGTGGAATGTTGCATGCAACAGAAGAGAAATTCCGTGTTCCCAACAAGCTGGATTAATTTTGGCTTACATATGCACTTAACTCTCAGAACTGAGCATTTTGAGAGATGTTAATTCGTCTGCAAAAATGGAATGCGTTGCATGAGATATTTTTACTCTGGTTTCTCAGGATTTTTCCAAGTGCTGGTATGAATTTCCTGCAGTTTTCAATATAAAACAGAGTTGAATATAGTACCTCCCAGTATAGATATTTTGAGTGTAGTTTGCAACTTAAATGAAGCCTTTAGTTCCCAACAATGAATGTGAAGAATGTCTTTAAACGCACTTATAATTCTGAACTGAGCATGTGGTGAGAAGTTTGTTCATCTAGCACAAAGGGATGGGATTACAGGAGGAACTTTTTCTCTGGTTTCTCAGTCAGTTATTTAGTGCCGCTTTGAATTTCCTGGAGATTTCACTTGAAATCCGATTTGGACCTATTACAACCCCTATATATTTAAGGAGGTAAGTATTCAACTGAGGTAAGTGGTTTGCAACTGAATAGAAACTTTGTGTTCTCAACAAGCTCCTTAAAGTACGGCTTTCACCCACACTTATCTCTCCGAACTGAGCATGGGGTGGGACATTCTTTCCCCTAGCACATAAGAAACGGTTTCCTGGAAACATTTTACTCTGTTTCTCAGTCTGTTTCCTAGAGCCGATTTGTATTTCCTGCAGTTTTCACTACTACACAGAGTTGGAGGTATTCGCTACACACATATATATATACGGAGTGTAGTATTCAACTGAAAATATACCATGTTCCCAACAAGTATGGTGAAGGACGCCTTTCACACACAGTTAACTATCAGATCTATGCATGTTGAGAGATGTTCATTCACCTAGCACAAAATGAGCGGGTTGCAGGAAACTTTTAGTCTGGGATATCTGTCGGTTCCATAGTGCCAATTTGAAGTGCCTGCAGTTTTGAGAGAAAAAATGCGTTGGAGCTACTTCCATCCCATATGTATGTATGAAGTGTAGCATGCAAATGAAAATAAAATTTGTGTTCCCAAAAAGCTAGGTGAAGGACGGCTTCCATACAAACTTATATCTCAGAACTGAGCAAGTGTAGAGACGGTCGTTCTTCCAGCACAAAAGGAACGTTTTTCAATAGAAAGTGTTTCTCTGGTTTCCCAGTCTGTTTCCCAGTGCTGCTTTGAATTTCCTGCAGTTTTCAATGGAAAACGATTTGGAGCCTTTGCCTCCTCTAATAAATTCATGAGTTGCAATTTCAACTGAAAAGATACTTAGCCTTCCCAAAAAAGTTTGTTAAGGGCGACTTTATCAGAGAGCTTTTTTCAGTACTCTGCATGTAGAGAGAAGTTCGTTCATGTAGCACAAGTGTAATGGCTTGCAGGAGAAAATATTACTCTGGATTCTCAGTCTGTTTCCCAGTGCCGATTTGAAGTTCCTGCAGTGTTTGCAGGAAAACGGTGTTTTAGCTACCAAATCCCCATTTATAGGTAAAGAGATTAGTTTGCAACTGAAAAGAAATTTTGTGTTCCCAAGAATTTCTGTTAAGGACTGCTTACACACACACTAAATTCTCCTAACTGAACAAGTGGAGAGACTGTCGTTCATCTAGCAAGAAGGGAACGGTTTGCAGGAGAAATTTTACTCTAGTTTCTCAGTCTGTTTTCTAGTGCCTGTTAGAAGTTCCTGCATTTTTTACTTATAAACCGAGTTGGATGTAGTGTCTCCAAATATATATATATATATTTAGGGCATTTTTCAGTTGAAAAGTAAAAGTTTTCCCAAAATGCTATGTGAAAGACCGCATTCACTCACAGTTACCTATCAGTTCTGAGCATGCTGCGAGACGTTCGTTCATGCAGAATAAAGGAACAGATTGTAGGTGATACTTTTACTATGGTTTCTCATTCTGTTTCCTAGTGCCCCAATAAAGTGCCTGCACTTTTACAGGAAAACCGAGTTGGAGCTAATTCCTCCTCATACATATGTTTGGGTTTAGATTGCAAGTGAAATGAATCTTGTGTTGCCAACAAAGTAGGTGAAGAACGGCTTACAAACATACTTATATCTCAGAACTGAGTGCGTGGATAGATGTTCGTTCATCTAGCACAGAAAAGAAAGTTTTGCAGGAGAAAATTTTACTCTGGATTCTCAGTCGGTTTCCTAGTGCCGCTTGGATGTTCCTGCAGTTTTCCTTGGAAAAGAGAGTTGGAGCTTGTACCCCTCCGTATATATCTATGGATTGTAGTTTGCAACTTAATAGAAAATACATCTTCCTAACAAGATAGGTGAAGACGGCTTTAAACACATTTATATCTCAGAACTGAGAATCTGTTGAGACGTTGGTTCCTCTATCTCCATGGGATCGGATTAAAGGTGGAACTTATATTCTGGTTTCTCAGTCTGTTTCCAAGTGCCGCTTTGAATTTTTTGGAGTTTTCACTGGAAAATAGATTTGGAGATAGTACCTCCCCACATATATATTTGGATGTAAGCTTGCAACTGAAATACATCATTGCGTTCCCAACATGCTTGGTGAAGCATGGTTTAAAGACATGCTTATCTCTCAGACCTGAGTATCTGGAGAGACGTTCTTTCATCTAACAACATGTGAACGGATTGAAGTGGAATGTTTTACTCTGGTTCCTCACACTGTTTCCTAGTTCCAGTTAGAAGTTCCTGCATTTATCCGTGTAAATACGATTTGGAGATTATACCACATAATATAAAATAATGGTGTGTTGTTTGCAACTGAAAAGGAACTTTGTGTTCCCTACAAGTAAGGTGAATGTCGGAATTGAAACACATTAATCTCTCAGACCTGAGAATGTGGAGACACGTTCGTTCATGGAGTACAAAGATACTGGTAGTAGGGAAAAATTTTACCCTGGTTTCTCAGACTTTTTAAAATATACGGTTTAAAATTCCAGCAGATTTACTTCAAAACCGAGTTGGAAATATTACCTCCCCATATATATTTAAGGAGTGTAGTTTGCAACCGTAAAGAATGTTTGTGTTCCCTACAAGCTAGATGAAGTACAGCTTCCACACACTCAAAATTCTCAGAATTGAGCAGATGAAGAGACGTTCCTTCATCTAGCACAAATGGATCAGTCTACACGAGAAACTGTTTCTCTTGTTTCCTAGTCTCTTTCCTTTTTATATTTTGAAGTTCCTGCTGTTTTCACTGTATAAATGAACTGAAGCAAGAACCTCCCCATTTATATGTGTGGAATGTTGCATGCAACTGAAGAGAAATTCCGTGTTCCCAACAAGCTGGATTAATTTTGGCTTACATATGCACTTAACTCTCAGAACTGAGCATTTTGAGAGATGTTAATTCATCTGCAAAAATGGAATGCGTTTCATGAGATATTTTTACTCTGGTTTCTCAGGATTTTTCCAAGTGCTGGTATGAATTTCCTGCAGTTTTCAATATAAAACAGAGTTGAATATAGTACCTCCCAGTATAGATATTTTGAGTGTAGTTTGCAACTTAAATGAAGCCTTTAGTTCCCAACAAGGATTGTGAAGAATGTCTTTAAACGCACTTATAATTCTGAACTGAGCATGTGGTGAGAAGTTTGTTCATCTAGCACAAAGGGATGGGATTACAGGAGGAACTTTTTCTCTGGTTTCTCAGTCAGTTATTTAGTGCCGCTTTGAATTTCCTGGAGATTTCACTTGAAATCCGATTTGGACCTATTACAACCCCTATATATTTAAGGAGGTAAGTATTCAACTGAGGTAAGTGGTTTGCAACTGAATAGAAACTTTGTGTTCTCAACAAGCTCCTTAAAGTACGGCTTTCACCCACACTTATCTCTCCGAACTGAGCATGGGGTGGGACATTCTTTCCCCTAGCACATAAGAAACGGTTTCCTGGAAATATTTTACTCTGTTTCTCAGTCTGTTTCCTAGAGCCGATTTGTATTTCCTGCAGTTTTCACTACTACACAGAGTTGGAGGTATTCGCTACACACATATATATATACGGAGTGTAGTATTCAACTGAAAATATACCATGTTCCCAACAAGTATGGTGAAGGACGCCTTTCACACACAGTTAACTATCAGATCTATGCATGTTGAGAGATGTTCGTTCACCTAGCACAAAATGAGCGGGTTGCAGGAAACTTTTAGTCTGGGATATCTGTCGGTTCCATAGTGCCAATTTGAAGTGCCTGCAGTTTTGAGAGAAAAAATGCGTTGGAGCTACTTCCATCCCATATGTATGTATGAAGTGTAGCATGCAAATGAAAATAAAATTTGTGTTCCCAAAAAGCTAGGTGAAGGACGGCTTCCATACAAACTTATATCTCAGAACTGAGCAAGTGTAGAGACGGTCGTTCTTCTAGCACAAAAGGGACGTTTTTCAATAGAAAGTGTTTCTCTGGTTTCCCAGTCTGTTTCCCAGTGCTGCTTTGAATTTCCTGCAGTTTTCAATGGAAAACGATTTGGAGCCTTTGCCTCCTCTAATAAATTCATGAGTTGCAATTTCAACTGAAAAGATATTTAGCCTTCCCAAAAAAGTTTGTTAAGGGCGACTTTATCAGAGAGATTTTTTCAGTACTCTGCATGTAGAGAGAAGTTCGTTCATGTAGCACAAGTGTAATGGCTTGCAGGAGAAAATATTACTCTGGATTCTCAGTCTGTTTCCCAGTGCCGATTTGAAGTTCCTGCAGTGTTTGCAGGAAAACGGTGTTTTAGCTACCAAATCCCCATTTATAGGTAAAGAGATTAGTTTGCAACTGAAAAGGAATTTTGTGTTCCCAAGAATTTCTGTTAAGGACTGCTTACACACACACTAAATTCTCCTAACTGAACAAGTGGAGAGACTGTCGTTCATCTAGCAAGAAGGGAACGGTTTGCAGGAGAAATTTTACTCTAGTTTCTCAGTCTGTTTTCTAGTGCCTGTTAGAAGTTCCTGCATTTTTTACTAATAAACCGAGTTGGATGTTGTGTCTTCAAATATATATATATATATATTTAGGGCATTTTTCAGTTGAAAAGTAAAAGTTTTCCCAAAATGCTATGTGAAAGACCGCATTCACTCACAGTTACCTATCAGTTCTGAGCATGCTGCGAGACGTTCGTTCATGCAGAATAAAGGAACAGATTGTAGGTGATACTTTTACTATGGTTTCTCATTCTGTTTCCTAGTGCCCCAATAAAGTGCCTGCACTTTTACAGGAAAACCGAGTTGGAGCTAATTCCTCCTCATACATATGTTTGGGTTTAGATTGCAAGTGAAATGAATCTTGTGTTGCCAACAAAGTAGGAGAAGGACGGCTTACAAACATACTTATATATCAGAACTGAGTGCGTGGATAGATGTTCGTTCATCTAGCACAGAAAAGAAAGTTTTGCAGGAGAAAATTTTACTCTGGATTCTCAGTCGGTTTCCTAGTGCCGCTTGGATGTTCCTGCAGTTTTCCGTGGAAAAGAGAGTTGGAGCTTGTACCCCTCCGTATATATCTATGGATTGTAGTTTGCAACTTAATAGAAAATACATCTTCCTAACAAGATAGGTGAAGACGGCTTTAAACACATTTATATCTCAGAACTGAGAATCTGTTGAGACGTTGGTTCCTCTATCTCCATGGGATCGGATTAAAGGTGGAACTTATATTCTGGTTTCTCAGTCTGTTTCCAAGTGCCGCTTTGAATTTTTTGGAGTTTTCACTGGAAAATAGATTTGGAGATAGTACCTCCCCACATATATATTTGGATGTAAGCTTGCAACTGAAATACATCATTGCGTTCCCAACATGCTTGGTGAAGCATGGTTTAAAGACATGCTTATCTCTCAGACCTGAGTATCTGGAGAGAAGTTCTTTCATCTAACAACATGTGAACGGGTTGAAGTGGAATGTTTTACTCTGGCTCCTCACACTGTTTCCTAGTTCCAGTTAGAAGTTCCTGCATTTATCCGTGTAAATACGATTTGGAGCTTATACCACATAATATAAAATAATGGTGTGTTGTTTGCAACTGAAAAGGAACTTTGTGTTCCCTACAAGTAAGGTGAATGTCGGAATTGAAACACATTAATCTCTCAGACCTGAGAATGTGGAGACACGTTCGTTCATGGAGTACAAAGATACTGGTAGTAGGGAAAAATTTTACCCTGGTTTCTCAGACTTTTTAAAATATACGGTTTAAAATTCCAGCAGATTTACTTCAAAACCGAGTTGGAAATATTACCTCCCCATATATATTTAAGGAGTGTAGTTTGCAACCGTAAAGAATGTTTGTGTTCCCTACAAGCTAGATGAAGTACAGCTTCCACACACTCAAAATTCTCAGAATTGAGCAGATGAAGAGACGTTCCTTCATCTAGCACAAATGGATCAGTCTACACGAGAAACTGTTTCTCTTGTTTCCTAGTCTCTTTCCTTTTTATATTTTGAAGTTCCTGCTGTTTTCACTGTATAAATGAACTGAAGCAAGAACCTCCCCATTTATATGTGTGGAATGTTGCATGCAACTGAAGAGAAATTCCGTGTTCCCAACAAGCTGGATTAATTTTGGCTTACATATGCACTTAACTCTCAGAACTGAGCATTTTGAGAGATGTTAATTCATCTGCAAAAATGGAATGCGTTTCATGAGATATTTTTACTCTGGTTTCTCAGGATTTTTCCAAGTGCTGGTATGAATTTCCTGCAGTTTTCAATATAAAACAGAGTTGAATATAGTACCTCCCAGTATAGATATTTTGAGTGTAGTTTGCAACTTAAATGAAGCCTTTAGTTCCCAACAAGGAATGTGAAGAATGTCTTTAAACGCACTTATAATTCTGAACTGAGCATGTGGTGAGAAGTTTGTTCATCTAGCACAAAGGGATGGGATTACAGGAGGAACTTTTTCTCTGGTTTCTCAGTCAGTTATTTAGTGCCGCTTTGAATTTCCTGGAGATTTCACTTGAAATCCGATTTGGACCTATTACAACCCCTATATATTTAAGGAGGTAAGTATTCAACTGAGGTAAGTGGTTTGCAACTGAATAGAAACTTTGTGTTCTCAACAAGCTCCTTAAAGTACGGCTTTCACCCACACTTATCTCCCCGAACTGAGCATGGGGTGGGACATTCTTTCCCCTAGCACATAAGAAACGGTTTCCTGGAAACATTTTACTCTGTTTCTCAGTCTGTTTCCTAGAGCCGATTTGAATTTCCTGCAGTTTTCACTACTACACAGAGTTGGAGGTATTCGCTACACACATATATATATACGGAGTGTAGTATTCAACTGAAAATATACCATGTTCCCAACAAGTATGGTGAAGGACGCCTTTCACACACAGTTAACTATCAGATTTATGCATGTTGAGAGATGTTCGTTCACCTAGCAGAAAATGAGCGGGTTGCAGGAAACATTTAGTCTGGGATATCTGTCGGTTCCATAGTGCCAATTTGAAGTGCCTGCAGTTTTGAGAGAAAAAATGCGTTGGAGCTACTTCCATCCCATATGTATGTATGAAGTGTAGCATGCAAATGAAAATAAAATTTGTGTTCCCAAAAAGCTAGGTGAAGGACGGCTTCCATACAAACTTATATCTCAGAACTGAGCAAGTGTAGAGACGGTCGTTCTTCCAGCACAAAAGGAACGTTTTTCAATAGAAAGTGTTTCTCTGGTTTCCCAGTCTGTTTCCCAGTGCTGCTTTGAATTTCCTGCAGTTTTCAATGGAAAACGATTTGGAGCCTTTGCCTCCTCTAATAAATTCATGAGTTGCAATTTCAACTGAAAAGATACTTAGCCTTCCCAAAAAAGTTTGTTAAGGGCGACTTTATCAGAGAGATTTTTTCAGTAATCTGCATGTAGAGAGAAGTTCGTTCATGTAGCACAAGTGTAATGGCTTGCAGGAGAAAATATTACTCTGGATTCTCAGTCTGTTTCCCAGTGCCGATTTGAAGTTCCTGCAGTGTTTGCAGGAAAACGGTGTTTTAGCTACCAAATCCCCATTTATAGGTAAAGAGATTAGTTTGCAACTGAAAAGAAATTTTGTGTTCCCAAGAATTTCTGTTAAGGACTGCTTACACACACACTAAATTCTCCTAACTGAACAAGTGGAGAGACTGTCGTTCATCTAGCAAGAAGGGAACGGTTTGCAGGAGAAATTTTACTCTAGTTTCTCAGTCTGTTTTCTAGTGCCTGTTAGAAGTTCCTGCATTTTTTACTAATAAACCGAGTTGGATGTTGTGACTCCAAATATATATATATATATATTTAGGGCATTTTTCAGTTGAAAAGTAAAAGTTTTCCCAAAATGCTATGTGAAAGACCGCATTCACTCACAGTTACCTATCAGTTCTGAGCATGCTGCGAGACGTTCGTTCATGCAGAATAAAGGAACAGATTGTAGGTGATACTTTTACTATGGTTTCTCATTCTGTTTCCTAGTGCCCCAATAAAGTGCCTGCACTTTTACAGGAAAACCGAGTTGGAGCTAATTCCTCCTCATACATATGTTTGGGTTTAGATTGCAAGTGAAATGAATCTTGTGTTGCCAACCAAGTAGGAGAAGGACGGCTTACAAACATACTTATATATCAGAACTGAGTGCGTGGATAGATGTTCGTTCATCTAGCACAGAAAAGAAAGTTTTGCAGGAGAAAATTTTACTCTGGATTCTCAGTCGGTTTCCTAGTGCCGCTTGGATGTTCCTGCAGTTTTCCGTGGAAAAGAGAGTTGGAGCTTGTACCCCTCCGTATATATCTATGGATTGTAGTTTGCAACTTAATAGAAAATACATCTTCCTAACAAGATAGGTGAAGACGGCTTTAAACACATTTATATCTCAGAACTGAGAATCTGTTGAGACGTTGGTTCCTCTATCTCCATGGGATCGGATTAAAGGTGGAACTTATATTCTGGTTTCTCAGTCTGTTTCCAAGTGCCGCTTTGAATTTTTTGGAGTTTTCACTGGAAAATAGATTTGGAGATAGTACCTCCCCACATATATATTTGGATGTAAGCTTGCAACTGAAATACATCATTGCGTTCCCAACATGCTTGGTGAAGCATGGTTTAAAGACATGCTTATCTCTCAGACCTGAGTATCTGGAGAGACGTTCTTTCATCTAACAACATGTGAACGGGTTGAAGTGGAATGTTTTACTCTGGTTCCTCACACTGTTTCCTAGTTCCAGTTAGAAGTTCCTGCATTTATCCGTGTAAATACGATTTGGAGCTTATACCACATAATATAAAATAATGGTGTGTTGTTTGCAACTGAAAAGGAACTTTGTGTTCCCTACAAGTAAGGTGAATGTCGGAATTGAAACACATTAATCTCTCAGACCTGAGAATGTGGAGACACGTTCGTTCATGGAGTACAAAGATACTGGTAGTAGGGAAAAATTTTACCCTGGTTTCTCAGACTTTTTAAAATATACGGTTTAAAATTCCAGCAGATTTACTTCAAAACCGAGTTGGAAATATTACCTCCCCATATATATTTAAGGAGTGTAGTTTGCAACCGTAAAGAATGTTTGTGTTCCCTACAAGCTAGATGAAGTACAGCTTCCACACACTCAAAATTCTCAGAATTGAGCAGATGAAGAGACGTTCTTTCATCTAGCACAAATGGATCAGTCTACACGAGAAACTGTTTCTCTTGTTTCCTAGTCTCTTTCCTTTTTATATTTTGAAGTTCCTGCTGTTTTCACTGTATAAATGAACTGAAGCAAGAACCTCCCCATTTATATGTGTGGAATGTTGCATGCAACTGAAGAGAAATTCCGTGTTCCCAACAAGCTGGATTAATTTTGGCTTACATATGCACTTAACTCTCAGAACTGAGCATTTTGAGAGATGTTAATTCATCTGCAAAAATGGAATGCGTTTCATGAGATATTTTTACTCTGGTTTCTCAGGATTTTTCCAAGTGCTGGTATGAATTTCCTGCAGTTTTCAATATAAAACAGAGTTGAATATAGTACCTCCCAGTATAGATATTTTGAGTGTAGTTTGCAACATAAATGAAGCCTTTAGTTCCCAACAAGGAATGTGAAGAATGTCTTTAAACGCACTTATAATTCTGAACTGAGCATGTGGTGAGAAGTTTGTTCATCTAGCACAAAGGGATGGGATTACAGGAGGAACTTTTTCTCTGGTTTCTCAGTCAGTTATTTAGTGCCGCTTTGAATTTCCTGGAGATTTCACTTGAAATCCGATTTGGACCTATTACAACCCCTATATATTTAAGGAGGTAAGTATTCAACTGAGGTAAGTGGTTTGCAACTGAATAGAAACTTTGTGTTCTCAACAAGCTCCTTAAAGTACGGCTTTCACCCACACTTATCTCTCCGAACTGAGCATGGGGTGGGACATTCTTTCCCCTAGCACATAAGAAACGGTTTCCTGGAAACATTTTACTCTGTTTCTCAGTCTGTTTCCTAGAGCCGATTTGTATTTCCTGCAGTTTTCACTACTACACAGAGTTGGAGGTATTCGCTACACACATATATATATACGGAGTGTAGTATTCAACTGAAATTATACCATGTTCCCAACAAGTATGGTGAAGGACGCCTTTCACACACAGTTAACTATCAGATCTATGCATGTTGAGAGATGTTCGTTCACCTAGCACAAAATGAGCGGGTTGCAGGAAACTTTTAGTCTGGGTTCTCTGTCGGTTCCATAGTGCCAATTTGAAGTGCCTGCAGTTTTGAGAGAAAAACTGCTTTGGAGCTACTTCCATCCCATATGTATGTATGAAGTGTAGCATGGAAATGAAAATAAAATTTGTGTTCCCAAAAAGCTAGGTGAAGGACGGCTTCCATACAAACTTATATCTCAGAACTGAGCAAGTGTAGAGACGGTCGTTCTTCTAGCAAAAAAGGAAAGGTTTTCAATAGAAAGTGTTTCTCTGGTTTCCCAGTCTGTTTCCCAGTGCTGCTTTGAATTTCCTGCAGTTTTCAATGGAAAACGATTTGGAGCCTTTGCCTCCTCTAATAAATTCATGAGTTGCAATTTCAACTGAAAAGATACTTAGCCTTCCCAAAAAAGTTTGTTAAGGGTGACTTTATCAGAGAGATTTTTTCAGTACTCTGCATGTAGAGAGAAGCTCGTTCATGTAGCACAAGTGTAATGGCTTGCAGGAGAAAATATTACTCTGGATTGTCAGTCTGTTTCCCAGTGCCGATTTGAAGTTCCTGCAGTGTTTGCAGGAAAACGGTGTTTTAGCTACCAAATCCCCATTTATAGGTAAAGAGATTAGTTTGCAACTGAAAAGAAATTTTGTGTTCCCAAGAATTTCTTTTAAGGACTGCTTACACACACACTAAATTCTCCTAACTGAACAAGTGGAGAGACTCTCGTTCATCTAGCAAGAAGGGAACGGTTTGCAGGAGAAATTTTACTCTAGTTTCTCAGTCTGTTTTCTAGTGCCTGTTAGAAGTTCCTGCATTTTTTACTTATAAACCGAGTTGGATGTAGTTTCTCCAAATATATATATATATATTTAGGGCATTTTTCAGTTGAAAAGTAAAAGTTTTCCCAAAATGCTATGTGAAAGACCGCATTCACTCACAGTTACCTATCAGTTCTGAGCATGCTGCGAGACGTTCGTTCATGCAGAATAAAGGAACAGATTGTAGGTGATACTTTTACTATGGTTTCTCATTCTGTTTCCTAGTGCCCCAATAAAGTGCCTGCACTTTTACAGGAAAACCGAGTTGGAGCTAATTCCTCCTCATACATATGTTTGGGTTTAGATTGCAAGTGAAATGAATCTTGTGTTGCCAACAAAGTAGGTGAAGGACGGCTTAAAAACATACTTATATCTCAGAACTGAGTGCGTGGATAGATGTTCGTTCATCTAGCACAGAAAAGAAAGTTTTGCAGGAGAAAATTTTACTCTGGATTCTCAGTCGGTTTCCTAGTGCCGCTTGGATGTTCCTGCAGTTTTCCTTGGAAAAGAGAGTTGGAGCTTGTACCCCTCCGTATATATCTATGGATTGTAGTTTGCAACTTAATAGAAAATACATCTTCCTAACAAGATAGGTGAAGACGGCTTTAAACACATTTATATCTCAGAACTGAGAATCTGTTGAGACGTTGGTTCCTCTATCTCCATGGGATCGGATTAAAGGTGGAACTTATATTCTGGTTTCTCAGTCTGTTTCCAAGTGCCGCTTTGAATTTTTTGGAGTTTTCACTGGAAAATAGATTTGGAGATAGTACCTCCCCACATATATATTTGGATGTAAGCTTGCAACTGAAATACATCATTGCGTTCCCAACATGCTTGGTGAAGCATGGTTTAAAGACATGCTTATCTCTCAGACCTGAGTATCTGGAGAGACGTTCTTTCATCTAACAACATGTGAACGGGTTGAAGTGGAATGTTTTACTCTGGTTCCTCACACTGTTTCCTAGTTCCAGTTAGAAGTTCCTGCATTTATCCGTGTAAATACGATTTGGAGCTTATACCACATAATATAAAATAATGGTGTGTTGTTTGCAACTGAAAAGGAACTTTGTGTTCCCTACAAGTAAGGTGAATGTCGGAATTGAAACACATTAATCTCTCAGACCTGAGAATGTGGAGACACGTTCGTTCATGGAGTACAAAGATACTGGTAGTAGGGAAAAATTTTACCCTGGTTTCTCAGACTTTTTAAAATATACGGTTTAAAATTCCAGCAGACTTACTTCAAAACCGAGTTGGAAATATTACCTCCCCATATATATTTAAGGAGTGTAGTTTGCAACCGTAAAGAATGTTTGTGTTCCCTACAAGCTAGATGAAGTACAGCTTCCACACACTCAAAATTCTCAGAATTGAGCAGATGAAGAGACGTTCCTTCATCTAGCACAAATGGATCAGTCTACACGAGAAACTGTTTCTCTTGTTTCCTAGTCTCTTTCCTTTTTATATTTTGAAGTTCCTGCTGTTTTCACTGTATAAATGAACTGAAGCAAGAACCTCCCCATTTATATGTGTGGAATGTTGCATGCAACTGAAGAGAAATTCCGTGTTCCCAACAAGCTGGATTAATTTTGGCTTACATATGCACTTAACTCTCAGAACTGAGCATTTTGAGAGATGTTAATTCATCTGCAAAAATGGAATGCGTTGCATGAGATATTTTTACTCTGGTTTCTCAGGATTTTTCCAAGTGCTGGTATGAATTTCCTGCAGTTTTCAATATAAAACAGAGTTGAATATAGTACCTCCCAGTATAGATATTTTGAGTGTAGTTTGCAACTTAAATGAAGCCTTTAGTTCCCAACAAGGAATGTGAAGAATGTCTTTAAACGCACTTATAATTCTGAACTGAGCATGTGGTGAGAAGTTTGTTCATCTAGCACAAAGGGATGGGATTACAGGAGGAACTTTTTCTCTGGTTTCTCAGTCAGTTATTTAGTGCCGCTTTGAATTTCCTGGAGATTTCACTTGAAATCCGATTTGGACCTATTACAACCCCTATATATTTAAGGAGGTAAGTATTCAACTGAGGTAAGTGGTTTGCAACTGAATAGAAACTTTGTGTTCTCAACAAGCTCCTTAAAGTACGGCTTTCACCCACACTTATCTCTCCGAACTGAGCATGGGGTGGGACATTCTTTCCCCTAGCACATAAGAAACGGTTTCCTGGAAACATTTTACTCTGTTTCTCAGTCTGTTTCCTAGAGCCGATTTGTATTTCCTGCAGTTTTCACTACTACACAGAGTTGGAGGTATTCGCTACACACATATATATATACGGAGTGTAGTATTCAACTGAAAATATACCATGTTCCCAACAAGTATGGTGAAGGACGCCTTTCACACACAGTTAACTATCAGATCTATGCATGTTGAGAGATGTTCATTCACCTAGCACAAAATGAGCGGGTTGCAGGAAACTTTTAGTCTGGGATATCTGTCGGTTCCATAGTGCCAATTTGAAGTGCCTGCAGTTTTGAGAGAAAAAATGCGTTGGAGCTACTTCCATCCCATATGTATGTATGAAGTGTAGCATGCAAATGAAAATAAAATTTGTGTTCCCAAAAAGCTAGGTGAAGGACGGCTTCCATACAAACTTATATCTCAGAACTGAGCAAGTGTAGAGACGGTCGTTCTTCCAGCACAAAAGGAACGTTTTTCAATAGAAAGTGTTTCTCTGGTTTCCCAGTCTGTTTCCCAGTGCTGCTTTGAATTTCCTGCAGTTTTCAATGGAAAACGATTTGGAGCCTTTGCCTCCTCTAATAAATTCATGAGTTGCAATTTCAACTGAAAAGATACTTAGCCTTCCCAAAAAAGTTTGTTAAGGGCGACTTTATCAGAGAGCTTTTTTCAGTACTCTGCATGTAGAGAGAAGTTCGTTCATGTAGCACAAGTGTAATGGCTTGCAGGAGAAAATATTACTCTGGATTGTCAGTCTGTTTCCCAGTGCCGATTTGAAGTTCCTGCAGTGTTTGCAGGAAAACGGTGTTTTAGCTACCAAATCCCCATTTATAGGTAAAGAGATTAGTTTGCAACTGAAAAGAAATTTTGTGTTCCCAAGAATTTCTGTTAAGGACTGCTTACACACACACTAAATTCTCCTAACTGAACAAGTGGAGAGACTGTCGTTCATCTAGCAAGAAGGGAACGGTTTGCAGGAGAAATTTTACTCTAGTTTCTCAGTCTGTTTTCTAGTGCCTGTTAGAAGTTCCTGCATTTTTTACTTATAAACCGAGTTGGATGTAGTGTCT
The DNA here is from genome assembly GCF_036321535.1 of Camelus dromedarius. Lineage (NCBI taxonomy): Eukaryota > Metazoa > Chordata > Mammalia > Artiodactyla > Camelidae > Camelus > Camelus dromedarius. Next base: position 3,021,976 of record NC_087473.1, on the reverse strand, counting down.
CCAAATATATATATATATATTTAGGGCATTTTTCAGTTGAAAAGTAAAAGTTTTCCCAAAATGCTATGTGAAAGACCGCATTCACTCACAGTTACCTATCAGTTCTGAGCATGCTGCGAGACGTTCGTTCATGCAGAATAAAGGAACAGATTGTAGGTGATACTTTTACTATGGTTTCTCATTCTGTTTCCTAGTGCCCCAATAAAGTGCCTGCACTTTTACAGGAAAACCGAGTTGGAGCTAATTCCTCCTCATACATATGTTTGGGTTTAGATTGCAAGTGAAATGAATCTTGTGTTGCCAACAAAGTAGGTGAAGGACGGCTTACAAACATACTTATATCTCAGAACTGAGTGCGTGGATAGATGTTCGTTCATCTAGCACAGAAAAGAAAGTTTTGCAGGAGAAAATTTTACTCTGGATTCTCAGTCGGTTTCCTAGTGCCGCTTGGATGTTCCTGCAGTTTTCCGTGGAAAAGAGAGTTGGAGCTTGTACCCCTCCGTATATATCTATGGATTGTAGTTTGCAACTTAATAGAAAATACATCTTCCTAACAAGATAGGTGAAGACGGCTTTAAACACATTTATATCTCAGAACTGAGAATCTGTTGAGACGTTGGTTCCTCTATCTCCATGGGATCGGATTAAAGGTGGAACTTATATTCTGGTTTCTCAGTCTGTTTCCAAGTGCCGCTTTGAATTTTTTGGAGTTTTCACTGGAAAATAGATTTGGAGATAGTACCTCCCCACATATATATTTGGATGTAAGCTTGCAACTGAAATACATCATTGCGTTCCCAACATGCTTGGTGAAGCATGGTTTAAAGACATGCTTATCTCTCAGACCTGAGTATCTGGAGAGACGTTCTTTCATCTAACAACATGTGAACGGATTGAAGTGGAATGTTTTACTCTGGTTCCTCACACTGTTTCCTAGTTCCAGTTAGAAGTTCCTGCATTTATCCGTGTAAATACGATTTGGAGCTTATACCACATAATATAAAATAATGGTGTGTTGTTTGCAACTGAAAAGGAACTTTGTGTTCCCTACAAGTAAGGTGAATGTCGGAATTGAAACACATTAATCTCTCAGACCTGAGAATGTGGAGACACGTTCGTTCATGGAGTACAAAGATACTGGTAGTAGGGAAAAATTTTACCCTGGTTTCTCAGACTTTTTAAAATATACGGTTTAAAATTCCAGCAGATTTACTTCAAAACCGAGTTGGAAATATTACCTCCCCATATATATTTAAGGAGTGTAGTTTGCAACCGTAAAGAATGTTTGTGTTCCCTACAAGCTAGATGAAGTACAGCTTCCACACACTCAAAATTCTCAGAATTGAGCAGATGAAGAGACGTTCCTTCATCTAGCACAAATGGATCAGTCTACACGAGAAACTGTTTCTCTTGTTTCCTAGTCTCTTTCCTTTTTATATTTTGAAGTTCCTGCTGTTTTCACTGTATAAATGAACTGAAGCAAGAACCTCCCCATTTATATGTGTGGAATGTTGCATGCAACTGAAGAGAAATTCCGTGTTCCCAACAAGCTGGATTAATTTTGGCTTACATATGCACTTAACTCTCAGAACTGAGCATTTTGAGAGATGTTAATTCATCTGCAAAAATGGAATGCGTTTCATGAGATATTTTTACTCTGGTTTCTCAGGATTTTTCCAAGTGCTGGTATGAATTTCCTGCAGTTTTCAATATAAAACAGAGTTGAATATAGTACCTCCCAGTATAGATATTTTGAGTGTAGTTTGCAACTTAAATGAAGCCTTTAGTTCCCAACAAGGATTGTGAAGAATGTCTTTAAACGCACTTATAATTCTGAACTGAGCATGTGGTGAGAAGTTTGTTCATCTAGCACAAAGGGATGGGATTACAGGAGGAACTTTTTCTCTGGTTTCTCAGTCAGTTATTTAGTGCCGCTTTGAATTTCCTGGAGATTTCACTTGAAATCCGATTTGGACCTATTACAACCCCTATATATTTAAGGAGGTAAGTATTCAACTGAGGTAAGTGGTTTGCAACTGAATAGAAACTTTGTGTTCTCAACAAGCTCCTTAAAGTACGGCTTTCACCCACACTTATCTCTCCGAACTGAGCATGGGGTGGGACATTCTTTCCACTAGCACATAAGAAACGGTTTCCTGGAAATATTTTACTCTGTTTCTCAGTCTGTTTCCTAGAGCCGATTTGTATTTCCTGCAGTTTTCACTACTACACAGAGTTGGAGGTATTCGCTACACACATATATATATACGGAGTGTAGTATTCAACTGAAAATATACCATGTTCCCAACAAGTATGGTGAAGGACGCCTTTCACACACAGTTAACTATCAGATCTATGCATGTTGAGAGATGTTCGTTCACCTAGCACAAAATGAGCGGGTTGCAGGAAACTTTTAGTCTGGGATATCTGTCGGTTACATAGTGCCAATTTGAAGTGCCTGCAGTTTTGAGAGAAAAAATGCGTTGGAGCTACTTCCATCCCATATGTATGTATGAAGTGTAGCATGCAAATGAAAATAAAATTTGTGTTCCCAAAAAGCTAGGTGAAGGACGGCTTCCATACAAACTTATATCTCAGAACTGAGCAAGTGTAGAGACGGTCGTTCTTCTAGCACAAAAGGGACGTTTTTCAATAGAAAGTGTTTCTCTGGTTTCCCAGTCTGTTTCCCAGTGCTGCTTTGAATTTCCTGCAGTTTTCAATGGAAAACGATTTGGAGCCTTTGCCTCCTCTAATAAATTCATGAGTTGCAATTTCAACTGAAAAGCTATTTAGCCTTCCCAAAAAAGTTTGTTAAGGGCGACTTTATCAGAGAGATTTTTTCAGTACTCTGCATGTAGAGAGAAGTTCGTTCATGTAGCACAAGTGTAATGGCTTGCAGGAGAAAATATTACTCTGGATTGTCAGTCTGTTTCCCAGTGCCGATTTGAAGTTCCTGCAGTGTTTGCAGGAAAACGGTGTTTTAGCTACCAAATCCCCATTTATAGGTAAAGAGATTAGTTTGCAACTGAAAAGAAATTTTGTGTTCCCAAGAATTTCTGTTAAGGACTGCTTACACACACACTAAATTCTCCTAACTGAACAAGTGGAGAGACTGTCGTTCATCTAGCAAGAAGGGAACGGTTTGCAGGAGAAATTTTACTCTAGTTTCTCAGTCTGTTTTCTAGTGCCTGTTAGAAGTTCCTGCATTTTTTACTAATAAACCGAGTTGGATGTTGTGTCTCCAAATATATATATATATATATTTAGGGCATTTTTCAGTTGAAAAGTAAAAGTTTTCCCAAAATGCTATGTGAAAGACCGCATTCACTCACAGTTACCTATCAGTTCTGAGCATGCTGCGAGACGTTCGTTCATGCAGAATAAAGGAACAGATTGTAGGTGATACTTTTACTATGGTTTCTCATTCTGTTTCCTAGTGCCCCAATAAAGTGCCTGCACTTTTACAGGAAAACCGAGTTGGAGCTAATTCCTCCTCATACATATGTTTGGGTTTAGATTGCAAGTGAAATGAATCTTGTGTTGCCAACCAAGTAGGAGAAGGACGGCTTACAAACATACTTATATCTCAGAACTGAGTGCGTGGATAGATGTTCGTTCATCTAGCACAGAAAAGAAAGTTTTGCAGGAGAAAATTTTACTCTGGATTCTCAGTCGGTTTCCTAGTGCCGCTTGGATGTTCCTGCAGTTTTCCGTGGAAAAGAGAGTTGGAGCTTGTACCCCTCCGTATATATCTATGGATTGTAGTTTGCAACTTAATAGAAAATACATCTTCCTAACAAGATAGGTGAAGACGGCTTTAAACACATTTATATCTCAGAACTGAGAATCTGTTGAGACGTTGGTTCCTCTATCTCCATGGGATCGGATTAAAGGTGGAACTTATATTCTGGTTTCTCAGTCTGTTTCCAAGTGCCGCTTTGAATTTTTTGGAGTTTTCACTGGAAAATAGATTTGGAGATAGTACCTCCCCACATATATATTTGGATGTAAGCTTGCAACTGAAATACATCATTGCGTTCCCAACATGCTTGGTGAAGCATGGTTTAAAGACATGCTTATCTCTCAGACCTGAGTATCTGGAGAGAAGTTCTTTCATCTAACAACATGTGAACGGGTTGAAGTGGAATGTTTTACTCTGGCTCCTCACACTGTTTCCTAGTTCCAGTTAGAAGTTCCTGCATTTATCCGTGTAAATACGATTTGGAGCTTATACCACATAATATAAAATAATGGTGTGTTGTTTGCAACTGAAAAGGAACTTTGTGTTCCCTACAAGTAAGGTGAATGTCGGAATTGAAACACATTAATCTCTCAGACCTGAGAATGTGGAGACACGTTCGTTCATGGAGTACAAAGATACTGGTAGTAGGGAAAAATTTTACCCTGGTTTCTCAGACTTTTTAAAATATACGGTTTAAAATTCCAGCAGATTTACTTCAAAACCGAGTTGGAAATATTACCTCCCCATATATATTTAAGGAGTGTAGTTTGCAACCGTAAAGAATGTTTGTGTTCCCTACAAGCTAGATGAAGTACAGCTTCCACACACTCAAAATTCTCAGAATTGAGCAGATGAAGAGACGTTCCTTCATCTAGCACAAATGGATCAGTCTACACGAGAAACTGTTTCTCTTGTTTCCTAGTCCCTTTCCTTTTTATATTTTGAAGTTCCTGCTGTTTTCACTGTATAAATGAACTGAAGCAAGAACCTCCCCATTTATATGTGTGGAATGTTGCATGCAACTGAAGAGAAATTCCGTGTTCCCAACAAGCTGGATTAATTTTGGCTTACATATGCACTTAACTCTCAGAACTGAGCATTTTGAGAGATGTTAATTCATCTGCAAAAATGGAATGCGTTGCATGAGATATTTTTACTCTGGTTTCTCAGGATTTTTCCAAGTGCTGGTATGAATTTCCTGCAGTTTTCAATATAAAACAGAGTTGAATATAGTACCTCCCAGTATAGATATTTTGAGTGTAGTTTGCAACTTAAATGAAGCCTTTAGTTCCCAACAATGAATGTGAAGAATGTCTTTAAACGCACTTATAATTCTGAACTGAGCATGTGGTGAGAAGTTTGTTCATCTAGCACAAAGGAATGGGATTACAGGAGGAACTTTTTCTCTGGTTTCTCAGTCAGTTATTTAGTGCCGCTTTGAATTTCCTGGAGATTTCACTTGAAATCCGATTTGGACCTATTACAACCCCTATATATTTAAGGAGGTAAGTATTCAACTGAGGTAAGTGGTTTGCAACTGAATAGAAACTTTGTGTTCTCAACAAGCTCCTTAAAGTACGGCTTTCACCCACACTTATCTCTCCGAACTGAGCATGGGGTGGGACATTCTTTCCCCTAGCACATAAGAAACGGTTTCCTGGAAACATTTTACTCTGTTTCTCAGTCTGTTTCCTAGAGCCGATTTGTATTTCCTGCAGTTTTCACTACTACACAGAGTTGGAGGTATTCGCTACACACATATATATATACGGAGTGTAGTATTCAACTGAAAATATACCATGTTCCCAACAAGTATGGTGAAGGACGCCTTTCACACACAGTTAACTATCAGATCTATGCATGTTGAGAGATGTTCGTTCACCTAGCAGAAAATGAGCGGGTTGCAGGAAACATTTAGTCTGGGATATCTGTCGGTTCCATAGTGCCAATTTGAAGTGCCTGCAGTTTTGAGAGAAAAAATGCGTTGGAGCTACTTCCATCCCATATGTATGTATGAAGTGTAGCATGCAAATGAAAATAAAATTTGTGTTCCCAAAAAGCTAGGTGAAGGACGGCTTCCATACAAACTTATATCTCAGAACTGAGCAAGTGTAGAGACGGTCGTTCTTCTAGCACAAAAGGAACGTTTTTCAATAGAAAGTGTTTCTCTGGTTTCCCAGTCTGTTTCCCAGTGCTGCTTTGAATTTCCTGCAGTTTTCAATGGAAAACGATTTGGAGCCTTTGCCTCCTCTAATAAATTCATGAGTTGCAATTTCAACTGAAAAGATACTTAGCCTTCCCAAAAAAGTTTGTTAAGGGCGACTTTATCAGAGAGATTTTTTCAGTAATCTGCATGTAGAGAGAAGTTCGTTCATGTAGCACAAGTGTAATGGCTTGCAGGAGAAAATATTACTCTGGATTCTCAGTCTGTTTCCCAGTGCCGATTTGAAGTTCCTGCAGTGTTTGCAGGAAAACGGTGTTTTAGCTACCAAATCCCCATTTATAGGTAAAGAGATTAGTTTGCAACTGAAAAGAAATTTTGTGTTCCCAAGAATTTCTGTTAAGGACTGCTTACACACACACTAAATTTTCCTAACTGAACAAGTGGAGAGACTGTCGTTCATCTAGCAAGAAGGGAACGGTTTGCAGGAGAAATTTTACTCTAGTTTCTCAGTCTGTTTTCTAGTGCCTGTTAGAAGTTCCTGCATTTTTTACTAATAAACCGAGTTGGATGTTGTGTCTCCAAATATATATATATATATATTTAGGGCATTTTTCAGTTGAAAAGTAAAAGTTTTCCCAAAATGCTATGTGAAAGACCGCATTCACTCACAGTTACCTATCAGTTCTGAGCATGCTGCGAGACGTTCGTTCATGCAGAATAAAGGAACAGATTGTAGGTGATACTTTTACTATGGTTTCTCATTCTGTTTCCTAGTGCCCCAATAAAGTGCCTGCACTTTTACAGGAAAACCGAGTTGGAGCTAATTCCTCCTCATACATATGTTTGGGTTTAGATTGCAAGTGAAATGAATCTTGTGTTGCCAACAAAGTAGGAGAAGGACGGCTTACAAACATACTTATATATCAGAACTGAGTGCGTGGATAGATGTTCGTTCATCTAGCACAGAAAAGAAAGTTTTGCAGGAGAAAATTTTACTCTGGATTCTCAGTCGGTTTCCTAGTGCCGCTTGGATGTTCCTGCAGTTTTCCGTGGAAAAGAGAGTTGGAGCTTGTACCCCTCCGTATATATCTATGGATTGTAGTTTGCAACTTAATAGAAAATACATCTTCCTAACAAGATAGGTGAAGACGGCTTTAAACACATTTATATCTCAGAACTGAGAATCTGTTGAGACGTTGGTTCCTCTATCTCCATGGGATCGGATTAAAGGTGGAACTTATATTCTGGTTTCTCAGTCTGTTTCCAAGTGCCGCTTTGAATTTTTTGGAGTTTTCACTGGAAAATAGATTTGGAGATAGTACCTCCCCACATATATATTTGGATGTAAGCTTGCAACTGAAATACATCATTGCGTTCCCAACATGCTTGGTGAAGCATGGTTTAAAGACATGCTTATCTCTCAGACCTGAGTATCTGGAGAGACGTTCTTTCATCTAACAACATGTGAACGGGTTGAAGTGGAATGTTTTACTCTGGTTCCTCACACTGTTTCCTAGTTCCAGTTAGAAGTTCCTGCATTTATCCGTGTAAATACGATTTGGAGCTTATACCACATAATATAAAATAATGGTGTGTTGTTTGCAACTGAAAAGGAACTTTGTGTTCCCTACAAGTAAGGTGAATGTCGGAATTGAAACACATTAATCTCTCAGACCTGAGAATGTGGAGACACGTTCGTTCATGGAGTACAAAGATACTGGTAGTAGGGAAAAATTTTACCCTGGTTTCTCAGACTTTTTAAAATATACGGTTTAAAATTCCAGCAGATTTACTTCAAAACCGAGTTGGAAATATTACCTCCCCATATATATTTAAGGAGTGTAGTTTGCAACCGTAAAGAATGTTTGTGTTCCCTACAAGCTAGATGAAGTACAGCTTCCACACACTCAAAATTCTCAGAATTGAGCAGATGAAGAGACGTTCCTTCATCTAGCACAAATGGATCAGTCTACACGAGAAACTGTTTCTCTTGTTTCCTAGTCTCTTTCCTTTTTATATTTTGAAGTTCCTGCTGTTTTCACTGTATAAATGAACTGAAGCAAGAACCTCCCCATTTATATGTGTGGAATGTTGCATGCAACTGAAGAGAAATTCCGTGTTCCCAACAAGCTGGATTAATTTTGGCTTACATATGCACTTAACTCTCAGAACTGAGCATTTTGAGAGATGTTAATTCGTTTGCAAAAATGGAATGCGTTTCATGAGATATTTTTACTCTGGTTTCTCAGGATTTTTCCAAGTGCTGGTATGAATTTCCTGCAGTTTTCAATATAAAACAGAGTTGAATATAGTACCTCCCAGTATAGATATTTTGAGTGTAGTTTGCAACTTAAATGAAGCCTTTAGTTCCCAACAAGGAATGTGAAGAATGTCTTTAAACGCACTTATAATTCTGAACTGAGCATGTGGTGAGAAGTTTGTTCATCTAGCACAAAGGGATGGGATTACAGGAGGAACTTTTTCTCTGGTTTCTCAGTCAGTTATTTAGTGCCGCTTTGAATTTCCTGGAGATTTCACTTGAAATCCGATTTGGACCTATTACAACCCCTATATATTTAAGGAGGTAAGTATTCAACTGAGGTAAGTGGTTTGCAACTGAATAGAAACTTTGTGTTCTCAACAAGCTCCTTAAAGTACGGCTTTCACCCACACTTATCTCTCCGAACTGAGCATGGGGTGGGACATTCTTTCCCCTAGCACATAAGAAACGGTTTCCTGGAAACATTTTACTCTGTTTCTCAGTCTGTTTCCTAGAGCCGATTTGTATTTCCTGCAGTTTTCACTACTACACAGAGTTGGAGGTATTCGCTACACACATATATATATACGGAGTGTAGTATTCAACTGAAAATATACCATGTTCCCAACAAGTATGGTGAAGGACGCCTTTCACACACAGTTAACTATCAGATCTATGCATGTTGAGAGATGTTCGTTCACCTAGCACAAAATGAGCGGGTTGCAGGGAACTTTTAGTCTGGGTTCTCTGTCGGTTCCATAGTGCCAATTTGAAGTGCCTGCAGTTTTGAGAGAAAAACTGCTTTGGAGCTACTTCCATCCCATATGTATGTATGAAGTGTAGCATGGAAATGAAAATAAAATTTGTGTTCCCAAAAAGCTAGGTGAAGGACGGCTTCCATACAAACTTATATCTCAGAACTGAGCAAGTGTAGAGACGGTCGTTCTTCTAGCAAAAAAGGAAAGGTTTTCAATAGAAAGTGTTTCTCTGGTTTCCCAGTCTGTTTCCCAGTGCTGCTTTGAATTTCCTGCAGTTTTCAATGGAAAACGATTTGGAGCCTTTGCCTCCTCTAATAAATTCATGAGTTGCAATTTCAACTGAAAAGATACTTAGTTTTCCCAAAAAAGTTTGTTAAGGGCGGCTTTATCAGAGAGATTTTTCTCAGTACTCTGCATGTAGAGAGAAGTTCGTTCATGTAGCACAAGTGTAATGGTTTGCAGGAGAAAATATTACTCTGGATTCTCAGTCTGTTTCCCAGTGCCGATTTGAAGTTCCTGCAGTGTTTGCAGGAAAACGGTGTTTTAGCTACCAAATCCCCATTTATAGGTAAAGAGATTAGTTTGCAACTGAAAAGAAATTTTGTGTTTCCAAGAATTTCTGTTAAGGACTGCTTACACACACACTAAATTTTCCTAACTGAACAAGTGGAGAGACTGTCGTTCATCTAGCAAGAAGGGAACGGTTTGCAGGAGAAATTTTACTCTAGTTTCTCAGTCTGTTTTCTAGTGCCTGTTAGAAGTTCTTGTATTTTTTACATATAAACTGAGTTGGATGTAGTGTTTCCACATATATATATATATATTTAGGGCATTTTTCAGCTGAAAAGTAAAAGTTTTCCCAAATGCTATGTGAAAGACCGCATTCACTCACAGTTACCTATCAGTTCTGAGCATGCTGCGAGACGTTCGTTCATGCAGAATAAAGGAACAGATTGTAGGTGATACTTTTACTATGGTTTCTCATTCTGTTTCCTAGTGCCCCAATAAAGTGCCTGCACTTTTACAGGAAAACCGAGTTGGAGCTAATTCCTCCTCATACATATGTTTGGGTTTAGATTGCAAGTGAAATGAATTTTGTGTTGCCAACAAAGTAGGAGAAGGACGGCTTACAAACATACTTATATATCAGAACTGAGTGCGTGGATAGATGTTCGTTCATCTAGCACAGAAAAGAAAGTTTTGCAGGAGAAAATTTTACTCTGGATTCTCAGTCGGTTTCCTAGTGCCGCTTGGATGTTCCTGCAGTTTTCCGTGGAAAAGAGAGTTGGAGCTTGTACCCCTCCGTATATATCTATGGATTGTAGTTTGCAACTTAATAGAAAATACATCTTCCTAACAAGATAGGTGAAGACGGCTTTAAACACATTTATATCTCAGAACTGAGAATCTGTTGAGACGTTGGTTCCTCTATCTCCATGGGATCGGATTAAAGGTGGAACTTATATTCTGGTTTCTCAGTCTGTTTCCAAGTGCCGCTTTGAATTTTTTGGAGTTTTCACTGGAAAATAGATTTGGAGATAGTACCTCCCCACATATATATTTGGATGTAAGCTTGCAACTGAAATACATCATTGCGTTCCCAACATGCTTGGTGAAGCATGGTTTAAAGACATGCTTATCTCTCAGACCTGAGTATCTGGAGAGACGTTCTTTCATCTAACAACATGTGAACGGGTTGAAGTGGAATGTTTTACTCTGGTTCCTCACACTGTTTCCTAGTTCCAGTTAGAAGTTCCTGCATTTATCCGTGTAAATACGATTTGGAGCTTATACCACATAATATAAAATAATGGTGTGTTGTTTGCAACTGAAAAGGAACTTTGTGTTCCCTACAAGTAAGGTGAATGTCGGAATTGAAACACATTAATCTCTCAGACCTGAGAATGTGGAGACACGTTCGTTCATGGAGTACAAAGATACTGGTAGTAGGGAAAAATTTTACCCTGGTTTCTCAGACTTTTTAAAATATACGGTTTAAAATTCCAGCAGATTTACTTCAAAACCGAGTTGGAAATATTACCTCCCCATATATATTTAAGGAGTGTAGTTTGCAACCGTAAAGAATGTTTGTGTTCCCTACAAGCTAGATGAAGTACAGCTTCCACACACTCAAAATTCTCAGAATTGAGCAGATGAAGAGACGTTCCTTCATCTAGCACAAATGGATCAGTCTACACGAGAAACTGTTTCTCTTGTTTCCTAGTCTCTTTCCTTTTTATATTTTGAAGTTCCTGCTGTTTTCACTGTATAAATGAACTGAAGCAAGAACCTCCCCATTTATATGTGTGGAATGTTGCATGCAACTGAAGAGAAATTCCGTGTTCCCAACAAGCTGGATTAATTTTGGCTTACATATGCACTTAACTCTCAGAACTGAGCATTTTGAGAGATGTTAATTCATCTGCAAAAATGGAATGCGTTGCATGAGATATTTTTACTCTGGTTTCTCAGGATTTTTCCAAGTGCTGGTATGAATTTCCTGCAGTTTTCAATATAAAACAGAGTTGAATATAGTACCTCCCAGTATAGATATTTTGAGTGTAGTTTGCAACTTAAATGAAGCCTTTAGTTCCCAACAAGGAATGTGAAGAATGTCTTTAAACGCACTTATAATTCTGAACTGAGCATGTGGTGAGAAGTTTGTTCATCTAGCACAAAGGGATGGGATTACAGGAGGAACTTTTTCTCTGGTTTCTCAGTCAGTTATTTAGTGCCGCTTTGAATTTCCTGGAGATTTCACTTGAAATCCGATTTGGACCTATTACAACCCCTATATATTTAAGGAGGTAAGTATTCAACTGAGGTAAGTGGTTTGCAACTGAATAGAAACTTTGTGTTCTCAACAAGCTCCTTAAAGTACGGCTTTCACCCACACTTATCTCTCCGAACTGAGCATGGGGTGGGACATTCTTTCCCCTAGCACATAAGAAACGGTTTCCTGGAAACATTTTACTCTGTTTCTCAGTCTGTTTCCTAGAGCCGATTTGTATTTCCTGCAGTTTTCACTACTACACAGAGTTGGAGGTATTCGCTAAACACATATATATATACGGAGTGTAGTATTCAACTGAAAATATACCATGTTCCCAACAAGTATGGTGAAGGACGCCTTTCACACACAGTTAACTATCAGATCTATGCATGTTGAGAGATGTTCATTCACCTAGCACAAAATGAGCGGGTTGCAGGAAACTTTTAGTCTGGGATATCTGTCGGTTCCATAGTGCCAATTTGAAGTGCCTGCAGTTTTGAGAGAAAAAATGCGTTGGAGCTACTTCCATCCCATATGTATGTATGAAGTGTAGCATGCAAATGAAAATAAAATTTGTGTTCCCAAAAATCTAGGTGAAGGACGGCTTCCATACAAACATATATCTCAGAACTGAGCAAGTGTAGAGACGGTCGTTCTTCTAGCACAAAAGGAACGTTTTTCAATAGAAAGTGTTTCTCTGGTTTCCCAGTCTGTTTCCCAGTGCTGCTTTGAATTTCCTGCAGTTTTCAATGGAAAACGATTTGGAGCCTTTGCCTCCTCTAATAAATTCATGAGTTGCAATTTCAACTGAAAAGATACTTAGCCTTCCCAAAAAAGTTTGTTAAGGGCGACTTTATCAGAGAGCTTTTTTCAGTACTCTGCATGTAGAGAGAAGTTCGTTCATGTAGCACAAGTGTAATGGCTTGCAGGAGAAAATATTACTCTGGATTGTCAGTCTGTTTCCCAGTGCCGATTTGAAGTTCCTGCAGTGTTTGCAGGAAAACGGTGTTTTAGCTACCAAATCCCCATTTATAGGTAAAGAGATTAGTTTGCAACTGAAAAGAAATTTTGTGTTCCCAAGAATTTCTGTTAAGGACTGCTTACACACACACTAAATTCTCCTAACTGAACAAGTGGAGAGACTGTCGTTCATCTAGCAAGAAGGGAACGGTTTGCAGGAGAAATTTTACTCTAGTTTCTCAGTCTGTTTTCTAGTGCCTGTTAGAAGTTCCTGCATTTTTTACTAATAAACCGAGTTGGATGTTGTGTCTCCAAATATATATATATATATATTTAGGGCATTTTTCAGTTGAAAAGTAAAAGTTTTCCCAAAATGCTATGTGAAAGACCGCATTCACTCACAGTTACCTATCAGTTCTGAGCATGCTGCGAGACGTTCGTTCATGCAGAATAAAGGAACAGATTGTAGGTGATACTTTTACTATGGTTTCTCATTCTGTTTCCTAGTGCCCCAATAAAGTGCCTGCACTTTTACAGGAAAACCGAGTTGGAGCTAATTCCTCCTCATACATATGTTTGGGTTTAGATTGCAAGTGAAATGAATCTTGTGTTGCCAACAAAGTAGGAGAAGGACGGCTTACAAACATACTTATATATCAGAACTGAGTGCGTGGATAGATGTTCGTTCATCTAGCACAGAAAAGAAAGTTTTGCAGGAGAAAATTTTACTCTGGATTCTCAGTCGGTTTCCTAGTGCCGCTTGGATGTTCCTGCAGTTTTCCGTGGAAAAGAGAGTTGGAGCTTGTACCCCTCCGTATATATCTATGGATTGTAGTTTGCAACTTAATAGAAAATACATCTTCCTAACAAGATAGGTGAAGACGGCTTTAAACACATTTATATCTCAGAACTGAGAATCTGTTGAGACGTTGGTTCCTCTATCTCCATGGGATCGGATTAAAGGTGGAACTTATATTCTGGTTTCTCAGTCTGTTTCCAAGTGCCGCTTTGAATTTTTTGGAGTTTTCACTGGAAAATAGATTTGGAGATAGTACCTCCCCACATATATATTTGGATGTAAGCTTGCAACTGAAATACATCATTGCGTTCCCAACATGCTTGGTGAAGCATGGTTTAAAGACATGCTTATCTCTCAGACCTGAGTATCTGGAGAGACGTTCTTTCATCTAACAACATGTGAACGGGTTGAAGTGGAATGTTTTACTCTGGTTCCTCACACTGTTTCCTAGTTCCAGTTAGAAGTTCCTGCATTTATCCGTGTAAATACGATTTGGAGCTTATACCACATAATATAAAATAATGGTGTGTTGTTTGCAACTGAAAAGGAACTTTGTGTTCCCTACAAGTAAGGTGAATGTCGGAATTGAAACACATTAATCTCTCAGACCTGAGAATGTGGAGACACGTTCGTTCATGGAGTACAAAGATACTGGTAGTAGGGAAAAATTTTACCCTGGTTTCTCAGACTTTTTAAAATATACGGTTTAAAATTCCAGCAGATTTACTTCAAAACCGAGTTGGAAATATTACCTCCCCATATATATTTAAGGAGTGTAGTTTGCAACCGTAAAGAATGTTTGTGTTCCCTACAAGCTAGATGAAGTACAGCTTCCACACACTCAAAATTCTCAGAATTGAGCAGATGAAGAGACGTTCCTTCATCTAGCACAAATGGATCAGTCTACACGAGAAACTGTTTCTCTTGTTTCCTAGTCTCTTTCCTTTTTATATTTTGAAGTTCCTGCTGTTTTCACTGTATAAATGAACTGAAGCAAGAACCTCCCCATTTATATGTGTGGAATGTTGCATGCAACTGAAGAGAAATTCCGTGTTCCCAACAAGCTGGATTAATTTTGGCTTACATATGCACTTAACTCTCAGAACTGAGCATTTTGAGAGATGTTAATTCATCTGCAAAAATGGAATGCGTTGCATGAGATATTTTTACTCTGGTTTCTCAGGATTTTTCCAAGTGCTGGTATGAATTTCCTGCAGTTTTCAATATAAAACAGAGTTGAATATAGTACCTCCCAGTATAGATATTTTGAGTGTAGTTTGCAACTTAAATGAAGCCTTTAGTTCCCAACAAGGAATGTGAAGAATGTCTTTAAACGCACTTATAATTCTGAACTGAGCATGTGGTGAGAAGTTTGTTCATCTAGCACAAAGGGATGGGATTACAGGAGGAACTTTTTCTCTGGTTTCTCAGTCAGTTATTTAGTGCCGCTTTGAATTTCCTGGAGATTTCACTTGAAATCCGATTTGGACCTATTACAACCCCTATATATTTAAGGAGGTAAGTATTCAACTGAGGTAAGTGGTTTGCAACTGAATAGAAACTTTGTGTTCTCAACAAGCTCCTTAAAGTACGGCTTTCACCCACACTTATCTCTCCGAACTGAGCATGGGGTGGGACATTCTTTCCCCTAGCACATAAGAAACGGTTTCCTGGAAACATTTTACTCTGTTTCTCAGTCTGTTTCCTAGAGCCGATTTGTATTTCCTGCAGTTTTCACTACTACACAGAGTTGGAGGTATTCGCTACACACATATATATATACGGAGTGTAGTATTCAACTGAAATTATACCATGTTCCCAACAAGTATGGTGAAGGACGCCTTTCACACACAGTTAACTATCAGATCTATGCATGTTGAGAGATGTTCGTTCACCTAGCACAAAATGAGCGGGTTGCAGGAAACTTTTAGTCTGGGTTCTCTGTCGGTTCCATAGTGCCAAATTGAAGTGCCTGCAGTTTTGAGAGAAAAACTGCTTTGGAGCTACTTCCATCCCATATGTATGTATGAAGTGTAGCATGGAAATGAAAATAAAATTTGTGTTCCCAAAAAGCTAGGTGAAGGACGGCTTCCATACAAACTTATATCTCAGAACTGAGCAAGTGTAGAGACGGTCGTTCTTCTAGCAAAAAAGGAAAGGTTTTCAATAGAAAGTGTTTCTCTGGTTTCCCAGTCTGTTTCCCAGTGCTGCTTTGAATTTCCTGCAGTTTTCAATGGAAAACGATTTGGAGCCTTTGCCTCCTATAATAAATTCATGAGTTGCAATTTCAACTGAAAAGATACTTAGCCTTCCCAAAAAAGTTTGTTAAGGGCGACTTTATCAGAGAGATTTTTTCAGTACTCTGCATGTAGAGAGAAGCTCGTTCATGTAGCACAAGTGTAATGGCTTGCAGGAGAAAATATTACTCTGGATTGTCAGTCTGTTTCCCAGTGCCGATTTGAAGTTCCTGCAGTGTTTGCAGGAAAACGGTGTTTTAGCTACCAAATCCCCATTTATAGGTAAAGAGATTAGTTTGCAACTGAAAAGAAATTTTGTGTTCCCAAGAATTTCTTTTAAGGACTGCTTACACACACACTAAATTCTCCTAACTGAACAATTGGAGAGACTGTCGTTCATCTAGCAAGAAGGGAACGGTTTGCAGGAGAAATTTTACTCTAGTTTCTCAGTCTGTTTTCTAGTGCCTGTTAGAAGTTCCTGCATTTTTTACTAATAAACCGAGTTGGATGTTGTGTCTCCAAATATATATATATATATATTTAGGGCATTTTTCAGTTGAAAAGTAAAAGTTTTCCCAAAATGCTATGTGAAAGACCGCATTCACTCACAGTTACCTATCAGTTCTGAGCATGCTGCGAGACGTTCGTTCATGCAGAATAAAGGAACAGATTGTAGGTGATACTTTTACTATGGTTTCTCATTCTGTTTCCTAGTGCCCCAATAAAGTGCCTGCACTTTTACAGGAAAACCGAGTTGGAGCTAATTCCTCCTCATACATATGTTTGGGTTTAGATTGCAAGTGAAATGAATCTTGTGTTGCCAACCAAGTAGGAGAAGGACGGCTTACAAACATACTTATATATCAGAACTGAGTGCGTGGATAGATGTTCGTTCATCTAGCACAGAAAAGAAAGTTTTGCAGGAGAAAATTTTACTCTGGATTCTCAGTCGGTTTCCTAGTGCCGCTTGGATGTTCCTGCAGTTTTCCTTGGAAAAGAGAGTTGGAGCTTGTACCCCTCCGTATATATCTATGGATTGTAGTTTGCAACTTAATAGAAAATACATCTTCCTAACAAGATAGGTGAAGACGGCTTTAAACACATTTATATCTCAGAACTGAGAATCTGTTGAGACGTTGGTTCCTCTATCTCCATGGGATCGGATTAAAGGTGGAACTTATATTCTGGTTTCTCAGTCTGTTTCCAAGTGCCGCTTTGAATTTTTTGGAGTTTTCACTGGAAAATAGATTTGGAGATAGTACCTCCCCACATATATATTTGGATGTAAGCTTGCAACTGAAATACATCATTGCGTTCCCAACATGCTTGGTGAAGCATGGTTTAAAGACATGCTTATCTCTCAGACCTGAGTATCTGGAGAGACGTTCTTTCATCTAACAACATGTGAACGGGTTGAAGTGGAATGTTTTACTCTGGTTCCTCACACTGTTTCCTAGTTCCAGTTAGAAGTTCCTGCATTTATCCGTGTAAATACGATTTGGAGCTTATACCACATAATATAAAATAATGGTGTGTTGTTTGCAACTGAAAAGGAACTTTGTGTTCCCTACAAGTAAGGTGAATGTCGGAATTGAAACACATTAATCTCTCAGACCTGAGAATGTGGAGACACGTTCGTTCATGGAGTACAAAGATACTGGTAGTAGGGAAAAATTTTACCCTGGTTTCTCAGACTTTTTAAAATATACGGTTTAAAATTCCAGCAGATTTACTTCAAAACCGAGTTGGAAATATTACCTCCCCATATATATTTAAGGAGTGTAGTTTGCAACCGTAAAGAATGTTTGTGTTCCCTACAAGCTAGATGAAGTACAGCTTCCACACACTCAAAATTCTCAGAATTGAGCAGATGAAGAGACGTTCCTTCATCTAGCACAAATGGATCAGTCTACACGAGAAACTGTTTCTCTTGTTTCCTAGTCTCTTTCCTTTTTATATTTTGAAGTTCCTGCTGTTTTCACTGTATAAATGAACTGAAGCAAGAACCTCCCCATTTATATGTGTGGAATGTTGCATGCAACTGAAGAGAAATTCCGTGTTCCCAACAAGCTGGATTAATTTTGGCTTACATATGCACTTAACTCTCAGAACTGAGCATTTTGAGAGATGTTAATTCATCTGCAAAAATGGAATGCGTTGCATGAGATATTTTTACTCTGGTTTCTCAGGATTTTTCCAAGTGCTGGTATGAATTTCCTGCAGTTTTCAATATAAAACAGAGTTGAATATAGTACCTCCCAGTATAGATATTTTGAGTGTAGTTTGCAACTTAAATGAAGCCTTTAGTTCCCAACAAGGAATGTGAAGAATGTCTTTAAACGCACTTATAATTCTGAACTGAGCATGTGGTGAGAAGTTTGTTCATCTAGCACAAAGGGATGGGATTACAGGAGGAACTTTTTCTCTGGTTTCTCAGTCAGTTATTTAGTGCCGCTTTGAATTTCCTGGAGATTTCACTTGAAATCCGATTTGGACCTATTACAACCCCTATATATTTAAGGAGGTAAGTATTCAACTGAGGTAAGTGGTTTGCAACTGAATAGAAACTTTGTGTTCTCAACAAGCTCCTTAAAGTACGGCTTTCACCCACACTTATCTCTCCGAACTGAGCATGGGGTGGGACATTCTTTCCCCTAGCACATAAGAAACGGTTTCCTGGAAACATTTTACTCTGTTTCTCAGTCTGTTTCCTAGAGCCGATTTGTATTTCCTGCAGTTTTCACTACTACACAGAGTTGGAGGTATTCGCTACACACATATATATATACGGAGTGTAGTATTCAACTGAAATTATACCATGTTCCCAACAAGTATGGTGAAGGACGCCTTTCACACACAGTTAACTATCAGATCTATGCATGTTGAGAGATGTTCGTTCACCTAGCACAAAATGAGCGGGTTGCAGGAAACTTTTAGTCTGGGTTCTCTGTCGGTTCCATAGTGCCAAATTGAAGTGCCTGCAGTTTTGAGAGAAAAACTGCTTTGGAGCTACTTCCATCCCATATGTATGTATGAAGTGTAGCATGGAAATGAAAATAAAATTTGTGTTCCCAAAAAGCTAGGTGAAGGACGGCTTCCATACAAACTTATATCTCAGAACTGAGCAAGTGTAGAGACGGTCGTTCTTCTAGCAAAAAAGGAAAGGTTTTCAATAGAAAGTGTTTCTCTGGTTTCCCAGTCTGTTTCCCAGTGCTGCTTTGAATTTCCTGCAGTTTTCAATGGAAAACGATTTGGAGCCTTTGCCTCCTATAATAAATTCATGAGTTGCAATTTCAACTGAAAAGATACTTAGCCTTCCCAAAAAAGTTTGTTAAGGGCGACTTTATCAGAGAGATTTTTTCAGTACTCTGCATGTAGAGAGAAGCTCGTTCATGTAGCACAAGTGTAATGGCTTGCAGGAGAAAATATTACTCTGGATTGTCAGTCTGTTTCCCAGTGCCGATTTGAAGTTCCTGCAGTGTTTGCAGGAAAACGGTGTTTTAGCTACCAAATCCCCATTTATAGGTAAAGAGATTAGTTTGCAACTGAAAAGAAATTTTGTGTTCCCAAGAATTTCTTTTAAGGACTGCTTACACACACACTAAATTCTCCTAACTGAACAATTGGAGAGACTGTCGTTCATCTAGCAAGAAGGGAACGGTTTGCAGGAGAAATTTTACTCTAGTTTCTCAGTCTGTTTTCTAGTGCCTGTTAGAAGTTCCTGCATTTTTTACTTATAAACCGAGTTGGATGTAGTTTCTCCAAATATATATATATATATTTAGGGCATTTTTCAGTTGAAAAGTAAAAGTTTTCCCAAAATGCTATGTGAAAGACCGCATTCACTCACAGTTACCTATCAGTTCTGAGCATGCTGCGAGACGTTCGTTCATGCAGAATAAAGGAACAGATTGTAGGTGATACTTTTACTATGTTTTCTCATTCTGTTTCCTAGTGCCCCAATAAAGTGCCTGCACTTTTACAGGAAAACCGAGTTGGAGCTAATTCCTCCTCATACATATGTTTGGGTTTAGATTGCAAGTGAAATGAATCTTGTGTTGCCAACAAAGTAGGTGAAGGACGGCTTACAAACATACTTATATCTCAGAACTGAGTGCGTGGATAGATGTTCGTTCATCTAGCACAGAAAAGAAAGTTTTGCAGGAGAAAATTTTACTCTGGATTCTCAGTCGGTTTCCTAGTTCCGCTTGGATGTTCCTGCAGTTTTCCTTGGAAAAGAGAGTTGGAGCTTGTACCCCTCCGTATATATCTATGGATTGTAGTTTGCAACTTAATAGAAAATACATCTTCCTAACAAGATAGGTGAAGACGGCTTTAAACACATTTATATCTCAGAACTGAGAATCTGTTGAGACGTTGGTTCCTCTATCTCCATGGGATCGGATTAAAGGTGGAACTTATATTCTGGTTTCTCAGTCTGTTTCCAAGTGCCGCTTTGAATTTTTTGGAGTTTTCACTGGAAAATAGATTTGGAGATAGTACCTCCCCACATATATATTTGGATGTAAGCTTGCAACTGAAATACATCATTGCGTTCCCAACATGCTTGGTGAAGCATGGTTTAAAGACATGCTTATCTCTCAGACCTGAGTATCTGGAGAGACGTTCTTTCATCTAACAACATGTGAACGGGTTGAAGTGGAATGTTTTACTCTGGTTCCTCACACTGTTTCCTAGTTCCAGTTAGAAGTTCCTGCATTTATCCGTGTAAATACGATTTGGAGCTTATACCACATAATATAAAATAATGGTGTGTTGTTTGCAACTGAAAAGGAACTTTGTGTTCCCTACAAGTAAGGTGAATGTCGGAATTGAAACACATTAATCTCTCAGACCTGAGAATGTGGAGACACGTTCGTTCATGGAGTACAAAGATACTGGTAGTAGGGAAAAATTTTACCCTGGTTTCTCAGACTTTTTAAAATATACGGTTTAAAATTCCAGCAGATTTACTTCAAAACCGAGTTGGAAATATTACCTCCCCATATATATTTAAGGAGTGTAGTTTGCAACCGTAAAGAATGTTTGTGTTCCCTACAAGCTAGATGAAGTACAGCTTCCACACACTCAAAATTCTCAGAATTGAGCAGATGAAGAGACGTTCCTTCATCTAGCACAAATGGATCAGTCTACACGAGAAACTGTTTCTCTTGTTTCCTAGTCTCTTTCCTTTTTATATTTTGAAGTTCCTGCTGTTTTCACTGTATAAATGAACTGAAGCAAGAACCTCCCCATTTATATGTGTGGAATGTTGCATGCAACTGAAGAGAAATTCCGTGTTCCCAACAAGCTGGATTAATTTTGGCTTACATATGCACTTAACTCTCAGAACTGAGCATTTTGAGAGATGTTAATTCATCTGCAAAAATGGAATGCGTTGCATGAGATATTTTTACTCTGGTTTCTCAGGATTTTTCCAAGTGCTGGTATGAATTTCCTGCAGTTTTCAATATAAAACAGAGTTGAATATAGTACCTCTCAGTATAGATATTTTGAGTGTAGTTTGCAACTTAAATGAAGCCTTTAGTTCCCAACAAGGAATGTGAAGAATGTCTTTAAACGCACTTATAATTCTGAACTGAGCATGTGGTGAGAAGTTTGTTCATCTAGCACAAAGGGATGGGATTACAGGAGGAACTTTTTCTCTGGTTTCTCAGTCAGTTATTTAGTGCCGCTTTGAATTTCCTGGAGATTTCACTTGAAATCCGATTTGGACCTATTACAACCCCTATATATTTAAGGAGGTAAGTATTCAACTGAGGTAAGTGGTTTGCAACTGAATAGAAACTTTGTGTTCTCAACAAGCTCCTTAAAGTACGGCTTTCACCCACACTTATCTCTCCGAACTGAGCATGGGGTGGGACATTCTTTCCCCTAGCACATAAGAAACGGTTTCCTGGAAACATTTTACTCTGTTTCTCAGTCTGTTTCCTAGAGCCGATTTGTATTTCCTGCAGTTTTCACTACTACACAGAGTTGGAGGTATTCGCTACACACATATATATATACGGAGTGTAGTATTCAACTGAAAATATACCATGTTCCCAACAAGTATGGTGAAGGACGCCTTTCACACACAGTTAACTATCAGATCTATGCATGTTGAGAGATGTTCATTCACCTAGCACAAAATGAGCGGGTTGCAGGAAACTTTTAGTCTGGGATATCTGTCGGTTCCATAGTGCCAATTTGAAGTGCCTGCAGTTTTGAGAGAAAAAATGCGTTGGAGCTACTTCCATCCCATATGTATGTATGAAGTGTAGCATGCAAATGAAAATAAAATTTGTGTTCCCAAAAAGCTAGGTGAAGGACGGCTTCCATACAAACTTATATCTCAGAACTGAGCAAGTGTAGAGACGGTCGTTCTTCCAGCACAAAAGGAACGTTTTTCAATAGAAAGTGTTTCTCTGGTTTCCCAGTCTGTTTCCCAGTGCTGCTTTGAATTTCCTGCAGTTTTCAATGGAAAACGATTTGGAGCCTTTGCCTCCTCTAATAAATTCATGAGTTGCAATTTCAACTGAAAAGATACTTAGCCTTCCCAAAAAAGTTTGTTAAGGGCGACTTTATCAGAGAGCTTTTTTCAGTACTCTGCATGTAGAGAGAAGTTCGTTCATGTAGCACAAGTGTAATGGCTTGCAGGAGAAAATATTACTCTGGATTGTCAGTCTGTTTCCCAGTGCCGATTTGAAGTTCCTGCAGTGTTTGCAGGAAAACGGTGTTTTAGCTACCAAATCCCCATTTATAGGTAAAGAGATTAGTTTGCAACTGAAAAGAAATTTTGTGTTCCCAAGAATTTCTGTTAAGGACTGCTTACACACACACTAAATTCTCCTAACTGAACAAGTGGAGAGACTGTCGTTCATCTAGCAAGAAGGGAACGGTTTGCAGGAGAAATTTTACTCTAGTTTCTCAGTCTGTTTTCTAGTGCCTGTTAGAAGTTCCTGCATTTTTTACTTATAAACCGAGTTGGATGTAGTGTCTCCAAATATATATATATATATTTAGGGCATTTTTCAGTTGAAAAGTAAAAGTTTTCCCAAAATGCTATGTGAAAGACCGCATTCACTCACAGTTACCTATCAGTTCTGAGCATGCTGTGAGACGTTCGTTCATGCAGAATAAAGGAACAGATTATAGGTGATACTTTTACTATGGTTTCTCATTCTGTTTCCTAGTGCCCCAATAAAGTGCCTGCACTTTTACAGGAAAACCGAGTTGGAGCTAATTAATCCTCATACATATGTTTGGGTTTAGATTGCAAGTGAAATGAATCTTGTGTTGCCAACAAAGTAGGTGAAGGACGGCTTACAAACATACTTATATCTCAGAACTGAGTGCGTGGATAGATGTTCGTTCATCTAGCACAGAAAAGAAAGTTTTGCAGGAGAAAATTTTACTCTGGATTCTCAGTCGGTTTCCTAGTGCCGCTTGGATGTTCCTGCAGTTTTCCTTGGAAAAGAGATTTGGAGCTTGTACCCCTCCGTATATATCTATGGATTGTAGTTTGCAACTTAATAGAAAATACATCTTCCTAACAAGATAGGTGAAGACGGCTTTAAACACATTTATATCTCAGAACTGAGAATCTGTTGAGACGTTGGTTCCTCTATCTCCATGGGATCGGATTAAAGGTGGAACTTATATTCTGGTTTCTCAGTCTGTTTCCAAGTGCCGCTTTGAATTTTTTGGAGTTTTCACTGGAAAATAGATTTGGAGATAGTACCTCCCCACATATATATTTGGATGTAAGCTTGCAACTGAAATACATCATTGCGTTCCCAACATGCTTGGTGAAGCATGGTTTAAAGACATGCTTATCTCTCAGACCTGAGTATCTGGAGAGACGTTCTTTCATCTAACAACATGTGAACGGATTGAAGTGGAATGTTTTACTCTGGTTCCTCACACTGTTTCCTAGTTCCAGTTAGAAGTTCCTGCATTTATCCGTGTAAATACGATTTGGAGCTTATACCACATAATATAAAATAATGGTGTGTTGTTTGCAACTGAAAAGGAACTTTGTGTTCCCTACAAGTAAGGTGAATGTCGGAATTGAAACACATTAATCTCTCAGACCTGAGAATGTGGAGACACGTTCGTTCATGGAGTACAAAGATACTGGTAGTAGGGAAAAATTTTACCCTGGTTTCTCAGACTTTTTAAAATATACGGTTTAAAATTCCAGCAGATTTACTTCAAAACCGAGTTGGAAATATTACCTCCCCATATATATTTAAGGAGTGTAGTTTGCAACCGTAAAGAATGTTTGTGTTCCCTACAAGCTAGATGAAGTACAGCTTCCACACACTCAAAATTCTCAGAATTGAGCAGATGAAGAGACGTTCCTTCATCTAGCACAAATGGATCAGTCTACACGAGAAACTGTTTCTCTTGTTTCCTAGTCTCTTTCCTTTTTATATTTTGAAGTTCCTGCTGTTTTCACTGTATAAATGAACTGAAGCAAGAACCTCCCCATTTATATGTGTGGAATGTTGCATGCAACTGAAGAGAAATTCCGTGTTCCCAACAAGCTGGATTAATTTTGGCTTACATATGCACTTAACTCTCAGAACTGAGCATTTTGAGAGATGTTAATTCATCTGCAAAAATGGAATGCGTTGCATGAGATATTTTTACTCTGGTTTCTCAGGATTTTTCCAAGTGCTGGTATGAATTTCCTGCAGTTTTCAATATAAAACAGAGTTGAATATAGTACCTCCCAGTATAGATATTTTGAGTGTAGTTTGCAACTTAAATGAAGCCTTTAGTTCCCAACAAGGATTGTGAAGAATGTCTTTAAACGCACTTATAATTCTGAACTGAGCATGTGGTGAGAAGTTTGTTCATCTAGCACAAAGGGATGGGATTACAGGAGGAACTTTTTCTCTGGTTTCTCAGTCAGTTATTTAGTGCCGCTTTGAATTTCCTGGAGATTTCACTTGAAATCCGATTTGGACCTATTACAACCCCTATATATTTAAGGAGGTAAGTATTCAACTGAGGTAAGTGGTTTGCAACTGAATAGAAACTTTGTGTTCTCAACAAGCTCCTTAAAGTACGGCTTTCACCCACACTTATCTCTCCGAACTGAGCATGGGGTGGGACATTCTTTCCCCTAGCACATAAGAAACGGTTTCCTGGAAACATTTTACTCTGTTTCTCAGTCTGTTTCCTAGAGCCGATTTGTATTTCCTGCAGTTTTCACTACTACACAGAGTTGGAGGTATTCGCTACACACATATATATATACGGAGTGTAGTATTCAACAGAAAATATACCATGTTCCCAACAAGTATGGTGAAGGACGCCTTTCACACACAGTTAACTATCAGATCTATGCATGTTGAGAGATGTTCGTTCACCTAGCACAAAATGAGCGGGTTGCAGGAAACTTTTAGTCTGGGATATCTGTCGGTTCCATAGTGCCAATTTGAAGTGCCTGCAGTTTTGAGAGAAAAAATGCGTTGGAGCTACTTCCATCCCATATGTATGTATGAAGTGTAGCATGCAAATGAAAATAAAATTTGTGTTCCCAAAAAGCTAGGTGAAGGACGGCTTCCATACAAACTTATATCTCAGAACTGAGCAAGTGTAGAGACGGTCGTTCTTCTAGCACAAAAGGGACGTTTTTCAATAGAAAGTGTTTCTCTGGTTTCCCAGTCTGTTTCCCAGTGCTGCTTTGAATTTCCTGCAGTTTTCAATGGAAAACGATTTGGAGCCTTTGCCTCCTCTAATAAATTCATGAGTTGCAATTTCAACTGAAAAGATATTTAGCCTTCCCAAAAATGTTTGTTAAGGGCGACTTTATCAGAGAGATTTTTTCAGTACTCTGCATGTAGAGAGAAGTTCGTTCATGTAGCACAAGTGTAATGGCTTGCAGGAGAAAATATTACTCTGGATTCTCAGTCTGTTTCCCAGTGCCGATTTGAAGTTCCTGCAGTGTTTGCAGGAAAACGGTGTTTTAGCTACCAAATCCCCATTTATAGGTAAAGAGATTAGTTTGCAACTGAAAAGAAATTTTGTGTTCCCAAGAATTTCTGTTAAGGACTGCTTACACACACACTAAATTCTCCTAACTGAACAAGTGGAGAGACTGTCGTTCATCTAGCAAGAAGGGAACGGTTTGCAGGAGAAATTTTACTCTAGTTTCTCAGTCTGTTTTCTAGTGCCTGTTAGAAGTTCCTGCATTTTTTATTAATAAACCGAGTTGGATTTGTGTCTTCAAATATATATATATATATATTTAGGGCATTTTTCAGTTGAAAAGTAAAAGTTTTCCCAAAATGCTATGTGAAAGACCGCATTCACTCACAGTTACCTATCAGTTCTGAGCATGCTGCGAGACGTTCGTTCATGCAGAATAAAGGAACAGATTGTAGGTGATACTTTTACTATGGTTTCTCATTCTGTTTCCTAGTGCCCCAATAAAGTGCCTGCACTTTTACAGGAAAACCGAGTTGGAGCTAATTCCTCCTCATACATATGTTTGGGTTTAGATTGCAAGTGAAATGAATCTTGTGTTGCCAACAAAGTAGGAGAAGGACGGCTTACAAACATACTTATATCTCAGAACTGAGTGCGTGGATAGATGTTCGTTCATCTAGCACAGAAAAGAAAGTTTTGCAGGAGAAAATTTTACTCTGGATTCTCAGTCGGTTTCCTAGTGCCGCTTGGATGTTCCTGCAGTTTTCCGTGGAAAAGAGAGTTGGAGCTTGTACCCCTCCGTATATATCTATGGATTGTAGTTTGCAACTTAATAGAAAATACATCTTCCTAACAAGATAGGTGAAGACGGCTTTAAACACATTTATATCTCAGAACTGAGAATCTGTTGAGACGTTGGTTCCTCTATCTCCATGGGATCGGATTAAAGGTGGAACTTATATTCTGGTTTCTCAGTCTGTTTCCAAGTGCCGCTTTGAATTTTTTGGAGTTTTCACTGGAAAATAGATTTGGAGATAGTACCTCCCCACATATATATTTGGATGTAAGCTTGCAACTGAAATACATCATTGCGTTCCCAACATGCTTGGTGAAGCATGGTTTAAAGACATGCTTATCTCTCAGACCTGAGTATCTGGAGAGAAGTTCTTTCATCTAACAACATGTGAACGGGTTGAAGTGGAATGTTTTACTCTGGCTCCTCACACTGTTTCCTAGTTCCAGTTAGAAGTTCCTGCATTTATCCGTGTAAATACGATTTGGAGCTTATACCACATAATATAAAATAATGGTGTGTTGTTTGCAACTGAAAAGGAACTTTGTGTTCCCTACAAGTAAGGTGAATGTCGGAATTGAAACACATTAATCTCTCAGACCTGAGAATGTGGAGACACGTTCGTTCATGGAGTACAAAGATACTGGTAGTAGGGAAAAATTTTACCCTGGTTTCTCAGACTTTTTAAAATATACGGTTTAAAATTCCAGCAGATTTACTTCAAAACCGAGTTGGAAATATTACCTCCCCATATATATTTAAGGAGTGTAGTTTGCAACCGTAAAGAATGTTTGTGTTCCCTACAAGCTAGATGAAGTACAGCTTCCACACACTCAAAATTCTCAGAATTGAGCAGATGAAGAGACGTTCCTTCATCTAGCACAAATGGATCAGTCTACACGAGAAACTGTTTCTCTTGTTTCCTAGTCTCTTTCCTTTTTATATTTTGAAGTTCCTGCTGTTTTCACTGTATAAATGAACTGAAGCAAGAACCTCCCCATTTATATGTGTGGAATGTTGCATGCAACTGAAGAGAAATTCCGTGTTCCCAACAAGCTGGATTAATTTTGGCTTACATATGCACTTAACTCTCAGAACTGAGCATTTTGAGAGATGTTAATTCATCTGCAAAAATGGAATGCGTTGCATGAGATATTTTTACTCTGGTTTCTCAGGATTTTTCCAAGTGCTGGTATGAATTTCCTGCAGTTTTCAATATAAAACAGAGTTGAATATAGTACCTCCCAGTATAGATATTTTGAGTGTAGTTTGCAACTTAAATGAAGCCTTTAGTTCCCAACAATGAATGTGAAGAATGTCTTTAAACGCACTTATAATTCTGAACTGAGCATGTGGTGAGAAGTTTGTTCATCTAGCACAAAGGGATGGGATTACAGGAGGAACTTTTTCTCTGGTTTCTCAGTCAGTTATTTAGTGCCGCTTTGAATTTCCTGGAGATTTCACTTGAAATCCGATTTGGACCTATTACAACCCCTATATATTTAAGGAGGTAAGTATTCAACTGAGGTAAGTGGTTTGCAACTGAATAGAAACTTTGTGTTCTCAACAAGCTCCTTAAAGTACGGCTTTCACCCACACTTATCTCTCCGAACTGAGCATGGGGTGGGACATTCTTTCCCCTAGCACATAAGAAACGGTTTCCTGGAAACATTTTACTCTGTTTCTCAGTCTGTTTCCTAGAGCCGATTTGTATTTCCTGCAGTTTTCACTACTACACAGAGTTGGAGGTATTCGCTACACACATATATATATACGGAGTGTAGTATTCAACTGAAAATATACCATGTTCCCAACAAGTATGGTGAAGGACGCCTTTCACACACAGTTAACTATCAGATCTATGCATGTTGAGAGATGTTCGTTCACCTAGCAGAAAATGAGCGGGTTGCAGGAAACATTTAGTCTGGGATATCTGTCGGTTCCATAGAGCCAATTTGAAGTGCCTGCAGTTTTGAGAGAAAAAAATGCGTTGGAGCTACTTCCATCCCATATGTATGTATGAAGTGTAGCATGCAAATGAAAATAAAATTTGTGTTCCCAAAAAGCTAGGTGAAGGACGGCTTCCATACAAACTTATATCTCAGAACTGAGCAAGTGTAGAGACGGTCGTTCTTCTAGCACAAAAGGAACGTTTTTCAATAGAAAGTGTTTCTCTGGTTTCCCAGTCTGTTTCCCAGTGCTGCTTTGAATTTCCTGCAGTTTTCAATGGAAAACGATTTGGAGCCTTTGCCTCCTCTAATAAATTCATGAGTTGCAATTTCAACTGAAAAGATACTTAGCCTTCCCAAAAAAGTTTGTTAAGGGCGACTTTATCAGAGAGATTTTTTCAGTAATCTGCATGTAGAGAGAAGTTCGTTCATGTAGCACAAGTGTAATGGCTTGCAGGAGAAAATATTACTCTGGATTCTCAGTCTGTTTCCCAGTGCCGATTTGAAGTTCCTGCAGTGTTTGCAGGAAAACGGTGTTTTAGCTACCAAATCCCCATTTATAGGTAAAGAGATTAGTTTGCAACTGAAAAGAAATTTTGTGTTCCCAAGAATTTCTGTTAAGGACTGCTTACACACACACTAAATTCTCCTAACTGAACAAGTGGAGAGACTGTCGTTCATCTAGCAAGAAGGGAACGGTTTGCAGGAGAAATTTTACTCTAGTTTCTCAGTCTGTTTTCTAGTGCCTGTTAGAAGTTCCTGCATTTTTTACTAATAAACCGAGTTGGATGTTGTGTCTCCAAATATATATATATATATATTTAGGGCATTTTTCAGTTGAAAAGTAAAAGTTTTCCCAAAATGCTATGTGAAAGACCGCATTCACTCACAGTTACCTATCAGTTCTGAGCATGCTGCGAGACGTTCGTTCATGCAGAATAAAGGAACAGATTGTAGGTGATACTTTTACTATGGTTTCTCATTCTGTTTCCTAGTGCCCCAATAAAGTGCCTGCACTTTTACAGGAAAACCGAGTTGGAGCTAATTCCTCCTCATACATATGTTTGGGTTTAGATTGCAAGTGAAATGAATCTTGTGTTGCCAACCAAGTAGGAGAAGGACGGCTTACAAACATACTTATATCTCAGAACTGAGTGCGTGGATAGATGTTCGTTCATCTAGCACAGAAAAGAAAGTTTTGCAGGAGAAAATTTTACTCTGGATTCTCAGTCGGTTTCCTAGTGCCGCTTGGATGTTCCTGCAGTTTTCCGTGGAAAAGAGAGTTGGAGCTTGTACCCCTCCGTATATATCTATGGATTGTAGTTTGCAACTTAATAGAAAATACATCTTCCTAACAAGATAGGTGAAGACGGCTTTAAACACATTTATATCTCAGAACTGAGAATCTGTTGAGACGTTGGTTCCTCTATCTCCATGGGATCGGATTAAAGGTGGAACTTATATTCTGGTTTCTCAGTCTGTTTCCAAGTGCCGCTTTGAATTTTTTGGAGTTTTCACTGGAAAATAGATTTGGAGATAGTACCTCCCCACATATATATTTGGATGTAAGCTTGCAACTGAAATACATCATTGCGTTCCCAACATGCTTGGTGAAGCATGGTTTAAAGACATGCTTATCTCTCAGACCTGAGTATCTGGAGAGACGTTCTTTCATCTAACAACATGTGAACGGGTTGAAGTGGAATGTTTTACTCTGGTTCCTCACACTGTTTCCTAGTTCCAGTTAGAAGTTCCTGCATTTATCCGTGTAAATACGATTTGGAGCTTATACCACATAATATAAAATAATGGTGTGTTGTTTGCAACTGAAAAGGAACTTTGTGTTCCCTACAAGTAAGGTGAATGTCGGAATTGAAACACATTAATCTCTCAGACCTGAGAATGTGGAGACACGTTCGTTCATGGAGTACAAAGATACTGGTAGTAGGGAAAAATTTTACCCTGGTTTCTCAGACTTTTTAAAATATACGGTTTAAAATTCCAGCAGATTTACTTCAAAACCGAGTTGGAAATATTACCTCCCCATATATATTTAAGGAGTGTAGTTTGCAACCGTAAAGAATGTTTGTGTTCCCTACAAGCTAGATGAAGTACAGCTTCCACACACTCAAAATTCTCAGAATTGAGCAGATGAAGAGACGTTCCTTCATCTAGCACAAATGGATCAGTCTACACGAGAAACTGTTTCTCTTGTTTCCTAGTCTCTTTCCTTTTTATATTTTGAAGTTCCTGCTGTTTTCACTGTATAAATGAACTGAAGCAAGAACCTCCCCATTTATATGTGTGGAATGTTGCATGCAACAGAAGAGAAATTCCGTGTTCCCAACAAGCTGGATTAATTTTGGCTTACATATGCACTTAACTCTCAGAACTGAGCATTTTGAGAGATGTTAATTCGTCTGCAAAAATGGAATGCGTTGCATGAGATATTTTTACTCTGGTTTCTCAGGATTTTTCCAAGTGCTGGTATGAATTTCCTGCAGTTTTCAATATAAAACAGAGTTGAATATAGTACCTCCCAGTATAGATATTTTGAGTGTAGTTTGCAACTTAAATGAAGCCTTTAGTTCCCAACAAGGAATGTGAAGAATGTCTTTAAACGCACTTATAATTCTGAACTGAGCATGTGGTGAGAAGTTTGTTCATCTAGCACAAAGGGATGGGATTACCGGAGGAACTTTTTCTCTGGTTTCTCAGTCAGTTATTTAGTGCCGCTTTGAATTTCCTGGAGATTTCACTTGAAATCCGATTTGGATCTATTACAACCCCTATATATTTAAGGAGGTAAGTATTCAACTGAGGTAAGTGGTTTGCAACTGAATAGAAACTTTGTGTTCTCAACAAGCTCCTTAAAGTACGGCTTTCACCCACACTTATCTCTCCGAACTGAGCATGGGGTGGGACATTCTTTCCCCTAGCACATAAGAAACGGTTTCCTGGAAACATTTTACTCTGTTTCTCAGTCTGTTTCCTAGAGCCGATTTGTATTTCCTGCAGTTTTCACTACTACACAGAGTTGGAGGTATTCGCTACACACATATATATATACGGAGTGTAGTATTCAACTGAAAATATACCATGTTCCCAACAAGTATGGTGAAGGACGCCTTTCACACACAGTTAACTATCAGATCTATGCATGTTGAGAGATGTTCGTTCACCTAGCAGAAAATGAGCGGGTTGCAGGGAACTTTTAGTCTGGGTTCTCTGTCGGTTCCATAGTGCCAATTTGAAGTGCCTGCAGTTTTGAGAGAAAAACTGCTTTGGAGCTACTTCCATCCCATATGTATGTATGAAGTGTAGCATGCAAATGAAAATAAAATTTGTGTTCCCAAAAAGCTAGGTGAAGTACGGCTTCCATACAAACTTATATCTCAGAACTGAGCAAGTGTAGAGACGGTCGTTCTTCTAGCAAAAAAGGAAAGGTTTTCAATAGAAAGTGTTTCTCTGGTTTCCCAGTCTGTTTCCCAGTGCTGCTTTGAATTTCCTGCAGTTTTCAATGGAAAACGATTTGGAGCCTTTGCCTCCTCTAATAAATTCATGAGTTGCAATTTCAACTGAAAAGATACTTAGCCTTCCCAAAAAAGTTTGTTAAGGGCGACTTTATCAGAGAGCTTTTTTCAGTACTCTGCATGTAGAGAGAAGCTCGTTCATGTAGCACAAGTGTAATGGCTTGCAGGAGAAAATATTACTCTGGATTGTCAGTCTGTTTCCCAGTGCCGATTTGAAGTTCCTGCAGTGTTTGCAGGAAAACGGTGTTTTAGCTACCAAATCCCCATTTATAGGTAAAGAGATTAGTTTGCAACTGAAAAGAAATTTTGTGTTCCCAAGAATTTCTGTTAAGGACTGCTTACACACACACTAAATTCTCCTAACTGAACAAGTGGAGAGACTGTCGTTCATCTAGCAAGAAGGGAACGGTTTGCAGGAGAAATTTTACTCTAGTTTCTCAGTCTGTTTTCTAGTGCCTGTTAGAAGTTCCTGCATTTTTTACTAATAAACCGAGTTGGATGTAGTGTCTCCAAATATATATATATATATTTAGGGCATTTTTCAGTTGAAAAGTAAAAGTTTTCCCAAAATGCTATGTGAAAGACCGCATTCACTCACAGTTACCTATCAGTTCTGAGCATGCTGCGAGACGTTCGTTCATGCAGAATAAAGGAACAGATTGTAGGTGATACTTTTACTATGGTTTCTCATTCTGTTTCCTAGTGCCCCAATAAAGTGCCTGCACTTTTACAGGAAAACCGAGTTGGAGCTAATTCCTCCTCATACATATGTTTGGGTTTAGATTGCAAGTGAAATGAATCTTGTGTTGCCAACCAAGTAGGAGAAGGACGGCTTACAAACATACTTATATCTCAGAACTGAGTGCGTGGATAGATGTTCGTTCATCTAGCACAGAAAAGAAAGTTTTGCAGGAGAAAATTTTACTCTGGATTCTCAGTCGGTTTCCTAGTGCCGCTTGGATGTTCCTGCAGTTTTCCGTGGAAAAGAGAGTTGGAGCTTGTACCCCTCCGTATATATCTATGGATTGTAGTTTGCAACTTAATAGAAAATACATCTTCCTAACAAGATAGGTGAAGACGGCTTTAAACACATTTATATCTCAGAACTGAGAATCTGTTGAGACGTTGGTTCCTCTATCTCCATGGGATCGGATTAAAGGTGGAACTTATATTCTGGTTTCTCAGTCTGTTTCCAAGTGCCGCTTTGAATTTTTTGGAGTTTTCACTGGAAAATAGATTTGGAGATAGTACCTCCCCACATATATATTTGGATGTAAGCTTGCAACTGAAATACATCATTGCGTTCCCAACATGCTTGGTGAAGCATGGTTTAAAGACATGCTTATCTCTCAGACCTGAGTATCTGGAGAGACGTTCTTTCATCTAACAACATGTGAACGGGTTGAAGTGGAATGTTTTACTCTGGTTCCTCACACTGTTTCCTAGTTCCAGTTAGAAGTTCCTGCATTTATCCGTGTAAATACGATTTGGAGCTTATACCACATAATATAAAATAATGGTGTGTTGTTTGCAACTGAAAAGGAACTTTGTGTTCCCTACAAGTAAGGTGAATGTCGGAATTGAAACACATTAATCTCTCAGACCTGAGAATGTGGAGACACGTTCGTTCATGGAGTACAAAGATACTGGTAGTAGGGAAAAATTTTACCCTGGTTTCTCAGACTTTTTAAAATATACGGTTTAAAATTCCAGCAGATTTACTTCAAAACCGAGTTGGAAATATTACCTCCCCATATATATTTAAGGAGTGTAGTTTGCAACCGTAAAGAATGTTTGTGTTCCCTACAAGCTAGATGAAGTACAGCTTCCACACACTCAAAATTCTCAGAATTGAGCAGATGAAGAGACGTTCCTTCATCTAGCACAAATGGATCAGTCTACACGAGAAACTGTTTCTCTTGTTTCCTAGTCTCTTTCCTTTTTATATTTTGAAGTTCCTGCTGTTTTCACTGTATAAATGAACTGAAGCAAGAACCTCCCCATTTATATGTGTGGAATGTTGCATGCAACTGAAGAGAAATTCCGTGTTCCCAACAAGCTGGATTAATTTTGGCTTACATATGCACTTAACTCTCAGAACTGAGCATTTTGAGAGATGTTAATTCATCTGCAAAAATGGAATGCGTTGCATGAGATATTTTTATTCTGGTTTCTCAGGATTTTTCCAAGTGCTGGTATGAATTTCCTGCAGTTTTCAATATAAAACAGAGTTGAATATAGTACCTCCCATTATAGATATTTTGAGTGTAGTTTGCAACTTAAATGAAGCCTTTAGTTCCCAACAAGGAATGTGAAGAATGTCTTTAAATGCACTTATAATTCTGAACTGAGCATGTGGTGAGAAGTTTGTTCATCTAGCACAAAGGGATGGGATTACAGGAGGAACTTTTTCTCTGGTTTCTCAGTCAGTTATTTAGTGCCGCTTTGAATTTCCTGGAGATTTCACTTGAAATCCGATTTGGACCTATTACAACCCCTATATATTTAAGGAGGTAAGTATTCAACTGAGGTAAGTGGTTTGCAACTGAATAGAAACTTTGTGTTCTCAACAAGCTCCTTAAAGTACGGCTTTCACCCACACTTATCTCTCCGAACTGAGCATGGGGTGGGACATTCTTTCCCCTAGCACATAAGAAACGGTTTCCTGGAAACATTTTACTCTGTTTCTCAGTCTGTTTCCTAGAGCCGATTTGTATTTCCTGCAGTTTTCACTACTACACAGAGTTGGAGGTATTCGCTACACACATATATATATACGGAGTGTAGTATTCAACAGAAAATATACCATGTTCCCAACAAGTATGGTGAAGGACGCCTTTCACACACAGTTAACTATCAGATCTATGCATGTTGAGAGATGTTCGTTCACCTAGCACAAAATGAGCGGGTTGCAGGAAACTTTTAGTCTGGGATATCTGTCGGTTCCATAGTGCCAATTTGAAGTGCCTGCAGTTTTGAGAGAAAAAATGCGTTGGAGCTACTTCCATCCCATATGTATGTATGAAGTGTAGCATGCAAATGAAAATAAAATTTGTGTTCCCAAAAAGCTAGGTGAAGGACGGCTTCCATACAAACTTATATCTCAGAACTGAGCAAGTGTAGAGACGGTCGTTCTTCTAGCACAAAAGGAACGTTTTTCAATAGAAAGTGTTTCTCTGGTTTCCCAGTCTGTTTCCCAGTGCTGCTTTGAATTTCCTGCAGTTTTCAATGGAAAACGATTTGGAGCCTTTGCCTCCTCTAATAAATTCATGAGTTGCAATTTCAACTGAAAAGATACTTAGCCTTCCCAAAAAAGTTTGTTAAGGGCGACTTTATCAGAGAGATTTTTTCAGTACTCTGCATGTAGAGAGAAGTTCGTTCATGTAGCACAAGTGTAATGGCTTGCAGGAGAAAATATTACTCTGGATTGTCAGTCTGTTTCCCAGTGCCGATTTGAAGTTCCTGCAGTGTTTGCAGGAAAACGGTGTTTTAGCTACCAAATCCCCATTTATAGGTAAAGAGATTAGTTTGCAACTGAAAAGAAATTTTGTGTTCCCAAGAATTTCTGTTAAGGACTGCTTACCCACACACTAAATTCTCCTAACTGAACAAGTGGAGAGACTGTCGTTCATCTAGCAAGAAGGGAACGGTTTGCAGGAGAAATTTTACTCTAGTTTCTCAGTCTGTTTTCTAGTGCCTGTTAGAAGTTCCTGCATTTTTTACTAATAAACCGAGTTGGATGTAGTGTCTCCAAATATATATATATATATTTAGGGCATTTTTCAGTTGAAAAGTAAAAGTTTTCCCAAAATGCTATGTGAAAGACCGCATTCACTCACAGTTACCTATCAGTTCTGAGCATGCTGCGAGACGTTCGTTCATGCAGAATAAAGGAACAGATTGTAGGTGATACTTTTACTATGGTTTCTCATTCTGTTTCCTAGTGCCCCAATAAAGTGCCTGCACTTTTACAGGAAAACCGAGTTGGAGCTAATTCCTCCTCATACATATGTTTGGGTTTAGATTGCAAGTGAAATGAATCTTGTGTTGCCAACAAAGTAGGTGAAGGACGGCTTACAAACATACTTATATCTCAGAACTGAGTGCGTGGATAGATGTTCGTTCATCTAGCACAGAAAAGAAAGTTTTGCAGGAGAAAATTTTACTCTGGATTCTCAGTCGGTTTCCTAGTGCCGCTTGGATGTTCCTGCAGTTTTCCGTGGAAAAGAGAGTTGGAGCTTGTACCCCTCCGTATATATCTATGGATTGTAGTTTGCAACTTAATAGAAAATACATCTTCCTAACAAGATAGGTGAAGACGGCTTTAAACACATTTATATCTCAGAACTGAGAATCTGTTGAGACGTTGGTTCCTCTATCTCCATGGGATCGGATTAAAGGTGGAACTTATATTCTGGTTTCTCAGTCTGTTTCCAAGTGCCGCTTTGAATTTTTTGGAGTTTTCACTGGAAAATAGATTTGGAGATAGTACCTCCCCACATATATATTTGGATGTAAGCTTGCAACTGAAATACATCATTGCGTTCCCAACATGCTTGGTGAAGCATGGTTTAAAGACATGCTTATCTCTCAGACCTGAGTATCTGGAGAGACGTTCTTTCATCTAACAACATGTGAACGGGTTGAAGTGGAATGTTTTACTCTGGTTCCTCACACTGTTTCCTAGTTCCAGTTAGAAGTTCCTGCATTTATCCGTGTAAATACGATTTGGAGCTTATACCACATAATATAAAATAATGGTGTGTTGTTTGCAACTGAAAAGGAACTTTGTGTTCCCTACAAGTAAGGTGAATGTCGGAATTGAAACACATTAATCTCTCAGACCTGAGAATGTGGAGACACGTTCGTTCATGGAGTACAAAGATACTGGTAGTAGGGAAAAATTTTACCCTGGTTTCTCAGACTTTTTAAAATATACGGTTTAAAATTCCAGCAGATTTACTTCAAAACCGAGTTGGAAATATTACCTCCCCATATATATTTAAGGAGTGTAGTTTGCAACCGTAAAGAATGTTTGTGTTCCCTACAAGCTAGATGAAGTACAGCTTCCACACACTCAAAATTCTCAGAATTGAGCAGATGAAGAGACGTTCCTTCATCTAGCACAAATGGATCAGTCTACACGAGAAACTGTTTCTCTTGTTTCCTAGTCTCTTTCCTTTTTATATTTTGAAGTTCCTGCTGTTTTCACTGTATAAATGAACTGAAGCAAGAACCTCCCCATTTATATGTGTGGAATGTTGCATGCAACTGAAGAGAAATTCCGTGTTCCCAACAAGCTGGATTAATTTTGGCTTACATATGCACTTAACTCTCAGAACTGAGCATTTTGAGAGATGTTAATTCATCTGCAAAAATGGAATGCGTTGCATGAGATATTTTTATTCTGGTTTCTCAGGATTTTTCCAAGTGCTGGTATGAATTTCCTGCAGTTTTCAATATAAAACAGAGTTGAATATAGTACCTCCCATTATAGATATTTTGAGTGTAGTTTGCAACTTAAATGAAGCCTTTAGTTCCCAACAAGGAATGTGAAGAATGTCTTTAAATGCACTTATAATTCTGAACTGAGCATGTGGTGAGAAGTTTGTTCATCTAGCACAAAGGGATGGGATTACAGGAGGAACTTTTTCTCTGGTTTCTCAGTCAGTTATTTAGTGCCGCTTTGAATTTCCTGGAGATTTCACTTGAAATCCGATTTGGACCTATTACAACCCCTATATATTTAAGGAGGTAAGTATTCAACTGAGGTAAGTGGTTTGCAACTGAATAGAAACTTTGTGTTCTCAACAAGCTCCTTAAAGTACGGCTTTCACCCACACTTATCTCTCCGAACTGAGCATGGGGTGGGACATTCTTTCCCCTAGCACATAAGAAACGGTTTCCTGGAAACATTTTACTCTGTTTCTCAGTCTGTTTCCTAGAGCCGATTTGTATTTCCTGCAGTTTTCACTACTACACAGAGTTGGAGGTATTCGCTACACACATATATATATACGGAGTGTAGTATTCAACTGAAAATATACCATGTTCCCAACAAGTATGGTGAAGGACGCCTTTCACACACAGTTAACTATCAGATCTATGCATGTTGAGAGATGTTCGTTCACCTAGCACAAAATGAGCGGGTTGCAGGAAACTTTTAGTCTGGGATATCTGTCGGTTCCATAGAGCCAATTTGAAGTGCCTGCAGTTTTGAGAGAAAAAATGCGTTGGAGCTACTTCCATCCCATATGTATGTATGAAGTGTAGCATGCAAATGAAAATAAAATTTGTGTTCCCAAAAAGCTAGGTGAAGGACGGCTTCCATACAAACTTATATCTCAGAACTGAGCAAGTGTAGAGACGGTCGTTCTTCTAGCACAAAAGGAACGTTTTTCAATAGAAAGTGTTTCTCTGGTTTCCCAGTCTGTTTCCCAGTGCTGCTTTGAATTTCCTGCAGTTTTCAATGGAAAACGATTTGGAGCCTTTGCCTCCTCTAATAAATTCATGAGTTGCAATTTCAACTGAAAAGATACTTAGCCTTCCCAAAAAAGTTTGTTAAGGGCGACTTTATCAGAGAGATTTTTTCAGTACTCTGCATGTAGAGAGAAGTTCGTTCATGTAGCACAAGTGTAATGGCTTGCAGGAGAAAATATTACTCTGGATTGTCAGTCTGTTTCCCAGTGCCGATTTGAAGTTCCTGCAGTGTTTGCAGGAAAACGGTGTTTTAGCTACCAAATCCCCATTTATAGGTAAAGAGATTAGTTTGCAACTGAAAAGAAATTTTGTGTTCCCAAGAATTTCTGTTAAGGACTGCTTACCCACACACTAAATTCTCCTAACTGAACAAGTGGAGAGACTGTCGTTCATCTAGCAAGAAGGGAACGGTTTGCAGGAGAAATTTTACTCTAGTTTCTCAGTCTGTTTTCTAGTGCCTGTTAGAAGTTCCTGCATTTTTTACTAATAAACCGAGTTGGATGTAGTGTCTACAAATATATATATATATATTTAGGGCATTTTTCAGTTGAAAAGTAAAAGTTTTCCCAAAATGCTATGTGAAAGACCGCATTCACTCACAGTTACCTATCAGTTCTGAGCATGCTGCGAGACGTTCGTTCATGCAGAATAAAGGAACAGATTGTAGGTGATACTTTTACTATGGTTTCTCATTCTGTTTCCTAGTGCCCCAATAAAGTGCCTGCACTTTTACAGGAAAACCGAGTTGGAGCTAATTCCTCCTCATACATATGTTTGGGTTTAGATTGCAAGTGAAATGAATCTTGTGTTGCCAACAAAGTAGGAGAAGGACGGCTTACAAACATACTTATATATCAGAACTGAGTGCGTGGATAGATGTTCGTTCATCTAGCACAGAAAAGAAAGTTTTGCAGGAGAAAATTTTACTCTGGATTCTCAGTCGGTTTCCTAGTGCCGCTTGGATGTTCCTGCAGTTTTCCGTGGAAAAGAGAGTTGGAGCTTGTACCCCTCCGTATATATCTATGGATTGTAGTTTGCAACTTAATAGAAAATACATCTTCCTAACAAGATAGGTGAAGACGGCTTTAAACACATTTATATCTCAGAACTGAGAATCTGT
The DNA here is from genome assembly GCF_036321535.1 of Camelus dromedarius. Lineage (NCBI taxonomy): Eukaryota > Metazoa > Chordata > Mammalia > Artiodactyla > Camelidae > Camelus > Camelus dromedarius. Next base: position 2,982,463 of record NC_087473.1, on the reverse strand, counting down.
TGAGACGTTGGTTCCTCTATCTCCATGGGATCGGATTAAAGGTGGAACTTATATTCTGGTTTCTCAGTCTGTTTCCAAGTGCCGCTTTGAATTTTTTGGAGTTTTCACTGGAAAATAGATTTGGAGATAGTACCTCCCCACATATATATTTGGATGTAAGCTTGCAACTGAAATACATCATTGCGTTCCCAACATGCTTGGTGAAGCATGGTTTAAAGACATGCTTATCTCTCAGACCTGAGTATCTGGAGAGACGTTCTTTCATCTAACAACATGTGAACGGGTTGAAGTGGAATGTTTTACTCTGGTTCCTCACACTGTTTCCTAGTTCCAGTTAGAAGTTCCTGCATTTATCCGTGTAAATACGATTTGGAGCTTATACCACATAATATAAAATAATGGTGTGTTGTTTGCAACTGAAAAGGAACTTTGTGTTCCCTACAAGTAAGGTGAATGTCGGAATTGAAACAAATTAATCTCTCAGACCTGAGAATGTGGAGACACGTTCGTTCATGGAGTACAAAGATACTGGTAGTAGGGAAAAATTTTACCCTGGTTTCTCAGACTTTTTAAAATATACGGTTTAAAATTCCAGCAGATTTACTTCAAAACCGAGTTGGAAATATTACCTCCCCATATATATTTAAGGAGTGTAGTTTGCAACCGTAAAGAATGTTTGTGTTCCCTACAAGCTAGATGAAGTACAGCTTCCACACACTCAAAATTCTCAGAATTGAGCAGATGAAGAGACGTTCCTTCATCTAGCACAAATGGATCAGTCTACACGAGAAACTGTTTCTCTTGTTTCCTAGTCTCTTTCCTTTTTATATTTTGAAGTTCCTGCTGTTTTCACTGTATAAATGAACTGAAGCAAGAACCTCCCCATTTATATGTGTGGAATGTTGCATGCAACTGAAGAGAAATTCCGTGTTCCCAACAAGCTGGATTAATTTTGGCTTACATATGCACTTAACTCTCAGAACTGAGCATTTTGAGAGATGTTAATTCGTTTGCAAAAATGGAATGCGTTTCATGAGATATTTTTACTCTGGTTTCTCAGGATTTTTCCAAGTGCTGGTATGAATTTCCTGCAGTTTTCAATATAAAACAGAGTTGAATATAGTACCTCCCAGTATAGATATTTTGAGTGTAGTTTGCAACTTAAATGAAGCCTTTAGTTCCCAACAAGGAATGTGAAGAATGTCTTTAAACGCACTTATAATTCTGAACTGAGCATGTGGTGAGAAGTTTGTTCATCTAGCACAAAGGGATGGGATTACAGGAGGAACTTTTTCTCTGGTTTCTCAGTCAGTTATTTAGTGCCGCTTTGAATTTCATGGAGATTTCACTTGAAATCCGATTTGGACCTATTACAACCCCTATATATTTAAGGAGGTAAGTATTCAACTGAGGTAAGTGGTTTGCAACTGAATAGAAACTTTGTGTTCTCAACAAGCTCCTTAAAGTACGGCTTTCACCCACACTTATCTCTCTGAACTGAGCATGGGGTGGGACATTCTTTCCCCTAGCACATAAGAAACGTTTTCCTGGAAACATTTTACTCTGTTTCTCAGTCTGTTTCCTAGAGCCGATTTGTATTTCCTGCAGTTTTCACTACTACACAGAGTTGGAGGTATTCGCTACACACATATATATATACGGAGTGTAGTATTCAACTGAAAATATACCATGTTCCCAACAAGTATGGTGAAGGACGCCTTTCACACACAGTTAACTATCAGATCTATGCGTGTTGAGAGATGTTCATTCACCTAGCACAAAATGAGCGGGTTGCAGGAAACTTTTAGTCTGGGATATCTGTCGGTTCCATAGTGCCAATTTGAAGTGCCTGCAGTTTTGAGAGAAAAAATGCGTTGGAGCTACTTCCATCCCATATGTATGTATGAAGTGTAGCATGCAAATGAAAATAAAATTTGTGTTCCCAAAAAGCTAGGTGAAGGACGGCTTCCATACAAATTTATATCTCAGAACTGAGCAAGTGTAGAGACGGTCGTTCTTCCAGCACAAAAGGAACGTTTTTCAATAGAAAGTGTTTCTCTGGTTTCCCAGTCTGTTTCCCAGTGCTGCTTTGAATTTCCTGCAGTTTTCAATGGAAAACGATTTGGAGCCTTTGCCTCCTCTAATAAATTCATGAGTTGCAATTTCAACTGAAAAGATACTTAGCCTTCCCAAAAAAGTTTGTTAAGGGCGACTTTATTAGAGAGATTTTTTCAGTACTCTGCATGTAGAGAGAAGTTCGTTCATGTAGCACAAGTGTAATGGCTTGCAGGAGAAAATATTACTCTGGATTCTCAGTCTGTTTCCCAGTGCCGATTTGAAGTTCCTGCAGTGTTTGCAGGAAAACGGTGTTTTAGCTACCAAATCCCCATTTATAGGTAAAGAGATTAGTTTGCAACTGAAAAGAAATTTTGTGTTCCCAAGAATTTCTGTTAAGGACTGCTTACACACACACTAAATTCTCCTAACTGAACAAGTGGAGAGACTGTCGTTCATCTAGCAAGAAGGGAACGGTTTGCAGGAGAAATTTTACTCTAGTTTCTCAGTCTGTTTTCTAGTGCCTGTTAGAAGTTCCTGCATTTTTTACTTATAAACCGAGTTGGATGTAGTGTCTCCAAATATATATATATATATTTAGGGCATTTTTCAGTTGAAAAGTAAAAGTTTTCCCAAAATGCTATGTGAAAGACCGCATTCACTCACAGTTACCTATCAGTTCTGAGCATGCTGCGAGACGTTCGTTCATGCAGAATAAAGGAACAGATTGTAGGTGATACTTTTACTATGGTTTCTCATTCTGTTTCCTAGTGCCCCAATAAAGTGCCTGCACTTTTACAGGAAAACAGAGTTGGAGCTAATTCCTCCTCATACATATGTTTGGGTTTAGATTGCAAGTGAAATGAATCTTGTGTTGCCAACAAAGTAGGAGAAGGACGGCTTACAAACATACTTATATTTCAGAACTGAGTGCGTGGATAGATGTTCGTTCATCTAGCACAGAAAAGAAAGTTTTGCAGGAGAAAATTTTACTCTGGATTCTCAGTCGGTTTCCTAGTGCCGCTTGGATGTCCCTGCAGTTTTCCTTGGAAAAGAGAGTTGGAGCTTGTACCCCTCCTTATATATCTATGGATTGTAGTTTGCAACTTAATAGAAAATACATCTTCCTAACAAGATAGGTGAAGACGGCTTTAAACACATTTATATCTCAGAACTGAGAATCTGTTGAGACGTTGGTTCCTCTATCTCCATGGGATCGGATTAAAGGTGGAACTTATATTCTGGTTTCTCAGTCTGTTTCCAAGTGCCGCTTTGAATTTTTTGGAGTTTTCACTGGAAAATAGATTTGGAGATAGTACCTCCCCACATATATATTTGGATGTAAGCTTGCAACTGAAATACATCATTGCGTTCCCAACATGCTTGGTGAAGCATGGTTTAAAGACATGCTTATCTCTCAGACCTGAGTATCTGGAGAGACGTTCTTTCATCTAACAACATGTGAACGGATTGAAGTGGAATGTTTTACTCTGGTTCCTCACACTGTTTCCTAGTTCCAGTTAGAAGTTCCTGCATTTATCCGTGTAAATAAGATTTGGAGCTTATACCACATAATATAAAATAATGGTGTGTTGTTTGCAACTGAAAAGGAACTTTGTGTTCCCTACAAGTAAGGTGAATGTCGGAATTGAAACACATTAATCTCTCAGACCTGAGAATGTGGAGACACGTTCGTTCATGGAGTACAAAGATACTGGTAGTAGGGAAAAATTTTACCCTGGTTTCTCAGACTTTTTAAAATATACGGTTTAAAATTCCAGCAGATTTACTTCAAAACCGAGTTGGAAATATTACCTCCCCATATATATTTAAGGAGTGTAGTTTGCAACCGTAAAGAATGTTTGTGTTCCCTACAAGCTAGATGAAGTACAGCTTCCACACACTCAAAATTCTCAGAATTGAGCAGATGAAGAGACGTTCCTTCATCTAGCACAAATGGATCAGTCTACACGAGAAACTGTTTCTCTTGTTTCCTAGTCTCTTTCCTTTTTATATTTTGAAGTTCCTGCTGTTTTCACTGTATAAATGAACTGAAGCAAGAACCTCCCCATTTATATGTGTGGAATGTTGCATGCAACTGAAGAGAAATTCCGTGTTCCCAACAAGCTGGATTAATTTTGGCTTACATATGCACTTAACTCTCAGAACTGAGCATTTTGAGAGATGTTAATTCATCTGCAAAAATGGAATGCGTTGCATGAGATATTTTTACTCTGGTTTCTCAGGATTTTTCCAAGTGCTGGTATGAATTTCCTGCAGTTTTCAATATAAAACAGAGTTGAATATAGTACCTCCCAGTATAGATATTTTGAGTGTAGTTTGCAACTTAAATGAAGCCTTTAGTTCCCAACAAGGAATGTGAAGAATGTCTTTAAACGCACTTATAATTCTGAACTGAGCATGTGGTGAGAAGTTTGTTCATCTAGCACAAAGGGATGGGATTACAGGAGGAACTTTTTCTCTGGTTTCTCAGTCAGTTATTTAGTGCCGCTTTGAATTTCCTGGAGATTTCACTTGAAATCCGATTTGGACCTATTACAACCCCTATATATTTAAGGAGGTAAGTATTCAACTGAGGTAAGTGGTTTGCAACTGAATAGAAACTTTGTGTTCTCAACAAGCTCCTTAAAGTACGGCTTTCACCCACACTTATCTCTCCGAACTGAGCATGGGGTGGGACATTCTTTCCCCTAGCACATAAGAAACGGTTTCCTGGAAATATTTTACTCTGTTTCTCAGTCTGTTTCCTAGAGCCGATTTGTATTTCCTGCAGTTTTCACTACTACACAGAGTTGGAGGTATTCGCTACACACATATATATATACGGAGTGTAGTATTCAACTGAAAATATACCATGTTCCCAACAAGTATGGTGAAGGACGCCTTTCACACACAGTTAACTATCAGATCTATGCATGTTGAGAGATGTTCGTTCACCTAGCACAAAATGAGCGGGTTGCAGGAAACTTTTAGTCTGGGATATCTGTCGGTTCCATAGTGCCAATTTGAAGTGCCTGCAGTTTTGAGAGAAAAAATGCGTTGGAGCTACTTCCATCCCATATGTATGTATGAAGTGTAGCATGCAAATGAAAATAAAATTTGTGTTCCCAAAAAGCTAGGTGAAGGACGGCTTCCATACAAACTTATATCTCAGAACTGAGCAAGTGTAGAGACGGTCGTTCTTCTAGCACAAAAGGAACGTTTTTCAATAGAAAGTGTTTCTCTGGTTTCCCAGTCTGTTTCCCAGTGCTGCTTTGAATTTCCTGCAGTTTTCAATGGAAAACGATTTGGAGCCTTTGCCTCCTCTAATAAATTCATGAGTTGCAATTTCAACTGAAAAGATACTTAGCCTTCCCAAAAAAGTTTGTTAAGGGCGACTTTATCAGAGAGATTTTTTCAGTACTCTGCATGTAGAGAGAAGTTCGTTCATGTAGCACAAGTGTAATGGCTTGCAGGAGAAAATATTACTCTGGATTCTCAGTCTGTTTCCCAGTGCCGATTTGAAGTTCCTGCAGTGTTTGCAGGAAAACGGTGTTTTAGCTACCAAATCCCCATTTATAGGTAAAGAGATTAGTTTGCAACTGAAAAGAAATTTTGTGTTCCCAAGAATTTCTGTTAAGGACTGCTTACACACACACTAAATTCTCCTAACTGAACAAGTGGAGAGACTGTCGTTCATCTAGCAAGAAGGGAATGGTTTGCAGGAGAAATTTTACTCTAGTTTCTCAGTCTGTTTTCTAGTGCCTGTTAGAAGTTCCTGCATTTTTTACTAATAAACCGAGTTGGATGTTGTGTCTCCAAATATATATATATATATATTTAGGGCATTTTTCAGTTGAAAAGTAAAAGTTTTCCCAAAATGCTATGTGAAAGACCGCATTCACTCACAGTTACCTATCAGTTCTGAGCATGCTGCGAGACGTTCGTTCATGCAGAATAAAGGAACAGATTGTAGGTGATACTTTTACTATGGTTTCTCATTCTGTTTCCTAGTGCCCCAATAAAGTGCCTGCACTTTTACAGGAAAACCGAGTTGGAGCTAATTCCTCCTCATACATATGTTTGGGTTTAGATTGCAAGTGAAATGAATCTTGTGTTGCCAACAAAGTAGGAGAAGGACGGCTTACAAACATACTTATATATCAGAACTGAGTGCGTGGATAGATGTTCGTTCATCTAGCACAGAAAAGAAAGTTTTGCAGGAGAAAATTTTACTCTGGATTCTCAGTCGGTTTCCTAGTGCCGCTTGGATGTTCCTGCAGTTTTCCGTGGAAAAGAGAGTTGGAGCTTGTACCCCTCCGTATATATCTATGGATTGTAGTTTGCAACTTAATAGAAAATACATCTTCCTAACAAGATAGGTGAAGACGGCTTTAAACACATTTATATCTCAGAACTGAGAATCTGTTGAGACGTTGGTTCCTCTATCTCCATGGGATCGGATTAAAGGTGGAACTTATATTCTGGTTTCTCAGTCTGTTTCCAAGTGCCGCTTTGAATTTTTTGGAGTTTTCACTGGAAAATAGATTTGGAGATAGTACCTCCCCACATATATATTTGGATGTAAGCTTGCAACTGAAATACATCATTGCGTTCCCAACATGCTTGGTGAAGCATGGTTTAAAGACATGCTTATCTCTCAGACCTGAGTATCTGGAGAGACGTTCTTTCATCTAACAACATGTGAACGGGTTGAAGTGGAATGTTTTACTCTGGTTCCTCACACTGTTTCCTAGTTCCAGTTAGAAGTTCCTGCATTTATCCGTGTAAATAAGATTTGGAGCTTATACCACATAATATAAAATAATGGTGTGTTGTTTGCAACTGAAAAGGAACTTTGTGTTCCCTACAAGTAAGGTGAATGTCGGAATTGAAACACATTAATCTCTCAGACCTGAGAATGTGGAGACACGTTCGTTCATGGAGTACAAAGATACTGGTAGTAGGGAAAAATTTTACCCTGGTTTCTCAGACTTTTTAAAATATACGGTTTAAAATTCCAGCAGATTTACTTCAAAACCGAGTTGGAAATATTACCTCCCCATATATATTTAAGGAGTGTAGTTTGCAACCGTAAAGAATGTTTGTGTTCCCTACAAGCTAGATGAAGTACAGCTTCCACACACTCAAAATTCTCAGAATTGAGCAGATGAAGAGACGTTCCTTCATCTAGCACAAATGGATCAGTCTACACGAGAAACTGTTTCTCTTGTTTCCTAGTCTCTTTCCTTTTTATATTTTGAAGTTCCTGCTGTTTTCACTGTATAAATGAACTGAAGCAAGAACCTCCCCATTTATATGTGTGGAATGTTGCATGCAACTGAAGAGAAATTCCGTGTTCCCAACAAGCTGGATTAATTTTGGCTTACATATGCACTTAACTCTCAGAACTGAGCATTTTGAGAGATGTTAATTCATCTGCAAAAATGGAATGCGTTGCATGAGATATTTTTACTCTGGTTTCTCAGGATTTTTCCAAGTGCTGGTATGAATTTCCTGCAGTTTTCAATATAAAACAGAGTTGAATATAGTACCTCCCAGTATAGATATTTTGAGTGTAGTTTGCAACTTAAATGAAGCCTTTAGTTCCCAACAAGGAATGTGAAGAATGTCTTTAAACGCACTTATAATTCTGAACTGAGCATGTGGTGAGAAGTTTGTTCATCTAGCACAAAGGGATGGGATTACAGGAGGAACTTTTTCTCTGGTTTCTCAGTCAGTTATTTAGTGCCGCTTTGAATTTCCTGGAGATTTCACTTGAAATCCGATTTGGACCTATTACAACCCCTATATATTTAAGGAGGTAAGTATTCAACTGAGGTAAGTGGTTTGCAACTGAATAGAAACTTTGTGTTCTCAACAAGCTCCTTAAAGTACGGCTTTCACCCACACTTATCTCTCCGAACTGAGCATGGGGTGGGACATTCTTTCCCCTAGCACATAAGGAACGGTTTCCTGGAAACATTTTACTCTGTTTCTCAGTCTGTTTCCTAGAGCCGATTTGTATTTCTTGCAGTTTTCACTACTACACAGAGTTGGAGGTATTCGCTACACACATATATATATACGGAGTGTAGTATTCAACTGAAAATATACCATGTTCCCAACAAGTATGGTGAAGGACGCCTTTCACACACAGTTAACTATCAGATCTATGCATGTTGAGAGATGTTCGTTCACCTAGCACAAAATGAGCGGGTTGCAGGAAACTTTTAGTCTGGGATATCTGTCGGTTCCATAGTGCCAATTTGAAGTGCCTGCAGTTTTGAGAGAAAAACTGCTTTGGAGCTACTTCCATCCCATATGTATGTATGAAGTGTAGCATGGAAATGAAAATAAAATTTGTGTTCCCAAAAAGCTAGGTGAAGGACGGCTTCCATACAAACTTATATCTCAGAACTGAGCAAGTGTAGAGACGGTCGTTCTTCTAGCAAAAAAGGAAAGGTTTTCAATAGAAAGTGTTTCTCTGGTTTCCCAGTCTGTTTCCCAGTGCTGCTTTGAATTTCCTGCAGTTTTCAATGGAAAACGATTTGGAGCCTTTGCCTCCTCTAATAAATTCATGAGTTGCAATTTCAACTGAAAAGATACTTAGCCTTCCCAAAAAAGTTTGTTAAGGGCGACTTTATCAGAGAGATTTTTTCAGTACTCTGCATGTAGAGAGAAGCTCGTTCATGTAGCACAAATGTAATGGCTTGCAGGAGAAAATATTACTCTGGATTGTCAGTCTGTTTCCCAGTGCCGATTTGAAGTTCCTGCAGTGTTTGCAGGAAAACGGTGTTTTAGCTACCAAATCCCCATTTATAGGTAAAGAGATTAGTTTGCAACTGAAAAGAAATTTTGTGTTCCCAAGAATTTCTGTTAAGGACTGCTTACACACACACTAAATTCTCCTAACTGAACAAGTGGAGAGACTGTCGTTCATCTAGCAAGAAGGGAACGGTTTGCAGGAGAAATTTTACTCTAGTTTCTCAGTCTGTTTTCTAGTGCCTGTTAGAAGTTCCTGCATTTTTTACTTATAAACCGAGTTGGATGTAGTGTCTCCAAATATATATATATATATTTAGGGCATTTTTCAGTTGAAAAGTAAAAGTTTTCCCAAAATGCTATGTGAAAGACCGCATTCACTCACAGTTACCTATCAGTTCTGAGCATGCTGCGAGACGTTCGTTCATGCAGAATAAAGGAACAGATTGTAGGTGATACTTTTACTATGGTTTCTCATTCTGTTTCCTAGTGCCCCAATAAAGTGCCTGCACTTTTACAGGAAAACCGAGTTGGAGCTAATTCCTCCTCATACATATGTTTGGGTTTAGATTGCAAGTGAAATGAATCTTGTGTTGCCAACAAAGTAGGTGAAGGACGGCTTACAAACATACTTATATCTCAGAACTGAGTGCGTGGATAGATGTTCGTTCATCTAGCACAGAAAAGAAAGTTTTGCAGGAGAAAATTTTACTCTGGATTCTCAGTCGGTTTCCTAGTGCCGCTTGGATGTTCCTGCAGTTTTCCGTGGAAAAGAGAGTTGGAGCTTGTACCCCTCCGTATATATCTATGGATTGTAGTTTGCAACTTAATAGAAAATACATCTTCCTAACAAGATAGGTGAAGACGGCTTTAAACACATTTATATCTCAGAACTGAGAATCTGTTGAGACGTTGGTTCCTCTATCTCCATGGGATCGGATTAAAGGTGGAACTTATATTCTGGTTTCTCAGTCTGTTTCCAAGTGCCGCTTTGAATTTTTTGGAGTTTTCACTGGAAAATAGATTTGGAGATAGTACCTCCCCACATATATATTTGGATGTAAGCTTGCAACTGAAATACATCATTGCGTTCCCAACATGCTTGGTGAAGCATGGTTTAAAGACATGCTTATCTCTCAGACCTGAGTATCTGGAGAGACGTTCTTTCATCTAATTACATGTGAACGGATTGAAGTGGAATGTTTTACTCTGGTTCCTCACACTGTTTCCTAGTTCCAGTTAGAAGTTCCTGCATTTATCCGTGTAAATACGATTTGGAGCTTATACCACATAATATAAAATAATGGTGTGTTGTTTGCAACTGAAAAGGAACTTTGTGTTCCCTACAAGTAAGGTGAATGTCGGAATTGAAACACATTAATCTCTCAGACCTGAGAATGTGGAGACACGTTCGTTCATGGAGTACAAAGATACTGGTAGTAGGGAAAAATTTTACCCTGGTTTCTCAGACTTTTTAAAATATACGGTTTAAAATTCCAGCAGATTTACTTCAAAACCGAGTTGGAAATATTACCTCCCCATATATATTTAAGGAGTGTAGTTTGCAACCGTAAAGAATGTTTGTGTTCCCTACAAGCTAGATGAAGTACAGCTTCCACACACTCAAAATTCTCAGAATTGAGCAGATGAAGAGACGTTCCTTCATCTAGCACAAATGGATCAGTCTACACGAGAAACTGTTTCTCTTGTTTCCTAGTCTCTTTCCTTTTTATATTTTGAAGTTCCTGCTGTTTTCACTGTATAAATGAACTGAAGCAAGAACCTCCCCATTTATATGTGTGGAATGTTGCATGCAACTGAAGAGAAATTCCGTGTTCCCAACAAGCTGGATTAATTTTGGCTTACATATGCACTTAACTCTCAGAACTGAGCATTTTGAGAGATGTTAATTCATCTGCAAAAATGGAATGCGTTGCATGAGATATTTTTACTCTGGTTTCTCAGGATTTTTCCAAGTGCTGGTATGAATTTCCTGCAGTTTTCAATATAAAACAGAGTTGAATATAGTACCTCCCAGTATAGATATTTTGAGTGTAGTTTGCAACTTAAATGAAGCCTTTAGTTCCCAACAAGGAATGTGAAGAATGTCTTTAAACGCACTTATAATTCTGAACTGAGCATGTGGTGAGAAGTTTGTTCATCTAGCACAAAGGGATGGGATTACAGGAGGAACTTTTTCTCTGGTTTCTCAGTCAGTTATTTAGTGCCGCTTTGAATTTCCTGGAGATTTCACTTGAAATCCGATTTGGACCTATTACAACCCCTATATATTTAAGGAGGTAAGTATTCAACTGAGGTAAGTGGTTTGCAACTGAATAGAAACTTTGTGTTCTCAACAAGCTCCTTAAAGTACGGCTTTCACCCACACTTATCTCTCCGAACTGAGCATGGGGTGGGACATTCTTTCCCCTAGCACATAAGAAACGGTTTCCTGGAAACATTTTACTCTGTTTCTCAGTCTGTTTCCTAGAGCCGATTTGTATTTCCTGCAGTTTTCACTACTACACAGAGTTGGAGGTATTCGCTACACACATATATATATACGGAGTGTAGTATTCAACTGAAAATATACCATGTTCCCAACAAGTATGGTGAAGGACGCCTTTCACACACAGTTAACTATCAGATCTATGCATGTTGAGAGATGTTCGTTCACCTAGCACAAAATGAGCGGGTTGCAGGAAACTTTTAGTCTGGGATATCTGTCGGTTCCTTAGTGCCAATTTGAAGTGCCTGCAGTTTTGAGAGAAAAAATGCGTTGGAGCTACTTCCATCCCATATGTATGTATGAAGTGTAGCATGCAAATGAAAATAAAATTTGTGTTCCCAAAAAGCTAGGTGAAGGACGGCTTCCATACAAACTTATATCTCAGAACTGAGCAAGTGTAGAGACGGTCGTTCTTCTAGCACAAAAGGAACGTTTTTCAATAGAAAGTGTTTCTCTGGTTTCCCAGTCTGTTTCCCAGTGCTGCTTTGAATTTCCTGCAGTTTTCAATGGAAAACGATTTGGAGCCTTTGCCTCCTCTAATAAATTCATGAGTTGCAATTTCAACTGAAAAGATACTTAGCCTTCCCAAAAAAGTTTGTTAAGGGCGACTTTATCAGAGAGATTTTTTCAGTACTCTGCATGTAGAGAGAAGCTCGTTCATGTAGCACAAGTGTAATGGCTTGCAGGAGAAAATATTACTCTGGATTGTCAGTCTGTTTCCCAGTGCCGATTTGAAGTTCCTGCAGTGTTTGCAGGAAAACGGTGTTTTAGCTACCAAATCCCCATTTATAGGTAAAGAGATTAGTTTGCAACTGAAAAGAAATTTTGTGTTCCCAAGAATTTCTGTTAAGGACTGCTTACACACACACTAAATTCTCCTAACTGAACAAGTGGAGAGACTGTCGTTCATCTAGCAAGAAGGGAACGGTTTGCAGGAGAAATTTTACTCTAGTTTCTCAGTCTGTTTTCTAGTGCCTGTTAGAAGTTCCTGCATTTTTTACTAATAAACCGAGTTGGATGTTGTGTCTCCAAATATATATATATATATATTTAGGGCATTTTTCAGTTGAAAAGTAAAAGTTTTCCCAAAATGCTATGTGAAAGACCGCATTCACTCACAGTTACCTATCAGTTCTGAGCATGCTGCGAGACGTTCGTTCATGCAGAATAAAGGAACAGATTGTAGGTGATACTTTTACTATGGTTTCTCATTCTGTTTCCTAGTGCCCCAATAAAGTGCCTGCACTTTTACAGGAAAACCGAGTTGGAGCTAATTCCTCCTCATACATATGTTTGGGTTTAGATTGCAAGTGAAATGAATCTTGTGTTGCCAACCAAGTAGGAGAAGGACGGCTTACAAACATACTTATATATCAGAACTGAGTGCGTGGATAGATGTTCGTTCATCTAGCACAGAAAAGAAAGTTTTGCAGGAGAAAATTTTACTCTGGATTCTCAGTCGGTTTCCTAGTGCCGCTTGGATGTTCCTGCAGTTTTCCGTGGAAAAGAGAGTTGGAGCTTGTACCCCTCCGTATATATCTATGGATTGTAGTTTGCAACTTAATAGAAAATACATCTTCCTAACAAGATAGGTGAAGACGGCTTTAAACACATTTATATCTCAGAACTGAGAATCTGTTGAGACGTTGGTTCCTCTATCTCCATGGGATCGGATTAAAGGTGGAACTTATATTCTGGTTTCTCAGTCTGTTTCCAAGTGCCGCTTTGAATTTTTTGGAGTTTTCACTGGAAAATAGATTTGGAGATAGTACCTCCCCACATATATATTTGGATGTAAGCTTGCAACTGAAATACATCATTGCGTTCCCAACATGCTTGGTGAAGCATGGTTTAAAGACATGCTTATCTCTCAGACCTGAGTATCTGGAGAGACGTTCTTTCATCTAACAACATGTGAACGGGTTGAAGTGGAATGTTTTACTCTGGTTCCTCACACTGTTTCCTAGTTCCAGTTAGAAGTTCCTGCATTTATCCGTGTAAATACGATTTGGAGCTTATACCACATAATATAAAATAATGGTGTGTTGTTTGCAACTGAAAAGGAACTTTGTGTTCCCTACAAGTAAGGTGAATGTCGGAATTGAAACACATTAATCTCTCAGACCTGAGAATGTGGAGACACGTTCGTTCATGGAGTACAAAGATACTGGTAGTAGGGAAAAATTTTACCCTGGTTTCTCAGACTTTTTAAAATATACGGTTTAAAATTCCAGCAGATTTACTTCAAAACCGAGTTGGAAATATTACCTCCCCATATATATTTAAGGAGTGTAGTTTGCAACCGTAAAGAATGTTTGTGTTCCCTACAAGCTAGATGAAGTACAGCTTCCACACACTCAAAATTCTCAGAATTGAGCAGATGAAGAGACGTTCCTTCATCTAGCACAAATGGATCAGTCTACACGAGAAACTGTTTCTCTTGTTTCCTAGTCTCTTTCCTTTTTATATTTTGAAGTTCCTGCTGTTTTCACTGTATAAATGAACTGAAGCAAGAACCTCCCCATTTATATGTGTGGAATGTTGCATGCAACTGAAGAGAAATTCCGTGTTCCCAACAAGCTGGATTAATTTTGGCTTACATATGCACTTAACTCTCAGAACTGAGCATTTTGAGAGATGTTAATTCATCTGCAAAAATGGAATGCGTTGCATGAGATATTTTTACTCTGGTTTCTCAGGATTTTTCCAAGTGCTGGTATGAATTTCCTGCAGTTTTCAATATAAAACAGAGTTGAATATAGTACCTCCCAGTATAGATATTTTGAGTGTAGTTTGCAACTTAAATGAAGCCTTTAGTTCCCAACAAGGAATGTGAAGAATGTCTTTAAACGCACTTATAATTCTGAACTGAGCATGTGGTGAGAAGTTTGTTCATCTAGCACAAAGGGATGGGATTACAGGAGGAACTTTTTCTCTGGTTTCTCAGTCAGTTATTTAGTGCCGCTTTGAATTTCCTGGAGATTTCACTTGAAATCCGATTTGGACCTATTACAACCCCTATATATTTAAGGAGGTAAGTATTCAACTGAGGTAAGTGGTTTGCAACTGAATAGAAACTTTGTGTTCTCAACAAGCTCCTTAAAGTACGGCTTTCACCCACACTTATCTCTCCGAACTGAGCATGGGGTGGGACATTCTTTCCCCTAGCACATAAGAAACGGTTTCCTGGAAACATTTTACTCTGTTTCTCAGTCTGTTTCCTAGAGCCGATTTGTATTTCCTGCAGTTTTCACTACTACACAGAGTTGGAGGTATTCGCTACACACATATATATATACGGAGTGTAGTATTCAACTGAAAATATACCATGTTCCCAACAAGTATGGTGAAGGACGCCTTTCACACACAGTTAACTATCAGATCTATGCATGTTGAGAGATGTTCGTTCACCTAGCACAAAATGAGCGGGTTGCAGGAAACTTTTAGTCTGGGTTCTCTGTCGGTTCCATAGTGCCAATTTGAAGTGCCTGCAGTTTTGAGAGAAAAACTGCTTTGGAGCTACTTCCATCCCATATGTATGTATGAAGTGTAGCATGGAAATGAAAATAAAATTTGTGTTCCCAAAAAGCTAGGTGAAGGACGGCTTCCATACAAACTTATATCTCAGAACTGAGCAAGTGTAGAGACGGTCGTTCTTCTAGCAAAAAAGGAAAGGTTTTCAATAGAAAGTGTTTCTCTGGTTTCCCAGTCTGTTTCCCAGTGCTGCTTTGAATTTCCTGCAGTTTTCAATGGAAAACGATTTGGAGCCTTTGCCTCCTCTAATAAATTCATGAGTTGCAATTTCAACTGAAAAGATACTTAGCCTTCCCAAAAAAGTTTGTTAAGGGCGACTTTATCAGAGAGATTTTTTCAGTACTTTGCATGTAGAGAGAAGCTCGTTCATGTAGCACAAGTGTAATGGCTTGCAGGAGAAAATATTACTCTGGATTGTCAGTCTGTTTCCCAGTGCCGATTTGAAGTTCCTGCAGTGTTTGCAGGAAAACGGTGTTTTAGCTACCAAATCCCCATTTATAGGTAAAGAGATTAGTTTGCAACTGAAAAGAAATTTTGTGTTCCCAAGAATTTCTGTTAAGGACTGCTTACACACACACTAAATTCTCCTAACTGAACAAGTGGAGAGACTGTCGTTCATCTAGCAAGAAGGGAACGGTTTGCAGGAGAAATTTTACTCTAGTTTCTCAGTCTGTTTTCTAGTGCCTGTTAGAAGTTCCTGCATTTTTTACTTATAAACCGAGTTGGATGTAGTGTCTCCAAATATATATATATATATTTAGGGCATTTTTCAGTTGAAAAGTAAAAGTTTTCCCAAAATGCTATGTGAAAGACCGCATTCACTCACAGTTACCTATCAGTTCTGAGCATGCTGCGAGACGTTCGTTCATGCAGAATAAAGGAACAGATTGTAGGTGATACTTTTACTATGGTTTCTCATTCTGTTTCCTAGTGCCCCAATAAAGTGCCTGCACTTTTACAGGAAAACCGAGTTGGAGCTAATTCCTCCTCATACATATGTTTGGGTTTAGATTGCAAGTGAAATGAATCTTGTGTTGCCAACAAAGTAGGTGAAGGACGGCTTACAAACATACTTATATCTCAGAACTGAGTGCGTGGATAGATGTTCGTTCATCTAGCACAGAAAAGAAAGTTTTGCAGGAGAAAATTTTACTCTGGATTCTCAGTCGGTTTCCTAGTGCCGCTTGGATGTTCCTGCAGTTTTCCTTGGAAAAGAGAGTTGGAGCTTGTACCCCTCCGTATATATCTATGGATTGTAGTTTGCAACTTAATAGAAAATACATCTTCCTAACAAGATAGGTGAAGACGGCTTTAAACACATTTATATCTCAGAACTGAGAATCTGTTGAGACGTTGGTTCCTCTATCTCCATGGGATCGGATTAAAGGTGGAACTTATATTCTGGTTTCTCAGTCTGTTTCCAAGTGCCGCTTTGAATTTTTTGGAGTTTTCACTGGAAAATAGATTTGGAGATAGTACCTCCCCACATATATATTTGGATGTAAGCTTGCAACTGAAATACATCATTGCGTTCCCAACATGCTTGGTGAAGCATGGTTTAAAGACATGCTTATCTCTCAGACCTGAGTATCTGGAGAGACGTTCTTTCATCTAATTACATGTGAACGGATTGAAGTGGAATGTTTTACTCTGGTTCCTCACACTGTTTCCTAGTTCCAGTTAGAAGTTCCTGCATTTATCCGTGTAAATACGATTTGGAGCTTATACCACATAATATAAAATAATGGTGTGTTGTTTGCAACTGAAAAGGAACTTTGTGTTCCCTACAAGTAAGGTGAATGTCGGAATTGAAACACATTAATCTCTCAGACCTGAGAATGTGGAGACACGTTCGTTCATGGAGTACAAAGATACTGGTAGTAGGGAAAAATTTTACCCTGGTTTCTCAGACTTTTTAAAATATACGGTTTAAAATTCCAGCAGATTTACTTCAAAACCGAGTTGGAAATATTACCTCCCCATATATATTTAAGGAGTGTAGTTTGCAACCGTAAAGAATGTTTGTGTTCCCTACAAGCTAGATGAAGTACAGCTTCCACACACTCAAAATTCTCAGAATTGAGCAGATGAAGAGACGTTCCTTCATCTAGCACAAATGGATCAGTCTACACGAGAAACTGTTTCTCTTGTTTCCTAGTCTCTTTCCTTTTTATATTTTGAAGTTCCTGCTGTTTTCACTGTATAAATGAACTGAAGCAAGAACCTCCCCATTTATATGTGTGGAATGTTGCATGCAACTGAAGAGAAATTCCGTGTTCCCAACAAGCTGGATTAATTTTGGCTTACATATGCACTTAACTCTCAGAACTGAGCATTTTGAGAGATGTTAATTCATCTGCAAAAATGGAATGCGTTTCATGAGATATTTTTACTCTGGTTTCTCAGGATTTTTCCAAGTGCTGGTATGAATTTCCTGCAGTTTTCAATATAAAACAGAGTTGAATATAGTACCTCCCAGTATAGATATTTTGAGTGTAGTTTGCAACTTAAATGAAGCCTTTAGTTCCCAACAAGGAATGTGAAGAATGTCTTTAAACGCACTTATAATTCTGAACTGAGCATGTGGTGAGAAGTTTGTTCATCTAGCACAAAGGGATGGGATTACAGGAGGAACTTTTTCTCTGGTTTCTCAGTCAGTTATTTAGTGCCGCTTTGAATTTCCTGGAGATTTCACTTGAAATCCGATTTGGACCTATTACAACCCCTATATATTTAAGGAGGTAAGTATTCAACTGAGGTAAGTGGTTTGCAACTGAATAGAAACTTTGTGTTCTCAACAAGCTCCTTAAAGTACGGCTTTCACCCACACTTATCTCTCCGAACTGAGCATGGGGTGGGACATTCTTTCCCCTAGCACATAAGAAACGGTTTCCTGGAAACATTTTACTCTGTTTCTCAGTCTGTTTCCTAGAGCCGATTTGTATTTCCTGCAGTTTTCACTACTACACAGAGTTGGAGGTATTCGCTACACACATATATATATACGGAGTGTAGTATTCAACTGAAAATATACCATGTTCCCAACAAGTATGGTGAAGGACGCCTTTCACACACAGTTAACTATCAGATCTATGCATGTTGAGAGATGTTCGTTCACCTAGCACAAAATGAGCGGGTTGCAGGAAACTTTTAGTCTGGGTTCTCTGTCGGTTCCATAGTGCCAATTTGAAGTGCCTGCAGTTTTGAGAGAAAAACTGCTTTGGAGCTACTTCCATCCCATATGTATGTATGAAGTGTAGCATGGAAATGAAAATAAAATTTGTGTTCCCAAAAAGCTAGGTGAAGGACGGCTTCCATACAAACTTATATCTCAGAACTGAGCAAGTGTAGAGACGGTCGTTCTTCTAGCAAAAAAGGAAAGGTTTTCAATAGAAAGTGTTTCTCTGGTTTCCCAGTCTGTTTCCCAGTGCTGCTTTGAATTTCCTGCAGTTTTCAATGGAAAACGATTTGGAGCCTTTGCCTCCTCTAATAAATTCATGAGTTGCAATTTCAACTGAAAAGATACTTAGCCTTCCCAAAAAAGTTTGTTAAGGGCGACTTTATCAGAGAGATTTTTTCAGTACTCTGCATGTAGAGAGAAGCTCGTTCATGTAGCACAAGTGTAATGGCTTGCAGGAGAAAATATTACTCTGGATTGTCAGTCTGTTTCCCAGTGCCGATTTGAAGTTCCTGCAGTGTTTGCAGGAAAACGGTGTTTTAGCTACCAAATCCCCATTTATAGGTAAAGAGATTAGTTTGCAACTGAAAAGAAATTTTGTGTTCCCAAGAATTTCTGTTAAGGACTGCTTACCCACACACTAAATTCTCCTAACTGAACAAGTGGAGAGACTGTCGTTCATCTAGCAAGAAGGGAACGGTTTGCAGGAGAAATTTTACTCTAGTTTCTCAGTCTGTTTTCTAGTGCCTGTTAGAAGTTCCTGCATTTTTTACTAATAAACCGAGTTGGATGTAGTGTCTCCAAATATATATATATATATATTTAGGGCATTTTTCAGTTGAAAAGTAAAAGTTTTCCCAAAATGCTATGTGAAAGACCGCATTCACTCACAGTTACCTATCAGTTCTGAGCATGCTGCGAGACGTTCGTTCATGCAGAATAAAGGAACAGATTGTAGGTGATACTTTTACTATGGTTTCTCATTCTGTTTCCTAGTGCCCCAATAAAGTGCCTGCACTTTTACAGGAAAACCGAGTTGGAGCTAATTCCTCCTCATACATATGTTTGGGTTTAGATTGCAAGTGAAATGAATCTTGTGTTGCCAACAAAGTAGGTGAAGGACGGCTTACAAACATACTTATATCTCAGAACTGAGTGCGTGGATAGATGTTCGTTCATCTAGCACAGAAAAGAAAGTTTTGCAGGAGAAAATTTTACTCTGGATTCTCAGTCGGTTTCCTAGTGCCGCTTGGATGTTCCTGCAGTTTTCCTTGGAAAAGAGAGTTGGAGCTTGTACCCCTCCGTATATATCTATGGATTGTAGTTTGCAACTTAATAGAAAATACATCTTCCTAACAAGATAGGTGAAGACGGCTTTAAACACATTTATATCTCAGAACTGAGAATCTGTTGAGACGTTGGTTCCTCTATCTCCATGGGATCGGATTAAAGGTGGAACTTATATTCTGGTTTCTCAGTCTGTTTCCAAGTGCCGCTTTGAATTTTTTGGAGTTTTCACTGGAAAATAGATTTGGAGATAGTACCTCCCCACATATATATTTGGATGTAAGCTTGCAACTGAAATACATCATTGCGTTCCCAACATGCTTGGTGAAGCATGGTTTAAAGACATGCTTATCTCTCAGACCTGAGTATCTGGAGAGACGTTCTTTCATCTAACAACATGTGAACGGGTTGAAGTGGAATGTTTTACTCTGGTTCCTCACACTGTTTCCTAGTTCCAGTTAGAAGTTCCTGCATTTATCCGTGTAAATACGATTTGGAGCTTATACCACATAATATAAAATAATGGTGTGTTGTTTGCAACTGAAAAGGAACTTTGTGTTCCCTACAAGTAAGGTGAATGTCGGAATTGAAACACATTAATCTCTCAGACCTGAGAATGTGGAGACACGTTCGTTCATGGAGTACAAAGATACTGGTAGTAGGGAAAAATTTTACCCTGGTTTCTCAGACTTTTTAAAATATACGGTTTAAAATTCCAGCAGATTTACTTCAAAACCGAGTTGGAAATATTACCTCCCCATATATATTTAAGGAGTGTAGTTTGCAACCGTAAAGAATGTTTGTGTTCCCTACAAGCTAGATGAAGTACAGCTTCCACACACTCAAAATTCTCAGAATTGAGCAGATGAAGAGACGTTCCTTCATCTAGCACAAATGGATCAGTCTACACGAGAAACTGTTTCTCTTGTTTCCTAGTCTCTTTCCTTTTTATATTTTGAAGTTCCTGCTGTTTTCACTGTATAAATGAACTGAAGCAAGAACCTCCCCATTTATATGTGTGGAATGTTGCATGCAACTGAAGAGAAATTCCGTGTTCCCAACAAGCTGGATTAATTTTGGCTTACATATGCACTTAACTCTCAGAACTGAGCATTTTGAGAGATGTTAATTCATCTGCAAAAATGGAATGCGTTTCATGAGATATTTTTACTCTGGTTTCTCAGGATTTTTCCAAGTGCTGGTATGAATTTCCTGCAGTTTTCAATATAAAACAGAGTTGAATATAGTACCTCCCAGTATAGATATTTTGAGTGTAGTTTGCAACTTAAATGAAGCCTTTAGTTCCCAACAAGGAATGTGAAGAATGTCTTTAAACGCACTTATAATTCTGAACTGAGCATGTGGTGAGAAGTTTGTTCATCTAGCACAAAGGGATGGGATTACAGGAGGAACTTTTTCTCTGGTTTCTCAGTCAGTTATTTAGTGCCGCTTTGAATTTCCTGGAGATTTCACTTGAAATCCGATTTGGACCTATTACAACCCCTATATATTTAAGGAGGTAAGTATTCAACTGAGGTAAGTGGTTTGCAACTGAATAGAAACTTTGTGTTCTCAACAAGCTCCTTAAAGTACGGCTTTCACCCACACTTATCTCTCCGAACTGAGCATGGGGTGGGACATTCTTTCCCCTAGCACATAAGAAACGGTTTCCTGGAAACATTTTACTCTGTTTCTCAGTCTGTTTCCTAGAGCCGATTTGTATTTCCTGCAGTTTTCACTACTACACAGAGTTGGAGGTATTCGCTACACACATATATATATACGGAGTGTAGTATTCAACTGAAAATATACCATGTTCCCAACAAGTATGGTGAAGGACGCCTTTCACACACAGTTAACTATCAGATCTATGCATGTTGAGAGATGTTCGTTCACCTAGCACAAAATGAGCGGGTTGCAGGAAACTTTTAGTCTGGGATATCTGTCGGTTCCATAGTGCCAATTTGAAGTGCCTGCAGTTTTGAGAGAAAAAATGCGTTGGAGCTACTTCCATCCCATATGTATGTATGAAGTGTAGCATGCAAATGAAAATAAAATTTGTGTTCCCAAAAAGCTAGGTGAAGGACGGCTTCCATACAAAATTATATCTCAGAACTGAGCAAGTGTAGAGACGGTCGTTCTTCTAGCACAAAAGTAACGTTTTTCAATAGAAAGTGTTTCTCTGGTTTCCCAGTCTGTTTCCCAGTGCTGCTTTGAATTTCCTGCAGTTTTCAATGGAAAACGATTTGGAGCCTTTGCCTCCTCTAATAAATTCATGAGTTGCAATTTCAACTGAAAAGATACTTAGCCTTCCCAAAAAAGTTTGTTAAGGGCGACTTTATCAGAGAGATTTTTTCAGTACTCTGCATGTAGAGAGAAGTTCGTTCATGTAGCACAAGTGTAATGGCTTGCAGGAGAAAATATTACTCTGGATTCTCAGTCTGTTTCCCAGTGCCGATTTGAAGTTCCTGCAGTGTTTGCAGGAAAACGGTGTTTTAGCTACCAAATCCCCATTTATAGGTAAAGAGATTAGTTTGCAACTGAAAAGAAATTTTGTGTTCCCAAGAATTTCTGTTAAGGACTGCTTACCCACACACTAAATTCTCCTAACTGAACAAGTGGAGAGACTGTCGTTCATCTAGCAAGAAGGGAACGGTTTGCAGGAGAAATTTTACTCTAGTTTCTCAGTCTGTTTTCTAGTGCCTGTTAGAAGTTCCTGCATTTTTTACTAATAAACCGAGTTGGATGTAGTGTCTCCAAATATATATATATATATATTTAGGGCATTTTTCAGTTGAAAAGTAAAAGTTTTCCCAAAATGCTATGTGAAAGACCGCATTCACTCACAGTTACCTATCAGTTCTGAGCATGCTGCGAGACGTTCGTTCATGCAGAATAAAGGAACAGATTGTAGGTGATACTTTTACTATGGTTTCTCATTCTGTTTCCTAGTGCCCCAATAAAGTGCCTGCACTTTTACAGGAAAACCGAGTTGGAGCTAATTCCTCCTCATACATATGTTTGGGTTTAGATTGCAAGTGAAATGAATCTTGTGTTGCCAACAAAGTAGGAGAAGGACGGCTTACAAACATACTTATATATCAGAACTGAGTGCGTGGATAGATGTTCGTTCATCTAGCACAGAAAAGAAAGTTTTGCAGGAGAAAATTTTACTCTGGATTCTCAGTCGGTTTCCTAGTGCCGCTTGGATGTTCCTGCAGTTTTCCGTGGAAAAGAGAGTTGGAGCTTGTACCCCTCCGTATATATCTATGGATTGTAGTTTGCAACTTAATAGAAAATACATCTTCCTAACAAGATAGGTGAAGACGGCTTTAAACACATTTATATCTCAGAACTGAGAATCTGTTGAGACGTTGGTTCCTCTATCTCCATGGGATCGGATTAAAGGTGGAACTTATATTCTGGTTTCTCAGTCTGTTTCCAAGTGCCGCTTTGAATTTTTTGGAGTTTTCACTGGAAAATAGATTTGGAGATAGTACCTCCCCACATATATATTTGGATGTAAGCTTGCAACTGAAATACATCATTGCGTTCCCAACATGCTTGGTGAAGCATGGTTTAAAGACATGCTTATCTCTCAGACCTGAGTATCTGGAGAGACGTTCTTTCATCTAACAACATGTGAACGGGTTGAAGTGGAATGTTTTACTCTGGTTCCTCACACTGTTTCCTAGTTCCAGTTAGAAGTTCCTGCATTTATCCGTGTAAATACGATTTGGAGCTTATACCACATAATATAAAATAATGGTGTGTTGTTTGCAACTGAAAAGGAACTTTGTGTTCCCTACAAGTAAGGTGAATGTCGGAATTGAAACACATTAATCTCTCAGACCTGAGAATGTGGAGACACGTTCGTTCATGGAGTACAAAGATACTGGTAGTAGGGAAAAATTTTACCCTGGTTTCTCAGACTTTTTAAAATATACGGTTTAAAATTCCAGCAGATTTACTTCAAAACCGAGTTGGAAATATTACCTCCCCATATATATTTAAGGAGTGTAGTTTGCAACCGTAAAGAATGTTTGTGTTCCCTACAAGCTAGATGAAGTACAGCTTCCACACACTCAAAATTCTCAGAATTGAGCAGATGAAGAGACGTTCCTTCATCTAGCACAAATGGATCAGTCTACACGAGAAACTGTTTCTCTTGTTTCCTAGTCTCTTTCCTTTTTATATTTTGAAGTTCCTGCTGTTTTCACTGTATAAATGAACTGAAGCAAGAACCTCCCCATTTATATGTGTGGAATGTTGCATGCAACTGAAGAGAAATTCTGTGTTCCCAACAAGCTGGATTAATTTTGGCTTACATATGCACTTAACTCTCAGAACTGAGCATTTTGAGAGATGTTAATTCGTCTGCAAAAATGGAATGCGTTGCATGAGATATTTTTACTCTGGTTTCTCAGGATTTTTCGAAGTGCTGGTATGAATTTCCTGCAGTTTTCAATATAAAACAGAGTTGAATATAGTACCTCCCAGTATAGATATTTTGAGTGTAGTTTGCAACTTAAATGAAGCCTTTAGTTCCCAACAAGGAATGTGAAGAATGTCTTTAAACGCACTTATAATTCTGAACTGAGCATGTGGTGAGAAGTTTGTTCATCTAGCACAAAGGGATGGGATTACAGGAGGAACTTTTTCTCTGGTTTCTCAGTCAGTTATTTAGTGCCGCTTTGAATTTCCTGGAGATTTCACTTGAAATCCGATTTGGACCTATTACAACCCCTATATATTTAAGGAGGTAAGTATTCAACTGAGGTAAGTGGTTTGCAACTGAATAGAAACTTTGTGTTCTCAACAAGCTCCTTAAAGTACGGCTTTCACCCACACTTATCTCTCCGAACTGAGCATGGGGTGGGACATTCTTTCCCCTAGCACATAAGAAACGGTTTCCTGGAAACATTTTACTCTGTTTCTCAGTCTGTTTCCTAGAGCCGATTTGTATTTCCTGCAGTTTTCACTACTACACAGAGTTGGAGGTATTCGCTACACACATATATATATACGGAGTGTAGTATTCAACTGAAAATATACCATGTTCCCAACAAGTATGGTGAAGGACGCCTTTCACACACAGTTAACTATCAGATCTATGCATGTTGAGAGATGTTC
This sequence comes from Camelus dromedarius, assembly GCF_036321535.1. NCBI lineage: Eukaryota > Metazoa > Chordata > Mammalia > Artiodactyla > Camelidae > Camelus > Camelus dromedarius. The sequence goes on along the minus strand of NC_087473.1, from coordinate 2,958,002 downwards.
GTTCACCTAGCACAAAATGAGCGGGTTGCAGGAAACTTTTAGTCTGGGATATCTGTCGGTTCCATAGTGCCAATTTGAAGTGCCTGCAGTTTTGAGAGAAAAAATGCGTTGGAGCTACTTCCATCCCATATGTATGTATGAAGTGTAGCATGCAAATGAAAATAAAATTTGTGTTCCCAAAAAGCTAGGTGAAGGACGGCTTCCATACAAACTTATATCTCAGAACTGAGCAAGTGTAGAGACGGTCGTTCTTCTAGCACAAAAGGAACGTTTTTCAATAGAAAGTGTTTCTCTGGTTTCCCAGTCTGTTTCCCAGTGCTGCTTTGAATTTCCTGCAGTTTTCAATGGAAAACGATTTGGAGCCTTTGCCTCCTCTAATAAATTCATGAGTTGCAATTTCAACTGAAAAGATACTTAGCCTTCCCAAAAAAGTTTGTTAAGGGCGACTTTATCAGAGAGATTTTTTCAGTACTCTGCATGTAGAGAGAAGTTCGTTCATGTAGCACAAGTGTAATGGCTTGCAGGAGAAAATATTACTCTGGATTCTCAGTCTGTTTCCCAGTGCCGATTTGAAGTTCCTGCAGTGTTTGCAGGAAAACGGTGTTTTAGCTACCAAATCCCCATTTATAGGTAAAGAGATTAGTTTGCAACTGAAAAGAAATTTTGTGTTCCCAAGAATTTCTGTTAAGGACTGCTTACCCACACACTAAATTCTCCTAACTGAACAAGTGGAGAGACTTTCGTTCATCTAGCAAGAAGGGAACGGTTTGCAGGAGAAATTTTACTCTAGTTTCTCAGTCTGTTTTCTAGTGCCTGTTAGAAGTTCCTGCATTTTTTACTAATAAACCGAGTTGGATGTAGTGTCTCCAAATATATATATATATATATTTAGGGCATTTTTCAGTTGAAAAGTAAAAGTTTTCCCAAAATGCTATGTGAAAGACCGCATTCACTCACAGTTACCTATCAGTTCTGAGCATGCTGCGAGACGTTCGTTCATGCAGAATAAAGGAACAGATTGTAGGTGATACTTTTACTATGGTTTCTCATTCTGTTTCCTAGTGCCCCAATAAAGTGCCTGCACTTTTACAGGAAAACCGAGTTGGAGCTAATTCCTCCTCATACATATGTTTGGGTTTAGATTGCAAGTGAAATGAATCTTGTGTTGCCAACCAAGTAGGAGAAGGACGGCTTACAAACATACTTATATATCAGAACTGAGTGCGTGGATAGATGTTCGTTCATCTAGCACAGAAAAGAAAGTTTTGCAGGAGAAAATTTTACTCTGGATTCTCAGTCGGTTTCCTAGTGCCGCTTGGATGTTCCTGCAGTTTTCCGTGGAAAAGAGAGTTGGAGCTTGTACCCCTCCGTATATATCTATGGATTGTAGTTTGCAACTTAATAGAAAATACATCTTCCTAACAAGATAGGTGAAGACGGCTTTAAACACATTTATATCTCAGAACTGAGAATCTGTTGAGACGTTGGTTCCTCTATCTCCATGGGATCGGATTAAAGGTGGAACTTATATTCTGGTTTCTCAGTCTGTTTCCAAGTGCCGCTTTGAATTTTTTGGAGTTTTCACTGGAAAATAGATTTGGAGATAGTACCTCCCCACATATATATTTGGATGTAAGCTTGCAACTGAAATACATCATTGCGTTCCCAACATGCTTGGTGAAGCATGGTTTAAAGACATGCTTATCTCTCAGACCTGAGTATCTGGAGAGACGTTCTTTCATCTAACAACATGTGAACGGGTTGAAGTGGAATGTTTTACTCTGGTTCCTCACACTGTTTCCTAGTTCCAGTTAGAAGTTCCTGCATTTATCCGTGTAAATACGATTTGGAGCTTATACCACATAATATAAAATAATGGTGTGTTGTTTGCAACTGAAAAGGAACTTTGTGTTCCCTACAAGTAAGGTGAATGTCGGAATTGAAACACATTAATCTCTCAGACCTGAGAATGTGGAGACACGTTCGTTCATGGAGTACAAAGATACTGGTAGTAGGGAAAAATTTTACCCTGGTTTCTCAGACTTTTTAAAATATACGGTTTAAAATTCCAGCAGATTTACTTCAAAACCGAGTTGGAAATATTACCTCCCCATATATATTTAAGGAGTGTAGTTTGCAACCGTAAAGAATGTTTGTGTTCCCTACAAGCTAGATGAAGTACAGCTTCCACACACTCAAAATTCTCAGAATTGAGCAGATGAAGAGACGTTCCTTCATCTAGCACAAATGGATCAGTCTACACGAGAAACTGTTTCTCTTGTTTCCTAGTCTCTTTCCTTTTTATATTTTGAAGTTCCTGCTGTTTTCACTGTATAAATGAACTGAAGCAAGAACCTCCCCATTTATATGTGTGGAATGTTGCATGCAACTGAAGAGAAATTCCGTGTTCCCAACAAGCTGGATTAATTTTGGCTTACATATGCACTTAACTCTCAGAACTGAGCATTTTGAGAGATGTTAATTCATCTGCAAAAATGGAATGCGTTGCATGAGATATTTTTACTCTGGTTTCTCAGGATTTTTCCAAGTGCTGGTATGAATTTCCTGCAGTTTTCAATATAAAACAGAGTTGAATATAGTACCTCCCAGTATAGATATTTTGAGTGTAGTTTGCAACTTAAATGAAGCCTTTAGTTCCCAACAAGGAATGTGAAGAATGTCTTTAAACGCACTTATAATTCTGAACTGAGCATGTGGTGAGAAGTTTGTTCATCTAGCACAAAGGGATGGGATTACAGGAGGAACTTTTTCTCTGGTTTCTCAGTCAGTTATTTAGTGCCGCTTTGAATTTCCTGGAGATTTCACTTGAAATCCGATTTGGACCTATTACAACCCCTATATATTTAAGGAGGTAAGTATTCAACTGAGGTAAGTGGTTTGCAACTGAATAGAAACTTTGTGTTCTCAACAAGCTCCTTAAAGTACGGCTTTCACCCACACTTATCTCTCCGAACTGAGCATGGGGTGGGACATTCTTTCCCCTAGCACATAAGAAACGGTTTCCTGGAAACATTTTACTCTGTTTCTCAGTCTGTTTCCTAGAGCCGATTTGTATTTCCTGCAGTTTTCACTACTACACAGAGTTGGAGGTATTCGCTACACACATATATATATACGGAGTGTAGTATTCAACTGAAAATATACCATGTTCCCAACAAGTATGGTGAAGGACGCCTTTCACACACAGTTAACTATCAGATCTATGCATGTTGAGAGATGTTCGTTCACCTAGCACAAAATGAGCGGGTTGCAGGAAACTTTTAGTCTGGGATATCTGTCGGTTCCATAGTGCCAATTTGAAGTGCCTGCAGTTTTGAGAGAAAAAATGCGTTGGAGCTACTTCCATCCCATATGTATGTATGAAGTGTAGCATGCAAATGAAAATAAAATTTGTGTTCCCAAAAAGCTAGGTGAAGGACGGCTTCCATACAAACTTATATCTCAGAACTGAGCAAGTGTAGAGACGGTCGTTCTTCTAGCACAAAAGGAACGTTTTTCAATAGAAAGTGTTTCTCTGGTTTCCCAGTCTGTTTCCCAGTGCTGCTTTGAATTTCCTGCAGTTTTCAATGGAAAACGATTTGGAGCCTTTGCCTCCTCTAATAAATTCATGAGTTGCAATTTCAACTGAAAAGATACTTAGCCTTCCCAAAAAAGTTTGTTAAGGGCGACTTTATCAGAGAGATTTTTTCAGTACTCTGCATGTAGAGAGAAGTTCGTTCATGTAGCACAAGTGTAATGGCTTGCAGGAGAAAATATTACTCTGGATTCTCAGTCTGTTTCCCAGTGCCGATTTGAAGTTCCTGCAGTGTTTGCAGGAAAACGGTGTTTTAGCTACCAAATCCCCATTTATAGGTAAAGAGATTAGTTTGCAACTGAAAAGAAATTTTGTGTTCCCAAGAATTTCTGTTAAGGACTGCTTACCCACACACTAAATTCTCCTAACTGAACAAGTGGAGAGACTTTCGTTCATCTAGCAAGAAGGGAACGGTTTGCAGGAGAAATTTTACTCTAGTTTCTCAGTCTGTTTTCTAGTGCCTGTTAGAAGTTCCTGCATTTTTTACTAATAAACCGAGTTGGATGTAGTGTCTCCAAATATATATATATATATATTTAGGGCATTTTTCAGTTGAAAAGTAAAAGTTTTCCCAAAATGCTATGTGAAAGACCGCATTCACTCACAGTTACCTATCAGTTCTGAGCATGCTGCGAGACGTTCGTTCATGCAGAATAAAGGAACAGATTGTAGGTGATACTTTTACTATGGTTTCTCATTCTGTTTCCTAGTGCCCCAATAAAGTGCCTGCACTTTTACAGGAAAACCGAGTTGGAGCTAATTCCTCCTCATACATATGTTTGGGTTTAGATTGCAAGTGAAATGAATCTTGTGTTGCCAACCAAGTAGGAGAAGGACGGCTTACAAACATACTTATATATCAGAACTGAGTGCGTGGATAGATGTTCGTTCATCTAGCACAGAAAAGAAAGTTTTGCAGGAGAAAATTTTACTCTGGATTCTCAGTCGGTTTCCTAGTGCCGCTTGGATGTTCCTGCAGTTTTCCGTGGAAAAGAGAGTTGGAGCTTGTACCCCTCCGTATATATCTATGGATTGTAGTTTGCAACTTAATAGAAAATACATCTTCCTAACAAGATAGGTGAAGACGGCTTTAAACACATTTATATCTCAGAACTGAGAATCTGTTGAGACGTTGGTTCCTCTATCTCCATGGGATCGGATTAAAGGTGGAACTTATATTCTGGTTTCTCAGTCTGTTTCCAAGTGCCGCTTTGAATTTTTTGGAGTTTTCACTGGAAAATAGATTTGGAGATAGTACCTCCCCACATATATATTTGGATGTAAGCTTGCAACTGAAATACATCATTGCGTTCCCAACATGCTTGGTGAAGCATGGTTTAAAGACATGCTTATCTCTCAGACCTGAGTATCTGGAGAGACGTTCTTTCATCTAACAACATGTGAACGGGTTGAAGTGGAATGTTTTACTCTGGTTCCTCACACTGTTTCCTAGTTCCAGTTAGAAGTTCCTGCATTTATCCGTGTAAATACGATTTGGAGCTTATACCACATAATATAAAATAATGGTGTGTTGTTTGCAACTGAAAAGGAACTTTGTGTTCCCTACAAGTAAGGTGAATGTCGGAATTGAAACACATTAATCTCTCAGACCTGAGAATGTGGAGACACGTTCGTTCATGGAGTACAAAGATACTGGTAGTAGGGAAAAATTTTACCCTGGTTTCTCAGACTTTTTAAAATATACGGTTTAAAATTCCAGCAGATTTACTTCAAAACCGAGTTGGAAATATTACCTCCCCATATATATTTAAGGAGTGTAGTTTGCAACCGTAAAGAATGTTTGTGTTCCCTACAAGCTAGATGAAGTACAGCTTCCACACACTCAAAATTCTCAGAATTGAGCAGATGAAGAGACGTTCCTTCATCTAGCACAAATGGATCAGTCTACACGAGAAACTGTTTCTCTTGTTTCCTAGTCTCTTTCCTTTTTATATTTTGAAGTTCCTGCTGTTTTCACTGTATAAATGAACTGAAGCAAGAACCTCCCCATTTATATGTGTGGAATGTTGCATGCAACTGAAGAGAAATTCCGTGTTCCCAACAAGCTGGATTAATTTTGGCTTACATATGCACTTAACTCTCAGAACTGAGCATTTTGAGAGATGTTAATTCATCTGCAAAAATGGAATGCGTTGCATGAGATATTTTTACTCTGGTTTCTCAGGATTTTTCCAAGTGCTGGTATGAATTTCCTGCAGTTTTCAATATAAAACAGAGTTGAATATAGTACCTCCCAGTATAGATATTTTGAGTGTAGTTTGCAACTTAAATGAAGCCTTTAGTTCCCAACAAGGAATGTGAAGAATGTCTTTAAACGCACTTATAATTCTGAACTGAGCATGTGGTGAGAAGTTTGTTCATCTAGCACAAAGGGATGGGATTACAGGAGGAACTTTTTCTCTGGTTTCTCAGTCAGTTATTTAGTGCCGCTTTGAATTTCCTGGAGATTTCACTTGAAATCCGATTTGGACCTATTACAACCCCTATATATTTAAGGAGGTAAGTATTCAACTGAGGTAAGTGGTTTGCAACTGAATAGAAACTTTGTGTTCTCAACAAGCTCCTTAAAGTACGGCTTTCACCCACACTTATCTCTCCGAACTGAGCATGGGGTGGGACATTCTTTCCCCTAGCACATAAGAAACGGTTTCCTGGAAACATTTTACTCTGTTTCTCAGTCTGTTTCCTAGAGCCGATTTGTATTTCCTGCAGTTTTCACTACTACACAGAGTTGGAGGTATTCGCTACACACATATATATATACGGAGTGTAGTATTCAACAGAAAATATACCATGTTCCCAACAAGTATGGTGAAGGACGCCTTTCACACACAGTTAACTATCAGATCTATGCATGTTGAGAGATGTTCGTTCACCTAGCACAAAATGAGCGGGTTGCAGGAAACTTTTAGTCTGGGATATCTGTCGGTTCCATAGTGCCAATTTGAAGTGCCTGCAGTTTTGAGAGAAAAAATGCGTTGGAGCTACTTCCATCCCATATGTATGTATGAAGTGTAGCATGCAAATGAAAATAAAATTTGTGTTCCCAAAAAGCTAGGTGAAGGACGGCTTCCATACAAACTTATATCTCAGAACTGAGCAAGTGTAGAGACGGTCGTTCTTCTAGCACAAAAGGAACGTTTTTCAATAGAAAGTGTTTCTCTGGTTTCCCAGTCTGTTTCCCAGTGCTGCTTTGAATTTCCTGCAGTTTTCAATGGAAAACGATTTGGAGCCTTTGCCTCCTCTAATAAATTCATGAGTTGCAATTTCAACTGAAAAGATACTTAGCCTTCCCAAAAAAGTTTGTTAAGGGCGACTTTATCAGAGAGATTTTTTCAGTACTCTGCATGTAGAGAGAAGTTCGTTCATGTAGCACAAGTGTAATGGCTTGCAGGAGAAAATATTACTCTGGATTCTCAGTCTGTTTCCCAGTGCCGATTTGAAGTTCCTGCAGTGTTTGCAGGAAAACGGTGTTTTAGCTACCAAATCCCCATTTATAGGTAAAGAGATTAGTTTGCAACTGAAAAGAAATTTTGTGTTCCCAAGAATTTCTGTTAAGGACTGCTTACCCACACACTAAATTCTCCTAACTGAACAAGTGGAGAGACTGTCGTTCATCTAGCAAGAAGGGAACGGTTTGCAGGAGAAATTTTACTCTAGTTTCTCAGTCTGTTTTCTAGTGCCTGTTAGAAGTTCCTGCATTTTTTACTAATAAACCGAGTTGGATGTAGTGTCTCCAAATATATATATATATATATTTAGGGCATTTTTCAGTTGAAAAGTAAAAGTTTTCCCAAAATGCTATGTGAAAGACCGCATTCACTCACAGTTACCTATCAGTTCTGAGCATGCTGCGAGACGTTCGTTCATGCAGAATAAAGGAACAGATTGTAGGTGATACTTTTACTATGGTTTCTCATTCTGTTTCCTAGTGCCCCAATAAAGTGCCTGCACTTTTACAGGAAAACCGAGTTGGAGCTAATTCCTCCTCATACATATGTTTGGGTTTAGATTGCAAGTGAAATGAATCTTGTGTTGCCAACAAAGTAGGAGAAGGACGGCTTACAAACATACTTATATATCAGAACTGAGTGCGTGGATAGATGTTCGTTCATCTAGCACAGAAAAGAAAGTTTTGCAGGAGAAAATTTTACTCTGGATTCTCAGTCGGTTTCCTAGTGCCGCTTGGATGTTCCTGCAGTTTTCCGTGGAAAAGAGAGTTGGAGCTTGTACCCCTCCGTATATATCTATGGATTGTAGTTTGCAACTTAATAGAAAATACATCTTCCTAACAAGATAGGTGAAGACGGCTTTAAACACATTTATATCTCAGAACTGAGAATCTGTTGAGACGTTGGTTCCTCTATCTCCATGGGATCGGATTAAAGGTGGAACTTATATTCTGGTTTCTCAGTCTGTTTCCAAGTGCCGCTTTGAATTTTTTGGAGTTTTCACTGGAAAATAGATTTGGAGATAGTACCTCCCCACATATATATTTGGATGTAAGCTTGCAACTGAAATACATCATTGCGTTCCCAACATGCTTGGTGAAGCATGGTTTAAAGACATGCTTATCTCTCAGACCTGAGTATCTGGAGAGACGTTCTTTCAACTAACAACATGTGAACGGGTTGAAGTGGAATGTTTTACTCTGGTTCCTCACACTGTTTCCTAGTTCCAGTTAGAAGTTCCTGCATTTATCCGTGTAAATACGATTTGGAGCTTATACCACATAATATAAAATAATGGTGTGTTGTTTGCAACTGAAAAGGAACTTTGTGTTCCCTACAAGTAAGGTGAATGTCGGAATTGAAACACATTAATCTCTCAGACCTGAGAATGTGGAGACACGTTCGTTCATGGAGTACAAAGATACTGGTAGTAGGGAAAAATTTTACCCTGGTTTCTCAGACTTTTTAAAATATACGGTTTAAAATTCCAGCAGATTTACTTCAAAACCGAGTTGGAAATATTACCTCCCCATATATATTTAAGGAGTGTAGTTTGCAACCGTAAAGAATGTTTGTGTTCCCTACAAGCTAGATGAAGTACAGCTTCCACACACTCAAAATTCTCAGAATTGAGCAGATGAAGAGACGTTCCTTCATCTAGCACAAATGGATCAGTCTACACGAGAAACTGTTTCTCTTGTTTCCTAGTCTCTTTCCTTTTTATATTTTGAAGTTCCTGCTGTTTTCACTGTATAAATGAACTGAAGCAAGAACCTCCCCATTTATATGTGTGGAATGTTGCATGCAACTGAAGAGAAATTCCGTGTTCCCAACAAGCTGGATTAATTTTGGCTTACATATGCACTTAACTCTCAGAACTGAGCATTTTGAGAGATGTTAATTCATCTGCAAAAATGGAATGCGTTGCATGAGATATTTTTACTCTGGTTTCTCAGGATTTTTCCAAGTGCTGGTATGAATTTCCTGCAGTTTTCAATATAAAACAGAGTTGAATATAGTACCTCCCAGTATAGATATTTTGAGTGTAGTTTGCAACTTAAATGAAGCCTTTAGTTCCCAACAAGGAATGTGAAGAATGTCTTTAAACGCACTTATAATTCTGAACTGAGCATGTGGTGAGAAGTTTGTTCATCTAGCACAAAGGGATGGGATTACAGGAGGAACTTTTTCTCTGGTTTCTCAGTCAGTTATTTAGTGCCGCTTTGAATTTCCTGGAGATTTCACTTGAAATCCGATTTGGACCTATTACAACCCCTATATATTTAAGGAGGTAAGTATTCAACTGAGGTAAGTGGTTTGCAACTGAATAGAAACTTTGTGTTCTCAACAAGCTCCTTAAAGTACGGCTTTCACCCACACTTATCTCTCCGAACTGAGCATGGGGTGGGACATTCTTTCCCCTAGCACATAAGAAACGGTTTCCTGGAAACATTTTACTCTGTTTCTCAGTCTGTTTCCTAGAGCCGATTTGTATTTCCTGCAGTTTTCACTACTACACAGAGTTGGAGGTATTCGCTACACACATATATATATACGGAGTGTAGTATTCAACAGAAAATATACCATGTTCCCAACAAGTATGGTGAAGGACGCCTTTCACACACAGTTAACTATCAGATCTATGCATGTTGAGAGATGTTCGTTCACCTAGCACAAAATGAGCGGGTTGCAGGAAACTTTTAGTCTGGGATATCTGTCGGTTCCATAGTGCCAATTTGAAGTGCCTGCAGTTTTGAGAGAAAAAATGCGTTGGAGCTACTTCCATCCCATATGTATGTATGAAGTGTAGCATGCAAATGAAAATAAAATTTGTGTTCCCAAAAAGCTAGGTGAAGGACGGCTTCCATACAAACTTATATCTCAGAACTGAGCAAGTGTAGAGACGGTCGTTCTTCTAGCACAAAAGGAACGGTTTTCAATAGAAAGTGTTTCTCTGGTTTCCCAGTCTGTTTCCCAGTGCTGCTTTGAATTTCCTGCAGTTTTCAATGGAAAACGATTTGGAGCCTTTGCCTCCTCTAATAAATTCATGAGTTGCAATTTCAACTGAAAAGATACTTAGCCTTCCCAAAAAAGTTTGTTAAGGGCGACTTTATCAGAGAGATTTTTTCAGTACTCTGCATGTAGAGAGAAGTTCGTTCATGTAGCACAAGTGTAATGGCTTGCAGGAGAAAATATTACTCTGGATTCTCAGTCTGTTTCCCAGTGCCGATTTGAAGTTCCTGCAGTGTTTGCAGGAAAACGGTGTTTTAGCTACCAAATCCCCATTTATAGGTAAAGAGATTAGTTTGCAACTGAAAAGAAATTTTGTGTTCCCAAGAATTTCTGTTAAGGACTGCTTACCCACACACTAAATTCTCCTAACTGAACAAGTGGAGAGACTGTCGTTCATCTAGCAAGAAGGGAACGGTTTGCAGGAGAAATTTTACTCTAGTTTCTCAGTCTGTTTTCTAGTGCCTGTTAGAAGTTCCTGCATTTTTTACTAATAAACCGAGTTGGATGTAGTGTCTCCAAATATATATATATATATATTTAGGGCATTTTTCAGTTGAAAAGTAAAAGTTTTCCCAAAATGCTATGTGAAAGACCGCATTCACTCACAGTTACCTATCAGTTCTGAGCATGCTGCGAGACGTTCGTTCATGCAGAATAAAGGAACAGATTGTAGGTGATACTTTTACTATGGTTTCTCATTCTGTTTCCTAGTGCCCCAATAAAGTGCCTGCACTTTTACAGGAAAACCGAGTTGGAGCTAATTCCTCCTCATACATATGTTTGGGTTTAGATTGCAAGTGAAATGAATCTTGTGTTGCCAACAAAGTAGGAGAAGGACGGCTTACAAACATACTTATATATCAGAACTGAGTGCGTGGATAGATGTTCGTTCATCTAGCACAGAAAAGAAAGTTTTGCAGGAGAAAATTTTACTCTGGATTCTCAGTCGGTTTCCTAGTGCCGCTTGGATGTTCCTGCAGTTTTCCGTGGAAAAGAGAGTTGGAGCTTGTACCCCTCCGTATATATCTATGGATTGTAGTTTGCAACTTAATAGAAAATACATCTTCCTAACAAGATAGGTGAAGACGGCTTTAAACACATTTATATCTCAGAACTGAGAATCTGTTGAGACGTTGGTTCCTCTATCTCCATGGGATCGGATTAAAGGTGGAACTTATATTCTGGTTTCTCAGTCTGTTTCCAAGTGCCGCTTTGAATTTTTTGGAGTTTTCACTGGAAAATAGATTTGGAGATAGTACCTCCCCACATATATATTTGGATGTAAGCTTGCAACTGAAATACATCATTGCGTTCCCAACATGCTTGGTGAAGCATGGTTTAAAGACATGCTTATCTCTCAGACCTGAGTATCTGGAGAGACGTTCTTTCATCTAACAACATGTGAACGGGTTGAAGTGGAATGTTTTACTCTGGTTCCTCACACTGTTTCCTAGTTCCAGTTAGAAGTTCCTGCATTTATCCGTGTAAATACGATTTGGAGCTTATACCACATAATATAAAATAATGGTGTGTTGTTTGCAACTGAAAAGGAACTTTGTGTTCCCTACAAGTAAGGTGAATGTCGGAATTGAAACACATTAATCTCTCAGACCTGAGAATGTGGAGACACGTTCGTTCATGGAGTACAAAGATACTGGTAGTAGGGAAAAATTTTACCCTGGTTTCTCAGACTTTTTAAAATATACGGTTTAAAATTCCAGCAGATTTACTTCAAAACCGAGTTGGAAATATTACCTCCCCATATATATTTAAGGAGTGTAGTTTGCAACCGTAAAGAATGTTTGTGTTCCCTACAAGCTAGATGAAGTACAGCTTCCACACACTCAAAATTCTCAGAATTGAGCAGATGAAGAGACGTTCCTTCATCTAGCACAAATGGATCAGTCTACACGAGAAACTGTTTCTCTTGTTTCCTAGTCTCTTTCCTTTTTATATTTTGAAGTTCCTGCTGTTTTCACTGTATAAATGAACTGAAGCAAGAACCTCCCCATTTATATGTGTGGAATGTTGCATGCAACTGAAGAGAAATTCTGTGTTCCCAACAAGCTGGATTAATTTTGGCTTACATATGCACTTAACTCTCAGAACTGAGCATTTTGAGAGATGTTAATTCGTCTGCAAAAATGGAATGCGTTTCATGAGATATTTTTACTCTGGTTTCTCAGGATTTTTCCAAGTGCTGGTATGAATTTCCTGCAGTTTTCAATATAAAACAGAGTTGAATATAGTACCTCCCAGTATAGATATTTTGAGTGTAGTTTGCAACTTAAATGAAGCCTTTAGTTCCCAACAAGGAATGTGAAGAATGTCTTTAAACGCACTTATAATTCTGAACTGAGCATGTGGTGAGAAGTTTGTTCATCTAGCACAAAGGGATGGGATTACAGGAGGAACTTTTTCTCTGGTTTCTCAGTCAGTTATTTAGTGCCGCTTTGAATTTCCTGGAGATTTCACTTGAAATCCGATTTGGACCTATTACAACCCCTATATATTTAAGGAGGTAAGTATTCAACTGAGGTAAGTGGTTTGCAACTGAATAGAAACTTTGTGTTCTCAACAAGCTCCTTAAAGTACGGCTTTCACCCACACTTATCTCTCCGAACTGAGCATGGGGTGGGACATTCTTTCCCCTAGCACATAAGAAACGGTTTCCTGGAAACATTTTACTCTGTTTCTCAGTCTGTTTCCTAGAGCCGATTTGTATTTCCTGCAGTTTTCACTACTACACAGAGTTGGAGGTATTCGCTACACACATATATATATACGGAGTGTAGTATTCAACTGAAAATATACCATGTTCCCAACAAGTATGGTGAAGGACGCCTTTCACACACAGTTAACTATCAGATCTATGCATGTTGAGAGATGTTCGTTCACCTAGCACAAAATGAGCGGGTTGCAGGAAACTTTTAGTTTGGGATATCTGTCGGTTCCATAGTGCCAATTTGAAGTGCCTGCAGTTTTGAGAGAAAAAATGCGTTGGAGCTACTTCCATCCCATATGTATGTATGAAGTGTAGCATGCAAATGAAAATAAAATTTGTGTTCCCAAAAAGCTAGGTGAAGGACGGCTTCCATACAAACTTATATCTCAGAACTGAGCAAGTGTAGAGACGGTCGTTCTTCTAGCACAAAAGGAACGGTTTTCAATAGAAAGTGTTTCTCTGGTTTCCCAGTCTGTTTCCCAGTGCTGCTTTGAATTTCCTGCAGTTTTCAATGGAAAACGATTTGGAGCCTTTGCCTCCTCTAATAAATTCATGAGTTGCAATTTCAACTGAAAAGATACTTAGCCTTCCCAAAAAAGTTTGTTAAGGGCGACTTTATCAGAGAGATTTTTTCAGTACTCTGCATGTAGAGAGAAGTTCGTTCATGTAGCACAAGTGTAATGGCTTGCAGGAGAAAATATTACTCTGGATTCTCAGTCTGTTTCCCAGTGCCGATTTGAAGTTCCTGCAGTGTTTGCAGGAAAACGGTGTTTTAGCTACCAAATCCCCATTTATAGGTAAAGAGATTAGTTTGCAACTGAAAAGAAATTTTGTGTTCCCAAGAATTTCTGTTAAGGACTGCTTACCCACACACTAAATTCTCCTAACTGAACAAGTGGAGAGACTGTCGTTCATCTAGCAAGAAGGGAACGGTTTGCAGGAGAAATTTTACTCTAGTTTCTCAGTCTGTTTTCTAGTGCCTGTTAGAAGTTCCTGCATTTTTTACTAATAAACCGAGTTGGATGTAGTGTCTCCAAATATATATATATATATATTTAGGGCATTTTTCAGTTGAAAAGTAAAAGTTTTCCCAAAATGCTATGTGAAAGACCGCATTCACTCACAGTTACCTATCAGTTCTGAGCATGCTGCGAGACGTTCGTTCATGCAGAATAAAGGAACAGATTGTAGGTGATACTTTTACTATGGTTTCTCATTCTGTTTCCTAGTGCCCCAATAAAGTGCCTGCACTTTTACAGGAAAACCGAGTTGGAGCTAATTCCTCCTCATACATATGTTTGGGTTTAGATTGCAAGTGAAATGAATCTTGTGTTGCCAACAAAGTAGGAGAAGGACGGCTTACAAACATACTTATATATCAGAACTGAGTGCGTGGATAGATGTTCGTTCATCTAGCACAGAAAAGAAAGTTTTGCAGGAGAAAATTTTACTCTGGATTCTCAGTCGGTTTCCTAGTGCCGCTTGGATGTTCCTGCAGTTTTCCGTGGAAAAGAGAGTTGGAGCTTGTACCCCTCCGTATATATCTATGGATTGTAGTTTGCAACTTAATAGAAAATACATCTTCCTAACAAGATAGGTGAAGACGGCTTTAAACACATTTATATCTCAGAACTGAGAATCTGTTGAGACGTTGGTTCCTCTATCTCCATGGGATCGGATTAAAGGTGGAACTTATATTCTGGTTTCTCAGTCTGTTTCCAAGTGCCGCTTTGAATTTTTTGGAGTTTTCACTGGAAAATAGATTTGGAGATAGTACCTCCCCACATATATATTTGGATGTAAGCTTGCAACTGAAATACATCATTGCGTTCCCAACATGCTTGGTGAAGCATGGTTTAAAGACATGCTTATCTCTCAGACCTGAGTATCTGGAGAGACGTTCTTTCATCTAACAACATGTGAACGGGTTGAAGTGGAATGTTTTACTCTGGTTCCTCACACTGTTTCCTAGTTCCAGTTAGAAGTTCCTGCATTTATCCGTGTAAATACGATTTGGAGCTTATACCACATAATATAAAATAATGGTGTGTTGTTTGCAACTGAAAAGGAACTTTGTGTTCCCTACAAGTAAGGTGAATGTCGGAATTGAAACACATTAATCTCTCAGACCTGAGAATGTGGAGACACGTTCGTTCATGGAGTACAAAGATACTGGTAGTAGGGAAAAATTTTACCCTGGTTTCTCAGACTTTTTAAAATATACGGTTTAAAATTCCAGCAGATTTACTTCAAAACCGAGTTGGAAATATTACCTCCCCATATATATTTAAGGAGTGTAGTTTGCAACCGTAAAGAATGTTTGTGTTCCCTACAAGCTAGATGAAGTACAGCTTCCACACACTCAAAATTCTCAGAATTGAGCAGATGAAGAGACGTTCCTTCATCTAGCACAAATGGATCAGTCTACACGAGAAACTGTTTCTCTTGTTTCCTAGTCTCTTTCCTTTTTATATTTTGAAGTTCCTGCTGTTTTCACTGTATAAATGAACTGAAGCAAGAACCTCCCCATTTATATGTGTGGAATGTTGCATGCAACTGAAGAGAAATTCTGTGTTCCCAACAAGCTGGATTAATTTTGGCTTACATATGCACTTAACTCTCAGAACTGAGCATTTTGAGAGATGTTAATTCGTCTGCAAAAATGGAATGCGTTTCATGAGATATTTTTACTCTGGTTTCTCAGGATTTTTCCAAGTGCTGGTATGAATTTCCTGCAGTTTTCAATATAAAACAGAGTTGAATATAGTACCTCCCAGTATAGATATTTTGAGTGTAGTTTGCAACTTAAATGAAGCCTTTAGTTCCCAACAAGGAATGTGAAGAATGTCTTTAAACGCACTTATAATTCTGAACTGAGCATGTGGTGAGAAGTTTGTTCATCTAGCACAAAGGGATGGGATTACAGGAGGAACTTTTTCTCTGGTTTCTCAGTCAGTTATTTAGTGCCGCTTTGAATTTCCTGGAGATTTCACTTGAAATCCGATTTGGACCTATTACAACCCCTATATATTTAAGGAGGTAAGTATTCAACTGAGGTAAGTGGTTTGCAACTGAATAGAAACTTTGTGTTCTCAACAAGCTCCTTAAAGTACGGCTTTCACCCACACTTATCTCTCCGAACTGAGCATGGGGTGGGACATTCTTTCCCCTAGCACATAAGAAACGGTTTCCTGGAAACATTTTACTCTGTTTCTCAGTCTGTTTCCTAGAGCCGATTTGTATTTCCTGCAGTTTTCACTACTACACAGAGTTGGAGGTATTCGCTACACACATATATATATACGGAGTGTAGTATTCAACTGAAAATATACCATGTTCCCAACAAGTATGGTGAAGGACGCCTTTCACACACAGTTAACTATCAGATCTATGCATGTTGAGAGATGTTCGTTCACCTAGCACAAAATGAGCGGGTTGCAGGAAACTTTTAGTCTGGGATATCTGTCGGTTCCATAGTGCCAATTTGAAGTGCCTGCAGTTTTGAGAGAAAAAATGCGTTGGAGCTACTTCCATCCCATATGTATGTATGAAGTGTAGCATGCAAATGAAAATAAAATTTGTGTTCCCAAAAAGCTAGGTGAAGGACGGCTTCCATACAAACTTATATCTCAGAACTGAGCAAGTGTAGAGACGGTCGTTCTTCTAGCACAAAAGGAACGTTTTTCAATAGAAAGTGTTTCTCTGGTTTCCCAGTCTGTTTCCCAGTGCTGCTTTGAATTTCCTGCAGTTTTCAATGGAAAACGATTTGGAGCCTTTGCCTCCTCTAATAAATTCATGAGTTGCAATTTCAACTGAAAAGATACTTAGCCTTCCCAAAAAAGTTTGTTAAGGGCGACTTTATCAGAGAGATTTTTTCAGTACTCTGCATGTAGAGAGAAGTTCGTTCATGTAGCACAAGTGTAATGGCTTGCAGGAGAAAATATTACTCTGGATTCTCAGTCTGTTTCCCAGTGCCGATTTGAAGTTCCTGCAGTGTTTGCAGGAAAACGGTGTTTTAGCTACCAAATCCCCATTTATAGGTAAAGAGATTAGTTTGCAACTGAAAAGAAATTTTGTGTTCCCAAGAATTTCTGTTAAGGACTGCTTACCCACACACTAAATTCTCCTAACTGAACAAGTGGAGAGACTGTCGTTCATCTAGCAAGAAGGGAACGGTTTGCAGGAGAAATTTTACTCTAGTTTCTCAGTCTGTTTTCTAGTGCCTGTTAGAAGTTCCTGCATTTTTTACTAATAAACCGAGTTGGATGTAGTGTCTCCAAATATATATATATATATATTTAGGGCATTTTTCAGTTGAAAAGTAAAAGTTTTCCCAAAATGCTATGTGAAAGACCGCATTCACTCACAGTTACCTATCAGTTCTGAGCATGCTGCGAGACGTTCGTTCATGCAGAATAAAGGAACAGATTGTAGGTGATACTTTTACTATGGTTTCTCATTCTGTTTCCTAGTGCCCCAATAAAGTGCCTGCACTTTTACAGGAAAACCGAGTTGGAGCTAATTCCTCCTCATACATATGTTTGGGTTTAGATTGCAAGTGAAATGAATCTTGTGTTGCCAACAAAGTAGGAGAAGGACGGCTTACAAACATACTTATATATCAGAACTGAGTGCGTGGATAGATGTTCGTTCATCTAGCACAGAAAAGAAAGTTTTGCAGGAGAAAATTTTACTCTGGATTCTCAGTCGGTTTCCTAGTGCCGCTTGGATGTTCCTGCAGTTTTCCGTGGAAAAGAGAGTTGGAGCTTGTACCCCTCCGTATATATCTATGGATTGTAGTTTGCAACTTAATAGAAAATACATCTTCCTAACAAGATAGGTGAAGACGGCTTTAAACACATTTATATCTCAGAACTGAGAATCTGTTGAGACGTTGGTTCCTCTATCTCCATGGGATCGGATTAAAGGTGGAACTTATATTCTGGTTTCTCAGTCTGTTTCCAAGTGCCGCTTTGAATTTTTTGGAGTTTTCACTGGAAAATAGATTTGGAGATAGTACCTCCCCACATATATATTTGGATGTAAGCTTGCAACTGAAATACATCATTGCGTTCCCAACATGCTTGGTGAAGCATGGTTTAAAGACATGCTTATCTCTCAGACCTGAGTATCTGGAGAGACGTTCTTTCATCTAACAACATGTGAACGGGTTGAAGTGGAATGTTTTACTCTGGTTCCTCACACTGTTTCCTAGTTCCAGTTAGAAGTTCCTGCATTTATCCGTGTAAATACGATTTGGAGCTTATACCACATAATATAAAATAATGGTGTGTTGTTTGCAACTGAAAAGGAACTTTGTGTTCCCTACAAGTAAGGTGAATGTCGGAATTGAAACACATTAATCTCTCAGACCTGAGAATGTGGAGACACGTTCGTTCATGGAGTACAAAGATACTGGTAGTAGGGAAAAATTTTACCCTGGTTTCTCAGACTTTTTAAAATATACGGTTTAAAATTCCAGCAGATTTACTTCAAAACCGAGTTGGAAATATTACCTCCCCATATATATTTAAGGAGTGTAGTTTGCAACCGTAAAGAATGTTTGTGTTCCCTACAAGCTAGATGAAGTACAGCTTCCACACACTCAAAATTCTCAGAATTGAGCAGATGAAGAGACGTTCCTTCATCTAGCACAAATGGATCAGTCTACACGAGAAACTGTTTCTCTTGTTTCCTAGTCTCTTTCCTTTTTATATTTTGAAGTTCCTGCTGTTTTCACTGTATAAATGAACTGAAGCAAGAACCTCCCCATTTATATGTGTGGAATGTTGCATGCAACTGAAGAGAAATTCTGTGTTCCCAACAAGCTGGATTAATTTTGGCTTACATATGCACTTAACTCTCAGAACTGAGCATTTTGAGAGATGTTAATTCGTCTGCAAAAATGGAATGCGTTTCATGAGATATTTTTACTCTGGTTTCTCAGGATTTTTCCAAGTGCTGGTATGAATTTCCTGCAGTTTTCAATATAAAACAGAGTTGAATATAGTACCTCCCAGTATAGATATTTTGAGTGTAGTTTGCAACTTAAATGAAGCCTTTAGTTCCCAACAAGGAATGTGAAGAATGTCTTTAAACGCACTTATAATTCTGAACTGAGCATGTGGTGAGAAGTTTGTTCATCTAGCACAAAGGGATGGGATTACAGGAGGAACTTTTTCTCTGGTTTCTCAGTCAGTTATTTAGTGCCGCTTTGAATTTCCTGGAGATTTCACTTGAAATCCGATTTGGACCTATTACAACCCCTATATATTTAAGGAGGTAAGTATTCAACTGAGGTAAGTGGTTTGCAACTGAATAGAAACTTTGTGTTCTCAACAAGCTCCTTAAAGTACGGCTTTCACCCACACTTATCTCTCCGAACTGAGCATGGGGTGGGACATTCTTTCCCCTAGCACATAAGAAACGGTTTCCTGGAAACATTTTACTCTGTTTCTCAGTCTGTTTCCTAGAGCCGATTTGTATTTCCTGCAGTTTTCACTACTACACAGAGTTGGAGGTATTCGCTACACACATATATATATACGGAGTGTAGTATTCAACTGAAAATATACCATGTTCCCAACAAGTATGGTGAAGGACGCCTTTCACACACAGTTAACTATCAGATCTATGCATGTTGAGAGATGTTCGTTCACCTAGCACAAAATGAGCGGGTTGCAGGAAACTTTTAGTTTGGGATATCTGTCGGTTCCATAGTGCCAATTTGAAGTGCCTGCAGTTTTGAGAGAAAAAATGCGTTGGAGCTACTTCCATCCCATATGTATGTATGAAGTGTAGCATGCAAATGAAAATAAAATTTGTGTTCCCAAAAAGCTAGGTGAAGGACGGCTTCCATACAAACTTATATCTCAGAACTGAGCAAGTGTAGAGACGGTCGTTCTTCTAGCACAAAAGGAACGGTTTTCAATAGAAAGTGTTTCTCTGGTTTCCCAGTCTGTTTCCCAGTGCTGCTTTGAATTTCCTGCAGTTTTCAATGGAAAACGATTTGGAGCCTTTGCCTCCTCTAATAAATTCATGAGTTGCAATTTCAACTGAAAAGATACTTAGCCTTCCCAAAAAAGTTTGTTAAGGGCGACTTTATCAGAGAGATTTTTTCAGTACTCTGCATGTAGAGAGAAGTTCGTTCATGTAGCACAAGTGTAATGGCTTGCAGGAGAAAATATTACTCTGGATTCTCAGTCTGTTTCCCAGTGCCGATTTGAAGTTCCTGCAGTGTTTGCAGGAAAACGGTGTTTTAGCTACCAAATCCCCATTTATAGGTAAAGAGATTAGTTTGCAACTGAAAAGAAATTTTGTGTTCCCAAGAATTTCTGTTAAGGACTGCTTACCCACACACTAAATTCTCCTAACTGAACAAGTGGAGAGACTGTCGTTCATCTAGCAAGAAGGGAACGGTTTGCAGGAGAAATTTTACTCTAGTTTCTCAGTCTGTTTTCTAGTGCCTGTTAGAAGTTCCTGCATTTTTTACTAATAAACCGAGTTGGATGTAGTGTCTCCAAATATATATATATATATATTTAGGGCATTTTTCAGTTGAAAAGTAAAAGTTTTCCCAAAATGCTATGTGAAAGACCGCATTCACTCACAGTTACCTATCAGTTCTGAGCATGCTGCGAGACGTTCGTTCATGCAGAATAAAGGAACAGATTGTAGGTGATACTTTTACTATGGTTTCTCATTCTGTTTCCTAGTGCCCCAATAAAGTGCCTGCACTTTTACAGGAAAACCGAGTTGGAGCTAATTCCTCCTCATACATATGTTTGGGTTTAGATTGCAAGTGAAATGAATCTTGTGTTGCCAACAAAGTAGGAGAAGGACGGCTTACAAACATACTTATATATCAGAACTGAGTGCGTGGATAGATGTTCGTTCATCTAGCACAGAAAAGAAAGTTTTGCAGGAGAAAATTTTACTCTGGATTCTCAGTCGGTTTCCTAGTGCCGCTTGGATGTTCCTGCAGTTTTCCGTGGAAAAGAGAGTTGGAGCTTGTACCCCTCCGTATATATCTATGGATTGTAGTTTGCAACTTAATAGAAAATACATCTTCCTAACAAGATAGGTGAAGACGGCTTTAAACACATTTATATCTCAGAACTGAGAATCTGTTGAGACGTTGGTTCCTCTATCTCCATGGGATCGGATTAAAGGTGGAACTTATATTCTGGTTTCTCAGTCTGTTTCCAAGTGCCGCTTTGAATTTTTTGGAGTTTTCACTGGAAAATAGATTTGGAGATAGTACCTCCCCACATATATATTTGGATGTAAGCTTGCAACTGAAATACATCATTGCGTTCCCAACATGCTTGGTGAAGCATGGTTTAAAGACATGCTTATCTCTCAGACCTGAGTATCTGGAGAGACGTTCTTTCATCTAACAACATGTGAACGGGTTGAAGTGGAATGTTTTACTCTGGTTCCTCACACTGTTTCCTAGTTCCAGTTAGAAGTTCCTGCATTTATCCGTGTAAATACGATTTGGAGCTTATACCACATAATATAAAATAATGGTGTGTTGTTTGCAACTGAAAAGGAACTTTGTGTTCCCTACAAGTAAGGTGAATGTCGGAATTGAAACACATTAATCTCTCAGACCTGAGAATGTGGAGACACGTTCGTTCATGGAGTACAAAGATACTGGTAGTAGGGAAAAATTTTACCCTGGTTTCTCAGACTTTTTAAAATATACGGTTTAAAATTCCAGCAGATTTACTTCAAAACCGAGTTGGAAATATTACCTCCCCATATATATTTAAGGAGTGTAGTTTGCAACCGTAAAGAATGTTTGTGTTCCCTACAAGCTAGATGAAGTACAGCTTCCACACACTCAAAATTCTCAGAATTGAGCAGATGAAGAGACGTTCCTTCATCTAGCACAAATGGATCAGTCTACACGAGAAACTGTTTCTCTTGTTTCCTAGTCTCTTTCCTTTTTATATTTTGAAGTTCCTGCTGTTTTCACTGTATAAATGAACTGAAGCAAGAAACTCCCCATTTATATGTGTGGAATGTTGCATGCAACTGAAGAGAAATTCCGTGTTCCCAACAAGCTAGATTAATTTTGGCTTACATATGCACTTAACTCTCAGAACTGAGCATTTTGAGAGATGTTAATTCATCTGCAAAAATGGAATGCGTTGCATGAGATATTTTTACTCTGGTTTCTCAGGATTTTTCCAAGTGCTGGTATGAATTTCCTGCAGTTTTCAATATAAAACAGAGTTGAATATAGTACCTCCCAGTATAGATATTTTGAGTGTAGTTTGCAACTTAAATGAAGCCTTTAGTTCCCAACAAGGAATGTGAAGAATGTCTTTAAACGCACTTATAATTCTGAACTGAGCATGTGGTGAGAAGTTTGTTCATCTAGCACAAAGGGATGGGATTACAGGAGGAACTTTTTCTCTGGTTTCTCAGTCAGTTATTTAGTGCCGCTTTGAATTTCCTGGAGATTTCACTTGAAATCCGATTTGGACCTATTACAACCCCTATATATTTAAGGAGGTAAGTATTCAACTGAGGTAAGTGGTTTGCAACTGAATAGAAACTTTGTGTTCTCAACAAGCTCCTTAAAGTACGGCTTTCACCCACACTTATCTCTCCGAACTGAGCATGGGGTGGGACATTCTTTCCCCTAGCACATAAGAAACGGTTTCCTGGAAACATTTTACTCTGTTTCTCAGTCTGTTTCCTAGAGCCGATTTGTATTTCCTGCAGTTTTCACTACTACACAGAGTTGGAGGTATTCGCTACACACATATATATATACGGAGTGTAGTATTCAACTGAAAATATACCATGTTCCCAACAAGTATGGTGAAGGACGCCTTTCACACACAGTTAACTATCAGATCTATGCATGTTGAGAGATGTTCGTTCACCTAGCACAAAATGAGCGGGTTGCAGGAAACTTTTAGTCTGGGATATCTGTCGGTTCCATAGTGCCAATTTGAAGTGCCTGCAGTTTTGAGAGAAAAAATGCGTTGGAGCTACTTCCATCCCATATGTATGTATGAAGTGTAGCATGCAAATGAAAATAAAATTTGTGTTCCCAAAAAGCTAGGTGAAGGACGGCTTCCATACAAACTTATATCTCAGAACTGAGCAAGTGTAGAGACGGTCGTTCTTCTAGCACAAAAGGAACGTTTTTCAATAGAAAGTGTTTCTCTGGTTTCCCAGTCTGTTTCCCAGTGCTGCTTTGAATTTCCTGCAGTTTTCAATGGAAAACAATTTGGAGCCTTTGCCTCCTCTTATATATTCATGAGTTGCAATTTCCACTGAAAAGATACTTAGCCTTCCCAAAAAAGTTTGTTAAGGGCGACTTTATCAGAGAGATTTTTTCAGTACTCTGCATGTAGAGAGAAGTTCGTTCATGTAGCACAAGTGTAATGGCTTGCAGGAGAAAATATTACTCTGGATTCTCAGTCTGTTTCCCAGTGCCGATTTGAAGTTCCTGCAGTGTTTGCAGGAAAACGGTGTTTTAGCTACCAAATCCCCATTTATAGGTAAAGAGATTAGTTTGCAACTGAAAAGAAATTTTGTGTTCCCAAGAATTTCTGTTAAGGACTGCTTACCCACACACTAAATTCTCCTAACTGAACAAGTGGAGAGACTGTCGTTCATCTAGCAAGAAGGGAACGGTTTGCAGGAGAAATTTTACTCTAGTTTCTCAGTCTGTTTTCTAGTGCCTGTTAGAAGTTCCTGCATTTTTTACTAATAAACCGAGTTGGATGTAGTGTCTCCAAATATATATATATATATATTTAGGGCATTTTTCAGTTGAAAAGTAAAAGTTTTCCCAAAATGCTATGTGAAAGACCGCATTCACTCACAGTTACCTATCAGTTCTGAGCATGCTGCGAGACGTTCGTTCATGCAGAATAAAGGAACAGATTGTAGGTGATACTTTTACTATGGTTTCTCATTCTGTTTCCTAGTGCCCCAATAAAGTGCCTGCACTTTTACAGGAAAACCGAGTTGGAGCTAATTCCTCCTCATACATATGTTTGGGTTTAGATTGCAAGTGAAATGAATCTTGTGTTGCCAACAAAGTAGGAGAAGGACGGCTTACAAACATACTTATATATCAGAACTGAGTGCGTGGATAGATGTTCGTTCATCTAGCACAGAAAAGAAAGTTTTGCAGGAGAAAATTTTACTCTGGATTCTCAGTCGGTTTCCTAGTGCCGCTTGGATGTTCCTGCAGTTTTCCGTGGAAAAGAGAGTTGGAGCTTGTACCCCTCCGTATATATCTATGGATTGTAGTTTGCAACTTAATAGAAAATACATCTTCCTAACAAGATAGGTGAAGACGGCTTTAAACACATTTATATCTCAGAACTGAGAATCTGTTGAGACGTTGGTTCCTCTATCTCCATGGGATCGGATTAAAGGTGGAACTTATATTCTGGTTTCTCAGTCTGTTTCCAAGTGCCGCTTTGAATTTTTTGGAGTTTTCACTGGAAAATAGATTTGGAGATAGTACCTCCCCACATATATATTTGGATGTAAGCTTGCAACTGAAATACATCATTGCGTTCCCAACATGCTTGGTGAAGCATGGTTTAAAGACATGCTTATCTCTCAGACCTGAGTATCTGGAGAGACGTTCTTTCATCTAACAACATGTGAACGGGTTGAAGTGGAATGTTTTACTCTGGTTCCTCACACTGTTTCCTAGTTCCAGTTAGAAGTTCCTGCATTTATCCGTGTAAATACGATTTGGAGCTTATACCACATAATATAAAATAATGGTGTGTTGTTTGCAACTGAAAAGGAACTTTGTGTTCCCTACAAGTAAGGTGAATGTCGGAATTGAAACACATTAATCTCTCAGACCTGAGAATGTGGAGACACGTTCGTTCATGGAGTACAAAGATACTGGTAGTAGGGAAAAATTTTACCCTGGTTTCTCAGACTTTTTAAAATATACGGTTTAAAATTCCAGCAGATTTACTTCAAAACCGAGTTGGAAATATTACCTCCCCATATATATTTAAGGAGTGTAGTTTGCAACCGTAAAGAATGTTTGTGTTCCCTACAAGCTAGATGAAGTACAGCTTCCACACACTCAAAATTCTCAGAATTGAGCAGATGAAGAGACGTTCCTTCATCTAGCACAAATGGATCAGTCTACACGAGAAACTGTTTCTCTTGTTTCCTAGTCTCTTTCCTTTTTATATTTTGAAGTTCCTGCTGTTTTCACTGTATAAATGAACTGAAGCAAGAACCTCCCCATTTATATGTGTGGAATGTTGCATGCAACTGAAGAGAAATTCCGTGTTCCCAACAAGCTGGATTAATTTTGGCTTACATATGCACTTAACTCTCAGAACTGAGCATTTTGAGAGATGTTAATTCATCTGCAAAAATGGAATGCGTTTCATGAGATATTTTTACTCTGGTTTCTCAGGATTTTTCCAAGTGCTGGTATGAATTTCCTGCAGTTTTCAATATAAAACAGAGTTGAATATAGTACCTCCCAGTATAGATATTTTGAGTGTAGTTTGCAACTTAAATGAAGCCTTTAGTTCCCAACAAGGAATGTGAAGAATGTCTTTAAACGCACTTATAATTCTGAACTGAGCATGTGGTGAGAAGTTTGTTCATCTAGCACAAAGGGATGGGATTACAGGAGGAACTTTTTCTCTGGTTTCTCAGTCAGTTATTTAGTGCCGCTTTGAATTTCCTGGAGATTTCACTTGAAATCCGATTTGGACCTATTACAACCCCTATATATTTAAGGAGGTAAGTATTCAACTGAGGTAAGTGGTTTGCAACTGAATAGAAACTTTGTGTTCTCAACAAGCTCCTTAAAGTACGGCTTTCACCCACACTTATCTCTCCGAACTGAGCATGGGGTGGGACATTCTTTCCCCTAGCACATAAGAAACGGTTTCCTGGAAACATTTTACTCTGTTTCTCAGTCTGTTTCCTAGAGCCGATTTGTATTTCCTGCAGTTTTCACTACTACACAGAGTTGGAGGTATTCGCTACACACATATATATATACGGAGTGTAGTATTCAACTGAAAATATACCATGTTCCCAACAAGTATGGTGAAGGACGCCTTTCACACACAGTTAACTATCAGATCTATGCATGTTGAGAGATGTTCGTTCACCTAGCACAAAATGAGCGGGTTGCAGGAAACTTTTAGTCTGGGATATCTGTCGGTTCCATAGTGCCAATTTGAAGTGCCTGCAGTTTTGAGAGAAAAAATGCGTTGGAGCTACTTCCATCCCATATGTATGTATGAAGTGTAGCATGCAAATGAAAATAAAATTTGTGTTCCCAAAAATCTAGGTGAAGGACGGCTTCCATACAAACATATATCTCAGAACTGAGCAAGTGTAGAGACGGTCGTTCTTCTAGCACAAAAGGAACGTTTTTCAATAGAAAGTGTTTCTCTGGTTTCCCAGTCTGTTTCCCAGTGCTGCTTTGAATTTCCTGCAGTTTTCAATGGAAAACGATTTGGAGCCTTTGCCTCCTCTAATAAATTCATGAGTTGCAATTTCAACTGAAAAGATACTTAGCCTTCCCAAAAAAGTTTGTTAAGGGCGACTTTATCAGAGAGATTTTTTTCAGTACTCTGCATGTAGAGAGAAGTTCGTTCATGTAGCACAAGTGTAATGGCTTGCAGGAGAAAATATTACTCTGGATTATCAGTCTGTTTCCCAGTGCCGATTTGAAGTTCCTGCAGTGTTTGCAGGAAAACGGTGTTTTAGCTACCAAATCCCCATTTATAGGTAAAGAGATTAGTTTGCAACTGAAAAGAAATTTTGTGTTCCCAAGAATTTCTGTTAAGGACTGCTTACACACACACTAAATTCTCCTAACTGAACAAGTGGAGAGACTGTCGTTCATCTAGCAAGAAGGGAACGGTTTGCAGGAGAAATTTTACTCTAGTTTCTCAGTCTGTTTTCTAGTGCCTGTTAGAAGTTCCTGCATTTTTTACTAATAAACCGAGTTGGATGTTGTGTCTCCAAATATATATATATATATATTTAGGGCATTTTTCAGTTGAAAAGTAAAAGTTTTCCCAAAATGCTATGTGAAAGACCGCATTCACTCACAGTTACCTATCAGTTCTGAGCATGCTGCGAGACGTTCGTTCATGCAGAATAAAGGAACAGATTGTAGGTGATACTTTTACTATGGTTTCTCATTCTGTTTCCTAGTGCCCCAATAAAGTGCCTGCACTTTTACAGGAAAACCGAGTTGGAGCTAATTCCTCCTCATACATATGTTTGGGTTTAGATTGCAAGTGAAATGAATCTTGTGTTGCCAACCAAGTAGGAGAAGGACGGCTTACAAACATACTTATATATCAGAACTGAGTGCGTGGATAGATGTTCGTTCATCTAGCACAGAAAAGAAAGTTTTGCAGGAGAAAATTTTACTCTGGATTCTCAGTCGGTTTCCTAGTGCCGCTTGGATGTTCCTGCAGTTTTCCTTGGAAAAGAGAGTTGGAGCTTGTACCCCTCCGTATATATCTATGGATTGTAGTTTGCAACTTAATAGAAAATACATCTTCCTAACAAGATAGGTGAAGACGGCTTTAAACACATTTATATCTCAGAACTGAGAATCTGTTGAGACGTTGGTTCCTCTATCTCCATGGGATCGGATTAAAGGTGGAACTTATATTCTGGTTTCTCAGTCTGTTTCCAAGTGCCGCTTTGAATTTTTTGGAGTTTTCACTGGAAAATAGATTTGGAGATAGTACCTCCCCACATATATATTTGGATGTAAGCTTGCAACTGAAATACATCATTGCGTTCCCAACATGCTTGGTGAAGCATGGTTTAAAGACATGCTTATCTCTCAGACCTGAGTATCTGGAGAGACGTTCTTTCATCTAACAACATGTGAACGGGTTGAAGTGGAATGTTTTACTCTGGTTCCTCACACTGTTTCCTAGTTCCAGTTAGAAGTTCCTGCATTTATCCGTGTAAATACGATTTGGAGCTTATACCACATAATATAAAATAATGGTGTGTTGTTTGCAACTGAAAAGGAACTTTGTGTTCCCTACAAGTAAGGTGAATGTCGGAATTGAAACACATTAATCTCTCAGACCTGAGAATGTGGAGACACGTTCGTTCATGGAGTACAAAGATACTGGTAGTAGGGAAAAATTTTACCCTGGTTTCTCAGACTTTTTAAAATATACGGTTTAAAATTCCAGCAGATTTACTTCAAAACCGAGTTGGAAATATTACCTCCCCATATATATTTAAGGAGTGTAGTTTGCAACCGTAAAGAATGTTTGTGTTCCCTACAAGCTAGATGAAGTACAGCTTCCACACACTCAAAATTCTCAGAATTGAGCAGATGAAGAGACGTTCCTTCATCTAGCACAAATGGATCAGTCTACACGAGAAACTGTTTCTCTTGTTTCCTAGTCTCTTTCCTTTTTATATTTTGAAGTTCCTGCTGTTTTCACTGTATAAATGAACTGAAGCAAGAACCTCCCCATTTATATGTGTGGAATGTTGCATGCAACTGAAGAGAAATTCCGTGTTCCCAACAAGCTGGATTAATTTTGGCTTACATATGCACTTAACTCTCAGAACTGAGCATTTTGAGAGATGTTAATTCATCTGCAAAAATGGAATGCGTTTCATGAGATATTTTTACTCTGGTTTCTCAGGATTTTTCCAAGTGCTGGTATGAATTTCCTGCAGTTTTCAATATAAAACAGAGTTGAATATAGTACCTCCCAGTATAGATATTTTGAGTGTAGTTTGCAACTTAAATGAAGCCTTTAGTTCCCAACAAGGAATGTGAAGAATGTCTTTAAACGCACTTATAATTCTGAACTGAGCATGTGGTGAGAAGTTTGTTCATCTAGCACAAAGGGATGGGATTACAGGAGGAACTTTTTCTCTGGTTTCTCAGTCAGTTATTTAGTGCCGCTTTGAATTTCCTGGAGATTTCACTTGAAATCCGATTTGGACCTATTACAACCCCTATATATTTAAGGAGGTAAGTATTCAACTGAGGTAAGTGGTTTGCAACTGAATAGAAACTTTGTGTTCTCAACAAGCTCCTTAAAGTACGGCTTTCACCCACACTTATCTCTCCGAACTGAGCATGGGGTGGGACATTCTTTCCCCTAGCACATAAGAAACGGTTTCCTGGAAACATTTTACTCTGTTTCTCAGTCTGTTTCCTAGAGCCGATTTGTATTTCCTGCAGTTTTCACTACTACACAGAGTTGGAGGTATTCGCTACACACATATATATATACGGAGTGTAGTATTCAACTGAAATTATACCATGTTCCCAACAAGTATGGTGAAGGACGCCTTTCACACACAGTTAACTATCAGATCTATGCATGTTGAGAGATGTTCGTTCACCTAGCACAAAATGAGCGGGTTGCAGGAAACTTTTAGTCTGGGTTCTCTGTCGGTTCCATAGTGCCAAATTGAAGTGCCTGCAGTTTTGAGAGAAAAACTGCTTTGGAGCTACTTCCATCCCATATGTATGTATGAAGTGTAGCATGGAAATGAAAATAAAATTTGTGTTCCCAAAAAGCTAGGTGAAGGACGGCTTCCATACAAACTTATATCTCAGAACTGAGCAAGTGTAGAGACGGTCGTTCTTCTAGCAAAAAAGGAAAGGTTTTCAATAGAAAGTGTTTCTCTGGTTTCCCAGTCTGTTTCCCAGTGCTGCTTTGAATTTCCTGCAGTTTTCAATGGAAAACGATTTGGAGCCTTTGCCTCCTCTAATAAATTCATGAGTTGCAATTTCAACTGAAAAGATACTTAGCCTTCCCAAAAAAGTTTGTTAAGGGCGACTTTATCAGAGAGATTTTTTCAGTACTCTGCATGTAGAGAGAAGCTCGTTCATGTAGCACAAGTGTAATGGCTTGCAGGAGAAAATATTACTCTGGATTGTCAGTCTGTTTCCCAGTGCCGATTTGAAGTTCCTGCAGTGTTTGCAGGAAAACGGTGTTTTAGCTACCAAATCCCCATTTATAGGTAAAGAGATTAGTTTGCAACTGAAAAGAAATTTTGTGTTCCCAAGAATTTCTTTTAAGGACTGCTTACACACACACTAAATTCTCCTAACTGAACAAGTGGAGAGACTGTCGTTCATCTAGCAAGAAGGGAACGGTTTGCAGGAGAAATTTTACTCTAGTTTCTCAGTCTGTTTTCTAGTGCCTGTTAGAAGTTCCTGCATTTTTTACTTATAAACCGAGTTGGATGTAGTTTCTCCAAATATATATATATATATTTAGGGCATTTTTCAGTTGAAAAGTAAAAGTTTTCCCAAAATGCTATGTGAAAGACCGCATTCACTCACAGTTACCTATCAGTTCTGAGCATGCTGCGAGACGTTCGTTCATGCAGAATAAAGGAACAGATTGTAGGTGATACTTTTACTATGGTTTCTCATTCTGTTTCCTAGTGCCCCAATAAAGTGCCTGCACTTTTACAGGAAAACCGAGTTGGAGCTAATTCCTCCTCATACATATGTTTGGGTTTAGATTGCAAGTGAAATGAATCTTGTGTTGCCAACAAAGTAGGTGAAGGACGGCTTACAAACATACTTATATCTCAGAACTGAGTGCGTGGATAGATGTTCGTTCATCTAGCACAGAAAAGAAAGTTTTGCAGGAGAAAATTTTACTCTGGATTCTCAGTCGGTTTCCTAGTGCCGCTTGGATGTTCCTGCAGTTTTCCTTGGAAAAGAGAGTTGGAGCTTGTACCCCTCCGTATATATCTATGGATTGTAGTTTGCAACTTAATAGAAAATACATCTTCCTAACAAGATAGGTGAAGACGGCTTTAAACACATTTATATCTCAGAACTGAGAATCTGTTGAGACGTTGGTTCCTCTATCTCCATGGGATCGGATTAAAGGTGGAACTTATATTCTGGTTTCTCAGTCTGTTTCCAAGTGCCGCTTTGAATTTTTTGGAGTTTTCACTGGAAAATAGATTTGGAGATAGTACCTCCCCACATATATATTTGGATGTAAGCTTGCAACTGAAATACATCATTGCGTTCCCAACATGCTTGGTGAAGCATGGTTTAAAGACATGCTTATCTCTCAGACCTGAGTATCTGGAGAGACGTTCTTTCATCTAACAACATGTGAACGGGTTGAAGTGGAATGTTTTACTCTGGTTCCTCACACTGTTTCCTAGTTCCAGTTAGAAGTTCCTGCATTTATCCGTGTAAATACGATTTGGAGCTTATACCACATAATATAAAATAATGGTGTGTTGTTTGCAACTGAAAAGGAACTTTGTGTTCCCTACAAGTAAGGTGAATGTCGGAATTGAAACACATTAATCTCTCAGACCTGAGAATGTGGAGACACGTTCGTTCATGGAGTACAAAGATACTGGTAGTAGGGAAAAATTTTACCCTGGTTTCTCAGACTTTTTAAAATATACGGTTTAAAATTCCAGCAGATTTACTTCAAAACCGAGTTGGAAATATTACCTCCCCATATATATTTAAGGAGTGTAGTTTGCAACCGTAAAGAATGTTTGTGTTCCCTACAAGCTAGATGAAGTACAGCTTCCACACACTCAAAATTCTCAGAATTGAGCAGATGAAGAGACGTTCCTTCATCTAGCACAAATGGATCAGTCTACACGAGAAACTGTTTCTCTTGTTTCCTAGTCTCTTTCCTTTTTATATTTTGAAGTTCCTGCTGTTTTCACTGTATAAATGAACTGAAGCAAGAACCTCCCCATTTATATGTGTGGAATGTTGCATGCAACTGAAGAGAAATTCCGTGTTCCCAACAAGCTGGATTAATTTTGGCTTACATATGCACTTAACTCTCAGAACTGAGCATTTTGAGAGATGTTAATTCATCTGCAAAAATGGAATGCGTTTCATGAGATATTTTTACTCTGGTTTCTCAGGATTTTTCCAAGTGCTGGTATGAATTTCCTGCAGTTTTCAATATAAAACAGAGTTGAATATAGTACCTCCCAGTATAGATATTTTGAGTGTAGTTTGCAACTTAAATGAAGCCTTTAGTTCCCAACAAGGATTGTGAAGAATGTCTTTAAACGCACTTATAATTCTGAACTGAGCATGTGGTGAGAAGTTTGTTCATCTAGCACAAAGGGATGGGATTACAGGAGGAACTTTTTCTCTGGTTTCTCAGTCAGTTATTTAGTGCCGCTTTGAATTTCCTGGAGATTTCACTTGAAATCCGATTTGGACCTATTACAACCCCTATATATTTAAGGAGGTAAGTATTCAACTGAGGTAAGTGGTTTGCAACTGAATAGAAACTTTGTGTTCTCAACAAGCTCCTTAAAGTACGGCTTTCACCCACACTTATCTCTCCGAACTGAGCATGGGGTGGGACATTCTTTCCCCTAGCACATAAGAAACGGTTTCCTGGAAATATTTTACTCTGTTTCTCAGTCTGTTTCCTAGAGCCGATTTGTATTTCCTGCAGTTTTCACTACTACACAGAGTTGGAGGTATTCGCTACACACATATATATATACGGAGTGTAGTATTCAACTGAAAATATACCATGTTCCCAACAAGTATGGTGAAGGACGCCTTTCACACACAGTTAACTATCAGATCTATGCATGTTGAGAGATGTTCGTTCACCTAGCACAAAATGAGCGGGTTGCAGGAAACTTTTAGTCTGGGATATCTGTCGGTTCCATAGTGCCAATTTGAAGTGCCTGCAGTTTTGAGAGAAAAAATGCGTTGGAGCTACTTCCATCCCATATGTATGTATGAAGTGTAGCATGCAAATGAAAATAAAATTTGTGTTCCCAAAAAGCTAGGTGAAGGACGGCTTCCATACAAACTTATATCTCAGAACTGAGCAAGTGTAGAGACGGTCGTTCTTCTAGCACAAAAGGGACGTTTTTCAATAGAAAGTGTTTCTCTGGTTTCCCAGTCTGTTTCCCAGTGCTGCTTTGAATTTCCTGCAGTTTTCAATGGAAAACGATTTGGAGCCTTTGCCTCCTCTAATAAATTCATGAGTTGCAATTTCAACTGAAAAGATATTTAGCCTTCCCAAAAAAGTTTGTTAAGGGCGACTTTATCAGAGAGATTTTTTCAGTACTCTGCATGTAGAGAGAAGTTCGTTCATGTAGCACAAGTGTAATGGCTTGCAGGAGAAAATATTACTCTGGATTCTCAGTCTGTTTCCCAGTGCCGATTTGAAGTTCCTGCAGTGTTTGCAGGAAAACGGTGTTTTAGCTACCAAATCCCCATTTATAGGTAAAGAGATTAGTTTGCAACTGAAAAGGAATTTTGTGTTCCCAAGAATTTCTGTTAAGGACTGCTTACACACACACTAAATTCTCCTAACTGAACAAGTGGAGAGACTGTCGTTCATCTAGCAAGAAGGGAACGGTTTGCAGGAGAAATTTTACTCTAGTTTCTCAGTCTGTTTTCTAGTGCCTGTTAGAAGTTCCTGCATTTTTTACTAATAAACCGAGTTGGATGTTGTGTCTTCAAATATATATATATATATATTTAGGGCATTTTTCAGTTGAAAAGTAAAAGTTTTCCCAAAATGCTATGTGAAAGACCGCATTCACTCACAGTTACCTATCAGTTCTGAGCATGCTGCGAGACGTTCGTTCATGCAGAATAAAGGAACAGATTGTAGGTGATACTTTTACTATGGTTTCTCATTCTGTTTCCTAGTGCCCCAATAAAGTGCCTGCACTTTTACAGGAAAACCGAGTTGGAGCTAATTCCTCCTCATACATATGTTTGGGTTTAGATTGCAAGTGAAATGAATCTTGTGTTGCCAACCAAGTAGGAGAAGGACGGCTTACAAACATACTTATATCTCAGAACTGAGTGCGTGGATAGATGTTCGTTCATCTAGCACAGAAAAGAAAGTTTTGCAGGAGAAAATTTTACTCTGGATTCTCAGTCGGTTTCCTAGTGCCGCTTGGATGTTCCTGCAGTTTTCCGTGGAAAAGAGAGTTGGAGCTTGTACCCCTCCGTATATATCTATGGATTGTAGTTTGCAACTTAATAGAAAATACATCTTCCTAACAAGATAGGTGAAGACGGCTTTAAACACATTTATATCTCAGAACTGAGAATCTGTTGAGACGTTGGTTCCTCTATCTCCATGGGATCGGATTAAAGGTGGAACTTATATTCTGGTTTCTCAGTCTGTTTCCAAGTGCCGCTTTGAATTTTTTGGAGTTTTCACTGGAAAATAGATTTGGAGATAGTACCTCCCCACATATATATTTGGATGTAAGCTTGCAACTGAAATACATCATTGCGTTCCCAACATGCTTGGTGAAGCATGGTTTAAAGACATGCTTATCTCTCAGACCTGAGTATCTGGAGAGAAGTTCTTTCATCTAACAACATGTGAACGGGTTGAAGTGGAATGTTTTACTCTGGCTCCTCACACTGTTTCCTAGTTCCAGTTAGAAGTTCCTGCATTTATCCGTGTAAATACGATTTGGAGCTTATACCACATAATATAAAATAATGGTGTGTTGTTTGCAACTGAAAAGGAACTTTGTGTTCCCTACAAGTAAGGTGAATGTCGGAATTGAAACACATTAATCTCTCAGACCTGAGAATGTGGAGACACGTTCGTTCATGGAGTACAAAGATACTGGTAGTAGGGAAAAATTTTACCCTGGTTTCTCAGACTTTTTAAAATATACGGTTTAAAATTCCAGCAGATTTACTTCAAAACCGAGTTGGAAATATTACCTCCCCATATATATTTAAGGAGTGTAGTTTGCAACCGTAAAGAATGTTTGTGTTCCCTACAAGCTAGATGAAGTACAGCTTCCACACACTCAAAATTCTCAGAATTGAGCAGATGAAGAGACGTTCCTTCATCTAGCACAAATGGATCAGTCTACACGAGAAACTGTTTCTCTTGTTTCCTAGTCTCTTTCCTTTTTATATTTTGAAGTTCCTGCTGTTTTCACTGTATAAATGAACTGAAGCAAGAACCTCCCCATTTATATGTGTGGAATGTTGCATGCAACTGAAGAGAAATTCCGTGTTCCCAACAAGCTGGATTAATTTTGGCTTACATATGCACTTAACTCTCAGAACTGAGCATTTTGAGAGATGTTAATTCATCTGCAAAAATGGAATGCGTTTCATGAGATATTTTTACTCTGGTTTCTCAGGATTTTTCCAAGTGCTGGTATGAATTTCCTGCAGTTTTCAATATAAAACAGAGTTGAATATAGTACCTCCCAGTATAGATATTTTGAGTGTAGTTTGCAACTTAAATGAAGCCTTTAGTTCCCAACAAGGAATGTGAAGAATGTCTTTAAACGCACTTATAATTCTGAACTGAGCATGTGGTGAGAAGTTTGTTCATCTAGCACAAAGGGATGGGATTACAGGAGGAACTTTTTCTCTGGTTTCTCAGTCAGTTATTTAGTGCCGCTTTGAATTTCCTGGAGATTTCACTTGAAATCCGATTTGGACCTATTACAACCCCTATATATTTAAGGAGGTAAGTATTCAACTGAGGTAAGTGGTTTGCAACTGAATAGAAACTTTGTGTTCTCAACAAGCTCCTTAAAGTACGGCTTTCACCCACACTTATCTCCCCGAACTGAGCATGGGGTGGGACATTCTTTCCCCTAGCACATAAGAAACGGTTTCCTGGAAACATTTTACTCTGTTTCTCAGTCTGTTTCCTAGAGCCGATTTGAATTTCCTGCAGTTTTCACTACTACACAGAGTTGGAGGTATTCGCTACACACATATATATATACGGAGTGTAGTATTCAACTGAAAATATACCATGTTCCCAACAAGTATGGTGAAGGACGCCTTTCACACACAGTTAACTATCAGATTTATGCATGTTGAGAGATGTTCGTTCACCTAGCAGAAAATGAGCGGGTTGCAGGAAACATTTAGTCTGGGATATCTGTCGGTTCCATAGTGCCAATTTGAAGTGCCTGCAGTTTTGAGAGAAAAAATGCGTTGGAGCTACTTCCATCCCATATGTATGTATGAAGTGTAGCATGCAAATGAAAATAAAATTTGTGTTCCCAAAAAGCTAGGTGAAGGACGGCTTCCATACAAACTTATATCTCAGAACTGAGCAAGTGTAGAGACGGTCGTTCTTCCAGCACAAAAGGAACGTTTTTCAATAGAAAGTGTTTCTCTGGTTTCCCAGTCTGTTTCCCAGTGCTGCTTTGAATTTCCTGCAGTTTTCAATGGAAAACGATTTGGAGCCTTTGCCTCCTCTAATAAATTCATGAGTTGCAATTTCAACTGAAAAGATACTTAGCCTTCCCAAAAAAGTTTGTTAAGGGCGACTTTATCAGAGAGATTTTTTCAGTAATCTGCATGTAGAGAGAAGTTCGTTCATGTAGCACAAGTGTAATGGCTTGCAGGAGAAAATATTACTCTGGATTCTCAGTCTGTTTCCCAGTGCCGATTTGAAGTTCCTGCAGTGTTTGCAGGAAAACGGTGTTTTAGCTACCAAATCCCCATTTATAGGTAAAGAGATTAGTTTGCAACTGAAAAGAAATTTTGTGTTCCCAAGAATTTCTGTTAAGGACTGCTTACACACACACTAAATTCTCCTAACTGAACAAGTGGAGAGACTGTCGTTCATCTAGCAAGAAGGGAACGGTTTGCAGGAGAAATTTTACTCTAGTTTCTCAGTCTGTTTTCTAGTGCCTGTTAGAAGTTCCTGCATTTTTTACTAATAAACCGAGTTGGATGTTGTGTCTCCAAATATATATATATATATATTTAGGGCATTTTTCAGTTGAAAAGTAAAAGTTTTCCCAAAATGCTATGTGAAAGACCGCATTCACTCACAGTTACCTATCAGTTCTGAGCATGCTGCGAGACGTTCGTTCATGCAGAATAAAGGAACAGATTGTAGGTGATACTTTTACTATGGTTTCTCATTCTGTTTCCTAGTGCCCCAATAAAGTGCCTGCACTTTTACAGGAAAACCGAGTTGGAGCTAATTCCTCCTCATACATATGTTTGGGTTTAGATTGCAAGTGAAATGAATCTTGTGTTGCCAACCAAGTAGGAGAAGGACGGCTTACAAACATACTTATATATCAGAACTGAGTGCGTGGATAGATGTTCGTTCATCTAGCACAGAAAAGAAAGTTTTGCAGGAGAAAATTTTACTCTGGATTCTCAGTCGGTTTCCTAGTGCCGCTTGGATGTTCCTGCAGTTTTCCGTGGAAAAGAGAGTTGGAGCTTGTACCCCTCCGTATATATCTATGGATTGTAGTTTGCAACTTAATAGAAAATACATCTTCCTAACAAGATAGGTGAAGACGGCTTTAAACACATTTATATCTCAGAACTGAGAATCTGTTGAGACGTTGGTTCCTCTATCTCCATGGGATCGGATTAAAGGTGGAACTTATATTCTGGTTTCTCAGTCTGTTTCCAAGTGCCGCTTTGAATTTTTTGGAGTTTTCACTGGAAAATAGATTTGGAGATAGTACCTCCCCACATATATATTTGGATGTAAGCTTGCAACTGAAATACATCATTGCGTTCCCAACATGCTTGGTGAAGCATGGTTTAAAGACATGCTTATCTCTCAGACCTGAGTATCTGGAGAGACGTTCTTTCATCTAACAACATGTGAACGGGTTGAAGTGGAATGTTTTACTCTGGTTCCTCACACTGTTTCCTAGTTCCAGTTAGAAGTTCCTGCATTTATCCGTGTAAATACGATTTGGAGCTTATACCACATAATATAAAATAATGGTGTGTTGTTTGCAACTGAAAAGGAACTTTGTGTTCCCTACAAGTAAGGTGAATGTCGGAATTGAAACACATTAATCTCTCAGACCTGAGAATGTGGAGACACGTTCGTTCATGGAGTACAAAGATACTGGTAGTAGGGAAAAATTTTACCCTGGTTTCTCAGACTTTTTAAAATATACGGTTTAAAATTCCAGCAGATTTACTTCAAAACCGAGTTGGAAATATTACCTCCCCATATATATTTAAGGAGTGTAGTTTGCAACCGTAAAGAATGTTTGTGTTCCCTACAAGCTAGATGAAGTACAGCTTCCACACACTCAAAATTCTCAGAATTGAGCAGATGAAGAGACGTTCTTTCATCTAGCACAAATGGATCAGTCTACACGAGAAACTGTTTCTCTTGTTTCCTAGTCTCTTTCCTTTTTATATTTTGAAGTTCCTGCTGTTTTCACTGTATAAATGAACTGAAGCAAGAACCTCCCCATTTATATGTGTGGAATGTTGCATGCAACTGAAGAGAAATTCCGTGTTCCCAACAAGCTGGATTAATTTTGGCTTACATATGCACTTAACTCTCAGAACTGAGCATTTTGAGAGATGTTAATTCATCTGCAAAAATGGAATGCGTTTCATGAGATATTTTTACTCTGGTTTCTCAGGATTTTTCCAAGTGCTGGTATGAATTTCCTGCAGTTTTCAATATAAAACAGAGTTGAATATAGTACCTCCCAGTATAGATATTTTGAGTGTAGTTTGCAACATAAATGAAGCCTTTAGTTCCCAACAAGGAATGTGAAGAATGTCTTTAAACGCACTTATAATTCTGAACTGAGCATGTGGTGAGAAGTTTGTTCATCTAGCACAAAGGGATGGGATTACAGGAGGAACTTTTTCTCTGGTTTCTCAGTCAGTTATTTAGTGCCGCTTTGAATTTCCTGGAGATTTCACTTGAAATCCGATTTGGACCTATTACAACCCCTATATATTTAAGGAGGTAAGTATTCAACTGAGGTAAGTGGTTTGCAACTGAATAGAAACTTTGTGTTCTCAACAAGCTCCTTAAAGTACGGCTTTCACCCACACTTATCTCTCCGAACTGAGCATGGGGTGGGACATTCTTTCCCCTAGCACATAAGAAACGGTTTCCTGGAAACATTTTACTCTGTTTCTCAGTCTGTTTCCTAGAGCCGATTTGTATTTCCTGCAGTTTTCACTACTACACAGAGTTGGAGGTATTCGCTACACACATATATATATACGGAGTGTAGTATTCAACTGAAATTATACCATGTTCCCAACAAGTATGGTGAAGGACGCCTTTCACACACAGTTAACTATCAGATCTATGCATGTTGAGAGATGTTCGTTCACCTAGCACAAAATGAGCGGGTTGCAGGAAACTTTTAGTCTGGGTTCTCTGTCGGTTCCATAGTGCCAATTTGAAGTGCCTGCAGTTTTGAGAGAAAAACTGCTTTGGAGCTACTTCCATCCCATATGTATGTATGAAGTGTAGCATGGAAATGAAAATAAAATTTGTGTTCCCAAAAAGCTAGGTGAAGGACGGCTTCCATACAAACTTATATCTCAGAACTGAGCAAGTGTAGAGACGGTCGTTCTTCTAGCAAAAAAGGAAAGGTTTTCAATAGAAAGTGTTTCTCTGGTTTCCCAGTCTGTTTCCCAGTGCTGCTTTGAATTTCCTGCAGTTTTCAATGGAAAACGATTTGGAGCCTTTGCCTCCTCTAATAAATTCATGAGTTGCAATTTCAACTGAAAAGATACTTAGCCTTCCCAAAAAAGTTTGTTAAGGGTGACTTTATCAGAGAGATTTTTTCAGTACTCTGCATGTAGAGAGAAGCTCGTTCATGTAGCACAAGTGTAATGGCTTGCAGGAGAAAATATTACTCTGGATTGTCAGTCTGTTTCCCAGTGCCGATTTGAAGTTCCTGCAGTGTTTGCAGGAAAACGGTGTTTTAGCTACCAAATCCCCATTTATAGGTAAAGAGATTAGTTTGCAACTGAAAAGAAATTTTGTGTTCCCAAGAATTTCTTTTAAGGACTGCTTACACACACACTAAATTCTCCTAACTGAACAAGTGGAGAGACTCTCGTTCATCTAGCAAGAAGGGAACGGTTTGCAGGAGAAATTTTACTCTAGTTTCTCAGTCTGTTTTCTAGTGCCTGTTAGAAGTTCCTGCATTTTTTACTTATAAACCGAGTTGGATGTAGTTTCTCCAAATATATATATATATATTTAGGGCATTTTTCAGTTGAAAAGTAAAAGTTTTCCCAAAATGCTATGTGAAAGACCGCATTCACTCACAGTTACCTATCAGTTCTGAGCATGCTGCGAGACGTTCGTTCATGCAGAATAAAGGAACAGATTGTAGGTGATACTTTTACTATGGTTTCTCATTCTGTTTCCTAGTGCCCCAATAAAGTGCCTGCACTTTTACAGGAAAACCGAGTTGGAGCTAATTCCTCCTCATACATATGTTTGGGTTTAGATTGCAAGTGAAATGAATCTTGTGTTGCCAACAAAGTAGGTGAAGGACGGCTTAAAAACATACTTATATCTCAGAACTGAGTGCGTGGATAGATGTTCGTTCATCTAGCACAGAAAAG
Organism: Camelus dromedarius; assembly: GCF_036321535.1. Classification (NCBI taxonomy): domain Eukaryota; kingdom Metazoa; phylum Chordata; class Mammalia; order Artiodactyla; family Camelidae; genus Camelus; species Camelus dromedarius. The sequence goes on along the minus strand of NC_087473.1, from coordinate 2,917,830 downwards.
AAAGTTTTGCAGGAGAAAATTTTACTCTGGATTCTCAGTCGGTTTCCTAGTGCCGCTTGGATGTTCCTGCAGTTTTCCTTGGAAAAGAGAGTTGGAGCTTGTACCCCTCCGTATATATCTATGGATTGTAGTTTGCAACTTAATAGAAAATACATCTTCCTAACAAGATAGGTGAAGACGGCTTTAAACACATTTATATCTCAGAACTGAGAATCTGTTGAGACGTTGGTTCCTCTATCTCCATGGGATCGGATTAAAGGTGGAACTTATATTCTGGTTTCTCAGTCTGTTTCCAAGTGCCGCTTTGAATTTTTTGGAGTTTTCACTGGAAAATAGATTTGGAGATAGTACCTCCCCACATATATATTTGGATGTAAGCTTGCAACTGAAATACATCATTGCGTTCCCAACATGCTTGGTGAAGCATGGTTTAAAGACATGCTTATCTCTCAGACCTGAGTATCTGGAGAGACGTTCTTTCATCTAACAACATGTGAACGGGTTGAAGTGGAATGTTTTACTCTGGTTCCTCACACTGTTTCCTAGTTCCAGTTAGAAGTTCCTGCATTTATCCGTGTAAATACGATTTGGAGCTTATACCACATAATATAAAATAATGGTGTGTTGTTTGCAACTGAAAAGGAACTTTGTGTTCCCTACAAGTAAGGTGAATGTCGGAATTGAAACACATTAATCTCTCAGACCTGAGAATGTGGAGACACGTTCGTTCATGGAGTACAAAGATACTGGTAGTAGGGAAAAATTTTACCCTGGTTTCTCAGACTTTTTAAAATATACGGTTTAAAATTCCAGCAGACTTACTTCAAAACCGAGTTGGAAATATTACCTCCCCATATATATTTAAGGAGTGTAGTTTGCAACCGTAAAGAATGTTTGTGTTCCCTACAAGCTAGATGAAGTACAGCTTCCACACACTCAAAATTCTCAGAATTGAGCAGATGAAGAGACGTTCCTTCATCTAGCACAAATGGATCAGTCTACACGAGAAACTGTTTCTCTTGTTTCCTAGTCTCTTTCCTTTTTATATTTTGAAGTTCCTGCTGTTTTCACTGTATAAATGAACTGAAGCAAGAACCTCCCCATTTATATGTGTGGAATGTTGCATGCAACTGAAGAGAAATTCCGTGTTCCCAACAAGCTGGATTAATTTTGGCTTACATATGCACTTAACTCTCAGAACTGAGCATTTTGAGAGATGTTAATTCATCTGCAAAAATGGAATGCGTTGCATGAGATATTTTTACTCTGGTTTCTCAGGATTTTTCCAAGTGCTGGTATGAATTTCCTGCAGTTTTCAATATAAAACAGAGTTGAATATAGTACCTCCCAGTATAGATATTTTGAGTGTAGTTTGCAACTTAAATGAAGCCTTTAGTTCCCAACAAGGAATGTGAAGAATGTCTTTAAACGCACTTATAATTCTGAACTGAGCATGTGGTGAGAAGTTTGTTCATCTAGCACAAAGGGATGGGATTACAGGAGGAACTTTTTCTCTGGTTTCTCAGTCAGTTATTTAGTGCCGCTTTGAATTTCCTGGAGATTTCACTTGAAATCCGATTTGGACCTATTACAACCCCTATATATTTAAGGAGGTAAGTATTCAACTGAGGTAAGTGGTTTGCAACTGAATAGAAACTTTGTGTTCTCAACAAGCTCCTTAAAGTACGGCTTTCACCCACACTTATCTCTCCGAACTGAGCATGGGGTGGGACATTCTTTCCCCTAGCACATAAGAAACGGTTTCCTGGAAACATTTTACTCTGTTTCTCAGTCTGTTTCCTAGAGCCGATTTGTATTTCCTGCAGTTTTCACTACTACACAGAGTTGGAGGTATTCGCTACACACATATATATATACGGAGTGTAGTATTCAACTGAAAATATACCATGTTCCCAACAAGTATGGTGAAGGACGCCTTTCACACACAGTTAACTATCAGATCTATGCATGTTGAGAGATGTTCATTCACCTAGCACAAAATGAGCGGGTTGCAGGAAACTTTTAGTCTGGGATATCTGTCGGTTCCATAGTGCCAATTTGAAGTGCCTGCAGTTTTGAGAGAAAAAATGCGTTGGAGCTACTTCCATCCCATATGTATGTATGAAGTGTAGCATGCAAATGAAAATAAAATTTGTGTTCCCAAAAAGCTAGGTGAAGGACGGCTTCCATACAAACTTATATCTCAGAACTGAGCAAGTGTAGAGACGGTCGTTCTTCCAGCACAAAAGGAACGTTTTTCAATAGAAAGTGTTTCTCTGGTTTCCCAGTCTGTTTCCCAGTGCTGCTTTGAATTTCCTGCAGTTTTCAATGGAAAACGATTTGGAGCCTTTGCCTCCTCTAATAAATTCATGAGTTGCAATTTCAACTGAAAAGATACTTAGCCTTCCCAAAAAAGTTTGTTAAGGGCGACTTTATCAGAGAGCTTTTTTCAGTACTCTGCATGTAGAGAGAAGTTCGTTCATGTAGCACAAGTGTAATGGCTTGCAGGAGAAAATATTACTCTGGATTGTCAGTCTGTTTCCCAGTGCCGATTTGAAGTTCCTGCAGTGTTTGCAGGAAAACGGTGTTTTAGCTACCAAATCCCCATTTATAGGTAAAGAGATTAGTTTGCAACTGAAAAGAAATTTTGTGTTCCCAAGAATTTCTGTTAAGGACTGCTTACACACACACTAAATTCTCCTAACTGAACAAGTGGAGAGACTGTCGTTCATCTAGCAAGAAGGGAACGGTTTGCAGGAGAAATTTTACTCTAGTTTCTCAGTCTGTTTTCTAGTGCCTGTTAGAAGTTCCTGCATTTTTTACTTATAAACCGAGTTGGATGTAGTGTCTCCAAATATATATATATATATTTAGGGCATTTTTCAGTTGAAAAGTAAAAGTTTTCCCAAAATGCTATGTGAAAGACCGCATTCACTCACAGTTACCTATCAGTTCTGAGCATGCTGCGAGACGTTCGTTCATGCAGAATAAAGGAACAGATTGTAGGTGATACTTTTACTATGGTTTCTCATTCTGTTTCCTAGTGCCCCAATAAAGTGCCTGCACTTTTACAGGAAAACCGAGTTGGAGCTAATTCCTCCTCATACATATGTTTGGGTTTAGATTGCAAGTGAAATGAATCTTGTGTTGCCAACAAAGTAGGTGAAGGACGGCTTACAAACATACTTATATCTCAGAACTGAGTGCGTGGATAGATGTTCGTTCATCTAGCACAGAAAAGAAAGTTTTGCAGGAGAAAATTTTACTCTGGATTCTCAGTCGGTTTCCTAGTGCCGCTTGGATGTTCCTGCAGTTTTCCGTGGAAAAGAGAGTTGGAGCTTGTACCCCTCCGTATATATCTATGGATTGTAGTTTGCAACTTAATAGAAAATACATCTTCCTAACAAGATAGGTGAAGACGGCTTTAAACACATTTATATCTCAGAACTGAGAATCTGTTGAGACGTTGGTTCCTCTATCTCCATGGGATCGGATTAAAGGTGGAACTTATATTCTGGTTTCTCAGTCTGTTTCCAAGTGCCGCTTTGAATTTTTTGGAGTTTTCACTGGAAAATAGATTTGGAGATAGTACCTCCCCACATATATATTTGGATGTAAGCTTGCAACTGAAATACATCATTGCGTTCCCAACATGCTTGGTGAAGCATGGTTTAAAGACATGCTTATCTCTCAGACCTGAGTATCTGGAGAGACGTTCTTTCATCTAACAACATGTGAACGGATTGAAGTGGAATGTTTTACTCTGGTTCCTCACACTGTTTCCTAGTTCCAGTTAGAAGTTCCTGCATTTATCCGTGTAAATACGATTTGGAGCTTATACCACATAATATAAAATAATGGTGTGTTGTTTGCAACTGAAAAGGAACTTTGTGTTCCCTACAAGTAAGGTGAATGTCGGAATTGAAACACATTAATCTCTCAGACCTGAGAATGTGGAGACACGTTCGTTCATGGAGTACAAAGATACTGGTAGTAGGGAAAAATTTTACCCTGGTTTCTCAGACTTTTTAAAATATACGGTTTAAAATTCCAGCAGATTTACTTCAAAACCGAGTTGGAAATATTACCTCCCCATATATATTTAAGGAGTGTAGTTTGCAACCGTAAAGAATGTTTGTGTTCCCTACAAGCTAGATGAAGTACAGCTTCCACACACTCAAAATTCTCAGAATTGAGCAGATGAAGAGACGTTCCTTCATCTAGCACAAATGGATCAGTCTACACGAGAAACTGTTTCTCTTGTTTCCTAGTCTCTTTCCTTTTTATATTTTGAAGTTCCTGCTGTTTTCACTGTATAAATGAACTGAAGCAAGAACCTCCCCATTTATATGTGTGGAATGTTGCATGCAACTGAAGAGAAATTCCGTGTTCCCAACAAGCTGGATTAATTTTGGCTTACATATGCACTTAACTCTCAGAACTGAGCATTTTGAGAGATGTTAATTCATCTGCAAAAATGGAATGCGTTTCATGAGATATTTTTACTCTGGTTTCTCAGGATTTTTCCAAGTGCTGGTATGAATTTCCTGCAGTTTTCAATATAAAACAGAGTTGAATATAGTACCTCCCAGTATAGATATTTTGAGTGTAGTTTGCAACTTAAATGAAGCCTTTAGTTCCCAACAAGGATTGTGAAGAATGTCTTTAAACGCACTTATAATTCTGAACTGAGCATGTGGTGAGAAGTTTGTTCATCTAGCACAAAGGGATGGGATTACAGGAGGAACTTTTTCTCTGGTTTCTCAGTCAGTTATTTAGTGCCGCTTTGAATTTCCTGGAGATTTCACTTGAAATCCGATTTGGACCTATTACAACCCCTATATATTTAAGGAGGTAAGTATTCAACTGAGGTAAGTGGTTTGCAACTGAATAGAAACTTTGTGTTCTCAACAAGCTCCTTAAAGTACGGCTTTCACCCACACTTATCTCTCCGAACTGAGCATGGGGTGGGACATTCTTTCCACTAGCACATAAGAAACGGTTTCCTGGAAATATTTTACTCTGTTTCTCAGTCTGTTTCCTAGAGCCGATTTGTATTTCCTGCAGTTTTCACTACTACACAGAGTTGGAGGTATTCGCTACACACATATATATATACGGAGTGTAGTATTCAACTGAAAATATACCATGTTCCCAACAAGTATGGTGAAGGACGCCTTTCACACACAGTTAACTATCAGATCTATGCATGTTGAGAGATGTTCGTTCACCTAGCACAAAATGAGCGGGTTGCAGGAAACTTTTAGTCTGGGATATCTGTCGGTTACATAGTGCCAATTTGAAGTGCCTGCAGTTTTGAGAGAAAAAATGCGTTGGAGCTACTTCCATCCCATATGTATGTATGAAGTGTAGCATGCAAATGAAAATAAAATTTGTGTTCCCAAAAAGCTAGGTGAAGGACGGCTTCCATACAAACTTATATCTCAGAACTGAGCAAGTGTAGAGACGGTCGTTCTTCTAGCACAAAAGGGACGTTTTTCAATAGAAAGTGTTTCTCTGGTTTCCCAGTCTGTTTCCCAGTGCTGCTTTGAATTTCCTGCAGTTTTCAATGGAAAACGATTTGGAGCCTTTGCCTCCTCTAATAAATTCATGAGTTGCAATTTCAACTGAAAAGCTATTTAGCCTTCCCAAAAAAGTTTGTTAAGGGCGACTTTATCAGAGAGATTTTTTCAGTACTCTGCATGTAGAGAGAAGTTCGTTCATGTAGCACAAGTGTAATGGCTTGCAGGAGAAAATATTACTCTGGATTGTCAGTCTGTTTCCCAGTGCCGATTTGAAGTTCCTGCAGTGTTTGCAGGAAAACGGTGTTTTAGCTACCAAATCCCCATTTATAGGTAAAGAGATTAGTTTGCAACTGAAAAGAAATTTTGTGTTCCCAAGAATTTCTGTTAAGGACTGCTTACACACACACTAAATTCTCCTAACTGAACAAGTGGAGAGACTGTCGTTCATCTAGCAAGAAGGGAACGGTTTGCAGGAGAAATTTTACTCTAGTTTCTCAGTCTGTTTTCTAGTGCCTGTTAGAAGTTCCTGCATTTTTTACTAATAAACCGAGTTGGATGTTGTGTCTCCAAATATATATATATATATATTTAGGGCATTTTTCAGTTGAAAAGTAAAAGTTTTCCCAAAATGCTATGTGAAAGACCGCATTCACTCACAGTTACCTATCAGTTCTGAGCATGCTGCGAGACGTTCGTTCATGCAGAATAAAGGAACAGATTGTAGGTGATACTTTTACTATGGTTTCTCATTCTGTTTCCTAGTGCCCCAATAAAGTGCCTGCACTTTTACAGGAAAACCGAGTTGGAGCTAATTCCTCCTCATACATATGTTTGGGTTTAGATTGCAAGTGAAATGAATCTTGTGTTGCCAACCAAGTAGGAGAAGGACGGCTTACAAACATACTTATATCTCAGAACTGAGTGCGTGGATAGATGTTCGTTCATCTAGCACAGAAAAGAAAGTTTTGCAGGAGAAAATTTTACTCTGGATTCTCAGTCGGTTTCCTAGTGCCGCTTGGATGTTCCTGCAGTTTTCCGTGGAAAAGAGAGTTGGAGCTTGTACCCCTCCGTATATATCTATGGATTGTAGTTTGCAACTTAATAGAAAATACATCTTCCTAACAAGATAGGTGAAGACGGCTTTAAACACATTTATATCTCAGAACTGAGAATCTGTTGAGACGTTGGTTCCTCTATCTCCATGGGATCGGATTAAAGGTGGAACTTATATTCTGGTTTCTCAGTCTGTTTCCAAGTGCCGCTTTGAATTTTTTGGAGTTTTCACTGGAAAATAGATTTGGAGATAGTACCTCCCCACATATATATTTGGATGTAAGCTTGCAACTGAAATACATCATTGCGTTCCCAACATGCTTGGTGAAGCATGGTTTAAAGACATGCTTATCTCTCAGACCTGAGTATCTGGAGAGAAGTTCTTTCATCTAACAACATGTGAACGGGTTGAAGTGGAATGTTTTACTCTGGCTCCTCACACTGTTTCCTAGTTCCAGTTAGAAGTTCCTGCATTTATCCGTGTAAATACGATTTGGAGCTTATACCACATAATATAAAATAATGGTGTGTTGTTTGCAACTGAAAAGGAACTTTGTGTTCCCTACAAGTAAGGTGAATGTCGGAATTGAAACACATTAATCTCTCAGACCTGAGAATGTGGAGACACGTTCGTTCATGGAGTACAAAGATACTGGTAGTAGGGAAAAATTTTACCCTGGTTTCTCAGACTTTTTAAAATATACGGTTTAAAATTCCAGCAGATTTACTTCAAAACCGAGTTGGAAATATTACCTCCCCATATATATTTAAGGAGTGTAGTTTGCAACCGTAAAGAATGTTTGTGTTCCCTACAAGCTAGATGAAGTACAGCTTCCACACACTCAAAATTCTCAGAATTGAGCAGATGAAGAGACGTTCCTTCATCTAGCACAAATGGATCAGTCTACACGAGAAACTGTTTCTCTTGTTTCCTAGTCCCTTTCCTTTTTATATTTTGAAGTTCCTGCTGTTTTCACTGTATAAATGAACTGAAGCAAGAACCTCCCCATTTATATGTGTGGAATGTTGCATGCAACTGAAGAGAAATTCCGTGTTCCCAACAAGCTGGATTAATTTTGGCTTACATATGCACTTAACTCTCAGAACTGAGCATTTTGAGAGATGTTAATTCATCTGCAAAAATGGAATGCGTTGCATGAGATATTTTTACTCTGGTTTCTCAGGATTTTTCCAAGTGCTGGTATGAATTTCCTGCAGTTTTCAATATAAAACAGAGTTGAATATAGTACCTCCCAGTATAGATATTTTGAGTGTAGTTTGCAACTTAAATGAAGCCTTTAGTTCCCAACAATGAATGTGAAGAATGTCTTTAAACGCACTTATAATTCTGAACTGAGCATGTGGTGAGAAGTTTGTTCATCTAGCACAAAGGAATGGGATTACAGGAGGAACTTTTTCTCTGGTTTCTCAGTCAGTTATTTAGTGCCGCTTTGAATTTCCTGGAGATTTCACTTGAAATCCGATTTGGACCTATTACAACCCCTATATATTTAAGGAGGTAAGTATTCAACTGAGGTAAGTGGTTTGCAACTGAATAGAAACTTTGTGTTCTCAACAAGCTCCTTAAAGTACGGCTTTCACCCACACTTATCTCTCCGAACTGAGCATGGGGTGGGACATTCTTTCCCCTAGCACATAAGAAACGGTTTCCTGGAAACATTTTACTCTGTTTCTCAGTCTGTTTCCTAGAGCCGATTTGTATTTCCTGCAGTTTTCACTACTACACAGAGTTGGAGGTATTCGCTACACACATATATATATACGGAGTGTAGTATTCAACTGAAAATATACCATGTTCCCAACAAGTATGGTGAAGGACGCCTTTCACACACAGTTAACTATCAGATCTATGCATGTTGAGAGATGTTCGTTCACCTAGCAGAAAATGAGCGGGTTGCAGGAAACATTTAGTCTGGGATATCTGTCGGTTCCATAGTGCCAATTTGAAGTGCCTGCAGTTTTGAGAGAAAAAATGCGTTGGAGCTACTTCCATCCCATATGTATGTATGAAGTGTAGCATGCAAATGAAAATAAAATTTGTGTTCCCAAAAAGCTAGGTGAAGGACGGCTTCCATACAAACTTATATCTCAGAACTGAGCAAGTGTAGAGACGGTCGTTCTTCTAGCACAAAAGGAACGTTTTTCAATAGAAAGTGTTTCTCTGGTTTCCCAGTCTGTTTCCCAGTGCTGCTTTGAATTTCCTGCAGTTTTCAATGGAAAACGATTTGGAGCCTTTGCCTCCTCTAATAAATTCATGAGTTGCAATTTCAACTGAAAAGATACTTAGCCTTCCCAAAAAAGTTTGTTAAGGGCGACTTTATCAGAGAGATTTTTTCAGTAATCTGCATGTAGAGAGAAGTTCGTTCATGTAGCACAAGTGTAATGGCTTGCAGGAGAAAATATTACTCTGGATTCTCAGTCTGTTTCCCAGTGCCGATTTGAAGTTCCTGCAGTGTTTGCAGGAAAACGGTGTTTTAGCTACCAAATCCCCATTTATAGGTAAAGAGATTAGTTTGCAACTGAAAAGAAATTTTGTGTTCCCAAGAATTTCTGTTAAGGACTGCTTACACACACACTAAATTTTCCTAACTGAACAAGTGGAGAGACTGTCGTTCATCTAGCAAGAAGGGAACGGTTTGCAGGAGAAATTTTACTCTAGTTTCTCAGTCTGTTTTCTAGTGCCTGTTAGAAGTTCCTGCATTTTTTACTAATAAACCGAGTTGGATGTTGTGTCTCCAAATATATATATATATATATTTAGGGCATTTTTCAGTTGAAAAGTAAAAGTTTTCCCAAAATGCTATGTGAAAGACCGCATTCACTCACAGTTACCTATCAGTTCTGAGCATGCTGCGAGACGTTCGTTCATGCAGAATAAAGGAACAGATTGTAGGTGATACTTTTACTATGGTTTCTCATTCTGTTTCCTAGTGCCCCAATAAAGTGCCTGCACTTTTACAGGAAAACCGAGTTGGAGCTAATTCCTCCTCATACATATGTTTGGGTTTAGATTGCAAGTGAAATGAATCTTGTGTTGCCAACAAAGTAGGAGAAGGACGGCTTACAAACATACTTATATATCAGAACTGAGTGCGTGGATAGATGTTCGTTCATCTAGCACAGAAAAGAAAGTTTTGCAGGAGAAAATTTTACTCTGGATTCTCAGTCGGTTTCCTAGTGCCGCTTGGATGTTCCTGCAGTTTTCCTTGGAAAAGAGAGTTGGAGCTTGTACCCCTCCGTATATATCTATGGATTGTAGTTTGCAACTTAATAGAAAATACATCTTCCTAACAAGATAGGTGAAGACGGCTTTAAACACATTTATATCTCAGAACTGAGAATCTGTTGAGACGTTGGTTCCTCTATCTCCATGGGATCGGATTAAAGGTGGAACTTATATTCTGGTTTCTCAGTCTGTTTCCAAGTGCCGCTTTGAATTTTTTGGAGTTTTCACTGGAAAATAGATTTGGAGATAGTACCTCCCCACATATATATTTGGATGTAAGCTTGCAACTGAAATACATCATTGCGTTCCCAACATGCTTGGTGAAGCATGGTTTAAAGACATGCTTATCTCTCAGACCTGAGTATCTGGAGAGACGTTCTTTCATCTAACAACATGTGAACGGATTGAAGTGGAATGTTTTACTCTGGTTCCTCACACTGTTTCCTAGTTCCAGTTAGAAGTTCCTGCATTTATCCGTGTAAATACGATTTGGAGCTTATACCACATAATATAAAATAATGGTGTGTTGTTTGCAACTGAAAAGGAACTTTGTGTTCCCTACAAGTAAGGTGAATGTCGGAATTGAAACACATTAATCTCTCAGACCTGAGAATGTGGAGACACGTTCGTTCATGGAGTACAAAGATACTGGTAGTAGGGAAAAATTTTACCCTGGTTTCTCAGACTTTTTAAAATATACGGTTTAAAATTCCAGCAGATTTACTTCAAAACCGAGTTGGAAATATTACCTCCCCATATATATTTAAGGAGTGTAGTTTGCAACCGTAAAGAATGTTTGTGTTCCCTACAAGCTAGATGAAGTACAGCTTCCACACACTCAAAATTCTCAGAATTGAGCAGATGAAGAGACGTTCCTTCATCTAGCACAAATGGATCAGTCTACACGAGAAACTGTTTCTCTTGTTTCCTAGTCTCTTTCCTTTTTATATTTTGAAGTTCCTGCTGTTTTCACTGTATAAATGAACTGAAGCAAGAACCTCCCCATTTATATGTGTGGAATGTTGCATGCAACTGAAGAGAAATTCCGTGTTCCCAACAAGCTGGATTAATTTTGGCTTACATATGCACTTAACTCTCAGAACTGAGCATTTTGAGAGATGTTAATTCGTTTGCAAAAATGGAATGCGTTTCATGAGATATTTTTACTCTGGTTTCTCAGGATTTTTCCAAGTGCTGGTATGAATTTCCTGCAGTTTTCAATATAAAACAGAGTTGAATATAGTACCTCCCAGTATAGATATTTTGAGTGTAGTTTGCAACTTAAATGAAGCCTTTAGTTCCCAACAAGGAATGTGAAGAATGTCTTTAAACGCACTTATAATTCTGAACTGAGCATGTGGTGAGAAGTTTGTTCATCTAGCACAAAGGGATGGGATTACAGGAGGAACTTTTTCTCTGGTTTCTCAGTCAGTTATTTAGTGCCGCTTTGAATTTCCTGGAGATTTCACTTGAAATCCGATTTGGACCTATTACAACCCCTATATATTTAAGGAGGTAAGTATTCAACTGAGGTAAGTGGTTTGCAACTGAATAGAAACTTTGTGTTCTCAACAAGCTCCTTAAAGTACGGCTTTCACCCACACTTATCTCTCCGAACTGAGCATGGGGTGGGACATTCTTTCCCCTAGCACATAAGAAACGGTTTCCTGGAAACATTTTACTCTGTTTCTCAGTCTGTTTCCTAGAGCCGATTTGTATTTCCTGCAGTTTTCACTACTACACAGATTTGGAGGTATTCGCTACACACATATATATATACGGAGTGTAGTATTCAACTGAAAATATACCATGTTCCCAACAAGTATGGTGAAGGACGCCTTTCACACACAGTTAACTATCAGATCTATGCATGTTGAGAGATGTTCGTTCACCTAGCACAAAATGAGCGGGTTGCAGGGAACTTTTAGTCTGGGTTCTCTGTCGGTTCCATAGTGCCAATTTGAAGTGCCTGCAGTTTTGAGAGAAAAACTGCTTTGGAGCTACTTCCATCCCATATGTATGTATGAAGTGTAGCATGGAAATGAAAATAAAATTTGTGTTCCCAAAAAGCTAGGTGAAGGACGGCTTCCATACAAACTTATATCTCAGAACTGAGCAAGTGTAGAGACGGTCGTTCTTCTAGCAAAAAAGGAAAGGTTTTCAATAGAAAGTGTTTCTCTGGTTTCCCAGTCTGTTTCCCAGTGCTGCTTTGAATTTCCTGCAGTTTTCAATGGAAAACGATTTGGAGCCTTTGCCTCCTCTAATAAATTCATGAGTTGCAATTTCAACTGAAAAGATACTTAGTTTTCCCAAAAAAGTTTGTTAAGGGCGGCTTTATCAGAGAGATTTTTCTCAGTACTCTGCATGTAGAGAGAAGTTCGTTCATGTAGCACAAGTGTAATGGTTTGCAGGAGAAAATATTACTCTGGATTCTCAGTCTGTTTCCCAGTGCCGATTTGAAGTTCCTGCAGTGTTTGCAGGAAAACGGTGTTTTAGCTACCAAATCCCCATTTATAGGTAAAGAGATTAGTTTGCAACTGAAAAGAAATTTTGTGTTTCCAAGAATTTCTGTTAAGGACTGCTTACACACACACTAAATTTTCCTAACTGAACAAGTGGAGAGACTGTCGTTCATCTAGCAAGAAGGGAACGGTTTGCAGGAGAAATTTTACTCTAGTTTCTCAGTCTGTTTTCTAGTGCCTGTTAGAAGTTCTTGTATTTTTTACATATAAACTGAGTTGGATGTAGTGTTTCCACATATATATATATATATTTAGGGCATTTTTCAGCTGAAAAGTAAAAGTTTTCCCAAATGCTATGTGAAAGACCGCATTCACTCACAGTTACCTATCAGTTCTGAGCATGCTGCGAGACGTTCGTTCATGCAGAATAAAGGAACAGATTGTAGGTGATACTTTTACTATGGTTTCTCATTCTGTTTCCTAGTGCCCCAATAAAGTGCCTGCACTTTTACAGGAAAACCGAGTTGGAGCTAATTCCTCCTCATACATATGTTTGGGTTTAGATTGCAAGTGAAATGAATTTTGTGTTGCCAACAAAGTAGGAGAAGGACGGCTTACAAACATACTTATATATCAGAACTGAGTGCGTGGATAGATGTTCGTTCATCTAGCACAGAAAAGAAAGTTTTGCAGGAGAAAATTTTACTCTGGATTCTCAGTCGGTTTCCTAGTGCCGCTTGGATGTTCCTGCAGTTTTCCGTGGAAAAGAGAGTTGGAGCTTGTACCCCTCCGTATATATCTATGGATTGTAGTTTGCAACTTAATAGAAAATACATCTTCCTAACAAGATAGGTGAAGACGGCTTTAAACACATTTATATCTCAGAACTGAGAATCTGTTGAGACGTTGGTTCCTCTATCTCCATGGGATCGGATTAAAGGTGGAACTTATATTCTGGTTTCTCAGTCTGTTTCCAAGTGCCGCTTTGAATTTTTTGGAGTTTTCACTGGAAAATAGATTTGGAGATAGTACCTCCCCACATATATATTTGGATGTAAGCTTGCAACTGAAATACATCATTGCGTTCCCAACATGCTTGGTGAAGCATGGTTTAAAGACATGCTTATCTCTCAGACCTGAGTATCTGGAGAGACGTTCTTTCATCTAACAACATGTGAACGGGTTGAAGTGGAATGTTTTACTCTGGTTCCTCACACTGTTTCCTAGTTCCAGTTAGAAGTTCCTGCATTTATCCGTGTAAATACGATTTGGAGCTTATACCACATAATATAAAATAATGGTGTGTTGTTTGCAACTGAAAAGGAACTTTGTGTTCCCTACAAGTAAGGTGAATGTCGGAATTGAAACACATTAATCTCTCAGACCTGAGAATGTGGAGACACGTTCGTTCATGGAGTACAAAGATACTGGTAGTAGGGAAAAATTTTACCCTGGTTTCTCAGACTTTTTAAAATATACGGTTTAAAATTCCAGCAGATTTACTTCAAAACCGAGTTGGAAATATTACCTCCCCATATATATTTAAGGAGTGTAGTTTGCAACCGTAAAGAATGTTTGTGTTCCCTACAAGCTAGATGAAGTACAGCTTCCACACACTCAAAATTCTCAGAATTGAGCAGATGAAGAGACGTTCCTTCATCTAGCACAAATGGATCAGTCTACACGAGAAACTGTTTCTCTTGTTTCCTAGTCTCTTTCCTTTTTATATTTTGAAGTTCCTGCTGTTTTCACTGTATAAATGAACTGAAGCAAGAACCTCCCCATTTATATGTGTGGAATGTTGCATGCAACTGAAGAGAAATTCCGTGTTCCCAACAAGCTGGATTAATTTTGGCTTACATATGCACTTAACTCTCAGAACTGAGCATTTTGAGAGATGTTAATTCATCTGCAAAAATGGAATGCGTTGCATGAGATATTTTTACTCTGGTTTCTCAGGATTTTTCCAAGTGCTGGTATGAATTTCCTGCAGTTTTCAATATAAAACAGAGTTGAATATAGTACCTCCCAGTATAGATATTTTGAGTGTAGTTTGCAACTTAAATGAAGCCTTTAGTTCCCAACAAGGAATGTGAAGAATGTCTTTAAACGCACTTATAATTCTGAACTGAGCATGTGGTGAGAAGTTTGTTCATCTAGCACAAAGGGATGGGATTACAGGAGGAACTTTTTCTCTGGTTTCTCAGTCAGTTATTTAGTGCCGCTTTGAATTTCCTGGAGATTTCACTTGAAATCCGATTTGGACCTATTACAACCCCTATATATTTAAGGAGGTAAGTATTCAACTGAGGTAAGTGGTTTGCAACTGAATAGAAACTTTGTGTTCTCAACAAGCTCCTTAAAGTACGGCTTTCACCCACACTTATCTCTCCGAACTGAGCATGGGGTGGGACATTCTTTCCCCTAGCACATAAGAAACGGTTTCCTGGAAACATTTTACTCTGTTTCTCAGTCTGTTTCCTAGAGCCGATTTGTATTTCCTGCAGTTTTCACTACTACACAGAGTTGGAGGTATTCGCTAAACACATATATATATACGGAGTGTAGTATTCAACTGAAAATATACCATGTTCCCAACAAGTATGGTGAAGGACGCCTTTCACACACAGTTAACTATCAGATCTATGCATGTTGAGAGATGTTCATTCACCTAGCACAAAATGAGCGGGTTGCAGGAAACTTTTAGTCTGGGATATCTGTCGGTTCCATAGTGCCAATTTGAAGTGCCTGCAGTTTTGAGAGAAAAAATGCGTTGGAGCTACTTCCATCCCATATGTATGTATGAAGTGTAGCATGCAAATGAAAATAAAATTTGTGTTCCCAAAAATCTAGGTGAAGGACGGCTTCCATACAAACATATATCTCAGAACTGAGCAAGTGTAGAGACGGTCGTTCTTCTAGCACAAAAGGAACGTTTTTCAATAGAAAGTGTTTCTCTGGTTTCCCAGTCTGTTTCCCAGTGCTGCTTTGAATTTCCTGCAGTTTTCAATGGAAAACGATTTGGAGCCTTTGCCTCCTCTAATAAATTCATGAGTTGCAATTTCAACTGAAAAGATACTTAGCCTTCCCAAAAAAGTTTGTTAAGGGCGACTTTATCAGAGAGCTTTTTTCAGTACTCTGCATGTAGAGAGAAGTTCGTTCATGTAGCACAAGTGTAATGGCTTGCAGGAGAAAATATTACTCTGGATTGTCAGTCTGTTTCCCAGTGCCGATTTGAAGTTCCTGCAGTGTTTGCAGGAAAACGGTGTTTTAGCTACCAAATCCCCATTTATAGGTAAAGAGATTAGTTTGCAACTGAAAAGAAATTTTGTGTTCCCAAGAATTTCTGTTAAGGACTGCTTACACACACACTAAATTCTCCTAACTGAACAAGTGGAGAGACTGTCGTTCATCTAGCAAGAAGGGAACGGTTTGCAGGAGAAATTTTACTCTAGTTTCTCAGTCTGTTTTCTAGTGCCTGTTAGAAGTTCCTGCATTTTTTACTAATAAACCGAGTTGGATGTTGTGTCTCCAAATATATATATATATATATTTAGGGCATTTTTCAGTTGAAAAGTAAAAGTTTTCCCAAAATGCTATGTGAAAGACCGCATTCACTCACAGTTACCTATCAGTTCTGAGCATGCTGCGAGACGTTCGTTCATGCAGAATAAAGGAACAGATTGTAGGTGATACTTTTACTATGGTTTCTCATTCTGTTTCCTAGTGCCCCAATAAAGTGCCTGCACTTTTACAGGAAAACCGAGTTGGAGCTAATTCCTCCTCATACATATGTTTGGGTTTAGATTGCAAGTGAAATGAATCTTGTGTTGCCAACAAAGTAGGAGAAGGACGGCTTACAAACATACTTATATATCAGAACTGAGTGCGTGGATAGATGTTCGTTCATCTAGCACAGAAAAGAAAGTTTTGCAGGAGAAAATTTTACTCTGGATTCTCAGTCGGTTTCCTAGTGCCGCTTGGATGTTCCTGCAGTTTTCCGTGGAAAAGAGAGTTGGAGCTTGTACCCCTCCGTATATATCTATGGATTGTAGTTTGCAACTTAATAGAAAATACATCTTCCTAACAAGATAGGTGAAGACGGCTTTAAACACATTTATATCTCAGAACTGAGAATCTGTTGAGACGTTGGTTCCTCTATCTCCATGGGATCGGATTAAAGGTGGAACTTATATTCTGGTTTCTCAGTCTGTTTCCAAGTGCCGCTTTGAATTTTTTGGAGTTTTCACTGGAAAATAGATTTGGAGATAGTACCTCCCCACATATATATTTGGATGTAAGCTTGCAACTGAAATACATCATTGCGTTCCCAACATGCTTGGTGAAGCATGGTTTAAAGACATGCTTATCTCTCAGACCTGAGTATCTGGAGAGACGTTCTTTCATCTAACAACATGTGAACGGGTTGAAGTGGAATGTTTTACTCTGGTTCCTCACACTGTTTCCTAGTTCCAGTTAGAAGTTCCTGCATTTATCCGTGTAAATACGATTTGGAGCTTATACCACATAATATAAAATAATGGTGTGTTGTTTGCAACTGAAAAGGAACTTTGTGTTCCCTACAAGTAAGGTGAATGTCGGAATTGAAACACATTAATCTCTCAGACCTGAGAATGTGGAGACACGTTCGTTCATGGAGTACAAAGATACTGGTAGTAGGGAAAAATTTTACCCTGGTTTCTCAGACTTTTTAAAATATACGGTTTAAAATTCCAGCAGATTTACTTCAAAACCGAGTTGGAAATATTACCTCCCCATATATATTTAAGGAGTGTAGTTTGCAACCGTAAAGAATGTTTGTGTTCCCTACAAGCTAGATGAAGTACAGCTTCCACACACTCAAAATTCTCAGAATTGAGCAGATGAAGAGACGTTCCTTCATCTAGCACAAATGGATCAGTCTACACGAGAAACTGTTTCTCTTGTTTCCTAGTCTCTTTCCTTTTTATATTTTGAAGTTCCTGCTGTTTTCACTGTATAAATGAACTGAAGCAAGAACCTCCCCATTTATATGTGTGGAATGTTGCATGCAACTGAAGAGAAATTCCGTGTTCCCAACAAGCTGGATTAATTTTGGCTTACATATGCACTTAACTCTCAGAACTGAGCATTTTGAGAGATGTTAATTCATCTGCAAAAATGGAATGCGTTGCATGAGATATTTTTACTCTGGTTTCTCAGGATTTTTCCAAGTGCTGGTATGAATTTCCTGCAGTTTTCAATATAAAACAGAGTTGAATATAGTACCTCCCAGTATAGATATTTTGAGTGTAGTTTGCAACTTAAATGAAGCCTTTAGTTCCCAACAAGGAATGTGAAGAATGTCTTTAAACGCACTTATAATTCTGAACTGAGCATGTGGTGAGAAGTTTGTTCATCTAGCACAAAGGGATGGGATTACAGGAGGAACTTTTTCTCTGGTTTCTCAGTCAGTTATTTAGTGCCGCTTTGAATTTCCTGGAGATTTCACTTGAAATCCGATTTGGACCTATTACAACCCCTATATATTTAAGGAGGTAAGTATTCAACTGAGGTAAGTGGTTTGCAACTGAATAGAAACTTTGTGTTCTCAACAAGCTCCTTAAAGTACGGCTTTCACCCACACTTATCTCTCCGAACTGAGCATGGGGTGGGACATTCTTTCCCCTAGCACATAAGAAACGGTTTCCTGGAAACATTTTACTCTGTTTCTCAGTCTGTTTCCTAGAGCCGATTTGTATTTCCTGCAGTTTTCACTACTACACAGAGTTGGAGGTATTCGCTACACACATATATATATACGGAGTGTAGTATTCAACTGAAATTATACCATGTTCCCAACAAGTATGGTGAAGGACGCCTTTCACACACAGTTAACTATCAGATCTATGCATGTTGAGAGATGTTCGTTCACCTAGCACAAAATGAGCGGGTTGCAGGAAACTTTTAGTCTGGGTTCTCTGTCGGTTCCATAGTGCCAAATTGAAGTGCCTGCAGTTTTGAGAGAAAAACTGCTTTGGAGCTACTTCCATCCCATATGTATGTATGAAGTGTAGCATGGAAATGAAAATAAAATTTGTGTTCCCAAAAAGCTAGGTGAAGGACGGCTTCCATACAAACTTATATCTCAGAACTGAGCAAGTGTAGAGACGGTCGTTCTTCTAGCAAAAAAGGAAAGGTTTTCAATAGAAAGTGTTTCTCTGGTTTCCCAGTCTGTTTCCCAGTGCTGCTTTGAATTTCCTGCAGTTTTCAATGGAAAACGATTTGGAGCCTTTGCCTCCTATAATAAATTCATGAGTTGCAATTTCAACTGAAAAGATACTTAGCCTTCCCAAAAAAGTTTGTTAAGGGCGACTTTATCAGAGAGATTTTTTCAGTACTCTGCATGTAGAGAGAAGCTCGTTCATGTAGCACAAGTGTAATGGCTTGCAGGAGAAAATATTACTCTGGATTGTCAGTCTGTTTCCCAGTGCCGATTTGAAGTTCCTGCAGTGTTTGCAGGAAAACGGTGTTTTAGCTACCAAATCCCCATTTATAGGTAAAGAGATTAGTTTGCAACTGAAAAGAAATTTTGTGTTCCCAAGAATTTCTTTTAAGGACTGCTTACACACACACTAAATTCTCCTAACTGAACAATTGGAGAGACTGTCGTTCATCTAGCAAGAAGGGAACGGTTTGCAGGAGAAATTTTACTCTAGTTTCTCAGTCTGTTTTCTAGTGCCTGTTAGAAGTTCCTGCATTTTTTACTAATAAACCGAGTTGGATGTTGTGTCTCCAAATATATATATATATATATTTAGGGCATTTTTCAGTTGAAAAGTAAAAGTTTTCCCAAAATGCTATGTGAAAGACCGCATTCACTCACAGTTACCTATCAGTTCTGAGCATGCTGCGAGACGTTCGTTCATGCAGAATAAAGGAACAGATTGTAGGTGATACTTTTACTATGGTTTCTCATTCTGTTTCCTAGTGCCCCAATAAAGTGCCTGCACTTTTACAGGAAAACCGAGTTGGAGCTAATTCCTCCTCATACATATGTTTGGGTTTAGATTGCAAGTGAAATGAATCTTGTGTTGCCAACCAAGTAGGAGAAGGACGGCTTACAAACATACTTATATATCAGAACTGAGTGCGTGGATAGATGTTCGTTCATCTAGCACAGAAAAGAAAGTTTTGCAGGAGAAAATTTTACTCTGGATTCTCAGTCGGTTTCCTAGTGCCGCTTGGATGTTCCTGCAGTTTTCCTTGGAAAAGAGAGTTGGAGCTTGTACCCCTCCGTATATATCTATGGATTGTAGTTTGCAACTTAATAGAAAATACATCTTCCTAACAAGATAGGTGAAGACGGCTTTAAACACATTTATATCTCAGAACTGAGAATCTGTTGAGACGTTGGTTCCTCTATCTCCATGGGATCGGATTAAAGGTGGAACTTATATTCTGGTTTCTCAGTCTGTTTCCAAGTGCCGCTTTGAATTTTTTGGAGTTTTCACTGGAAAATAGATTTGGAGATAGTACCTCCCCACATATATATTTGGATGTAAGCTTGCAACTGAAATACATCATTGCGTTCCCAACATGCTTGGTGAAGCATGGTTTAAAGACATGCTTATCTCTCAGACCTGAGTATCTGGAGAGACGTTCTTTCATCTAACAACATGTGAACGGGTTGAAGTGGAATGTTTTACTCTGGTTCCTCACACTGTTTCCTAGTTCCAGTTAGAAGTTCCTGCATTTATCCGTGTAAATACGATTTGGAGCTTATACCACATAATATAAAATAATGGTGTGTTGTTTGCAACTGAAAAGGAACTTTGTGTTCCCTACAAGTAAGGTGAATGTCGGAATTGAAACACATTAATCTCTCAGACCTGAGAATGTGGAGACACGTTCGTTCATGGAGTACAAAGATACTGGTAGTAGGGAAAAATTTTACCCTGGTTTCTCAGACTTTTTAAAATATACGGTTTAAAATTCCAGCAGATTTACTTCAAAACCGAGTTGGAAATATTACCTCCCCATATATATTTAAGGAGTGTAGTTTGCAACCGTAAAGAATGTTTGTGTTCCCTACAAGCTAGATGAAGTACAGCTTCCACACACTCAAAATTCTCAGAATTGAGCAGATGAAGAGACGTTCCTTCATCTAGCACAAATGGATCAGTCTACACGAGAAACTGTTTCTCTTGTTTCCTAGTCTCTTTCCTTTTTATATTTTGAAGTTCCTGCTGTTTTCACTGTATAAATGAACTGAAGCAAGAACCTCCCCATTTATATGTGTGGAATGTTGCATGCAACTGAAGAGAAATTCCGTGTTCCCAACAAGCTGGATTAATTTTGGCTTACATATGCACTTAACTCTCAGAACTGAGCATTTTGAGAGATGTTAATTCATCTGCAAAAATGGAATGCGTTGCATGAGATATTTTTACTCTGGTTTCTCAGGATTTTTCCAAGTGCTGGTATGAATTTCCTGCAGTTTTCAATATAAAACAGAGTTGAATATAGTACCTCCCAGTATAGATATTTTGAGTGTAGTTTGCAACTTAAATGAAGCCTTTAGTTCCCAACAAGGAATGTGAAGAATGTCTTTAAACGCACTTATAATTCTGAACTGAGCATGTGGTGAGAAGTTTGTTCATCTAGCACAAAGGGATGGGATTACAGGAGGAACTTTTTCTCTGGTTTCTCAGTCAGTTATTTAGTGCCGCTTTGAATTTCCTGGAGATTTCACTTGAAATCCGATTTGGACCTATTACAACCCCTATATATTTAAGGAGGTAAGTATTCAACTGAGGTAAGTGGTTTGCAACTGAATAGAAACTTTGTGTTCTCAACAAGCTCCTTAAAGTACGGCTTTCACCCACACTTATCTCTCCGAACTGAGCATGGGGTGGGACATTCTTTCCCCTAGCACATAAGAAACGGTTTCCTGGAAACATTTTACTCTGTTTCTCAGTCTGTTTCCTAGAGCCGATTTGTATTTCCTGCAGTTTTCACTACTACACAGAGTTGGAGGTATTCGCTACACACATATATATATACGGAGTGTAGTATTCAACTGAAATTATACCATGTTCCCAACAAGTATGGTGAAGGACGCCTTTCACACACAGTTAACTATCAGATCTATGCATGTTGAGAGATGTTCGTTCACCTAGCACAAAATGAGCGGGTTGCAGGAAACTTTTAGTCTGGGTTCTCTGTCGGTTCCATAGTGCCAAATTGAAGTGCCTGCAGTTTTGAGAGAAAAACTGCTTTGGAGCTACTTCCATCCCATATGTATGTATGAAGTGTAGCATGGAAATGAAAATAAAATTTGTGTTCCCAAAAAGCTAGGTGAAGGACGGCTTCCATACAAACTTATATCTCAGAACTGAGCAAGTGTAGAGACGGTCGTTCTTCTAGCAAAAAAGGAAAGGTTTTCAATAGAAAGTGTTTCTCTGGTTTCCCAGTCTGTTTCCCAGTGCTGCTTTGAATTTCCTGCAGTTTTCAATGGAAAACGATTTGGAGCCTTTGCCTCCTATAATAAATTCATGAGTTGCAATTTCAACTGAAAAGATACTTAGCCTTCCCAAAAAAGTTTGTTAAGGGCGACTTTATCAGAGAGATTTTTTCAGTACTCTGCATGTAGAGAGAAGCTCGTTCATGTAGCACAAGTGTAATGGCTTGCAGGAGAAAATATTACTCTGGATTGTCAGTCTGTTTCCCAGTGCCGATTTGAAGTTCCTGCAGTGTTTGCAGGAAAACGGTGTTTTAGCTACCAAATCCCCATTTATAGGTAAAGAGATTAGTTTGCAACTGAAAAGAAATTTTGTGTTCCCAAGAATTTCTTTTAAGGACTGCTTACACACACACTAAATTCTCCTAACTGAACAATTGGAGAGACTGTCGTTCATCTAGCAAGAAGGGAACGGTTTGCAGGAGAAATTTTACTCTAGTTTCTCAGTCTGTTTTCTAGTGCCTGTTAGAAGTTCCTGCATTTTTTACTTATAAACCGAGTTGGATGTAGTTTCTCCAAATATATATATATATATTTAGGGCATTTTTCAGTTGAAAAGTAAAAGTTTTCCCAAAATGCTATGTGAAAGACCGCATTCACTCACAGTTACCTATCAGTTCTGAGCATGCTGCGAGACGTTCGTTCATGCAGAATAAAGGAACAGATTGTAGGTGATACTTTTACTATGTTTTCTCATTCTGTTTCCTAGTGCCCCAATAAAGTGCCTGCACTTTTACAGGAAAACCGAGTTGGAGCTAATTCCTCCTCATACATATGTTTGGGTTTAGATTGCAAGTGAAATGAATCTTGTGTTGCCAACAAAGTAGGTGAAGGACGGCTTACAAACATACTTATATCTCAGAACTGAGTGCGTGGATAGATGTTCGTTCATCTAGCACAGAAAAGAAAGTTTTGCAGGAGAAAATTTTACTCTGGATTCTCAGTCGGTTTCCTAGTTCCGCTTGGATGTTCCTGCAGTTTTCCTTGGAAAAGAGAGTTGGAGCTTGTACCCCTCCGTATATATCTATGGATTGTAGTTTGCAACTTAATAGAAAATACATCTTCCTAACAAGATAGGTGAAGACGGCTTTAAACACATTTATATCTCAGAACTGAGAATCTGTTGAGACGTTGGTTCCTCTATCTCCATGGGATCGGATTAAAGGTGGAACTTATATTCTGGTTTCTCAGTCTGTTTCCAAGTGCCGCTTTGAATTTTTTGGAGTTTTCACTGGAAAATAGATTTGGAGATAGTACCTCCCCACATATATATTTGGATGTAAGCTTGCAACTGAAATACATCATTGCGTTCCCAACATGCTTGGTGAAGCATGGTTTAAAGACATGCTTATCTCTCAGACCTGAGTATCTGGAGAGACGTTCTTTCATCTAACAACATGTGAACGGGTTGAAGTGGAATGTTTTACTCTGGTTCCTCACACTGTTTCCTAGTTCCAGTTAGAAGTTCCTGCATTTATCCGTGTAAATACGATTTGGAGCTTATACCACATAATATAAAATAATGGTGTGTTGTTTGCAACTGAAAAGGAACTTTGTGTTCCCTACAAGTAAGGTGAATGTCGGAATTGAAACACATTAATCTCTCAGACCTGAGAATGTGGAGACACGTTCGTTCATGGAGTACAAAGATACTGGTAGTAGGGAAAAATTTTACCCTGGTTTCTCAGACTTTTTAAAATATACGGTTTAAAATTCCAGCAGATTTACTTCAAAACCGAGTTGGAAATATTACCTCCCCATATATATTTAAGGAGTGTAGTTTGCAACCGTAAAGAATGTTTGTGTTCCCTACAAGCTAGATGAAGTACAGCTTCCACACACTCAAAATTCTCAGAATTGAGCAGATGAAGAGACGTTCCTTCATCTAGCACAAATGGATCAGTCTACACGAGAAACTGTTTCTCTTGTTTCCTAGTCTCTTTCCTTTTTATATTTTGAAGTTCCTGCTGTTTTCACTGTATAAATGAACTGAAGCAAGAACCTCCCCATTTATATGTGTGGAATGTTGCATGCAACTGAAGAGAAATTCCGTGTTCCCAACAAGCTGGATTAATTTTGGCTTACATATGCACTTAACTCTCAGAACTGAGCATTTTGAGAGATGTTAATTCATCTGCAAAAATGGAATGCGTTGCATGAGATATTTTTACTCTGGTTTCTCAGGATTTTTCCAAGTGCTGGTATGAATTTCCTGCAGTTTTCAATATAAAACAGAGTTGAATATAGTACCTCTCAGTATAGATATTTTGAGTGTAGTTTGCAACTTAAATGAAGCCTTTAGTTCCCAACAAGGAATGTGAAGAATGTCTTTAAACGCACTTATAATTCTGAACTGAGCATGTGGTGAGAAGTTTGTTCATCTAGCACAAAGGGATGGGATTACAGGAGGAACTTTTTCTCTGGTTTCTCAGTCAGTTATTTAGTGCCGCTTTGAATTTCCTGGAGATTTCACTTGAAATCCGATTTGGACCTATTACAACCCCTATATATTTAAGGAGGTAAGTATTCAACTGAGGTAAGTGGTTTGCAACTGAATAGAAACTTTGTGTTCTCAACAAGCTCCTTAAAGTACGGCTTTCACCCACACTTATCTCTCCGAACTGAGCATGGGGTGGGACATTCTTTCCCCTAGCACATAAGAAACGGTTTCCTGGAAACATTTTACTCTGTTTCTCAGTCTGTTTCCTAGAGCCGATTTGTATTTCCTGCAGTTTTCACTACTACACAGAGTTGGAGGTATTCGCTACACACATATATATATACGGAGTGTAGTATTCAACTGAAAATATACCATGTTCCCAACAAGTATGGTGAAGGACGCCTTTCACACACAGTTAACTATCAGATCTATGCATGTTGAGAGATGTTCATTCACCTAGCACAAAATGAGCGGGTTGCAGGAAACTTTTAGTCTGGGATATCTGTCGGTTCCATAGTGCCAATTTGAAGTGCCTGCAGTTTTGAGAGAAAAAATGCGTTGGAGCTACTTCCATCCCATATGTATGTATGAAGTGTAGCATGCAAATGAAAATAAAATTTGTGTTCCCAAAAAGCTAGGTGAAGGACGGCTTCCATACAAACTTATATCTCAGAACTGAGCAAGTGTAGAGACGGTCGTTCTTCTAGCAAAAAAGGAAAGGTTTTCAATAGAAAGTGTTTCTCTGGTTTCCCAGTCTGTTTCCCAGTGCTGCTTTGAATTTCCTGCAGTTTTCAATGGAAAACGATTTGGAGCCTTTGCCTCCTCTAATAAATTCATGAGTTGCAATTTCAACTGAAAAGATACTTAGCCTTCCCAAAAAAGTTTGTTAAGGGCGACTTTATCAGAGAGCTTTTTTCAGTACTCTGCATGTAGAGAGAAGTTCGTTCATGTAGCACAAGTGTAATGGCTTGCAGGAGAAAATATTACTCTGGATTGTCAGTCTGTTTCCCAGTGCCGATTTGAAGTTCCTGCAGTGTTTGCAGGAAAACGGTGTTTTAGCTACCAAATCCCCATTTATAGGTAAAGAGATTAGTTTGCAACTGAAAAGAAATTTTGTGTTCCCAAGAATTTCTGTTAAGGACTGCTTACACACACACTAAATTCTCCTAACTGAACAAGTGGAGAGACTGTCGTTCATCTAGCAAGAAGGGAACGGTTTGCAGGAGAAATTTTACTCTAGTTTCTCAGTCTGTTTTCTAGTGCCTGTTAGAAGTTCCTGCATTTTTTACTTATAAACCGAGTTGGATGTAGTGTCTCCAAATATATATATATATATTTAGGGCATTTTTCAGTTGAAAAGTAAAAGTTTTCCCAAAATGCTATGTGAAAGACCGCATTCACTCACAGTTACCTATCAGTTCTGAGCATGCTGTGAGACGTTCGTTCATGCAGAATAAAGGAACAGATTATAGGTGATACTTTTACTATGGTTTCTCATTCTGTTTCCTAGTGCCCCAATAAAGTGCCTGCACTTTTACAGGAAAACCGAGTTGGAGCTAATTAATCCTCATACATATGTTTGGGTTTAGATTGCAAGTGAAATGAATCTTGTGTTGCCAACAAAGTAGGTGAAGGACGGCTTACAAACATACTTATATCTCAGAACTGAGTGCGTGGATAGATGTTCGTTCATCTAGCACAGAAAAGAAAGTTTTGCAGGAGAAAATTTTACTCTGGATTCTCAGTCGGTTTCCTAGTGCCGCTTGGATGTTCCTGCAGTTTTCCTTGGAAAAGAGATTTGGAGCTTGTACCCCTCCGTATATATCTATGGATTGTAGTTTGCAACTTAATAGAAAATACATCTTCCTAACAAGATAGGTGAAGACGGCTTTAAACACATTTATATCTCAGAACTGAGAATCTGTTGAGACGTTGGTTCCTCTATCTCCATGGGATCGGATTAAAGGTGGAACTTATATTCTGGTTTCTCAGTCTGTTTCCAAGTGCCGCTTTGAATTTTTTGGAGTTTTCACTGGAAAATAGATTTGGAGATAGTACCTCCCCACATATATATTTGGATGTAAGCTTGCAACTGAAATACATCATTGCGTTCCCAACATGCTTGGTGAAGCATGGTTTAAAGACATGCTTATCTCTCAGACCTGAGTATCTGGAGAGACGTTCTTTCATCTAACAACATGTGAACGGATTGAAGTGGAATGTTTTACTCTGGTTCCTCACACTGTTTCCTAGTTCCAGTTAGAAGTTCCTGCATTTATCCGTGTAAATACGATTTGGAGCTTATACCACATAATATAAAATAATGGTGTGTTGTTTGCAACTGAAAAGGAACTTTGTGTTCCCTACAAGTAAGGTGAATGTCGGAATTGAAACACATTAATCTCTCAGACCTGAGAATGTGGAGACACGTTCGTTCATGGAGTACAAAGATACTGGTAGTAGGGAAAAATTTTACCCTGGTTTCTCAGACTTTTTAAAATATACGGTTTAAAATTCCAGCAGATTTACTTCAAAACCGAGTTGGAAATATTACCTCCCCATATATATTTAAGGAGTGTAGTTTGCAACCGTAAAGAATGTTTGTGTTCCCTACAAGCTAGATGAAGTACAGCTTCCACACACTCAAAATTCTCAGAATTGAGCAGATGAAGAGACGTTCCTTCATCTAGCACAAATGGATCAGTCTACACGAGAAACTGTTTCTCTTGTTTCCTAGTCTCTTTCCTTTTTATATTTTGAAGTTCCTGCTGTTTTCACTGTATAAATGAACTGAAGCAAGAACCTCCCCATTTATATGTGTGGAATGTTGCATGCAACTGAAGAGAAATTCCGTGTTCCCAACAAGCTGGATTAATTTTGGCTTACATATGCACTTAACTCTCAGAACTGAGCATTTTGAGAGATGTTAATTCATCTGCAAAAATGGAATGCGTTGCATGAGATATTTTTACTCTGGTTTCTCAGGATTTTTCCAAGTGCTGGTATGAATTTCCTGCAGTTTTCAATATAAAACAGAGTTGAATATAGTACCTCCCAGTATAGATATTTTGAGTGTAGTTTGCAACTTAAATGAAGCCTTTAGTTCCCAACAAGGATTGTGAAGAATGTCTTTAAACGCACTTATAATTCTGAACTGAGCATGTGGTGAGAAGTTTGTTCATCTAGCACAAAGGGATGGGATTACAGGAGGAACTTTTTCTCTGGTTTCTCAGTCAGTTATTTAGTGCCGCTTTGAATTTCCTGGAGATTTCACTTGAAATCCGATTTGGACCTATTACAACCCCTATATATTTAAGGAGGTAAGTATTCAACTGAGGTAAGTGGTTTGCAACTGAATAGAAACTTTGTGTTCTCAACAAGCTCCTTAAAGTACGGCTTTCACCCACACTTATCTCTCCGAACTGAGCATGGGGTGGGACATTCTTTCCCCTAGCACATAAGAAACGGTTTCCTGGAAACATTTTACTCTGTTTCTCAGTCTGTTTCCTAGAGCCGATTTGTATTTCCTGCAGTTTTCACTACTACACAGAGTTGGAGGTATTCGCTACACACATATATATATACGGAGTGTAGTATTCAACTGAAAATATACCATGTTCCCAACAAGTATGGTGAAGGACGCCTTTCACACACAGTTAACTATCAGATCTATGCATGTTGAGAGATGTTCGTTCACCTAGCACAAAATGAGCGGGTTGCAGGAAACTTTTAGTCTGGGATATCTGTCGGTTCCATAGTGCCAATTTGAAGTGCCTGCAGTTTTGAGAGAAAAAATGCGTTGGAGCTACTTCCATCCCATATGTATGTATGAAGTGTAGCATGCAAATGAAAATAAAATTTGTGTTCCCAAAAAGCTAGGTGAAGGACGGCTTCCATACAAACTTATATCTCAGAACTGAGCAAGTGTAGAGACGGTCGTTCTTCTAGCACAAAAGGGACGTTTTTCAATAGAAAGTGTTTCTCTGGTTTCCCAGTCTGTTTCCCAGTGCTGCTTTGAATTTCCTGCAGTTTTCAATGGAAAACGATTTGGAGCCTTTGCCTCCTCTAATAAATTCATGAGTTGCAATTTCAACTGAAAAGATATTTAGCCTTCCCAAAAATGTTTGTTAAGGGCGACTTTATCAGAGAGATTTTTTCAGTACTCTGCATGTAAAGAGAAGTTCGTTCATGTAGCACAAGTGTAATGGCTTGCAGGAGAAAATATTACTCTGGATTCTCAGTCTGTTTCCCAGTGCCGATTTGAAGTTCCTGCAGTGTTTGCAGGAAAACGGTGTTTTAGCTACCAAATCCCCATTTATAGGTAAAGAGATTAGTTTGCAACTGAAAAGAAATTTTGTGTTCCCAAGAATTTCTGTTAAGGACTGCTTACACACACACTAAATTCTCCTAACTGAACAAGTGGAGAGACTGTCGTTCATCTAGCAAGAAGGGAACGGTTTGCAGGAGAAATTTTACTCTAGTTTCTCAGTCTGTTTTCTAGTGCCTGTTAGAAGTTCCTGCATTTTTTACTAATAAACCGAGTTGGATGTTGTGTCTTCAAATATATATATATATATATTTAGGGCATTTTTCAGTTGAAAAGTAAAAGTTTTCCCAAAATGCTATGTGAAAGACCGCATTCACTCACAGTTACCTATCAGTTCTGAGCATGCTGCGAGACGTTCGTTCATGCAGAATAAAGGAACAGATTGTAGGTGATACTTTTACTATGGTTTCTCATTCTGTTTCCTAGTGCCCCAATAAAGTGCCTGCACTTTTACAGGAAAACCGAGTTGGAGCTAATTCCTCCTCATACATATGTTTGGGTTTAGATTGCAAGTGAAATGAATCTTGTGTTGCCAACAAAGTAGGAGAAGGACGGCTTACAAACATACTTATATCTCAGAACTGAGTGCGTGGATAGATGTTCGTTCATCTAGCACAGAAAAGAAAGTTTTGCAGGAGAAAATTTTACTCTGGATTCTCAGTCGGTTTCCTAGTGCCGCTTGGATGTTCCTGCAGTTTTCCGTGGAAAAGAGAGTTGGAGCTTGTACCCCTCCGTATATATCTATGGATTGTAGTTTGCAACTTAATAGAAAATACATCTTCCTAACAAGATAGGTGAAGACGGCTTTAAACACATTTATATCTCAGAACTGAGAATCTGTTGAGACGTTGGTTCCTCTATCTCCATGGGATCGGATTAAAGGTGGAACTTATATTCTGGTTTCTCAGTCTGTTTCCAAGTGCCGCTTTGAATTTTTTGGAGTTTTCACTGGAAAATAGATTTGGAGATAGTACCTCCCCACATATATATTTGGATGTAAGCTTGCAACTGAAATACATCATTGCGTTCCCAACATGCTTGGTGAAGCATGGTTTAAAGACATGCTTATCTCTCAGACCTGAGTATCTGGAGAGAAGTTCTTTCATCTAACAACATGTGAACGGGTTGAAGTGGAATGTTTTACTCTGGCTCCTCACACTGTTTCCTAGTTCCAGTTAGAAGTTCCTGCATTTATCCGTGTAAATACGATTTGGAGCTTATACCACATAATATAAAATAATGGTGTGTTGTTTGCAACTGAAAAGGAACTTTGTGTTCCCTACAAGTAAGGTGAATGTCGGAATTGAAACACATTAATCTCTCAGACCTGAGAATGTGGAGACACGTTCGTTCATGGAGTACAAAGATACTGGTAGTAGGGAAAAATTTTACCCTGGTTTCTCAGACTTTTTAAAATATACGGTTTAAAATTCCAGCAGATTTACTTCAAAACCGAGTTGGAAATATTACCTCCCCATATATATTTAAGGAGTGTAGTTTGCAACCGTAAAGAATGTTTGTGTTCCCTACAAGCTAGATGAAGTACAGCTTCCACACACTCAAAATTCTCAGAATTGAGCAGATGAAGAGACGTTCCTTCATCTAGCACAAATGGATCAGTCTACACGAGAAACTGTTTCTCTTGTTTCCTAGTCTCTTTCCTTTTTATATTTTGAAGTTCCTGCTGTTTTCACTGTATAAATGAACTGAAGCAAGAACCTCCCCATTTATATGTGTGGAATGTTGCATGCAACTGAAGAGAAATTCCGTGTTCCCAACAAGCTGGATTAATTTTGGCTTACATATGCACTTAACTCTCAGAACTGAGCATTTTGAGAGATGTTAATTCATCTGCAAAAATGGAATGCGTTGCATGAGATATTTTTACTCTGGTTTCTCAGGATTTTTCCAAGTGCTGGTATGAATTTCCTGCAGTTTTCAATATAAAACAGAGTTGAATATAGTACCTCCCAGTATAGATATTTTGAGTGTAGTTTGCAACTTAAATGAAGCCTTTAGTTCCCAACAATGAATGTGAAGAATGTCTTTAAACGCACTTATAATTCTGAACTGAGCATGTGGTGAGAAGTTTGTTCATCTAGCACAAAGGGATGGGATTACAGGAGGAACTTTTTCTCTGGTTTCTCAGTCAGTTATTTAGTGCCGCTTTGAATTTCCTGGAGATTTCACTTGAAATCCGATTTGGACCTATTACAACCCCTATATATTTAAGGAGGTAAGTATTCAACTGAGGTAAGTGGTTTGCAACTGAATAGAAACTTTGTGTTCTCAACAAGCTCCTTAAAGTACGGCTTTCACCCACACTTATCTCTCCGAACTGAGCATGGGGTGGGACATTCTTTCCCCTAGCACATAAGAAACGGTTTCCTGGAAACATTTTACTCTGTTTCTCAGTCTGTTTCCTAGAGCCGATTTGTATTTCCTGCAGTTTTCACTACTACACAGAGTTGGAGGTATTCGCTACACACATATATATATACGGAGTGTAGTATTCAACTGAAAATATACCATGTTCCCAACAAGTATGGTGAAGGACGCCTTTCACACACAGTTAACTATCAGATCTATGCATGTTGAGAGATGTTCGTTCACCTAGCAGAAAATGAGCGGGTTGCAGGAAACATTTAGTCTGGGATATCTGTCGGTTCCATAGAGCCAATTTGAAGTGCCTGCAGTTTTGAGAGAAAAAAATGCGTTGGAGCTACTTCCATCCCATATGTATGTATGAAGTGTAGCATGCAAATGAAAATAAAATTTGTGTTCCCAAAAAGCTAGGTGAAGGACGGCTTCCATACAAACTTATATCTCAGAACTGAGCAAGTGTAGAGACGGTCGTTCTTCTAGCACAAAAGGAACGTTTTTCAATAGAAAGTGTTTCTCTGGTTTCCCAGTCTGTTTCCCAGTGCTGCTTTGAATTTCCTGCAGTTTTCAATGGAAAACGATTTGGAGCCTTTGCCTCCTCTAATAAATTCATGAGTTGCAATTTCAACTGAAAAGATACTTAGCCTTCCCAAAAAAGTTTGTTAAGGGCGACTTTATCAGAGAGATTTTTTCAGTAATCTGCATGTAGAGAGAAGTTCGTTCATGTAGCACAAGTGTAATGGCTTGCAGGAGAAAATATTACTCTGGATTCTCAGTCTGTTTCCCAGTGCCGATTTGAAGTTCCTGCAGTGTTTGCAGGAAAACGGTGTTTTAGCTACCAAATCCCCATTTATAGGTAAAGAGATTAGTTTGCAACTGAAAAGAAATTTTGTGTTCCCAAGAATTTCTGTTAAGGACTGCTTACACACACACTAAATTCTCCTAACTGAACAAGTGGAGAGACTGTCGTTCATCTAGCAAGAAGGGAACGGTTTGCAGGAGAAATTTTACTCTAGTTTCTCAGTCTGTTTTCTAGTGCCTGTTAGAAGTTCCTGCATTTTTTACTAATAAACCGAGTTGGATGTTGTGTCTCCAAATATATATATATATATATTTAGGGCATTTTTCAGTTGAAAAGTAAAAGTTTTCCCAAAATGCTATGTGAAAGACCGCATTCACTCACAGTTACCTATCAGTTCTGAGCATGCTGCGAGACGTTCGTTCATGCAGAATAAAGGAACAGATTGTAGGTGATACTTTTACTATGGTTTCTCATTCTGTTTCCTAGTGCCCCAATAAAGTGCCTGCACTTTTACAGGAAAACCGAGTTGGAGCTAATTCCTCCTCATACATATGTTTGGGTTTAGATTGCAAGTGAAATGAATCTTGTGTTGCCAACCAAGTAGGAGAAGGACGGCTTACAAACATACTTATATATCAGAACTGAGTGCGTGGATAGATGTTCGTTCATCTAGCACAGAAAAGAAAGTTTTGCAGGAGAAAATTTTACTCTGGATTCTCAGTCGGTTTCCTAGTGCCGCTTGGATGTTCCTGCAGTTTTCCGTGGAAAAGAGAGTTGGAGCTTGTACCCCTCCGTATATATCTATGGATTGTAGTTTGCAACTTAATAGAAAATACATCTTCCTAACAAGATAGGTGAAGACGGCTTTAAACACATTTATATCTCAGAACTGAGAATCTGTTGAGACGTTGGTTCCTCTATCTCCATGGGATCGGATTAAAGGTGGAACTTATATTCTGGTTTCTCAGTCTGTTTCCAAGTGCCGCTTTGAATTTTTTGGAGTTTTCACTGGAAAATAGATTTGGAGATAGTACCTCCCCACATATATATTTGGATGTAAGCTTGCAACTGAAATACATCATTGCGTTCCCAACATGCTTGGTGAAGCATGGTTTAAAGACATGCTTATCTCTCAGACCTGAGTATCTGGAGAGACGTTCTTTCATCTAACAACATGTGAACGGGTTGAAGTGGAATGTTTTACTCTGGTTCCTCACACTGTTTCCTAGTTCCAGTTAGAAGTTCCTGCATTTATCCGTGTAAATACGATTTGGAGCTTATACCACATAATATAAAATAATGGTGTGTTGTTTGCAACTGAAAAGGAACTTTGTGTTCCCTACAAGTAAGGTGAATGTCGGAATTGAAACACATTAATCTCTCAGACCTGAGAATGTGGAGACACGTTCGTTCATGGAGTACAAAGATACTGGTAGTAGGGAAAAATTTTACCCTGGTTTCTCAGACTTTTTAAAATATACGGTTTAAAATTCCAGCAGATTTACTTCAAAACCGAGTTGGAAATATTACCTCCCCATATATATTTAAGGAGTGTAGTTTGCAACCGTAAAGAATGTTTGTGTTCCCTACAAGCTAGATGAAGTACAGCTTCCACACACTCAAAATTCTCAGAATTGAGCAGATGAAGAGACGTTCCTTCATCTAGCACAAATGGATCAGTCTACACGAGAAACTGTTTCTCTTGTTTCCTAGTCTCTTTCCTTTTTATATTTTGAAGTTCCTGCTGTTTTCACTGTATAAATGAACTGAAGCAAGAACCTCCCCATTTATATGTGTGGAATGTTGCATGCAACAGAAGAGAAATTCCGTGTTCCCAACAAGCTGGATTAATTTTGGCTTACATATGCACTTAACTCTCAGAACTGAGCATTTTGAGAGATGTTAATTCGTCTGCAAAAATGGAATGCGTTGCATGAGATATTTTTACTCTGGTTTCTCAGGATTTTTCCAAGTGCTGGTATGAATTTCCTGCAGTTTTCAATATAAAACAGAGTTGAATATAGTACCTCCCAGTATAGATATTTTGAGTGTAGTTTGCAACTTAAATGAAGCCTTTAGTTCCCAACAAGGAATGTGAAGAATGTCTTTAAACGCACTTATAATTCTGAACTGAGCATGTGGTGAGAAGTTTGTTCATCTAGCACAAAGGGATGGGATTACCGGAGGAACTTTTTCTCTGGTTTCTCAGTCAGTTATTTAGTGCCGCTTTGAATTTCCTGGAGATTTCACTTGAAATCCGATTTGGATCTATTACAACCCCTATATATTTAAGGAGGTAAGTATTCAACTGAGGTAAGTGGTTTGCAACTGAATAGAAACTTTGTGTTCTCAACAAGCTCCTTAAAGTACGGCTTTCACCCACACTTATCTCTCCGAACTGAGCATGGGGTGGGACATTCTTTCCCCTAGCACATAAGAAACGGTTTCCTGGAAACATTTTACTCTGTTTCTCAGTCTGTTTCCTAGAGCCGATTTGTATTTCCTGCAGTTTTCACTACTACACAGAGTTGGAGGTATTCGCTACACACATATATATATACGGAGTGTAGTATTCAACTGAAAATATACCATGTTCCCAACAAGTATGGTGAAGGACGCCTTTCACACACAGTTAACTATCAGATCTATGCATGTTGAGAGATGTTCGTTCACCTAGCAGAAAATGAGCGGGTTGCAGGGAACTTTTAGTCTGGGTTCTCTGTCGGTTCCATAGTGCCAATTTGAAGTGCCTGCAGTTTTGAGAGAAAAACTGCTTTGGAGCTACTTCCATCCCATATGTATGTATGAAGTGTAGCATGCAAATGAAAATAAAATTTGTGTTCCCAAAAAGCTAGGTGAAGTACGGCTTCCATACAAACTTATATCTCAGAACTTAGCAAGTGTAGAGACGGTCGTTCTTCTAGCAAAAAAGGAAAGGTTTTCAATAGAAAGTGTTTCTCTGGTTTCCCAGTCTGTTTCCCAGTGCTGCTTTGAATTTCCTGCAGTTTTCAATGGAAAACGATTTGGAGCCTTTGCCTCCTCTAATAAATTCATGAGTTGCAATTTCAACTGAAAAGATACTTAGCCTTCCCAAAAAAGTTTGTTAAGGGCGACTTTATCAGAGAGCTTTTTTCAGTACTCTGCATGTAGAGAGAAGCTCGTTCATGTAGCACAAGTGTAATGGCTTGCAGGAGAAAATATTACTCTGGATTGTCAGTCTGTTTCCCAGTGCCGATTTGAAGTTCCTGCAGTGTTTGCAGGAAAACGGTGTTTTAGCTACCAAATCCCCATTTATAGGTAAAGAGATTAGTTTGCAACTGAAAAGA
The DNA here is from genome assembly GCF_036321535.1 of Camelus dromedarius. Taxonomy (NCBI): domain Eukaryota; kingdom Metazoa; phylum Chordata; class Mammalia; order Artiodactyla; family Camelidae; genus Camelus; species Camelus dromedarius. The sequence continues at coordinate 2,882,764 of NC_087473.1, read as the reverse complement.
AATTTTGTGTTCCCAAGAATTTCTGTTAAGGACTGCTTACACACACACTAAATTCTCCTAACTGAACAAGTGGAGAGACTGTCGTTCATCTAGCAAGAAGGGAACGGTTTGCAGGAGAAATTTTACTCTAGTTTCTCAGTCTGTTTTCTAGTGCCTGTTAGAAGTTCCTGCATTTTTTACTAATAAACCGAGTTGGATGTAGTGTCTCCAAATATATATATATATATTTAGGGCATTTTTCAGTTGAAAAGTAAAAGTTTTCCCAAAATGCTATGTGAAAGACCGCATTCACTCACAGTTACCTATCAGTTCTGAGCATGCTGCGAGACGTTCGTTCATGCAGAATAAAGGAACAGATTGTAGGTGATACTTTTACTATGGTTTCTCATTCTGTTTCCTAGTGCCCCAATAAAGTGCCTGCACTTTTACAGGAAAACCGAGTTGGAGCTAATTCCTCCTCATACATATGTTTGGGTTTAGATTGCAAGTGAAATGAATCTTGTGTTGCCAACAAAGTAGGTGAAGGACGGCTTACAAACATACTTATATCTCAGAACTGAGTGCGTGGATAGATGTTCGTTCATCTAGCACAGAAAAGAAAGTTTTGCAGGAGAAAATTTTACTCTGGATTCTCAGTCGGTTTCCTAGTGCCGCTTGGATGTTCCTGCAGTTTTCCGTGGAAAAGAGAGTTGGAGCTTGTACCCCTCCGTATATATCTATGGATTGTAGTTTGCAACTTAATAGAAAATACATCTTCCTAACAAGATAGGTGAAGACGGCTTTAAACACATTTATATCTCAGAACTGAGAATCTGTTGAGACGTTGGTTCCTCTATCTCCATGGGATCGGATTAAAGGTGGAACTTATATTCTGGTTTCTCAGTCTGTTTCCAAGTGCCGCTTTGAATTTTTTGGAGTTTTCACTGGAAAATAGATTTGGAGATAGTACCTCCCCACATATATATTTGGATGTAAGCTTGCAACTGAAATACATCATTGCGTTCCCAACATGCTTGGTGAAGCATGGTTTAAAGACATGCTTATCTCTCAGACCTGAGTATCTGGAGAGACGTTCTTTCATCTAACAACATGTGAACGGGTTGAAGTGGAATGTTTTACTCTGGTTCCTCACACTGTTTCCTAGTTCCAGTTAGAAGTTCCTGCATTTATCCGTGTAAATACGATTTGGAGCTTATACCACATAATATAAAATAATGGTGTGTTGTTTGCAACTGAAAAGGAACTTTGTGTTCCCTACAAGTAAGGTGAATGTCGGAATTGAAACACATTAATCTCTCAGACCTGAGAATGTGGAGACACGTTCGTTCATGGAGTACAAAGATACTGGTAGTAGGGAAAAATTTTACCCTGGTTTCTCAGACTTTTTAAAATATACGGTTTAAAATTCCAGCAGATTTACTTCAAAACCGAGTTGGAAATATTACCTCCCCATATATATTTAAGGAGTGTAGTTTGCAACCGTAAAGAATGTTTGTGTTCCCTACAAGCTAGATGAAGTACAGCTTCCACACACTCAAAATTCTCAGAATTGAGCAGATGAAGAGACGTTCCTTCATCTAGCACAAATGGATCAGTCTACACGAGAAACTGTTTCTCTTGTTTCCTAGTCTCTTTCCTTTTTATATTTTGAAGTTCCTGCTGTTTTCACTGTATAAATGAACTGAAGCAAGAACCTCCCCATTTATATGTGTGGAATGTTGCATGCAACTGAAGAGAAATTCCGTGTTCCCAACAAGCTGGATTAATTTTGGCTTACATATGCACTTAACTCTCAGAACTGAGCATTTTGAGAGATGTTAATTCATCTGCAAAAATGGAATGCGTTGCATGAGATATTTTTATTCTGGTTTCTCAGGATTTTTCCAAGTGCTGGTATGAATTTCCTGCAGTTTTCAATATAAAACAGAGTTGAATATAGTACCTCCCATTATAGATATTTTGAGTGTAGTTTGCAACTTAAATGAAGCCTTTAGTTCCCAACAAGGAATGTGAAGAATGTCTTTAAATGCACTTATAATTCTGAACTGAGCATGTGGTGAGAAGTTTGTTCATCTAGCACAAAGGGATGGGATTACAGGAGGAACTTTTTCTCTGGTTTCTCAGTCAGTTATTTAGTGCCGCTTTGAATTTCCTGGAGATTTCACTTGAAATCCGATTTGGACCTATTACAACCCCTATATATTTAAGGAGGTAAGTATTCAACTGAGGTAAGTGGTTTGCAACTGAATAGAAACTTTGTGTTCTCAACAAGCTCCTTAAAGTACGGCTTTCACCCACACTTATCTCTCCGAACTGAGCATGGGGTGGGACATTCTTTCCCCTAGCACATAAGAAACGGTTTCCTGGAAACATTTTACTCTGTTTCTCAGTCTGTTTCCTAGAGCCGATTTGTATTTCCTGCAGTTTTCACTACTACACAGAGTTGGAGGTATTCGCTACACACATATATATATACGGAGTGTAGTATTCAACTGAAAATATACCATGTTCCCAACAAGTATGGTGAAGGACGCCTTTCACACACAGTTAACTATCAGATCTATGCATGTTGAGAGATGTTCGTTCACCTAGCACAAAATGAGCGGGTTGCAGGAAACTTTTAGTCTGGGATATCTGTCGGTTCCATAGTGCCAATTTGAAGTGCCTGCAGTTTTGAGAGAAAAAATGCGTTGGAGCTACTTCCATCCCATATGTATGTATGAAGTGTAGCATGCAAATGAAAATAAAATTTGTGTTCCCAAAAAGCTAGGTGAAGGACGGCTTCCATACAAACTTATATCTCAGAACTGAGCAAGTGTAGAGACGGTCGTTCTTCTAGCACAAAAGGAACGTTTTTCAATAGAAAGTGTTTCTCTGGTTTCCCAGTCTGTTTCCCAGTGCTGCTTTGAATTTCCTGCAGTTTTCAATGGAAAACGATTTGGAGCCTTTGCCTCCTCTAATAAATTCATGAGTTGCAATTTCAACTGAAAAGATACTTAGCCTTCCCAAAAAAGTTTGTTAAGGGCGACTTTATCAGAGAGATTTTTTCAGTACTCTGCATGTAGAGAGAAGTTCGTTCATGTAGCACAAGTGTAATGGCTTGCAGGAGAAAATATTACTCTGGATTGTCAGTCTGTTTCCCAGTGCCGATTTGAAGTTCCTGCAGTGTTTGCAGGAAAACGGTGTTTTAGCTACCAAATCCCCATTTATAGGTAAAGAGATTAGTTTGCAACTGAAAAGAAATTTTGTGTTCCCAAGAATTTCTGTTAAGGACTGCTTACCCACACACTAAATTCTCCTAACTGAACAAGTGGAGAGACTGTCGTTCATCTAGCAAGAAGGGAACGGTTTGCAGGAGAAATTTTACTCTAGTTTCTCAGTCTGTTTTCTAGTGCCTGTTAGAAGTTCCTGCATTTTTTACTAATAAACCGAGTTGGATGTAGTGTCTCCAAATATATATATATATATTTAGGGCATTTTTCAGTTGAAAAGTAAAAGTTTTCCCAAAATGCTATGTGAAAGACCGCATTCACTCACAGTTACCTATCAGTTCTGAGCATGCTGCGAGACGTTCGTTCATGCAGAATAAAGGAACAGATTGTAGGTGATACTTTTACTATGGTTTCTCATTCTGTTTCCTAGTGCCCCAATAAAGTGCCTGCACTTTTACAGGAAAACCGAGTTGGAGCTAATTCCTCCTCATACATATGTTTGGGTTTAGATTGCAAGTGAAATGAATCTTGTGTTGCCAACAAAGTAGGTGAAGGACGGCTTACAAACATACTTATATCTCAGAACTGAGTGCGTGGATAGATGTTCGTTCATCTAGCACAGAAAAGAAAGTTTTGCAGGAGAAAATTTTACTCTGGATTCTCAGTCGGTTTCCTAGTGCCGCTTGGATGTTCCTGCAGTTTTCCGTGGAAAAGAGAGTTGGAGCTTGTACCCCTCCGTATATATCTATGGATTGTAGTTTGCAACTTAATAGAAAATACATCTTCCTAACAAGATAGGTGAAGACGGCTTTAAACACATTTATATCTCAGAACTGAGAATCTGTTGAGACGTTGGTTCCTCTATCTCCATGGGATCGGATTAAAGGTGGAACTTATATTCTGGTTTCTCAGTCTGTTTCCAAGTGCCGCTTTGAATTTTTTGGAGTTTTCACTGGAAAATAGATTTGGAGATAGTACCTCCCCACATATATATTTGGATGTAAGCTTGCAACTGAAATACATCATTGCGTTCCCAACATGCTTGGTGAAGCATGGTTTAAAGACATGCTTATCTCTCAGACCTGAGTATCTGGAGAGACGTTCTTTCATCTAACAACATGTGAACGGGTTGAAGTGGAATGTTTTACTCTGGTTCCTCACACTGTTTCCTAGTTCCAGTTAGAAGTTCCTGCATTTATCCGTGTAAATACGATTTGGAGCTTATACCACATAATATAAAATAATGGTGTGTTGTTTGCAACTGAAAAGGAACTTTGTGTTCCCTACAAGTAAGGTGAATGTCGGAATTGAAACAAATTAATCTCTCAGACCTGAGAATGTGGAGACACGTTCGTTCATGGAGTACAAAGATACTGGTAGTAGGGAAAAATTTTACCCTGGTTTCTCAGACTTTTTAAAATATACGGTTTAAAATTCCAGCAGATTTACTTCAAAACCGAGTTGGAAATATTACCTCCCCATATATATTTAAGGAGTGTAGTTTGCAACCGTAAAGAATGTTTGTGTTCCCTACAAGCTAGATGAAGTACAGCTTCCACACACTCAAAATTCTCAGAATTGAGCAGATGAAGAGACGTTCCTTCATCTAGCACAAATGGATCAGTCTACACGAGAAACTGTTTCTCTTGTTTCCTAGTCTCTTTCCTTTTTATATTTTGAAGTTCCTGCTGTTTTCACTGTATAAATGAACTGAAGCAAGAACCTCCCCATTTATATGTGTGGAATGTTGCATGCAACTGAAGAGAAATTCCGTGTTCCCAACAAGCTGGATTAATTTTGGCTTACATATGCACTTAACTCTCAGAACTGAGCATTTTGAGAGATGTTAATTCATCTGCAAAAATGGAATGCGTTGCATGAGATATTTTTATTCTGGTTTCTCAGGATTTTTCCAAGTGCTGGTATGAATTTCCTGCAGTTTTCAATATAAAACAGAGTTGAATATAGTACCTCCCATTATAGATATTTTGAGTGTAGTTTGCAACTTAAATGAAGCCTTTAGTTCCCAACAAGGAATGTGAAGAATGTCTTTAAATGCACTTATAATTCTGAACTGAGCATGTGGTGAGAAGTTTGTTCATCTAGCACAAAGGGATGGGATTACAGGAGGAACTTTTTCTCTGGTTTCTCAGTCAGTTATTTAGTGCCGCTTTGAATTTCCTGGAGATTTCACTTGAAATCCGATTTGGACCTATTACAACCCCTATATATTTAAGGAGGTAAGTATTCAACTGAGGTAAGTGGTTTGCAACTGAATAGAAACTTTGTGTTCTCAACAAGCTCCTTAAAGTACGGCTTTCACCCACACTTATCTCTCCGAACTGAGCATGGGGTGGGACATTCTTTCCCCTAGCACATAAGAAACGGTTTCCTGGAAACATTTTACTCTGTTTCTCAGTCTGTTTCCTAGAGCCGATTTGTATTTCCTGCAGTTTTCACTACTACACAGAGTTGGAGGTATTCGCTACACACATATATATATACGGAGTGTAGTATTCAACTGAAAATATACCATGTTCCCAACAAGTATGGTGAAGGACGCCTTTCACACACAGTTAACTATCAGATCTATGCATGTTGAGAGATGTTCGTTCACCTAGCACAAAATGAGCGGGTTGCAGGAAACTTTTAGTCTGGGATATCTGTCGGTTCCATAGTGCCAATTTGAAGTGCCTGCAGTTTTGAGAGAAAAAATGCGTTGGAGCTACTTCCATCCCATATGTATGTATGAAGTGTAGCATGCAAATGAAAATAAAATTTGTGTTCCCAAAAAGCTAGGTGAAGGACGGCTTCCATACAAACTTATATCTCAGAACTGAGCAAGTGTAGAGACGGTCGTTCTTCTAGCACAAAAGGAACGTTTTTCAATAGAAAGTGTTTCTCTGGTTTCCCAGTCTGTTTCCCAGTGCTGCTTTGAATTTCCTGCAGTTTTCAATGGAAAACGATTTGGAGCCTTTGCCTCCTCTAATAAATTCATGAGTTGCAATTTCAACTGAAAAGATACTTAGCCTTCCCAAAAAAGTTTGTTAAGGGCGACTTTATCAGAGAGATTTTTTCAGTACTCTGCATGTAGAGAGAAGTTCGTTCATGTAGCACAAGTGTAATGGCTTGCAGGAGAAAATATTACTCTGGATTGTCAGTCTGTTTCCCAGTGCCGATTTGAAGTTCCTGCAGTGTTTGCAGGAAAACGGTGTTTTAGCTACCAAATCCCCATTTATAGGTAAAGAGATTAGTTTGCAACTGAAAAGAAATTTTGTGTTCCCAAGAATTTCTGTTAAGGACTGCTTACCCACACACTAAATTCTCCTAACTGAACAAGTGGAGAGACTGTCGTTCATCTAGCAAGAAGGGAACGGTTTGCAGGAGAAATTTTACTCTAGTTTCTCAGTCTGTTTTCTAGTGCCTGTTAGAAGTTCCTGCATTTTTTACTAATAAACCGAGTTGGATGTAGTGTCTACAAATATATATATATATATTTAGGGCATTTTTCAGTTGAAAAGTAAAAGTTTTCCCAAAATGCTATGTGAAAGACCGCATTCACTCACAGTTACCTATCAGTTCTGAGCATGCTGCGAGACGTTCGTTCATGCAGAATAAAGGAACAGATTGTAGGTGATACTTTTACTATGGTTTCTCATTCTGTTTCCTAGTGCCCCAATAAAGTGCCTGCACTTTTACAGGAAAACCGAGTTGGAGCTAATTCCTCCTCATACATATGTTTGGGTTTAGATTGCAAGTGAAATGAATCTTGTGTTGCCAACAAAGTAGGAGAAGGACGGCTTACAAACATACTTATATATCAGAACTGAGTGCGTGGATAGATGTTCGTTCATCTAGCACAGAAAAGAAAGTTTTGCAGGAGAAAATTTTACTCTGGATTCTCAGTCGGTTTCCTAGTGCCGCTTGGATGTTCCTGCAGTTTTCCGTGGAAAAGAGAGTTGGAGCTTGTACCCCTCCGTATATATCTATGGATTGTAGTTTGCAACTTAATAGAAAATACATCTTCCTAACAAGATAGGTGAAGACGGCTTTAAACACATTTATATCTCAGAACTGAGAATCTGTTGAGACGTTGGTTCCTCTATCTCCATGGGATCGGATTAAAGGTGGAACTTATATTCTGGTTTCTCAGTCTGTTTCCAAGTGCCGCTTTGAATTTTTTGGAGTTTTCACTGGAAAATAGATTTGGAGATAGTACCTCCCCACATATATATTTGGATGTAAGCTTGCAACTGAAATACATCATTGCGTTCCCAACATGCTTGGTGAAGCATGGTTTAAAGACATGCTTATCTCTCAGACCTGAGTATCTGGAGAGACGTTCTTTCATCTAACAACATGTGAACGGGTTGAAGTGGAATGTTTTACTCTGGTTCCTCACACTGTTTCCTAGTTCCAGTTAGAAGTTCCTGCATTTATCCGTGTAAATACGATTTGGAGCTTATACCACATAATATAAAATAATGGTGTGTTGTTTGCAACTGAAAAGGAACTTTGTGTTCCCTACAAGTAAGGTGAATGTCGGAATTGAAACAAATTAATCTCTCAGACCTGAGAATGTGGAGACACGTTCGTTCATGGAGTACAAAGATACTGGTAGTAGGGAAAAATTTTACCCTGGTTTCTCAGACTTTTTAAAATATACGGTTTAAAATTCCAGCAGATTTACTTCAAAACCGAGTTGGAAATATTACCTCCCCATATATATTTAAGGAGTGTAGTTTGCAACCGTAAAGAATGTTTGTGTTCCCTACAAGCTAGATGAAGTACAGCTTCCACACACTCAAAATTCTCAGAATTGAGCAGATGAAGAGACGTTCCTTCATCTAGCACAAATGGATCAGTCTACACGAGAAACTGTTTCTCTTGTTTCCTAGTCTCTTTCCTTTTTATATTTTGAAGTTCCTGCTGTTTTCACTGTATAAATGAACTGAAGCAAGAACCTCCCCATTTATATGTGTGGAATGTTGCATGCAACTGAAGAGAAATTCCGTGTTCCCAACAAGCTGGATTAATTTTGGCTTACATATGCACTTAACTCTCAGAACTGAGCATTTTGAGAGATGTTAATTCGTTTGCAAAAATGGAATGCGTTTCATGAGATATTTTTACTCTGGTTTCTCAGGATTTTTCCAAGTGCTGGTATGAATTTCCTGCAGTTTTCAATATAAAACAGAGTTGAATATAGTACCTCCCAGTATAGATATTTTGAGTGTAGTTTGCAACTTAAATGAAGCCTTTAGTTCCCAACAAGGAATGTGAAGAATGTCTTTAAACGCACTTATAATTCTGAACTGAGCATGTGGTGAGAAGTTTGTTCATCTAGCACAAAGGGATGGGATTACAGGAGGAACTTTTTCTCTGGTTTCTCAGTCAGTTATTTAGTGCCGCTTTGAATTTCATGGAGATTTCACTTGAAATCCGATTTGGACCTATTACAACCCCTATATATTTAAGGAGGTAAGTATTCAACTGAGGTAAGTGGTTTGCAACTGAATAGAAACTTTGTGTTCTCAACAAGCTCCTTAAAGTACGGCTTTCACCCACACTTATCTCTCTGAACTGAGCATGGGGTGGGACATTCTTTCCCCTAGCACATAAGAAACGTTTTCCTGGAAACATTTTACTCTGTTTCTCAGTCTGTTTCCTAGAGCCGATTTGTATTTCCTGCAGTTTTCACTACTACACAGAGTTGGAGGTATTCGCTACACACATATATATATACGGAGTGTAGTATTCAACTGAAAATATACCATGTTCCCAACAAGTATGGTGAAGGACGCCTTTCACACACAGTTAACTATCAGATCTATGCGTGTTGAGAGATGTTCATTCACCTAGCACAAAATGAGCGGGTTGCAGGAAACTTTTAGTCTGGGATATCTGTCGGTTCCATAGTGCCAATTTGAAGTGCCTGCAGTTTTGAGAGAAAAAATGCGTTGGAGCTACTTCCATCCCATATGTATGTATGAAGTGTAGCATGCAAATGAAAATAAAATTTGTGTTCCCAAAAAGCTAGGTGAAGGACGGCTTCCATACAAACTTATATCTCAGAACTGAGCAAGTGTAGAGACGGTCGTTCTTCCAGCACAAAAGGAACGTTTTTCAATAGAAAGTGTTTCTCTGGTTTCCCAGTCTGTTTCCCAGTGCTGCTTTGAATTTCCTGCAGTTTTCAATGGAAAACGATTTGGAGCCTTTGCCTCCTCTAATAAATTCATGAGTTGCAATTTCAACTGAAAAGATACTTAGCCTTCCCAAAAAAGTTTGTTAAGGGCGACTTTATTAGAGAGATTTTTTCAGTACTCTGCATGTAGAGAGAAGTTCGTTCATGTAGCACAAGTGTAATGGCTTGCAGGAGAAAATATTACTCTGGATTCTCAGTCTGTTTCCCAGTGCCGATTTGAAGTTCCTGCAGTGTTTGCAGGAAAACGGTGTTTTAGCTACCAAATCCCCATTTATAGGTAAAGAGATTAGTTTGCAACTGAAAAGAAATTTTGTGTTCCCAAGAATTTCTGTTAAGGACTGCTTACACACACACTAAATTCTCCTAACTGAACAAGTGGAGAGACTGTCGTTCATCTAGCAAGAAGGGAACGGTTTGCAGGAGAAATTTTACTCTAGTTTCTCAGTCTGTTTTCTAGTGCCTGTTAGAAGTTCCTGCATTTTTTACTTATAAACCGAGTTGGATGTAGTGTCTCCAAATATATATATATATATTTAGGGCATTTTTCAGTTGAAAAGTAAAAGTTTTCCCAAAATGCTATGTGAAAGACCGCATTCACTCACAGTTACCTATCAGTTCTGAGCATGCTGCGAGACGTTCGTTCATGCAGAATAAAGGAACAGATTGTAGGTGATACTTTTACTATGGTTTCTCATTCTGTTTCCTAGTGCCCCAATAAAGTGCCTGCACTTTTACAGGAAAACAGAGTTGGAGCTAATTCCTCCTCATACATATGTTTGGGTTTAGATTGCAAGTGAAATGAATCTTGTGTTGCCAACAAAGTAGGTGAAGGACGGCTTACAAACATACTTATATTTCAGAACTGAGTGCGTGGATAGATGTTCGTTCATCTAGCACAGAAAAGAAAGTTTTGCAGGAGAAAATTTTACTCTGGATTCTCAGTCGGTTTCCTAGTGCCGCTTGGATGTCCCTGCAGTTTTCCTTGGAAAAGAGAGTTGGAGCTTGTACCCCTCCGTATATATCTATGGATTGTAGTTTGCAACTTAATAGAAAATACATCTTCCTAACAAGATAGGTGAAGACGGCTTTAAACACATTTATATCTCAGAACTGAGAATCTGTTGAGACGTTGGTTCCTCTATCTCCATGGGATCGGATTAAAGGTGGAACTTATATTCTGGTTTCTCAGTCTGTTTCCAAGTGCCGCTTTGAATTTTTTGGAGTTTTCACTGGAAAATAGATTTGGAGATAGTACCTCCCCACATATATATTTGGATGTAAGCTTGCAACTGAAATACATCATTGCGTTCCCAACATGCTTGGTGAAGCATGGTTTAAAGACATGCTTATCTCTCAGACCTGAGTATCTGGAGAGACGTTCTTTCATCTAACAACATGTGAACGGATTGAAGTGGAATGTTTTACTCTGGTTCCTCACACTGTTTCCTAGTTCCAGTTAGAAGTTCCTGCATTTATCCGTGTAAATAAGATTTGGAGCTTATACCACATAATATAAAATAATGGTGTGTTGTTTGCAACTGAAAAGGAACTTTGTGTTCCCTACAAGTAAGGTGAATGTCGGAATTGAAACACATTAATCTCTCAGACCTGAGAATGTGGAGACACGTTCGTTCATGGAGTACAAAGATACTGGTAGTAGGGAAAAATTTTACCCTGGTTTCTCAGACTTTTTAAAATATACGGTTTAAAATTCCAGCAGATTTACTTCAAAACCGAGTTGGAAGTATTACCTCCCCATATATATTTAAGGAGTGTAGTTTGCAACCGTAAAGAATGTTTGTGTTCCCTACAAGCTAGATGAAGTACAGCTTCCACACACTCAAAATTCTCAGAATTGAGCAGATGAAGAGACGTTCCTTCATCTAGCACAAATGGATCAGTCTACACGAGAAACTGTTTCTCTTGTTTCCTAGTCTCTTTCCTTTTTATATTTTGAAGTTCCTGCTGTTTTCACTGTATAAATGAACTGAAGCAAGAACCTCCCCATTTATATGTGTGGAATGTTGCATGCAACTGAAGAGAAATTCCGTGTTCCCAACAAGCTGGATTAATTTTGGCTTACATATGCACTTAACTCTCAGAACTGAGCATTTTGAGAGATGTTAATTCATCTGCAAAAATGGAATGCGTTGCATGAGATATTTTTACTCTGGTTTCTCAGGATTTTTCCAAGTGCTGGTATGAATTTCCTGCAGTTTTCAATATAAAACAGAGTTGAATATAGTACCTCCCAGTATAGATATTTTGAGTGTAGTTTGCAACTTAAATGAAGCCTTTAGTTCCCAACAAGGAATGTGAAGAATGTCTTTAAACGCACTTATAATTCTGAACTGAGCATGTGGTGAGAAGTTTGTTCATCTAGCACAAAGGGATGGGATTACAGGAGGAACTTTTTCTCTGGTTTCTCAGTCAGTTATTTAGTGCCGCTTTGAATTTCCTGGAGATTTCACTTGAAATCCGATTTGGACCTATTACAACCCCTATATATTTAAGGAGGTAAGTATTCAACTGAGGTAAGTGGTTTGCAACTGAATAGAAACTTTGTGTTCTCAACAAGCTCCTTAAAGTACGGCTTTCACCCACACTTATCTCTCCGAACTGAGCATGGGGTGGGACATTCTTTCCCCTAGCACATAAGAAACGGTTTCCTGGAAATATTTTACTCTGTTTCTCAGTCTGTTTCCTAGAGCCGATTTGTATTTCCTGCAGTTTTCACTACTACACAGAGTTGGAGGTATTCGCTACACACATATATATATACGGAGTGTAGTATTCAACTGAAAATATACCATGTTCCCAACAAGTATGGTGAAGGACGCCTTTCACACACAGTTAACTATCAGATCTATGCATGTTGAGAGATGTTCGTTCACCTAGCACAAAATGAGCGGGTTGCAGGAAACTTTTAGTCTGGGATATCTGTCGGTTCCATAGTGCCAATTTGAAGTGCCTGCAGTTTTGAGAGAAAAAATGCGTTGGAGCTACTTCCATCCCATATGTATGTATGAAGTGTAGCATGCAAATGAAAATAAAATTTGTGTTCCCAAAAAGCTAGGTGAAGGACGGCTTCCATACAAACTTATATCTCAGAACTGAGCAAGTGTAGAGACGGTCGTTCTTCTAGCACAAAAGGAACGTTTTTCAATAGAAAGTGTTTCTCTGGTTTCCCAGTCTGTTTCCCAGTGCTGCTTTGAATTTCCTGCAGTTTTCAATGGAAAACGATTTGGAGCCTTTGCCTCCTCTAATAAATTCATGAGTTGCAATTTCAACTGAAAAGATACTTAGCCTTCCCAAAAAAGTTTGTTAAGGGCGACTTTATCAGAGAGATTTTTTCAGTACTCTGCATGTAGAGAGAAGTTCGTTCATGTAGCACAAGTGTAATGGCTTGCAGGAGAAAATATTACTCTGGATTCTCAGTCTGTTTCCCAGTGCCGATTTGAAGTTCCTGCAGTGTTTGCAGGAAAACGGTGTTTTAGCTACCAAATCCCCATTTATAGGTAAAGAGATTAGTTTGCAACTGAAAAGAAATTTTGTGTTCCCAAGAATTTCTGTTAAGGACTGCTTACACACACACTAAATTCTCCTAACTGAACAAGTGGAGAGACTGTCGTTCATCTAGCAAGAAGGGAACGGTTTGCAGGAGAAATTTTACTCTAGTTTCTCAGTCTGTTTTCTAGTGCCTGTTAGAAGTTCCTGCATTTTTTACTAATAAACCGAGTTGGATGTTGTGTCTCCAAATATATATATATATATATTTAGGGCATTTTTCAGTTGAAAAGTAAAAGTTTTCCCAAAATGCTATGTGAAAGACCGCATTCACTCACAGTTACCTATCAGTTCTGAGCATGCTGCGAGACGTTCGTTCATGCAGAATAAAGGAACAGATTGTAGGTGATACTTTTACTATGGTTTCTCATTCTGTTTCCTAGTGCCCCAATAAAGTGCCTGCACTTTTACAGGAAAACCGAGTTGGAGCTAATTCCTCCTCATACATATGTTTGGGTTTAGATTGCAAGTGAAATGAATCTTGTGTTGCCAACAAAGTAGGAGAAGGACGGCTTACAAACATACTTATATATCAGAACTGAGTGCGTGGATAGATGTTCGTTCATCTAGCACAGAAAAGAAAGTTTTGCAGGAGAAAATTTTACTCTGGATTCTCAGTCGGTTTCCTAGTGCCGCTTGGATGTTCCTGCAGTTTTCCGTGGAAAAGAGAGTTGGAGCTTGTACCCCTCCGTATATATCTATGGATTGTAGTTTGCAACTTAATAGAAAATACATCTTCCTAACAAGATAGGTGAAGACGGCTTTAAACACATTTATATCTCAGAACTGAGAATCTGTTGAGACGTTGGTTCCTCTATCTCCATGGGATCGGATTAAAGGTGGAACTTATATTCTGGTTTCTCAGTCTGTTTCCAAGTGCCGCTTTGAATTTTTTGGAGTTTTCACTGGAAAATAGATTTGGAGATAGTACCTCCCCACATATATATTTGGATGTAAGCTTGCAACTGAAATACATCATTGCGTTCCCAACATGCTTGGTGAAGCATGGTTTAAAGACATGCTTATCTCTCAGACCTGAGTATCTGGAGAGACGTTCTTTCATCTAACAACATGTGAACGGGTTGAAGTGGAATGTTTTACTCTGGTTCCTCACACTGTTTCCTAGTTCCAGTTAGAAGTTCCTGCATTTATCCGTGTAAATAAGATTTGGAGCTTATACCACATAATATAAAATAATGGTGTGTTGTTTGCAACTGAAAAGGAACTTTGTGTTCCCTACAAGTAAGGTGAATGTCGGAATTGAAACACATTAATCTCTCAGACCTGAGAATGTGGAGACACGTTCGTTCATGGAGTACAAAGATACTGGTAGTAGGGAAAAATTTTACCCTGGTTTCTCAGACTTTTTAAAATATACGGTTTAAAATTCCAGCAGATTTACTTCAAAACCGAGTTGGAAATATTACCTCCCCATATATATTTAAGGAGTGTAGTTTGCAACCGTAAAGAATGTTTGTGTTCCCTACAAGCTAGATGAAGTACAGCTTCCACACACTCAAAATTCTCAGAATTGAGCAGATGAAGAGACGTTCCTTCATCTAGCACAAATGGATCAGTCTACACGAGAAACTGTTTCTCTTGTTTCCTAGTCTCTTTCCTTTTTATATTTTGAAGTTCCTGCTGTTTTCACTGTATAAATGAACTGAAGCAAGAACCTCCCCATTTATATGTGTGGAATGTTGCATGCAACTGAAGAGAAATTCCGTGTTCCCAACAAGCTGGATTAATTTTGGCTTACATATGCACTTAACTCTCAGAACTGAGCATTTTGAGAGATGTTAATTCATCTGCAAAAATGGAATGCGTTGCATGAGATATTTTTACTCTGGTTTCTCAGGATTTTTCCAAGTGCTGGTATGAATTTCCTGCAGTTTTCAATATAAAACAGAGTTGAATATAGTACCTCCCAGTATAGATATTTTGAGTGTAGTTTGCAACTTAAATGAAGCCTTTAGTTCCCAACAAGGAATGTGAAGAATGTCTTTAAACGCACTTATAATTCTGAACTGAGCATGTGGTGAGAAGTTTGTTCATCTAGCACAAAGGGATGGGATTACAGGAGGAACTTTTTCTCTGGTTTCTCAGTCAGTTATTTAGTGCCGCTTTGAATTTCCTGGAGATTTCACTTGAAATCCGATTTGGACCTATTACAACCCCTATATATTTAAGGAGGTAAGTATTCAACTGAGGTAAGTGGTTTGCAACTGAATAGAAACTTTGTGTTCTCAACAAGCTCCTTAAAGTACGGCTTTCACCCACACTTATCTCTCCGAACTGAGCATGGGGTGGGACATTCTTTCCCCTAGCACATAAGGAACGGTTTCCTGGAAACATTTTACTCTGTTTCTCAGTCTGTTTCCTAGAGCCGATTTGTATTTCCTGCAGTTTTCACTACTACACAGAGTTGGAGGTATTCGCTACACACATATATATATACGGAGTGTAGTATTCAACTGAAAATATACCATGTTCCCAACAAGTATGGTGAAGGACGCCTTTCACACACAGTTAACTATCAGATCTATGCATGTTGAGAGATGTTCGTTCACCTAGCACAAAATGAGCGGGTTGCAGGAAACTTTTAGTCTGGGATATCTGTCGGTTCCATAGTGCCAATTTGAAGTGCCTGCAGTTTTGAGAGAAAAACTGCTTTGGAGCTACTTCCATCCCATATGTATGTATGAAGTGTAGCATGGAAATGAAAATAAAATTTGTGTTCCCAAAAAGCTAGGTGAAGGACGGCTTCCATACAAACTTATATCTCAGAACTGAGCAAGTGTAGAGACGGTCGTTCTTCTAGCAAAAAAGGAAAGGTTTTCAATAGAAAGTGTTTCTCTGGTTTCCCAGTCTGTTTCCCAGTGCTGCTTTGAATTTCCTGCAGTTTTCAATGGAAAACGATTTGGAGCCTTTGCCTCCTCTAATAAATTCATGAGTTGCAATTTCAACTGAAAAGATACTTAGCCTTCCCAAAAAAGTTTGTTAAGGGCGACTTTATCAGAGAGATTTTTTCAGTACTCTGCATGTAGAGAGAAGCTCGTTCATGTAGCACAAATGTAATGGCTTGCAGGAGAAAATATTACTCTGGATTGTCAGTCTGTTTCCCAGTGCCGATTTGAAGTTCCTGCAGTGTTTGCAGGAAAACGGTGTTTTAGCTACCAAATCCCCATTTATAGGTAAAGAGATTAGTTTGCAACTGAAAAGAAATTTTGTGTTCCCAAGAATTTCTGTTAAGGACTGCTTACACACACACTAAATTCTCCTAACTGAACAAGTGGAGAGACTGTCGTTCATCTAGCAAGAAGGGAACGGTTTGCAGGAGAAATTTTACTCTAGTTTCTCAGTCTGTTTTCTAGTGCCTGTTAGAAGTTCCTGCATTTTTTACTTATAAACCGAGTTGGATGTAGTGTCTCCAAATATATATATATATATTTAGGGCATTTTTCAGTTGAAAAGTAAAAGTTTTCCCAAAATGCTATGTGAAAGACCGCATTCACTCACAGTTACCTATCAGTTCTGAGCATGCTGCGAGACGTTCGTTCATGCAGAATAAAGGAACAGATTGTAGGTGATACTTTTACTATGGTTTCTCATTCTGTTTCCTAGTGCCCCAATAAAGTGCCTGCACTTTTACAGGAAAACCGAGTTGGAGCTAATTCCTCCTCATACATATGTTTGGGTTTAGATTGCAAGTGAAATGAATCTTGTGTTGCCAACAAAGTAGGTGAAGGACGGCTTACAAACATACTTATATCTCAGAACTGAGTGCGTGGATAGATGTTCGTTCATCTAGCACAGAAAAGAAAGTTTTGCAGGAGAAAATTTTACTCTGGATTCTCAGTCGGTTTCCTAGTGCCGCTTGGATGTTCCTGCAGTTTTCCGTGGAAAAGAGAGTTGGAGCTTGTACCCCTCCGTATATATCTATGGATTGTAGTTTGCAACTTAATAGAAAATACATCTTCCTAACAAGATAGGTGAAGACGGCTTTAAACACATTTATATCTCAGAACTGAGAATCTGTTGAGACGTTGGTTCCTCTATCTCCATGGGATCGGATTAAAGGTGGAACTTATATTCTGGTTTCTCAGTCTGTTTCCAAGTGCCGCTTTGAATTTTTTGGAGTTTTCACTGGAAAATAGATTTGGAGATAGTACCTCCCCACATATATATTTGGATGTAAGCTTGCAACTGAAATACATCATTGCGTTCCCAACATGCTTGGTGAAGCATGGTTTAAAGACATGCTTATCTCTCAGACCTGAGTATCTGGAGAGACGTTCTTTCATCTAATTACATGTGAACGGATTGAAGTGGAATGTTTTACTCTGGTTCCTCACACTGTTTCCTAGTTCCAGTTAGAAGTTCCTGCATTTATCCGTGTAAATACGATTTGGAGCTTATACCACATAATATAAAATAATGGTGTGTTGTTTGCAACTGAAAAGGAACTTTGTGTTCCCTACAAGTAAGGTGAATGTCGGAATTGAAACACATTAATCTCTCAGACCTGAGAATGTGGAGACACGTTCGTTCATGGAGTACAAAGATACTGGTAGTAGGGAAAAATTTTACCCTGGTTTCTCAGACTTTTTAAAATATACGGTTTAAAATTCCAGCAGATTTACTTCAAAACCGAGTTGGAAATATTACCTCCCCATATATATTTAAGGAGTGTAGTTTGCAACCGTAAAGAATGTTTGTGTTCCCTACAAGCTAGATGAAGTACAGCTTCCACACACTCAAAATTCTCAGAATTGAGCAGATGAAGAGACGTTCCTTCATCTAGCACAAATGGATCAGTCTACACGAGAAACTGTTTCTCTTGTTTCCTAGTCTCTTTCCTTTTTATATTTTGAAGTTCCTGCTGTTTTCACTGTATAAATGAACTGAAGCAAGAACCTCCCCATTTATATGTGTGGAATGTTGCATGCAACTGAAGAGAAATTCCGTGTTCCCAACAAGCTGGATTAATTTTGGCTTACATATGCACTTAACTCTCAGAACTGAGCATTTTGAGAGATGTTAATTCATCTGCAAAAATGGAATGCGTTGCATGAGATATTTTTACTCTGGTTTCTCAGGATTTTTCCAAGTGCTGGTATGAATTTCCTGCAGTTTTCAATATAAAACAGAGTTGAATATAGTACCTCCCAGTATAGATATTTTGAGTGTAGTTTGCAACTTAAATGAAGCCTTTAGTTCCCAACAAGGAATGTGAAGAATGTCTTTAAACGCACTTATAATTCTGAACTGAGCATGTGGTGAGAAGTTTGTTCATCTAGCACAAAGGGATGGGATTACAGGAGGAACTTTTTCTCTGGTTTCTCAGTCAGTTATTTAGTGCCGCTTTGAATTTCCTGGAGATTTCACTTGAAATCCGATTTGGACCTATTACAACCCCTATATATTTAAGGAGGTAAGTATTCAACTGAGGTAAGTGGTTTGCAACTGAATAGAAACTTTGTGTTCTCAACAAGCTCCTTAAAGTACGGCTTTCACCCACACTTATCTCTCCGAACTGAGCATGGGGTGGGACATTCTTTCCCCTAGCACATAAGAAACGGTTTCCTGGAAACATTTTACTCTGTTTCTCAGTCTGTTTCCTAGAGCCGATTTGTATTTCCTGCAGTTTTCACTACTACACAGAGTTGGAGGTATTCGCTACACACATATATATATACGGAGTGTAGTATTCAACTGAAAATATACCATGTTCCCAACAAGTATGGTGAAGGACGCCTTTCACACACAGTTAACTATCAGATCTATGCATGTTGAGAGATGTTCGTTCACCTAGCACAAAATGAGCGGGTTGCAGGAAACTTTTAGTCTGGGATATCTGTCGGTTCCTTAGTGCCAATTTGAAGTGCCTGCAGTTTTGAGAGAAAAAATGCGTTGGAGCTACTTCCATCCCATATGTATGTATGAAGTGTAGCATGCAAATGAAAATAAAATTTGTGTTCCCAAAAAGCTAGGTGAAGGACGGCTTCCATACAAACTTATATCTCAGAACTGAGCAAGTGTAGAGACGGTCGTTCTTCTAGCACAAAAGGAACGTTTTTCAATAGAAAGTGTTTCTCTGGTTTCCCAGTCTGTTTCCCAGTGCTGCTTTGAATTTCCTGCAGTTTTCAATGGAAAACGATTTGGAGCCTTTGCCTCCTCTAATAAATTCATGAGTTGCAATTTCAACTGAAAAGATACTTAGCCTTCCCAAAAAAGTTTGTTAAGGGCGACTTTATCAGAGAGATTTTTTCAGTACTCTGCATGTAGAGAGAAGCTCGTTCATGTAGCACAAGTGTAATGGCTTGCAGGAGAAAATATTACTCTGGATTGTCAGTCTGTTTCCCAGTGCCGATTTGAAGTTCCTGCAGTGTTTGCAGGAAAACGGTGTTTTAGCTACCAAATCCCCATTTATAGGTAAAGAGATTAGTTTGCAACTGAAAAGAAATTTTGTGTTCCCAAGAATTTCTGTTAAGGACTGCTTACACACACACTAAATTCTCCTAACTGAACAAGTGGAGAGACTGTCGTTCATCTAGCAAGAAGGGAACGGTTTGCAGGAGAAATTTTACTCTAGTTTCTCAGTCTGTTTTCTAGTGCCTGTTAGAAGTTCCTGCATTTTTTACTAATAAACCGAGTTGGATGTTGTGTCTCCAAATATATATATATATATATTTAGGGCATTTTTCAGTTGAAAAGTAAAAGTTTTCCCAAAATGCTATGTGAAAGACCGCATTCACTCACAGTTACCTATCAGTTCTGAGCATGCTGCGAGACGTTCGTTCATGCAGAATAAAGGAACAGATTGTAGGTGATACTTTTACTATGGTTTCTCATTCTGTTTCCTAGTGCCCCAATAAAGTGCCTGCACTTTTACAGGAAAACCGAGTTGGAGCTAATTCCTCCTCATACATATGTTTGGGTTTAGATTGCAAGTGAAATGAATCTTGTGTTGCCAACCAAGTAGGAGAAGGACGGCTTACAAACATACTTATATATCAGAACTGAGTGCGTGGATAGATGTTCGTTCATCTAGCACAGAAAAGAAAGTTTTGCAGGAGAAAATTTTACTCTGGATTCTCAGTCGGTTTCCTAGTGCCGCTTGGATGTTCCTGCAGTTTTCCGTGGAAAAGAGAGTTGGAGCTTGTACCCCTCCGTATATATCTATGGATTGTAGTTTGCAACTTAATAGAAAATACATCTTCCTAACAAGATAGGTGAAGACGGCTTTAAACACATTTATATCTCAGAACTGAGAATCTGTTGAGACGTTGGTTCCTCTATCTCCATGGGATCGGATTAAAGGTGGAACTTATATTCTGGTTTCTCAGTCTGTTTCCAAGTGCCGCTTTGAATTTTTTGGAGTTTTCACTGGAAAATAGATTTGGAGATAGTACCTCCCCACATATATATTTGGATGTAAGCTTGCAACTGAAATACATCATTGCGTTCCCAACATGCTTGGTGAAGCATGGTTTAAAGACATGCTTATCTCTCAGACCTGAGTATCTGGAGAGACGTTCTTTCATCTAACAACATGTGAACGGGTTGAAGTGGAATGTTTTACTCTGGTTCCTCACACTGTTTCCTAGTTCCAGTTAGAAGTTCCTGCATTTATCCGTGTAAATACGATTTGGAGCTTATACCACATAATATAAAATAATGGTGTGTTGTTTGCAACTGAAAAGGAACTTTGTGTTCCCTACAAGTAAGGTGAATGTCGGAATTGAAACACATTAATCTCTCAGACCTGAGAATGTGGAGACACGTTCGTTCATGGAGTACAAAGATACTGGTAGTAGGGAAAAATTTTACCCTGGTTTCTCAGACTTTTTAAAATATACGGTTTAAAATTCCAGCAGATTTACTTCAAAACCGAGTTGGAAATATTACCTCCCCATATATATTTAAGGAGTGTAGTTTGCAACCGTAAAGAATGTTTGTGTTCCCTACAAGCTAGATGAAGTACAGCTTCCACACACTCAAAATTCTCAGAATTGAGCAGATGAAGAGACGTTCCTTCATCTAGCACAAATGGATCAGTCTACACGAGAAACTGTTTCTCTTGTTTCCTAGTCTCTTTCCTTTTTATATTTTGAAGTTCCTGCTGTTTTCACTGTATAAATGAACTGAAGCAAGAACCTCCCCATTTATATGTGTGGAATGTTGCATGCAACTGAAGAGAAATTCCGTGTTCCCAACAAGCTGGATTAATTTTGGCTTACATATGCACTTAACTCTCAGAACTGAGCATTTTGAGAGATGTTAATTCATCTGCAAAAATGGAATGCGTTGCATGAGATATTTTTACTCTGGTTTCTCAGGATTTTTCCAAGTGCTGGTATGAATTTCCTGCAGTTTTCAATATAAAACAGAGTTGAATATAGTACCTCCCAGTATAGATATTTTGAGTGTAGTTTGCAACTTAAATGAAGCCTTTAGTTCCCAACAAGGAATGTGAAGAATGTCTTTAAACGCACTTATAATTCTGAACTGAGCATGTGGTGAGAAGTTTGTTCATCTAGCACAAAGGGATGGGATTACAGGAGGAACTTTTTCTCTGGTTTCTCAGTCAGTTATTTAGTGCCGCTTTGAATTTCCTGGAGATTTCACTTGAAATCCGATTTGGACCTATTACAACCCCTATATATTTAAGGAGGTAAGTATTCAACTGAGGTAAGTGGTTTGCAACTGAATAGAAACTTTGTGTTCTCAACAAGCTCCTTAAAGTACGGCTTTCACCCACACTTATCTCTCCGAACTGAGCATGGGGTGGGACATTCTTTCCCCTAGCACATAAGAAACGGTTTCCTGGAAACATTTTACTCTGTTTCTCAGTCTGTTTCCTAGAGCCGATTTGTATTTCCTGCAGTTTTCACTACTACACAGAGTTGGAGGTATTCGCTACACACATATATATATACGGAGTGTAGTATTCAACTGAAAATATACCATGTTCCCAACAAGTATGGTGAAGGACGCCTTTCACACACAGTTAACTATCAGATCTATGCATGTTGAGAGATGTTCGTTCACCTAGCACAAAATGAGCGGGTTGCAGGAAACTTTTAGTCTGGGATATCTGTCGGTTCCATAGTGCCAATTTGAAGTGCCTGCAGTTTTGAGAGAAAAAATGCGTTGGAGCTACTTCCATCCCATATGTATGTATGAAGTGTAGCATGCAAATGAAAATAAAATTTGTGTTCCCAAAAAGCTAGGTGAAGGACGGCTTCCATACAAACTTATATCTCAGAACTGAGCAAGTGTAGAGACGGTCGTTCTTCTAGCACAAAAGGAACGTTTTTCAATAGAAAGTGTTTCTCTGGTTTCCCAGTCTGTTTCCCAGTGCTGCTTTGAATTTCCTGCAGTTTTCAATGGAAAACGATTTGGAGCCTTTGCCTCCTCTAATAAATTCATGAGTTGCAATTTCAACTGAAAAGATACTTAGCCTTCCCAAAAAAGTTTGTTAAGGGCGACTTTATCAGAGAGATTTTTTCAGTACTCTGCATGTAGAGAGAAGTTCGTTCATGTAGCACAAGTGTAATGGCTTGCAGGAGAAAATATTACTCTGGATTGTCAGTCTGTTTCCCAGTGCCGATTTGAAGTTCCTGCAGTGTTTGCAGGAAAACGGTGTTTTAGCTACCAAATCCCCATTTATAGGTAAAGAGATTAGTTTGCAACTGAAAAGAAATTTTGTGTTCCCAAGAATTTCTTTTAAGGACTGCTTACCCACACACTAAATTCTCCTAACTGAACAAGTGGAGAGACTGTCGTTCATCTAGCAAGAAGGGAACGGTTTGCAGGAGAAATTTTACTCTAGTTTCTCAGTCTGTTTTCTAGTGCCTGTTAGAAGTTCCTGCATTTTTTACTAATAAACCGAGTTGGATGTTGTGTCTCCAAATATATATATATATATATTTAGGGCATTTTTCAGTTGAAAAGTAAAAGTTTTCCCAAAATGCTATGTGAAAGACCGCATTCACTCACAGTTACCTATCAGTTCTGAGCATGCTGCGAGACGTTCGTTCATGCAGAATAAAGGAACAGATTGTAGGTGATACTTTTACTATGGTTTCTCATTCTGTTTCCTAGTGCCCCAATAAAGTGCCTGCACTTTTACAGGAAAACCGAGTTGGAGCTAATTCCTCCTCATACATATGTTTGGGTTTAGATTGCAAGTGAAATGAATCTTGTGTTGCCAACCAAGTAGGAGAAGGACGGCTTACAAACATACTTATATATCAGAACTGAGTGCGTGGATAGATGTTCGTTCATCTAGCACAGAAAAGAAAGTTTTGCAGGAGAAAATTTTACTCTGGATTCTCAGTCGGTTTCCTAGTGCCGCTTGGATGTTCCTGCAGTTTTCCGTGGAAAAGAGAGTTGGAGCTTGTACCCCTCCGTATATATCTATGGATTGTAGTTTGCAACTTAATAGAAAATACATCTTCCTAACAAGATAGGTGAAGACGGCTTTAAACACATTTATATCTCAGAACTGAGAATCTGTTGAGACGTTGGTTCCTCTATCTCCATGGGATCGGATTAAAGGTGGAACTTATATTCTGGTTTCTCAGTCTGTTTCCAAGTGCCGCTTTGAATTTTTTGGAGTTTTCACTGGAAAATAGATTTGGAGATAGTACCTCCCCACATATATATTTGGATGTAAGCTTGCAACTGAAATACATCATTGCGTTCCCAACATGCTTGGTGAAGCATGGTTTAAAGACATGCTTATCTCTCAGACCTGAGTATCTGGAGAGACGTTCTTTCATCTAACAACATGTGAACGGGTTGAAGTGGAATGTTTTACTCTGGTTCCTCACACTGTTTCCTAGTTCCAGTTAGAAGTTCCTGCATTTATCCCTGTAAATAAGATTTGGAGCTTATACCACATAATATAAAATAATGGTGTGTTGTTTGCAACTGAAAAGGAACTTTGTGTTCCCTACAAGTAAGGTGAATGTCGGAATTGAAACACATTAATCTCTCAGACCTGAGAATGTGGAGACACGTTCGTTCATGGAGTACAAAGATACTGGTAGTAGGGAAAAATTTTACCCTGGTTTCTCAGACTTTTTAAAATATACGGTTTAAAATTCCAGCAGATTTACTTCAAAACCGAGTTGGAAATATTACCTCCCCATATATATTTAAGGAGTGTAGTTTGCAACCGTAAAGAATGTTTGTGTTCCCTACAAGCTAGATGAAGTACAGCTTCCACACACTCAAAATTCTCAGAATTGAGCAGATGAAGAGACGTTCCTTCATCTAGCACAAATGGATCAGTCTACACGAGAAACTGTTTCTCTTGTTTCCTAGTCTCTTTCCTTTTTATATTTTGAAGTTCCTGCTGTTTTCACTGTATAAATGAACTGAAGCAAGAACCTCCCCATTTATATGTGTGGAATGTTGCATGCAACTGAAGAGAAATTCCGTGTTCCCAACAAGCTGGATTAATTTTGGCTTACATATGCACTTAACTCTCAGAACTGAGCATTTTGAGAGATGTTAATTCATCTGCAAAAATGGAATGCGTTGCATGAGATATTTTTACTCTGGTTTCTCAGGATTTTTCCAAGTGCTGGTATGAATTTCCTGCAGTTTTCAATATAAAACAGATTTGAATATAGTACCTCCCAGTATAGATATTTTGAGTGTAGTTTGCAACTTAAATGAAGCCTTTAGTTCCCAACAAGGAATGTGAAGAATGTCTTTAAACGCACTTATAATTCTGAACTGAGCATGTGGTGAGAAGTTTGTTCATCTAGCACAAAGGGATGGGATTACAGGAGGAACTTTTTCTCTGGTTTCTCAGTCAGTTATTTAGTGCCGCTTTGAATTTCCTGGAGATTTCACTTGAAATCCGATTTGGACCTATTACAACCCCTATATATTTAAGGAGGTAAGTATTCAACTGAGGTAAGTGGTTTGCAACTGAATAGAAACTTTGTGTTCTCAACAAGCTCCTTAAAGTACGGCTTTCACCCACACTTATCTCTCCGAACTGAGCATGGGGTGGGACATTCTTTCCCCTAGCACATAAGAAACGGTTTCCTGGAAACATTTTACTCTGTTTCTCAGTCTGTTTCCTAGAGCCGATTTGTATTTCCTGCAGTTTTCACTACTACACAGAGTTGGAGGTATTCGCTACACACATATATATATACGGAGTGTAGTATTCAACTGAAAATATACCATGTTCCCAACAAGTATGGTGAAGGACGCCTTTCACACACAGTTAACTATCAGATCTATGCATGTTGAGAGATGTTCGTTCACCTAGCACAAAATGAGCGGGTTGCAGGAAACTTTTAGTCTGGGTTCTCTGTCGGTTCCATAGTGCCAATTTGAAGTGCCTGCAGTTTTGAGAGAAAAACTGCTTTGGAGCTACTTCCATCCCATATGTATGTATGAAGTGTAGCATGGAAATGAAAATAAAATTTGTGTTCCCAAAAAGCTAGGTGAAGGACGGCTTCCATACAAACTTATATCTCAGAACTGAGCAAGTGTAGAGACGGTCGTTCTTCTAGCAAAAAAGGAAAGGTTTTCAATAGAAAGTGTTTCTCTGGTTTCCCAGTCTGTTTCCCAGTGCTGCTTTGAATTTCCTGCAGTTTTCAATGGAAAACGATTTGGAGCCTTTGCCTCCTCTAATAAATTCATGAGTTGCAATTTCAACTGAAAAGATACTTAGCCTTCCCAAAAAAGTTTGTTAAGGGCGACTTTATCAGAGAGATTTTTTCAGTACTTTGCATGTAGAGAGAAGCTCGTTCATGTAGCACAAGTGTAATGGCTTGCAGGAGAAAATATTACTCTGGATTGTCAGTCTGTTTCCCAGTGCCGATTTGAAGTTCCTGCAGTGTTTGCAGGAAAACGGTGTTTTAGCTACCAAATCCCCATTTATAGGTAAAGAGATTAGTTTGCAACTGAAAAGAAATTTTGTGTTCCCAAGAATTTCTGTTAAGGACTGCTTACACACACACTAAATTCTCCTAACTGAACAAGTGGAGAGACTGTCGTTCATCTAGCAAGAAGGGAACGGTTTGCAGGAGAAATTTTACTCTAGTTTCTCAGTCTGTTTTCTAGTGCCTGTTAGAAGTTCCTGCATTTTTTACTTATAAACCGAGTTGGATGTAGTGTCTCCAAATATATATATATATATTTAGGGCATTTTTCAGTTGAAAAGTAAAAGTTTTCCCAAAATGCTATGTGAAAGACCGCATTCACTCACAGTTACCTATCAGTTCTGAGCATGCTGCGAGACGTTCGTTCATGCAGAATAAAGGAACAGATTGTAGGTGATACTTTTACTATGGTTTCTCATTCTGTTTCCTAGTGCCCCAATAAAGTGCCTGCACTTTTACAGGAAAACCGAGTTGGAGCTAATTCCTCCTCATACATATGTTTGGGTTTAGATTGCAAGTGAAATGAATCTTGTGTTGCCAACAAAGTAGGTGAAGGACGGCTTACAAACATACTTATATCTCAGAACTGAGTGCGTGGATAGATGTTCGTTCATCTAGCACAGAAAAGAAAGTTTTGCAGGAGAAAATTTTACTCTGGATTCTCAGTCGGTTTCCTAGTGCCGCTTGGATGTTCCTGCAGTTTTCCTTGGAAAAGAGAGTTGGAGCTTGTACCCCTCCGTATATATCTATGGATTGTAGTTTGCAACTTAATAGAAAATACATCTTCCTAACAAGATAGGTGAAGACGGCTTTAAACACATTTATATCTCAGAACTGAGAATCTGTTGAGACGTTGGTTCCTCTATCTCCATGGGATCGGATTAAAGGTGGAACTTATATTCTGGTTTCTCAGTCTGTTTCCAAGTGCCGCTTTGAATTTTTTGGAGTTTTCACTGGAAAATAGATTTGGAGATAGTACCTCCCCACATATATATTTGGATGTAAGCTTGCAACTGAAATACATCATTGCGTTCCCAACATGCTTGGTGAAGCATGGTTTAAAGACATGCTTATCTCTCAGACCTGAGTATCTGGAGAGACGTTCTTTCATCTAATTACATGTGAACGGATTGAAGTGGAATGTTTTACTCTGGTTCCTCACACTGTTTCCTAGTTCCAGTTAGAAGTTCCTGCATTTATCCGTGTAAATACGATTTGGAGCTTATACCACATAATATAAAATAATGGTGTGTTGTTTGCAACTGAAAAGGAACTTTGTGTTCCCTACAAGTAAGGTGAATGTCGGAATTGAAACACATTAATCTCTCAGACCTGAGAATGTGGAGACACGTTCGTTCATGGAGTACAAAGATACTGGTAGTAGGGAAAAATTTTACCCTGGTTTCTCAGACTTTTTAAAATATACGGTTTAAAATTCCAGCAGATTTACTTCAAAACCGAGTTGGAAATATTACCTCCCCATATATATTTAAGGAGTGTAGTTTGCAACCGTAAAGAATGTTTGTGTTCCCTACAAGCTAGATGAAGTACAGCTTCCACACACTCAAAATTCTCAGAATTGAGCAGATGAAGAGACGTTCCTTCATCTAGCACAAATGGATCAGTCTACACGAGAAACTGTTTCTCTTGTTTCCTAGTCTCTTTCCTTTTTATATTTTGAAGTTCCTGCTGTTTTCACTGTATAAATGAACTGAAGCAAGAACCTCCCCATTTATATGTGTGGAATGTTGCATGCAACTGAAGAGAAATTCCGTGTTCCCAACAAGCTGGATTAATTTTGGCTTACATATGCACTTAACTCTCAGAACTGAGCATTTTGAGAGATGTTAATTCATCTGCAAAAATGGAATGCGTTTCATGAGATATTTTTACTCTGGTTTCTCAGGATTTTTCCAAGTGCTGGTATGAATTTCCTGCAGTTTTCAATATAAAACAGAGTTGAATATAGTACCTCCCAGTATAGATATTTTGAGTGTAGTTTGCAACTTAAATGAAGCCTTTAGTTCCCAACAAGGAATGTGAAGAATGTCTTTAAACGCACTTATAATTCTGAACTGAGCATGTGGTGAGAAGTTTGTTCATCTAGCACAAAGGGATGGGATTACAGGAGGAACTTTTTCTCTGGTTTCTCAGTCAGTTATTTAGTGCCGCTTTGAATTTCCTGGAGATTTCACTTGAAATCCGATTTGGACCTATTACAACCCCTATATATTTAAGGAGGTAAGTATTCAACTGAGGTAAGTGGTTTGCAACTGAATAGAAACTTTGTGTTCTCAACAAGCTCCTTAAAGTACGGCTTTCACCCACACTTATCTCTCCGAACTGAGCATGGGGTGGGACATTCTTTCCCCTAGCACATAAGAAACGGTTTCCTGGAAACATTTTACTCTGTTTCTCAGTCTGTTTCCTAGAGCCGATTTGTATTTCCTGCAGTTTTCACTACTACACAGAGTTGGAGGTATTCGCTACACACATATATATATACGGAGTGTAGTATTCAACTGAAAATATACCATGTTCCCAACAAGTATGGTGAAGGACGCCTTTCACACACAGTTAACTATCAGATCTATGCATGTTGAGAGATGTTCGTTCACCTAGCACAAAATGAGCGGGTTGCAGGAAACTTTTAGTCTGGGTTCTCTGTCGGTTCCATAGTGCCAATTTGAAGTGCCTGCAGTTTTGAGAGAAAAACTGCTTTGGAGCTACTTCCATCCCATATGTATGTATGAAGTGTAGCATGGAAATGAAAATAAAATTTGTGTTCCCAAAAAGCTAGGTGAAGGACGGCTTCCATACAAACTTATATCTCAGAACTGAGCAAGTGTAGAGACGGTCGTTCTTCTAGCAAAAAAGGAAAGGTTTTCAATAGAAAGTGTTTCTCTGGTTTCCCAGTCTGTTTCCCAGTGCTGCTTTGAATTTCCTGCAGTTTTCAATGGAAAACGATTTGGAGCCTTTGCCTCCTCTAATAAATTCATGAGTTGCAATTTCAACTGAAAAGATACTTAGCCTTCCCAAAAAAGTTTGTTAAGGGCGACTTTATCAGAGAGATTTTTTCAGTACTCTGCATGTAGAGAGAAGCTCGTTCATGTAGCACAAGTGTAATGGCTTGCAGGAGAAAATATTACTCTGGATTGTCAGTCTGTTTCCCAGTGCCGATTTGAAGTTCCTGCAGTGTTTGCAGGAAAACGGTGTTTTAGCTACCAAATCCCCATTTATAGGTAAAGAGATTAGTTTGCAACTGAAAAGAAATTTTGTGTTCCCAAGAATTTCTGTTAAGGACTGCTTACCCACACACTAAATTCTCCTAACTGAACAAGTGGAGAGACTGTCGTTCATCTAGCAAGAAGGGAACGGTTTGCAGGAGAAATTTTACTCTAGTTTCTCAGTCTGTTTTCTAGTGCCTGTTAGAAGTTCCTGCATTTTTTACTAATAAACCGAGTTGGATGTAGTGTCTCCAAATATATATATATATATATTTAGGGCATTTTTCAGTTGAAAAGTAAAAGTTTTCCCAAAATGCTATGTGAAAGACCGCATTCACTCACAGTTACCTATCAGTTCTGAGCATGCTGCGAGACGTTCGTTCATGCAGAATAAAGGAACAGATTGTAGGTGATACTTTTACTATGGTTTCTCATTCTGTTTCCTAGTGCCCCAATAAAGTGCCTGCACTTTTACAGGAAAACCGAGTTGGAGCTAATTCCTCCTCATACATATGTTTGGGTTTAGATTGCAAGTGAAATGAATCTTGTGTTGCCAACAAAGTAGGTGAAGGACGGCTTACAAACATACTTATATCTCAGAACTGAGTGCGTGGATAGATGTTCGTTCATCTAGCACAGAAAAGAAAGTTTTGCAGGAGAAAATTTTACTCTGGATTCTCAGTCGGTTTCCTAGTGCCGCTTGGATGTTCCTGCAGTTTTCCTTGGAAAAGAGAGTTGGAGCTTGTACCCCTCCGTATATATCTATGGATTGTAGTTTGCAACTTAATAGAAAATACATCTTCCTAACAAGATAGGTGAAGACGGCTTTAAACACATTTATATCTCAGAACTGAGAATCTGTTGAGACGTTGGTTCCTCTATCTCCATGGGATCGGATTAAAGGTGGAACTTATATTCTGGTTTCTCAGTCTGTTTCCAAGTGCCGCTTTGAATTTTTTGGAGTTTTCACTGGAAAATAGATTTGGAGATAGTACCTCCCCACATATATATTTGGATGTAAGCTTGCAACTGAAATACATCATTGCGTTCCCAACATGCTTGGTGAAGCATGGTTTAAAGACATGCTTATCTCTCAGACCTGAGTATCTGGAGAGACGTTCTTTCATCTAACAACATGTGAACGGATTGAAGTGGAATGTTTTACTCTGGTTCCTCACACTGTTTCCTAGTTCCAGTTAGAAGTTCCTGCATTTATCCGTGTAAATACGATTTGGAGCTTATACCACATAATATAAAATAATGGTGTGTTGTTTGCAACTGAAAAGGAACTTTGTGTTCCCTACAAGTAAGGTGAATGTCGGAATTGAAACACATTAATCTCTCAGACCTGAGAATGTGGAGACACGTTCGTTCATGGAGTACAAAGATACTGGTAGTAGGGAAAAATTTTACCCTGGTTTCTCAGACTTTTTAAAATATACGGTTTAAAATTCCAGCAGATTTACTTCAAAACCGAGTTGGAAATATTACCTCCCCATATATATTTAAGGAGTGTAGTTTGCAACCGTAAAGAATGTTTGTGTTCCCTACAAGCTAGATGAAGTACAGCTTCCACACACTCAAAATTCTCAGAATTGAGCAGATGAAGAGACGTTCCTTCATCTAGCACAAATGGATCAGTCTACACGAGAAACTGTTTCTCTTGTTTCCTAGTCTCTTTCCTTTTTATATTTTGAAGTTCCTGCTGTTTTCACTGTATAAATGAACTGAAGCAAGAACCTCCCCATTTATATGTGTGGAATGTTGCATGCAACTGAAGAGAAATTCCGTGTTCCCAACAAGCTGGATTAATTTTGGCTTACATATGCACTTAACTCTCAGAACTGAGCATTTTGAGAGATGTTAATTCATCTGCAAAAATGGAATGCGTTTCATGAGATATTTTTACTCTGGTTTCTCAGGATTTTTCCAAGTGCTGGTATGAATTTCCTGCAGTTTTCAATATAAAACAGAGTTGAATATAGTACCTCCCAGTATAGATATTTTGAGTGTAGTTTGCAACTTAAATGAAGCCTTTAGTTCCCAACAAGGAATGTGAAGAATGTCTTTAAACGCACTTATAATTCTGAACTGAGCATGTGGTGAGAAGTTTGTTCATCTAGCACAAAGGGATGGGATTACAGGAGGAACTTTTTCTCTGGTTTCTCAGTCAGTTATTTAGTGCCGCTTTGAATTTCCTGGAGATTTCACTTGAAATCCGATTTGGACCTATTACAACCCCTATATATTTAAGGAGGTAAGTATTCAACTGAGGTAAGTGGTTTGCAACTGAATAGAAACTTTGTGTTCTCAACAAGCTCCTTAAAGTACGGCTTTCACCCACACTTATCTCTCCGAACTGAGCATGGGGTGGGACATTCTTTCCCCTAGCACATAAGAAACGGTTTCCTGGAAACATTTTACTCTGTTTCTCAGTCTGTTTCCTAGAGCCGATTTGTATTTCCTGCAGTTTTCACTACTACACAGAGTTGGAGGTATTCGCTACACACATATATATATACGGAGTGTAGTATTCAACTGAAAATATACCATGTTCCCAACAAGTATGGTGAAGGACGCCTTTCACACACAGTTAACTATCAGATCTATGCATGTTGAGAGATGTTCGTTCACCTAGCACAAAATGAGCGGGTTGCAGGAAACTTTTAGTCTGGGATATCTGTCGGTTCCATAGTGCCAATTTGAAGTGCCTGCAGTTTTGAGAGAAAAAATGCGTTGGAGCTACTTCCATCCCATATGTATGTATGAAGTGTAGCATGCAAATGAAAATAAAATTTGTGTTCCCAAAAAGCTAGGTGAAGGACGGCTTCCATACAAAATTATATCTCAGAACTGAGCAAGTGTAGAGACGGTCGTTCTTCTAGCACAAAAGTAACGTTTTTCAATAGAAAGTGTTTCTCTGGTTTCCCAGTCTGTTTCCCAGTGCTGCTTTGAATTTCCTGCAGTTTTCAATGGAAAACGATTTGGAGCCTTTGCCTCCTCTAATAAATTCATGAGTTGCAATTTCAACTGAAAAGATACTTAGCCTTCCCAAAAAAGTTTGTTAAGGGCGACTTTATCAGAGAGATTTTTTCAGTACTCTGCATGTAGAGAGAAGTTCGTTCATGTAGCACAAGTGTAATGGCTTGCAGGAGAAAATATTACTCTGGATTCTCAGTCTGTTTCCCAGTGCCGATTTGAAGTTCCTGCAGTGTTTGCAGGAAAACGGTGTTTTAGCTACCAAATCCCCATTTATAGGTAAAGAGATTAGTTTGCAACTGAAAAGAAATTTTGTGTTCCCAAGAATTTCTGTTAAGGACTGCTTACCCACACACTAAATTCTCCTAACTGAACAAGTGGAGAGACTGTCGTTCATCTAGCAAGAAGGGAACGGTTTGCAGGAGAAATTTTACTCTAGTTTCTCAGTCTGTTTTCTAGTGCCTGTTAGAAGTTCCTGCATTTTTTACTAATAAACCGAGTTGGATGTAGTGTCTCCAAATATATATATATATATATTTAGGGCATTTTTCAGTTGAAAAGTAAAAGTTTTCCCAAAATGCTATGTGAAAGACCGCATTCACTCACAGTTACCTATCAGTTCTGAGCATGCTGCGAGACGTTCGTTCATGCAGAATAAAGGAACAGATTGTAGGTGATACTTTTACTATGGTTTCTCATTCTGTTTCCTAGTGCCCCAATAAAGTGCCTGCACTTTTACAGGAAAACCGAGTTGGAGCTAATTCCTCCTCATACATATGTTTGGGTTTAGATTGCAAGTGAAATGAATCTTGTGTTGCCAACAAAGTAGGAGAAGGACGGCTTACAAACATACTTATATATCAGAACTGAGTGCGTGGATAGATGTTCGTTCATCTAGCACAGAAAAGAAAGTTTTGCAGGAGAAAATTTTACTCTGGATTCTCAGTCGGTTTCCTAGTGCCGCTTGGATGTTCCTGCAGTTTTCCGTGGAAAAGAGAGTTGGAGCTTGTACCCCTCCGTATATATCTATGGATTGTAGTTTGCAACTTAATAGAAAATACATCTTCCTAACAAGATAGGTGAAGACGGCTTTAAACACATTTATATCTCAGAACTGAGAATCTGTTGAGACGTTGGTTCCTCTATCTCCATGGGATCGGATTAAAGGTGGAACTTATATTCTGGTTTCTCAGTCTGTTTCCAAGTGCCGCTTTGAATTTTTTGGAGTTTTCACTGGAAAATAGATTTGGAGATAGTACCTCCCCACATATATATTTGGATGTAAGCTTGCAACTGAAATACATCATTGCGTTCCCAACATGCTTGGTGAAGCATGGTTTAAAGACATGCTTATCTCTCAGACCTGAGTATCTGGAGAGACGTTCTTTCATCTAACAACATGTGAACGGGTTGAAGTGGAATGTTTTACTCTGGTTCCTCACACTGTTTCCTAGTTCCAGTTAGAAGTTCCTGCATTTATCCGTGTAAATACGATTTGGAGCTTATACCACATAATATAAAATAATGGTGTGTTGTTTGCAACTGAAAAGGAACTTTGTGTTCCCTACAAGTAAGGTGAATGTCGGAATTGAAACACATTAATCTCTCAGACCTGAGAATGTGGAGACACGTTCGTTCATGGAGTACAAAGATACTGGTAGTAGGGAAAAATTTTACCCTGGTTTCTCAGACTTTTTAAAATATACGGTTTAAAATTCCAGCAGATTTACTTCAAAACCGAGTTGGAAATATTACCTCCCCATATATATTTAAGGAGTGTAGTTTGCAACCGTAAAGAATGTTTGTGTTCCCTACAAGCTAGATGAAGTACAGCTTCCACACACTCAAAATTCTCAGAATTGAGCAGATGAAGAGACGTTCCTTCATCTAGCACAAATGGATCAGTCTACACGAGAAACTGTTTCTCTTGTTTCCTAGTCTCTTTCCTTTTTATATTTTGAAGTTCCTGCTGTTTTCACTGTATAAATGAACTGAAGCAAGAACCTCCCCATTTATATGTGTGGAATGTTGCATGCAACTGAAGAGAAATTCTGTGTTCCCAACAAGCTGGATTAATTTTGGCTTACATATGCACTTAACTCTCAGAACTGAGCATTTTGAGAGATGTTAATTCGTCTGCAAAAATGGAATGCGTTGCATGAGATATTTTTACTCTGGTTTCTCAGGATTTTTCCAAGTGCTGGTATGAATTTCCTGCAGTTTTCAATATAAAACAGAGTTGAATATAGTACCTCCCAGTATAGATATTTTGAGTGTAGTTTGCAACTTAAATGAAGCCTTTAGTTCCCAACAAGGAATGTGAAGAATGTCTTTAAACGCACTTATAATTCTGAACTGAGCATGTGGTGAGAAGTTTGTTCATCTAGCACAAAGGGATGGGATTACAGGAGGAACTTTTTCTCTGGTTTCTCAGTCAGTTATTTAGTGCCGCTTTGAATTTCCTGGAGATTTCACTTGAAATCCGATTTGGACCTATTACAACCCCTATATATTTAAGGAGGTAAGTATTCAACTGAGGTAAGTGGTTTGCAACTGAATAGAAACTTTGTGTTCTCAACAAGCTCCTTAAAGTACGGCTTTCACCCACACTTATCTCTCCGAACTGAGCATGGGGTGGGACATTCTTTCCCCTAGCACATAAGAAACGGTTTCCTGGAAACATTTTACTCTGTTTCTCAGTCTGTTTCCTAGAGCCGATTTGTATTTCCTGCAGTTTTCACTACTACACAGAGTTGGAGGTATTCGCTACACACATATATATATACGGAGTGTAGTATTCAACTGAAAATATACCATGTTCCCAACAAGTATGGTGAAGGACGCCTTTCACACACAGTTAACTATCAGATCTATGCATGTTGAGAGATGTTCGTTCACCTAGCACAAAATGAGCGGGTTGCAGGAAACTTTTAGTCTGGGATATCTGTCGGTTCCATAGTGCCAATTTGAAGTGCCTGCAGTTTTGAGAGAAAAAATGCGTTGGAGCTACTTCCATCCCATATGTATGTATGAAGTGTAGCATGCAAATGAAAATAAAATTTGTGTTCCCAAAAAGCTAGGTGAAGGACGGCTTCCATACAAACTTATATCTCAGAACTGAGCAAGTGTAGAGACGGTCGTTCTTCTAGCACAAAAGGAACGTTTTTCAATAGAAAGTGTTTCTCTGGTTTCCCAGTCTGTTTCCCAGTGCTGCTTTGAATTTCCTGCAGTTTTCAATGGAAAACGATTTGGAGCCTTTGCCTCCTCTAATAAATTCATGAGTTGCAATTTCAACTGAAAAGATACTTAGCCTTCCCAAAAAAGTTTGTTAAGGGCGACTTTATCAGAGAGATTTTTTCAGTACTCTGCATGTAGAGAGAAGTTCGTTCATGTAGCACAAGTGTAATGGCTTGCAGGAGAAAATATTACTCTGGATTCTCAGTCTGTTTCCCAGTGCCGATTTGAAGTTCCTGCAGTGTTTGCAGGAAAACGGTGTTTTAGCTACCAAATCCCCATTTATAGGTAAAGAGATTAGTTTGCAACTGAAAAGAAATTTTGTGTTCCCAAGAATTTCTGTTAAGGACTGCTTACCCACACACTAAATTCTCCTAACTGAACAAGTGGAGAGACTTTCGTTCATCTAGCAAGAAGGGAACGGTTTGCAGGAGAAATTTTACTCTAGTTTCTCAGTCTGTTTTCTAGTGCCTGTTAGAAGTTCCTGCATTTTTTACTAATAAACCGAGTTGGATGTAGTGTCTCCAAATATATATATATATATATTTAGGGCATTTTTCAGTTGAAAAGTAAAAGTTTTCCCAAAATGCTATGTGAAAGACCGCATTCACTCACAGTTACCTATCAGTTCTGAGCATGCTGCGAGACGTTCGTTCATGCAGAATAAAGGAACAGATTGTAGGTGATACTTTTACTATGGTTTCTCATTCTGTTTCCTAGTGCCCCAATAAAGTGCCTGCACTTTTACAGGAAAACCGAGTTGGAGCTAATTCCTCCTCATACATATGTTTGGGTTTAGATTGCAAGTGAAATGAATCTTGTGTTGCCAACAAAGTAGGAGAAGGACGGCTTACAAACATACTTATATATCAGAACTGAGTGCGTGGATAGATGTTCGTTCATCTAGCACAGAAAAGAAAGTTTTGCAGGAGAAAATTTTACTCTGGATTCTCAGTCGGTTTCCTAGTGCCGCTTGGATGTTCCTGCAGTTTTCCGTGGAAAAGAGAGTTGGAGCTTGTACCCCTCCGTATATATCTATGGATTGTAGTTTGCAACTTAATAGAAAATACATCTTCCTAACAAGATAGGTGAAGACGGCTTTAAACACATTTATATCTCAGAACTGAGAATCTGTTGAGACGTTGGTTCCTCTATCTCCATGGGATCGGATTAAAGGTGGAACTTATATTCTGGTTTCTCAGTCTGTTTCCAAGTGCCGCTTTGAATTTTTTGGAGTTTTCACTGGAAAATAGATTTGGAGATAGTACCTCCCCACATATATATTTGGATGTAAGCTTGCAACTGAAATACATCATTGCGTTCCCAACATGCTTGGTGAAGCATGGTTTAAAGACATGCTTATCTCTCAGACCTGAGTATCTGGAGAGACGTTCTTTCATCTAACAACATGTGAACGGGTTGAAGTGGAATGTTTTACTCTGGTTCCTCACACTGTTTCCTAGTTCCAGTTAGAAGTTCCTGCATTTATCCGTGTAAATACGATTTGGAGCTTATACCACATAATATAAAATAATGGTGTGTTGTTTGCAACTGAAAAGGAACTTTGTGTTCCCTACAAGTAAGGTGAATGTCGGAATTGAAACACATTAATCTCTCAGACCTGAGAATGTGGAGACACGTTCGTTCATGGAGTACAAAGATACTGGTAGTAGGGAAAAATTTTACCCTGGTTTCTCAGACTTTTTAAAATATACGGTTTAAAATTCCAGCAGATTTACTTCAAAACCGAGTTGGAAATATTACCTCCCCATATATATTTAAGGAGTGTAGTTTGCAACCGTAAAGAATGTTTGTGTTCCCTACAAGCTAGATGAAGTACAGCTTCCACACACTCAAAATTCTCAGAATTGAGCAGATGAAGAGACGTTCCTTCATCTAGCACAAATGGATCAGTCTACACGAGAAACTGTTTCTCTTGTTTCCTAGTCTCTTTCCTTTTTATATTTTGAAGTTCCTGCTGTTTTCACTGTATAAATGAACTGAAGCAAGAACCTCCCCATTTATATGTGTGGAATGTTGCATGCAACTGAAGAGAAATTCCGTGTTCCCAACAAGCTGGATTAATTTTGGCTTACATATGCACTTAACTCTCAGAACTGAGCATTTTGAGAGATGTTAATTCATCTGCAAAAATGGAATGCGTTGCATGAGATATTTTTACTCTGGTTTCTCAGGATTTTTCCAAGTGCTGGTATGAATTTCCTGCAGTTTTCAATATAAAACAGAGTTGAATATAGTACCTCCCAGTATAGATATTTTGAGTGTAGTTTGCAACTTAAATGAAGCCTTTAGTTCCCAACAAGGAATGTGAAGAATGTCTTTAAACGCACTTATAATTCTGAACTGAGCATGTGGTGAGAAGTTTGTTCATCTAGCACAAAGGGATGGGATTACAGGAGGAACTTTTTCTCTGGTTTCTCAGTCAGTTATTTAGTGCCGCTTTGAATTTCCTGGAGATTTCACTTGAAATCCGATTTGGACCTATTACAACCCCTATATATTTAAGGAGGTAAGTATTCAACTGAGGTAAGTGGTTTGCAACTGAATAGAAACTTTGTGTTCTCAACAAGCTCCTTAAAGTACGGCTTTCACCCACACTTATCTCTCCGAACTGAGCATGGGGTGGGACATTCTTTCCCCTAGCACATAAGAAACGGTTTCCTGGAAACATTTTACTCTGTTTCTCAGTCTGTTTCCTAGAGCCGATTTGTATTTCCTGCAGTTTTCACTACTACACAGAGTTGGAGGTATTCGCTACACACATATATATATACGGAGTGTAGTATTCAACTGAAAATATACCATGTTCCCAACAAGTATGGTGAAGGACGCCTTTCACACACAGTTAACTATCAGATCTATGCATGTTGAGAGATGTTCGTTCACCTAGCACAAAATGAGCGGGTTGCAGGAAACTTTTAGTCTGGGATATCTGTCGGTTCCATAGTGCCAATTTGAAGTGCCTGCAGTTTTGAGAGAAAAAATGCGTTGGAGCTACTTCCATCCCATATGTATGTATGAAGTGTAGCATGCAAATGAAAATAAAATTTGTGTTCCCAAAAAGCTAGGTGAAGGACGGCTTCCATACAAACTTATATCTCAGAACTGAGCAAGTGTAGAGACGGTCGTTCTTCTAGCACAAAAGGAACGTTTTTCAATAGAAAGTGTTTCTCTGGTTTCCCAGTCTGTTTCCCAGTGCTGCTTTGAATTTCCTGCAGTTTTCAATGGAAAACGATTTGGAGCCTTTGCCTCCTCTAATAAATTCATGAGTTGCAATTTCAACTGAAAAGATACTTAGCCTTCCCAAAAAAGTTTGTTAAGGGCGACTTTATCAGAGAGATTTTTTCAGTACTCTGCATGTAGAGAGAAGTTCGTTCATGTAGCACAAGTGTAATGGCTTGCAGGAGAAAATATTACTCTGGATTCTCAGTCTGTTTCCCAGTGCCGATTTGAAGTTCCTGCAGTGTTTGCAGGAAAACGGTGTTTTAGCTACCAAATCCCCATTTATAGGTAAAGAGATTAGTTTGCAACTGAAAAGAAATTTTGTGTTCCCAAGAATTTCTGTTAAGGACTGCTTACCCACACACTAAATTCTCCTAACTGAACAAGTGGAGAGACTTTCGTTCATCTAGCAAGAAGGGAACGGTTTGCAGGAGAAATTTTACTCTAGTTTCTCAGTCTGTTTTCTAGTGCCTGTTAGAAGTTCCTG
Organism: Camelus dromedarius; assembly: GCF_036321535.1. Lineage (NCBI taxonomy): Eukaryota > Metazoa > Chordata > Mammalia > Artiodactyla > Camelidae > Camelus > Camelus dromedarius. The sequence goes on along the minus strand of NC_087473.1, from coordinate 2,843,690 downwards.
CATTTTTTACTAATAAACCGAGTTGGATGTAGTGTCTCCAAATATATATATATATATATTTAGGGCATTTTTCAGTTGAAAAGTAAAAGTTTTCCCAAAATGCTATGTGAAAGACCGCATTCACTCACAGTTACCTATCAGTTCTGAGCATGCTGCGAGACGTTCGTTCATGCAGAATAAAGGAACAGATTGTAGGTGATACTTTTACTATGGTTTCTCATTCTGTTTCCTAGTGCCCCAATAAAGTGCCTGCACTTTTACAGGAAAACCGAGTTGGAGCTAATTCCTCCTCATACATATGTTTGGGTTTAGATTGCAAGTGAAATGAATCTTGTGTTGCCAACAAAGTAGGAGAAGGACGGCTTACAAACATACTTATATATCAGAACTGAGTGCGTGGATAGATGTTCGTTCATCTAGCACAGAAAAGAAAGTTTTGCAGGAGAAAATTTTACTCTGGATTCTCAGTCGGTTTCCTAGTGCCGCTTGGATGTTCCTGCAGTTTTCCGTGGAAAAGAGAGTTGGAGCTTGTACCCCTCCGTATATATCTATGGATTGTAGTTTGCAACTTAATAGAAAATACATCTTCCTAACAAGATAGGTGAAGACGGCTTTAAACACATTTATATCTCAGAACTGAGAATCTGTTGAGACGTTGGTTCCTCTATCTCCATGGGATCGGATTAAAGGTGGAACTTATATTCTGGTTTCTCAGTCTGTTTCCAAGTGCCGCTTTGAATTTTTTGGAGTTTTCACTGGAAAATAGATTTGGAGATAGTACCTCCCCACATATATATTTGGATGTAAGCTTGCAACTGAAATACATCATTGCGTTCCCAACATGCTTGGTGAAGCATGGTTTAAAGACATGCTTATCTCTCAGACCTGAGTATCTGGAGAGACGTTCTTTCATCTAACAACATGTGAACGGGTTGAAGTGGAATGTTTTACTCTGGTTCCTCACACTGTTTCCTAGTTCCAGTTAGAAGTTCCTGCATTTATCCGTGTAAATACGATTTGGAGCTTATACCACATAATATAAAATAATGGTGTGTTGTTTGCAACTGAAAAGGAACTTTGTGTTCCCTACAAGTAAGGTGAATGTCGGAATTGAAACACATTAATCTCTCAGACCTGAGAATGTGGAGACACGTTCGTTCATGGAGTACAAAGATACTGGTAGTAGGGAAAAATTTTACCCTGGTTTCTCAGACTTTTTAAAATATACGGTTTAAAATTCCAGCAGATTTACTTCAAAACCGAGTTGGAAATATTACCTCCCCATATATATTTAAGGAGTGTAGTTTGCAACCGTAAAGAATGTTTGTGTTCCCTACAAGCTAGATGAAGTACAGCTTCCACACACTCAAAATTCTCAGAATTGAGCAGATGAAGAGACGTTCCTTCATCTAGCACAAATGGATCAGTCTACACGAGAAACTGTTTCTCTTGTTTCCTAGTCTCTTTCCTTTTTATATTTTGAAGTTCCTGCTGTTTTCACTGTATAAATGAACTGAAGCAAGAACCTCCCCATTTATATGTGTGGAATGTTGCATGCAACTGAAGAGAAATTCCGTGTTCCCAACAAGCTGGATTAATTTTGGCTTACATATGCACTTAACTCTCAGAACTGAGCATTTTGAGAGATGTTAATTCATCTGCAAAAATGGAATGCGTTGCATGAGATATTTTTACTCTGGTTTCTCAGGATTTTTCCAAGTGCTGGTATGAATTTCCTGCAGTTTTCAATATAAAACAGAGTTGAATATAGTACCTCCCAGTATAGATATTTTGAGTGTAGTTTGCAACTTAAATGAAGCCTTTAGTTCCCAACAAGGAATGTGAAGAATGTCTTTAAACGCACTTATAATTCTGAACTGAGCATGTGGTGAGAAGTTTGTTCATCTAGCACAAAGGGATGGGATTACAGGAGGAACTTTTTCTCTGGTTTCTCAGTCAGTTATTTAGTGCCGCTTTGAATTTCCTGGAGATTTCACTTGAAATCCGATTTGGACCTATTACAACCCCTATATATTTAAGGAGGTAAGTATTCAACTGAGGTAAGTGGTTTGCAACTGAATAGAAACTTTGTGTTCTCAACAAGCTCCTTAAAGTACGGCTTTCACCCACACTTATCTCTCCGAACTGAGCATGGGGTGGGACATTCTTTCCCCTAGCACATAAGAAACGGTTTCCTGGAAACATTTTACTCTGTTTCTCAGTCTGTTTCCTAGAGCCGATTTGTATTTCCTGCAGTTTTCACTACTACACAGAGTTGGAGGTATTCGCTACACACATATATATATACGGAGTGTAGTATTCAACAGAAAATATACCATGTTCCCAACAAGTATGGTGAAGGACGCCTTTCACACACAGTTAACTATCAGATCTATGCATGTTGAGAGATGTTCGTTCACCTAGCACAAAATGAGCGGGTTGCAGGAAACTTTTAGTCTGGGATATCTGTCGGTTCCATAGTGCCAATTTGAAGTGCCTGCAGTTTTGAGAGAAAAAATGCGTTGGAGCTACTTCCATCCCATATGTATGTATGAAGTGTAGCATGCAAATGAAAATAAAATTTGTGTTCCCAAAAAGCTAGGTGAAGGACGGCTTCCATACAAACTTATATCTCAGAACTGAGCAAGTGTAGAGACGGTCGTTCTTCTAGCACAAAAGGAACGTTTTTCAATAGAAAGTGTTTCTCTGGTTTCCCAGTCTGTTTCCCAGTGCTGCTTTGAATTTCCTGCAGTTTTCAATGGAAAACGATTTGGAGCCTTTGCCTCCTCTAATAAATTCATGAGTTGCAATTTCAACTGAAAAGATACTTAGCCTTCCCAAAAAAGTTTGTTAAGGGCGACTTTATCAGAGAGATTTTTTCAGTACTCTGCATGTAGAGAGAAGTTCGTTCATGTAGCACAAGTGTAATGGCTTGCAGGAGAAAATATTACTCTGGATTCTCAGTCTGTTTCCCAGTGCCGATTTGAAGTTCCTGCAGTGTTTGCAGGAAAACGGTGTTTTAGCTACCAAATCCCCATTTATAGGTAAAGAGATTAGTTTGCAACTGAAAAGAAATTTTGTGTTCCCAAGAATTTCTGTTAAGGACTGCTTACCCACACACTAAATTCTCCTAACTGAACAAGTGGAGAGACTGTCGTTCATCTAGCAAGAAGGGAACGGTTTGCAGGAGAAATTTTACTCTAGTTTCTCAGTCTGTTTTCTAGTGCCTGTTAGAAGTTCCTGCATTTTTTACTAATAAACCGAGTTGGATGTAGTGTCTCCAAATATATATATATATATATTTAGGGCATTTTTCAGTTGAAAAGTAAAAGTTTTCCCAAAATGCTATGTGAAAGACCGCATTCACTCACAGTTACCTATCAGTTCTGAGCATGCTGCGAGACGTTCGTTCATGCAGAATAAAGGAACAGATTGTAGGTGATACTTTTACTATGGTTTCTCATTCTGTTTCCTAGTGCCCCAATAAAGTGCCTGCACTTTTACAGGAAAACCGAGTTGGAGCTAATTCCTCCTCATACATATGTTTGGGTTTAGATTGCAAGTGAAATGAATCTTGTGTTGCCAACAAAGTAGGAGAAGGACGGCTTACAAACATACTTATATATCAGAACTGAGTGCGTGGATAGATGTTCGTTCATCTAGCACAGAAAAGAAAGTTTTGCAGGAGAAAATTTTACTCTGGATTCTCAGTCGGTTTCCTAGTGCCGCTTGGATGTTCCTGCAGTTTTCCGTGGAAAAGAGAGTTGGAGCTTGTACCCCTCCGTATATATCTATGGATTGTAGTTTGCAACTTAATAGAAAATACATCTTCCTAACAAGATAGGTGAAGACGGCTTTAAACACATTTATATCTCAGAACTGAGAATCTGTTGAGACGTTGGTTCCTCTATCTCCATGGGATCGGATTAAAGGTGGAACTTATATTCTGGTTTCTCAGTCTGTTTCCAAGTGCCGCTTTGAATTTTTTGGAGTTTTCACTGGAAAATAGATTTGGAGATAGTACCTCCCCACATATATATTTGGATGTAAGCTTGCAACTGAAATACATCATTGCGTTCCCAACATGCTTGGTGAAGCATGGTTTAAAGACATGCTTATCTCTCAGACCTGAGTATCTGGAGAGACGTTCTTTCAACTAACAACATGTGAACGGGTTGAAGTGGAATGTTTTACTCTGGTTCCTCACACTGTTTCCTAGTTCCAGTTAGAAGTTCCTGCATTTATCCGTGTAAATACGATTTGGAGCTTATACCACATAATATAAAATAATGGTGTGTTGTTTGCAACTGAAAAGGAACTTTGTGTTCCCTACAAGTAAGGTGAATGTCGGAATTGAAACACATTAATCTCTCAGACCTGAGAATGTGGAGACACGTTCGTTCATGGAGTACAAAGATACTGGTAGTAGGGAAAAATTTTACCCTGGTTTCTCAGACTTTTTAAAATATACGGTTTAAAATTCCAGCAGATTTACTTCAAAACCGAGTTGGAAATATTACCTCCCCATATATATTTAAGGAGTGTAGTTTGCAACCGTAAAGAATGTTTGTGTTCCCTACAAGCTAGATGAAGTACAGCTTCCACACACTCAAAATTCTCAGAATTGAGCAGATGAAGAGACGTTCCTTCATCTAGCACAAATGGATCAGTCTACACGAGAAACTGTTTCTCTTGTTTCCTAGTCTCTTTCCTTTTTATATTTTGAAGTTCCTGCTGTTTTCACTGTATAAATGAACTGAAGCAAGAACCTCCCCATTTATATGTGTGGAATGTTGCATGCAACTGAAGAGAAATTCCGTGTTCCCAACAAGCTGGATTAATTTTGGCTTACATATGCACTTAACTCTCAGAACTGAGCATTTTGAGAGATGTTAATTCATCTGCAAAAATGGAATGCGTTGCATGAGATATTTTTACTCTGGTTTCTCAGGATTTTTCCAAGTGCTGGTATGAATTTCCTGCAGTTTTCAATATAAAACAGAGTTGAATATAGTACCTCCCAGTATAGATATTTTGAGTGTAGTTTGCAACTTAAATGAAGCCTTTAGTTCCCAACAAGGAATGTGAAGAATGTCTTTAAACGCACTTATAATTCTGAACTGAGCATGTGGTGAGAAGTTTGTTCATCTAGCACAAAGGGATGGGATTACAGGAGGAACTTTTTCTCTGGTTTCTCAGTCAGTTATTTAGTGCCGCTTTGAATTTCCTGGAGATTTCACTTGAAATCCGATTTGGACCTATTACAACCCCTATATATTTAAGGAGGTAAGTATTCAACTGAGGTAAGTGGTTTGCAACTGAATAGAAACTTTGTGTTCTCAACAAGCTCCTTAAAGTACGGCTTTCACCCACACTTATCTCTCCGAACTGAGCATGGGGTGGGACATTCTTTCCCCTAGCACATAAGAAACGGTTTCCTGGAAACATTTTACTCTGTTTCTCAGTCTGTTTCCTAGAGCCGATTTGTATTTCCTGCAGTTTTCACTACTACACAGAGTTGGAGGTATTCGCTACACACATATATATATACGGAGTGTAGTATTCAACAGAAAATATACCATGTTCCCAACAAGTATGGTGAAGGACGCCTTTCACACACAGTTAACTATCAGATCTATGCATGTTGAGAGATGTTCGTTCACCTAGCACAAAATGAGCGGGTTGCAGGAAACTTTTAGTCTGGGATATCTGTCGGTTCCATAGTGCCAATTTGAAGTGCCTGCAGTTTTGAGAGAAAAAATGCGTTGGAGCTACTTCCATCCCATATGTATGTATGAAGTGTAGCATGCAAATGAAAATAAAATTTGTGTTCCCAAAAAGCTAGGTGAAGGACGGCTTCCATACAAACTTATATCTCAGAACTGAGCAAGTGTAGAGACGGTCGTTCTTCTAGCACAAAAGGAACGGTTTTCAATAGAAAGTGTTTCTCTGGTTTCCCAGTCTGTTTCCCAGTGCTGCTTTGAATTTCCTGCAGTTTTCAATGGAAAACGATTTGGAGCCTTTGCCTCCTCTAATAAATTCATGAGTTGCAATTTCAACTGAAAAGATACTTAGCCTTCCCAAAAAAGTTTGTTAAGGGCGACTTTATCAGAGAGATTTTTTCAGTACTCTGCATGTAGAGAGAAGTTCGTTCATGTAGCACAAGTGTAATGGCTTGCAGGAGAAAATATTACTCTGGATTCTCAGTCTGTTTCCCAGTGCCGATTTGAAGTTCCTGCAGTGTTTGCAGGAAAACGGTGTTTTAGCTACCAAATCCCCATTTATAGGTAAAGAGATTAGTTTGCAACTGAAAAGAAATTTTGTGTTCCCAAGAATTTCTGTTAAGGACTGCTTACCCACACACTAAATTCTCCTAACTGAACAAGTGGAGAGACTGTCGTTCATCTAGCAAGAAGGGAACGGTTTGCAGGAGAAATTTTACTCTAGTTTCTCAGTCTGTTTTCTAGTGCCTGTTAGAAGTTCCTGCATTTTTTACTAATAAACCGAGTTGGATGTAGTGTCTCCAAATATATATATATATATATTTAGGGCATTTTTCAGTTGAAAAGTAAAAGTTTTCCCAAAATGCTATGTGAAAGACCGCATTCACTCACAGTTACCTATCAGTTCTGAGCATGCTGCGAGACGTTCGTTCATGCAGAATAAAGGAACAGATTGTAGGTGATACTTTTACTATGGTTTCTCATTCTGTTTCCTAGTGCCCCAATAAAGTGCCTGCACTTTTACAGGAAAACCGAGTTGGAGCTAATTCCTCCTCATACATATGTTTGGGTTTAGATTGCAAGTGAAATGAATCTTGTGTTGCCAACAAAGTAGGAGAAGGACGGCTTACAAACATACTTATATATCAGAACTGAGTGCGTGGATAGATGTTCGTTCATCTAGCACAGAAAAGAAAGTTTTGCAGGAGAAAATTTTACTCTGGATTCTCAGTCGGTTTCCTAGTGCCGCTTGGATGTTCCTGCAGTTTTCCGTGGAAAAGAGAGTTGGAGCTTGTACCCCTCCGTATATATCTATGGATTGTAGTTTGCAACTTAATAGAAAATACATCTTCCTAACAAGATAGGTGAAGACGGCTTTAAACACATTTATATCTCAGAACTGAGAATCTGTTGAGACGTTGGTTCCTCTATCTCCATGGGATCGGATTAAAGGTGGAACTTATATTCTGGTTTCTCAGTCTGTTTCCAAGTGCCGCTTTGAATTTTTTGGAGTTTTCACTGGAAAATAGATTTGGAGATAGTACCTCCCCACATATATATTTGGATGTAAGCTTGCAACTGAAATACATCATTGCGTTCCCAACATGCTTGGTGAAGCATGGTTTAAAGACATGCTTATCTCTCAGACCTGAGTATCTGGAGAGACGTTCTTTCATCTAACAACATGTGAACGGGTTGAAGTGGAATGTTTTACTCTGGTTCCTCACACTGTTTCCTAGTTCCAGTTAGAAGTTCCTGCATTTATCCGTGTAAATACGATTTGGAGCTTATACCACATAATATAAAATAATGGTGTGTTGTTTGCAACTGAAAAGGAACTTTGTGTTCCCTACAAGTAAGGTGAATGTCGGAATTGAAACACATTAATCTCTCAGACCTGAGAATGTGGAGACACGTTCGTTCATGGAGTACAAAGATACTGGTAGTAGGGAAAAATTTTACCCTGGTTTCTCAGACTTTTTAAAATATACGGTTTAAAATTCCAGCAGATTTACTTCAAAACCGAGTTGGAAATATTACCTCCCCATATATATTTAAGGAGTGTAGTTTGCAACCGTAAAGAATGTTTGTGTTCCCTACAAGCTAGATGAAGTACAGCTTCCACACACTCAAAATTCTCAGAATTGAGCAGATGAAGAGACGTTCCTTCATCTAGCACAAATGGATCAGTCTACACGAGAAACTGTTTCTCTTGTTTCCTAGTCTCTTTCCTTTTTATATTTTGAAGTTCCTGCTGTTTTCACTGTATAAATGAACTGAAGCAAGAACCTCCCCATTTATATGTGTGGAATGTTGCATGCAACTGAAGAGAAATTCTGTGTTCCCAACAAGCTGGATTAATTTTGGCTTACATATGCACTTAACTCTCAGAACTGAGCATTTTGAGAGATGTTAATTCGTCTGCAAAAATGGAATGCGTTTCATGAGATATTTTTACTCTGGTTTCTCAGGATTTTTCCAAGTGCTGGTATGAATTTCCTGCAGTTTTCAATATAAAACAGAGTTGAATATAGTACCTCCCAGTATAGATATTTTGAGTGTAGTTTGCAACTTAAATGAAGCCTTTAGTTCCCAACAAGGAATGTGAAGAATGTCTTTAAACGCACTTATAATTCTGAACTGAGCATGTGGTGAGAAGTTTGTTCATCTAGCACAAAGGGATGGGATTACAGGAGGAACTTTTTCTCTGGTTTCTCAGTCAGTTATTTAGTGCCGCTTTGAATTTCCTGGAGATTTCACTTGAAATCCGATTTGGACCTATTACAACCCCTATATATTTAAGGAGGTAAGTATTCAACTGAGGTAAGTGGTTTGCAACTGAATAGAAACTTTGTGTTCTCAACAAGCTCCTTAAAGTACGGCTTTCACCCACACTTATCTCTCCGAACTGAGCATGGGGTGGGACATTCTTTCCCCTAGCACATAAGAAACGGTTTCCTGGAAACATTTTACTCTGTTTCTCAGTCTGTTTCCTAGAGCCGATTTGTATTTCCTGCAGTTTTCACTACTACACAGAGTTGGAGGTATTCGCTACACACATATATATATACGGAGTGTAGTATTCAACTGAAAATATACCATGTTCCCAACAAGTATGGTGAAGGACGCCTTTCACACACAGTTAACTATCAGATCTATGCATGTTGAGAGATGTTCGTTCACCTAGCACAAAATGAGCGGGTTGCAGGAAACTTTTAGTTTGGGATATCTGTCGGTTCCATAGTGCCAATTTGAAGTGCCTGCAGTTTTGAGAGAAAAAATGCGTTGGAGCTACTTCCATCCCATATGTATGTATGAAGTGTAGCATGCAAATGAAAATAAAATTTGTGTTCCCAAAAAGCTAGGTGAAGGACGGCTTCCATACAAACTTATATCTCAGAACTGAGCAAGTGTAGAGACGGTCGTTCTTCTAGCACAAAAGGAACGGTTTTCAATAGAAAGTGTTTCTCTGGTTTCCCAGTCTGTTTCCCAGTGCTGCTTTGAATTTCCTGCAGTTTTCAATGGAAAACGATTTGGAGCCTTTGCCTCCTCTAATAAATTCATGAGTTGCAATTTCAACTGAAAAGATACTTAGCCTTCCCAAAAAAGTTTGTTAAGGGCGACTTTATCAGAGAGATTTTTTCAGTACTCTGACGCAGCGCTCGACTGT